>NC_140938.1:71536169-72136169 GCF_014529385.1 Adiantum capillus-veneris | reverse complement strand
TGCATCCTTAAATAAGGTTGGCCACCAATAGCCTGATTGCAACACCTTTCTAGCTGTTAGTTCCCCTGAGAAATGTCTCCGGCTATACCAATGTGGACTTCTTGCAGTATGTATAAATACTCATCCTCACGGGCACAACATATAAGAATATCATCCTTCCCTAGCCTGTAGAGAGTTCCCGCAATGAGAGATTAAGGTTCACATTCTTTTAACAGTTTTCGAGCTCTGTCTTTACGAAGCTCTTTGGGTGGAAAACCATTAACTAGAAAGTTCACAATCTTCTCACTCCGTTCAGGTATGGTTTCGACTAGGAATAGAGAAGTATCAGACAATTCATCATCGACTCCAGTAGGGGCTTCACCATTGGGTATGTGAGACAAATGATCAGCCATGACATGTCTTTTACCAGGTCTCACCACAACGGTAAAATCAAACTCAAGGAGAATTAACAACCATCGTGTAATTCTTTCCGTGGAACAAGGTTTATTTACTAGATACAACAAGGCTTGATGATCAACATAGAACACAAACTTGTTGGCCAGAAGGTAGTAGCGAAATTTCTTCACTGCATAAATCATACCTAAACCTTCTCGCTCTGTAGTGGTGTAGTTTCTTTCGGCATCATTCAACTGACGACTTGCAAAGATAATGGGGTAGTACAGTTTATGTTCTCCTGGTTGAGCTAGAACACACCCAATAGCAAAGTTTGATGCCTCAATATGTACATGAAAAATTACATTCCAATCGGGCACTCATAGAATAGGAGCACTAGTCAAGGTCTTTTTCAATGACTCATAAGCATGGTCACACTCCGCAGTCCATTGGAACTCAATAAGAAGCTTGTATAAAGGACGAGCTATCTCGGCAAAGTTTAAACTAAACCGTCGGTAATAACCAACATGGCCCATGAACCTTTAGACTCCTTAATAATTAGTAGGTGGTGGCAATTCAGCAATGGATTTAATTTTGCCCTCATCTGTGGAAATCCCATTTTTGGACACTATATGCCCTAAAATGACTCCATGTTTAATCCAAAATTGGCATTTGAAAGGGTTTAAGGAGATGCGATACAATCTACACTTCTCAAACACTTTTCGTAAGCATGATAGATGTTCTTTCCAAGAGGAATAAACACAAAGGTCATCTAAGAAAGCTTCACAAAACTCCCTCAAATATTCTCTAAAAGCAGTGTTTATTAATCTTTGAAAGGTAGCCGAGGCATTGGTTAAGCCAAAAGCCATAACACGAAATGCGAACACTCCAAATTCGGTTATAAAGGTTGTTTTAGCTTGGTCCTCCAGCGCAATTGTGAGTTGATTGTAGCCAGAGTACCCATCTAAAAATCTATAAGCTTCCTTCCCTGCAACTCTTTCAAGCACATGTTCTGAATATGGCAAGGGGTAATGGTCCCTCCTAGTGGCGGCATTGACCTTCTTGAGATCCACGCACACTCTCAGTTTCCCATTCTTTTTTGACACAATCACTATTGGAGACACCCATTCTGAGTGCTCAATAGGGTATATGAATCCGTATTCCACAAGATTTTCAATCTCTTCTTGAACGATTTTTGCATATTTAGGATTCATTGGGTAGGGTCGTTGCTGAACTGGTTTAGCCATTCTATTCATGGGGATTGTGTGTTACACCACAGAAGGTGGAACACCTTTCATATCATGATATGTCCATGAAAATATATCCTTGAATTACTTGAGAAGTTCTTTAAGTACACACTCCTCAGTCTCGGCCAGATCCTGGGCAATGAAAACAGGTTTAGACTCTTCTCTTGGGTCTGCTAACTCTATTTCCTTAACTATCGCTGGACCGTCATAGACTCCATTGCTCCCATCGATAGGTTTTCTTTGAGCCTTTCTATACACAACCTTACGTTCCTTTGTGGTATAGGATTTGAAATGTTCAGGTGCAGGGTGTAGGTCTGTGGAGTCCTGTTGTTCTGTGGAATGTGATTTCAATTCTGATTCCTTTTGTTGTTGAGCTAACTCTCGATTTTGTCGTCTCCTTACAGTACGGCTCAACTTTGGCTTCTCTGTAGCCTCTAGTTGTGCGATGTCAATGGGTTGTGGACTACACCACATAACGCTTTGAAGGTATTCACCCCAATTATCTACCAACTTTCGATGAGCATCACTTGCCCCTATATAATTAAGCCATTCTGCGGTAGATTTCTTTTCACTTATTCTAGCACGTACATTTGCTCGATATCGTCGCCTCTTATATCTCTTACTCTTCTTGTTTAATTCTCGATTACGGCCGATCTCTAGTGAAGAGTCACTAGATGAATCACTACTTGTGTCTTCTACTCCCTTGGATAGATTGTCATCTAGGTTACCACTGTGCCTGAATGGTTTGTCCCCACATTTGCACTAAGATTTAACTCAGATTCTTCGTCCCCAGAGTCAATTTCAATTGATGATTCTGACCCCAAATTGTGTGGTTTATAGTCTTGTGAGGCGCTACTGGTTCCAATGCCAGTCAAACTTTCATCTTGTAGATCATCAAAAGCTATATGCATTGCTTCTCCCTCAGGTGTTACCCAGGTCGTCCCCCTATTTCCCCAAGTGTCTATGGTTGCTGCTAGGTGGACCCAATCCACATTTTCCGACTCAGTCATCCCACGTAGTACATCCATATAAGGAGAATCTTCCCCAACATCAGTGTCCGCTTTACACGTGTAACAATACTGCAATGGGGCCGAGTGAACTGTGGTGTCAGATCTATGATCAATTATAAACCTGTTTCCTAGAGGATGTGCTCGACCCGTCACAAGATCCACTCGAATGAGAGAATCTTGGAACTGCAGGTAGACATGGTTTTTGGACAAGTCATGCACCATTTTTGCTTCCCTCATGAAAGGACGTCCTAAGATCATCTCCGATGCCATAGTGTGTTTGGAGAAATCCATAACAATAAAGGTAATCCTTATTTTATGTCCAAAGAACTTGATCTTGAGATCTTCTAGCATCCCAATAGGTTTAACAATAGACCCATTGGCCATCTTCACTACTATGGTTGTGGTTGCAAGGTGAGGTCTTCCCATAGTTTCCCAGCAATTTTTAGTCATAGTGCTAACCCCAACGCCACCATTAAGGATTCCCTTCACACTACAACATAACATGAAGATTTCGACGCATCATATATCGACGGCCATGCCTTTCCACGCATATATCGACGGAAATAGAGGTCGTCGATATAGACGTCGATATACGCGTCGCAATATGCATCGCTATACGCGTGGAAAGGCTTTATTTTCCACGCGTATATCGACGCAAGTACCCACGGATATATCGACGCCTATATCGATGCAAAAAAATTTGGGGGAAAAAAGGGAAACCCGCGTGCGCAGGGGCCATTTTCGCATGCTCAAATCGTGGCCGAAACCTGCTGCGCGTACGCAGGTATTATGTCACTCTCCCCCCCCAACCCCCCCTCTCTCTCTCTACATCGTGTGTGTGTAGGAAAGAGAGAGAGAGAGAGAGAGAGAGAGAGAGAGAGAGAGAGAGAGAGAGAGAGAGAGAGAGAGAGAGAGAGAGAGAATTAATGTATGCGTAGGAGATTAAAATTAAAGAAAGAAAAATTAAAGAGAGAAATGAAATGAAATGTTATATGAACGTCTTCGAAAGGCCAAAGTGACCCATGAGACAAGAAAGTTACAATGTGGTGGATCTGATACAAAGTCAGAGTAAAAAGATGACAAAATGACAATATAAAATATTATGGAATCCTAAATTGCTGGGTGTGGACTAAATGGCTAAACAGCTAGCTGGGATAGGTAGATCATAGGAGATGCAGCATCTGTCGTTGGCGGATCTCATCAATCTCCTCCATCTCATCTGTCGTTGGCGGATCTCATCTGTGATTGGCGAATCTCATCAATCTCCTCCATGGTCAGTAGTCTAACCGGGCGTTGTGCATCTCAAGCCAAAGTGACCTCAATTGTCTGATGCAGCCTATGACTTCATTTGACCAGCTCAAAATACATTCGAAGCTCAACTCTCACCTTTACACATGAAAGTCCTCTAGGGAGCAACAACAGCGCCGTTGTTGCTCTTAGAGACAATCTTCCTCCTCAAAAAAGGTTGGACGAGACGTTTATCTATGGAAAAACGCAAACGGACTTCGGAAATGGCTTCTATGTCTACCGAAACCATCCGTAGTCCATTAGGTAGTCTTAAGGCAATGTCAAGAGAATTTGAATGGCAAGCCGTAGGTCAAACGGACAGAAGAAACGTCAAATACACAAGCCGTAGGTCAAATCCGGTTGCGTTTTTCTACGGAAAAACGCAGACGGTCTTCGGAAACTGATTCTATGCCTATCGAAACTATCTGTAGTCCATTAGGTAGTCTTTAGGCAATGTCAAGAGCACGTATGGAAAGCCGTAGGTCAAACGAATAGAAGAAACGCCAAATACAAAAGCCGTAAGTCAAATCCGGTTGCGTTTTTCTATGGAAAACGCAAACGGACTTCGGAAATGGCTTCTATGCCTACCGAAACCATCCGTAGTCCATTAGCTAGTCTTAAGGCAATGTCAAGAGAATTTGAATGGCAAGCCATATGTCAAACGGACAGAAGAAACATCAAATACACAAGCCGTAGGTCAAATCCTGTTGTGTTTTTCTATGAAAAAATGCAGACGGTCTTCGAAAACTGATTCTATGCCTACCGAAACCATCCGTAGTCCATTAGGTAGTCTTTAGGCAATGTCAAGAGTACGTATGGCAAGCCGTAGGTCAAACGAATAGAAGAAACACCAAATACAGAAGCCGTAGGTCAAATTCGGTTGCGTTTTTCTACGGAAAAACGCAAACGGACTTCGGAAATGGCTTCTATGCTTACCGAAACCATCCGTAGTTCATTAAGTAGTCTTAAAGCAATGTCAAGAGCGTGTATGGAAAGCCGTAGGTCAATGGGTTTGAATTAACGCCAAATACACAAGTTGTAGGTCAAATTCGATTGTGTTTTTCTACGAAAAAACGCAAATGGCTATCGAAAATGACTTCTATGCCTACTGAAATCCGTAGTCCATTAGGTAGTCTTAAGAAAATGTCAAGAGCGCGTATGGCAAGCCGTAGGTCAAACGGATAGAAGAAACGCCAAATACACAAGCCGTAGGTCAAATCCGGTTGCGTTTTTCTATGGAAAAACGCAAACGGACTTCGGAAATGGCTTCTATGCCTATTGAAACCATTCGTAGACGATTAGGTAGTCTTTAGGCAATGTCAAGAGCGCGTATGGCAAGCCGTAGGTCAAACGAATAGAAGAAATGCCAAATACACAAGCTGTAGGTCAAATCCGGTTGCGTTTTTCTACGAAAAAACGCAAACGGACTTCGAAAATGGATTCTATGCCTACCGAGACCATATGTAGTTCATTAAGTAGTCTTAAAGCAATTTCAAGAGTGTATATGGCAAGCCGTAGGTCAATGCGTTTGAATTAACACCAAATACACAAGTCGTAGGTCAAATCCGGTTGCGTTTTTCTACAGAAAAACGCAAATGGATTTCGGAAATGACTTCTATGCCTACCGAAACCATCCATAGTCCATTAGGTAGTCTTTAGGCAATGTCAAGAGCGCGTATGGCAAGCCGTAGGTCAAACGGATAGAAGAAACGGCAAATACACAAGCCGTAGGTCAAATCCGGTTGCGTTTTTCTACGGAAAAACGCAAACGGACTTTGAAAATGGCTTCTATGCCTACCGAAACCATCTGTAGTTCATTAAGTAGTCTTACAGCAATGTCAAGAGCATGTATGGCAAGCCGTAGGTCAATGGGGTTGAATTAACGCCAAATACACAAGCCGTAGGTCAAATCCGATTGCGTTTTTCTACGAAAAAACACAAACGGACTTCGGAAATGGCTTCTATGCCTACCGAAACCATCCTTCTATGCCTATCGAAACCATCCGCAGTTAATTAAGTAGTCTTAAAGCAATGTCAAGAGCGTGTATGGCAAGCCGTAGGTCAATGGGTTTGAATTAACGCCAAATACACAAGCCGTAGGTCAAATCCGGTTGCATTTTTCTACAGAAAAACGCAAACGAACTTCGAAATGGCTTCTATGCCTACCAAAACCATCCGTAGTCCATTAGGTAGTCTTTAAGCAATGTCAAGAGCGCGTATGGCAAGCCGTAGGTCAAACGGATAGAAGAAACGCCAAATACACAAGCCGTAGATCAAATCCGATTGCGTTTTTTTACGGAAAAACACAAACGGACTTCGAAAATGGCTTCTATGCCTACTGAAACCATCCGTAGTCCATTAGGTAGTCTTTAGGCAATGTCAAGAGCGTGTATGGCAAGCTGTAGGTCAAACGGACATAAGAAACTTCAGAAGAACTAAAAGAGGCAAAGGGGTTTTGCTCGCTACAAGCATTACCATGTACACCTGGGAGTGCACGTATGTGTCTACCCATATAGGATTTGACCAATAAAGACGAGATTTTGACCCGGTGGTCCTGATCTCCGTACACCTCTGGACTGAGGTGTACGGAGATTGGGCAAGACTAGAGAATGCGAGGTAGTTTACATTGTGAGGAGTATATATATTAAAACAACATTCATAATCATTGTAGATGGCAACGTCATCAACTAACATGGAGGAAAAGATTGCATGCTCGTACACACTCTGCAAGTATCAAATCCTGCGCAAGCGTAGGATATATAATGAGCATGTGCACAAGTACGGAGAGTTTGCTAAAGAAACCGTACAGAATCTACGATACGAATCCTATGGAACGGGCATTGATTTTCGCGACATAGCACCTACATCTGAGAGAGAGAGAAAAAGGATTATGCGTGAAGGTCCGACCAATATAGAGCCAAGGATGGAAGCAGAGAAGGACTTACAGACAGAAGACGACGGCATGGAGGAGATGTTGGATGTCTTCTTCTAGACAAGCGAGGAGAACGCTAACGAAGCAACACCAGAAGCCGTGCACCTATCTCCTGAAGACATATCTCGCTCCTCTACCTGAATTCCCTACAATGGCATAGTTGGACAAGACAGTGAGAGCAACTCGACAGATCGGAGAACCCATATCTCTAGAAGAGGAAGAGCTGGCTATTGGATATGACTGGAAGTATCATACATACATGGCACTGTGGTTGCATGGAAAGCATTTCAGAACACAACAAGTATAGTGAAGAAACTCATTCATACGGTCAGAATGATAAACTTTGTTCTGATAGTTCTTCTTGAGCTGGTTCTTAAGATAATCCCAAGTTGCTGCATTAGGATCAACATTGTTTTTGTGCAATGGTCTCTCCACCAATGCTTGGCTGTTTTCTCTATATTGAACTTAGCAATGATAGCTTTGTTTACTACAGATGAATGAGACAAATCAAAGTAGTCGTCCATGCGCTCAATCCAAGCTTTGGGAACTTTGCCTACATCTTTGCCTTCCCCGCTAAAATTTCCAGGTTGAGACTTATGGAGCATAGCATAGATGTCTCTATCAATGATGGTGTGTTGAGGAACAATATGCAAATTTGCGTTAGCAGCGGCCTCATTTCCTCTAGGAGGCATGGTAACTTACTGCACCATATCAACCAAGGTCACACTTAGTAAAATATTCTAATCCGTTTGAAGTCCTTTTGGCCAATTAAAATAGACGATTGAAAATAAGATAAGAGAGAGAATTGGAGAAAGAATAATAAATAAATTAATCCAATTTCTATATCACAAAACTTTGGGGTTCCAAAAGTTCTACAAAGTGTCTTGAAAGTTTCTAATAGATTCTAATGGCTCTGACATAATGCACCAGTAGTAGCCATTGTGACATCCTTCCACCAAGGTAGCATAGCTATCCCATTCCTTGAGTATATCAGACGGATGATCCCAATAATCCTTTTTTATCTTTGGTTGAAACATTTTCTCATTAGCCTGTGAATCATACCATTGTCGGGTAAGAGATTGATTAGTTACAGGTACTCCCATTTCGCTGTGAACTATTGCCTTCTTGTACCCAAATTAGTCATCAAAGTAAGCATATTCTTTTGGAAACACATCCAGTGTGTCCCATCCATCAGACCTGTGAATATTTTCACAATTTGCAAGGCACTGAGGGTCTGTTTATAGGCATTGTATAAAAATTTTTACATGGCGAGGATTGTGGATTAGTGACTTTTTAAATAAGTCAAAGAAAAACTTCCAAGGTACTGGGCTAAAGGAATGTTGGTCGTTGATTTTGGCATTAACAAGCCTATACACTGAACATAACAATGTTGAAATATCGCATAGCCATTACTAAGGATAGCATGTTCCTAGCTATCCATGTTTTCTTTGTCGATCTCAAGATAAGTTCATAAGCATTTATGTACAACACTTGGTTAGTGACAACAATCTCCTTTCCCAACTTGGATTGTATCCACTCGATACTCCCAATGGGTGAGAGTTTATGTTCAGGTGGTCTAAAATCGAGGTTTCCTACAGCGTAATGATACCAAGCTAGGAATGTATTAGGCATACAATCCGTAGACATTAACCTCTTCTTCTCTTCCCCATTATGCATGGTAGTGACAAGCCGTTTCAATTCCACTCCTGTTTGAAGATGCTCCTCCACCATAATGCGGGAGAGTATATCCACCCATATCCCTCAAGCTAAGATGTTAGTCATCTACACACACACCCCATCACTCTCAAGTTAGTTAGAATGATAAAACCAAGCTTCAAACTCAGATATTAAAACCTCAAAACAATATGAGTCATATCAACATCAATTTTTTATAATCGTGGAAAACCAAAAGCTATATAGTGTCTCTAGGGAGATACATGAAGACAAAAGGGTCCTATGAACCAATTTTTGGTTCCTACAACCAAGGTTCTACCTCTATATTTGCTCACATCTTGAGTTTCAAAGTTTAGAACTTCAACTTGTGCACTAATATTCACGTCTTCCTTTTTGTACCATTCCTCTCCTCGTGATACATCCGCTGGTGGTATTCCATTAAAGCAGTTTACACGAGCATGCCGTTCATTTACATCATCTCTGTAGAAATTTCTACTTGAGTTTACCGTCATTGGTTGTGCTTGGGCAAAGTCATTAATGCTCCTGGGCTTCTGGTAGTCATTAAAGGTAATAGTGACATTATGAGGAATGTATTTGAGAATAGGCCCATAGACTCTATTGAACCAATCATGTGGTACATAATAGAATTGGTTGCCACCATTTGACTTCTTCCATACTCTGACTATGAACTTTTCACAAAAGACATATCTTTGTTTTAGCATGAGGGCCTTCTTACTAAGAATAAGCAAGTTAATTATATTAGGGTAAGTGGGTCTAGGATCTATTATCGGTTTTGTTGAGCCCACTATGTGGGATATGGTGCACACCTCGGGAGCTTTGGTCTTAATAATGGAGTCTTTTTAGACTTTCTTACGGCTTTACCATTATTGAGCCATAAGAAGTCTAAAAGGAGCTATCCCTCGGCAACTTTGCTATGTTAGACTCACTCGACTACTCTCTATAATTAACCAATTCGAACCGTGGGTGTAGATACTTAAGTGCATATATTCAAAGGCTAAGAGGAGTAGCAACTAAGGTTTTGAATTGCCAAAGCATACACTAAGTAAACATATAAGTTTAATTAACATGGTGACAATAACCAAGAGAGTAGAATGAGCATTGATGACTTTGATTTTGCACATGAAGGTGACAATGATGATGCCCCCATGTTTGTTAATTATCTTGTCACTAGGTTGCAACAAGCTATGGGCAACCCCACTTTGTAAGCCGAAGTTACTCAACAACTTCGTGCTTATGGGATTTCCTTACCTCTCCAAGAGGAGAGAGATCTTATGAGGCCTCTTGAAGAGACCCTCAAAAGAAGACTCTCTCCCATACGAGAGGAGGAATCCAAAGATCAAGAAAGCAATGAATCCCTAAATTCCTCCAAAGATGTGGATCCACAAAGAAGGCGGACTAAAAGATCCCCAACTCCTCCCAAGAGGAAATGGTTAACCCATAGTCCTTCTCCTCGTCACTCCAAAAGGGAAGAGAGGAAACCAAGGAAGAAAAGGGCGAGAAAGAGATCACCCTCTTCTCCTTCTTCTTCACCTTCCTCCTCTACCGATGAAAGATATGGCTATTCTCCTAGAGAATATAAGAGGGGAGGACATCGCAAATCTTACCCTGCATGGCGAAGGTCACAAAATCTCAAGAAGTTCAAAGAGGGAGGAAAGAGTATCTCTTTCACCTGTGATGGCACCTTTGGTGCTACCGAAAAAGTATTGGCCTTCATCGAACAATTTGATGTGGCCTTTGGAGACGAGGGAGTCACGGAGTTCTCCAAGCTACGCCATGTAGATATGCACTTTTAAAAATTGGCTCGTCAATGGTGGGCTAGCCTTAGTGGCAATGGCAAAGCGCCAAGACATGGAAAACTCTACGAGTTTCCATCATGAAGCAATTCCTTGCAGACGATGCAAAGGACAAAGTGCTCACTGAATGGTGGAATTTAAGGCTTCTCTCTCATGAGTCTATCCACAAATATGTGGACAAGTTTTGGGATTTACATCTCAAGGCTACTGTCTTCCAAAAGATAGACTTTGCTGAGCAAAAACAAAAATTCTATGTGGGATTACCTGAAGAGATGCCGAGTATGTCAACTCTCAACGGCCTGACTCAATCAATGAAGTAATCCACCATACCATGGTTGCTTCATGCATCAATTTCCAACAAGGGGTTAGACGGAATGTCAAACCCATGGAAAATAAAGACAAAAGTGATGCAAAGGGAAAAATTAATGCCCAAAATTTTTCCCATGGCCATTCCAACAACAACAACAACAATCGGTCCAAGGAGAAAGAAGTCTACAAAGGTAAAAATAAACTCTCTCCTGAAGAGCTTGAAACTTTTTGCAAGGATCACAAATGTTTTAAGTGTGGGGAGCAAGGACATGGCTATCGTTCTTGTCCCAAAAGAAATGCTTGCAATGAGACTCCTAGAGCTTCCACTATTGAAGCTCCAAAAGAGGATACTCATTGCAAAGGATCACCACTCACCTATGCTTGGGGAAAGGTAAGGGATCATGATGCCTTCATCTTGTTTGACCCTGGTTCTACTCTCAACTTCATATCAATGGAGTTGGCCACCAAGTTGGGCATTCAAGCTTTTGAGATGGGAGATGTTGTAACTGCCGCTGCCGCTTTCAAGGGATAGCAAGCCTCCATTACTCCCTTGATTGGGAAGTTGAGGCTTCATGTCCAAATCTATGTCAACAAAGAAGACTTCTTTATCTCTCCTCTCCAACATGAGGATGCTATCCTAGGGATACCATGGTTCAACCATATGGCTGCTAGAATGAAGTTCCCTGAAAGGAGAATCTACTTCACCTACAGGGGAAAGAATATGTATATAGATGCTAATGAGTCTGGTTGTACTATATCACTTGTAAATCCTCTCGCCCTTGATAAATCAATGAAAAGCTCAGTTTCTGCGTACATGATTTTTGTCAAAGAATCCCTAAAAGGTCCTAATGTTTCATCAAAGGTGAATGGTAGGAATCAAGAAGAGTTAGACTTGTCTAACTTTCTAAAAGGATTCCAAGATGTGTTCATTGATGATATCCCTATGGACTTACCTCCAAAACGAGGGGATGCTGACCATCGAATTAAGCTCCTATCAGGAAGCTCACCGCCTAACAAACCTCCCTATCGAGTTTGACAAGCTCAACAAGAGGAGATCATGAGGCAAGTACAAGAACTAGTAGACAAAGGAATGGTGAGGCCTAGATCCTCTCTCTTTTTCTCGCGAGTCCTATTAGTGAAAAAGAAAGATGGTACGTACCGCATGTGTGTGGACTATCGCACACTAGACCATATCACAATCAAAAACAAATTTCCCGTACCTCGGGTAGAAGATCTGTTTGATAAGCTACAAGGCTCTACCTACTTTAGTAGGATTGACCTAAAAGTGGCTACCATCAAATAAGGATAGTGAATGAAGATATCATAAAGACCGCGTTTCGTACAACGTTTGGCCTTTATGAATATCTAGTCATGCCTTTTGGCTTTACTAATACACCAGCTACATTCAATCGATTAATGGAGAAAAATTTTAGACCCTACTGCAAATTCACTGGAGTGTTCTTTGATGATATCATCATCTACTCCAATTCCTTGGAGGAACACAAGCAACATCTCCAAGTGATTTCTCAAGCATTAAGGGAGAATAAGCTTTTTCTAAATCAAAAGAAAAGCAAATTTTTCCTTCAAGAGATTCAATACTTAGGTCATATTATCTCTCGAGATGGTATCCGTATGGATCCATCAAAGTTGGAGGTAATAAAAGCATGGCCTAATCCAAGGAATCTACATGAGCTAAGAAGATTTATTGGTATGTGTGCATACTATAGACGCTTCCTAGAAAAATTCTCTCAAAGAGTAGGACCATTACATGACTTAACAAAGAAAAACGTTAAGTATTCATGGACTGCTAAAGAGCAAAGTGCTTTTGACAAGCTCAAAGAGAACCTTATCTCCCAACCAGTCCTTATGCTTCTGGATCTCTCAAAGCCATTTGAGGTCCAATGTGATGCTTGTGGTGATTTCTTTGGAGCAGTCTTGCTTCAAGAAGGACATGCCATAGCATATGAGAGCCGAAGGCTCAACACGGATGAACGGTTCTTAGGCATTTATGAGAAAGAGCTGTTAGCTGTTCTACATGCCCTAGACACATGGAAGCACTATCTATTGGGGATTCCATTCATCTTACGAGCAGACCATCGAAGCCTCAAGTATTTCATGACGCAAACAAAGCTTTTTGACAAACAAATGAGGCGGGCAAATTTTCTTTCACAATTTAATTTCCACATTGCTCACATTGCTGGTAAGCACAATCAATTGGATGATGCACTTTCACGACGACCAAAAGTTAATGTTGTGTCAATAGCAACTCACAATGATCTATCTTCTATGATAGATGAGTATGCTATTGACCCTGACTTTAAAGACATAATGTCAGCCCTTGATTTGGGAAAGAAAGAGGAACCATTCACCTTGCAGGATGGTTATCTTCTCTGTGGCAATAGGCTATGTGTTACCCACTCCCTTCGTGAGAAAGTCATGTATGAATCCCATGATCCTCCCTATGCGGGGCATAGAGGCATTCAACCTACTCTTTGAGGAGTAGAGATGTACTTTATCGGCCTACCATGAAAGTGGACATACAAGAGTATGTTTCAAAATGTGTAGTATGCCAAAAGACTAAGTACAATAGAGGGAAGCAACCTGGATTACTTCAGCCATTGCCAATTCCTAATTCACCATGGGAGAGTATATCCATGGATTTTATCTTTGGATTACCAAAATCTATCCATGGGAATACGGGAATATTGACAATAGTCGATAGGTTTAGCAAGCAAGCACACTTTATCCCTATCAAGAAGACTATTAAGGCACATCAAATGGCAACTCTCTTCATATCATAGATTTTCAAACACCATGGATTGCCAACATCCATCGTGTCAGATAGAGATCCTGGAATGACCAGTAGTTTTTGGAACGTTCTCTTCAAAAATCTAGATACAAGATTGAATTTTTCTTCGGCCTATCACCCACAAACGGATGGCCAAAGTGAGATAGCCAATCTTACGATTCTTGATTTACTAAAGACCTATGTTACAGAAGTAGATCAACGCTCACAATGGAAAAGTACTTACCTCTTGCAGAGTATACGTATAATAATACTATCCATACTTCTACGGGAAAAGAATCTTTCAAAATCATAGAGGGAAGACCTAAAAGTCCCTTGCTACGTAAAGTACATGGGAAGATCTTCGCTGTCGATGAGTATAGCCGTGACCTGCAAGCATCTTTTCAAAAGATTAAGGAGGCTATATCCATCTCCCAACTAAGGCAAAAAGCTACTACTGACAAGCACAGAAGGGCCTTAACATTCAGAGAAAATGATTGGGTCTTACTTAAGTTTCCTAAGGCTCGATTGAGGCAAACGAAGAGCAAAAATCCTATGGGCCATCAAAAGTATTATGCTAAACTAGAAAAAAGATACTATGATCCTTTTCAAATTAGAATCCAACCAATGAGGTGGCTTATCAACTCAAGTTGCCTAACCATTGGCTCATACACAATGCTTTTCATGTGAGCCTACTCAAGCCCTACAAAGGAGAGTCTCCAAATGAACCAATTATTGAAGACCCTCCCGAAATCAAAGATCAAGAAGAGGTACTACAACCCGAAGCTATCCTTTGGCATGAAGACAAGGTACTACGACATGGTAAGATTATCCGACGGTATCTTATTAAGTTCAAAAATTTTCCTTTTGAAGATTCTAGATGGATGCAAGGCATCCAGGTTAAGGATAGTATGAACCTTGTCAACGCTTACAATGCTACATTAGAGTAAGCAAATGTACCTGTTTCTTTTAATGATCAATGTTTTTTCTTATAAGACTAATTCTCTCTTTATTTTGCACAAATTTAAGTAATATGCATACTAAGACTCATGTTTGGGATGACGACATCTCTCAAACACCATGTAGAATTTGTCACTCTACTTGGGAAGATGAAATGGACTAAAGAGCAGACATGCTTGCGGCAGCTATATCTCCCAAGCACCAAATGGATTCATCATCCATCTTGGAATGATGTTGTAGGGTAAAAGGGATCCTCTACCTGCTAAGAGAAATTGACTAATGACTATGAATTTATCTCTTTTACCTCATAGTCAAGGACGACTATGATTTCAAGAGAGAGGTAATGTCATTAAATATCTAATATCTAACCAACCCAAATGATTTTCTTATATTAAACTGATCATTCAATGTGGGATAATAAACGAGAACAAGGGTTAGAATATAGACATGTGCTTACAGATCTATCTCAACACGGGGCCAATGGTAAAGGGGCTCAAATGAGAGATGGTCTATCAAAGATCAAGGTTAACTAATGGATCTTAAAAGACCTTAGGGTTAGCTTCATTAAAGACCTCCAATGGTTAGTGTTAAAAGTCCTTTGACCTTAAGCAAGCTAGGGATGAGCTTGAGGTGGGAACCCGACCTAAACTTGTCTTTGACCTTAAGCAAGCTAGGGTTGTGCTTGAGGTGGGAACTCGACCATTACTTTCCTTTGACCTTAGGCAAAGCTTGAGGTGGGAACTCCACCTAAGGTGCTTGTCATGTTTGATGACTAAGGTACTTGAGATACTTGTTATACTTAATGAGGAAGTTGCTTGAGAAGCTTCCTATGCATAGGGGGTAAGATGCTTGAGTGAAAAAGAGACCCTACACACTTAATGAGGAAGTTGCTTGGTTGAGAAGCTTCCTATGCATGGGGGGTAAGATGCTTGATTCAAAAAAAGACCCTACACACTTAATGAAGAAGTTGCTTGAGAAGCTTCCTATGCATAAAAGTCCCAAAGTTATGGGAATCTTTGACCTAACTTTCCACTCACCCAAGGGGCACCCCTTTTCTTAAAGCGCACATGGGACACATGTTAGACTCTCACTAAGCTTAACCACATGGTGTGCTTGAATGCTATTGGTTGGGCTAAAGAGGGGTCCAATGATCTTCTACTTCCATACGACAAATATCTCAATACTTTCAAGATCTCTCTCTCTAAGGGGTAAGGAGGACACTTGTCAAAAGACTACCCATGTACTTGACTGCATGTTGTATGTGATTGGTTAGGGGGAGAGGGGTCCAATGAGCTTACAGCATGTAGAAAATTCACCACTCACCCAAAGCAAGGGGAGGGGGTGCTAGGGGGATATACTCCACACACACGGACTCATTTGCAAGGGCATTCTCACTTGGTGAAAGTTGAGGAACACCACCTCCTTCTCCAAGCTTGTGAGAAGTGAGAGCCTACATCAACACTCTTGGCTATGGAATGCAAATCCAACCAAGAGCCATGCTTCAATGCTTAAGCTTGCCATCTTCTCCATCTCCATTACTATGCTATTATGTATGCTAGCAAGAAGAGTAATGATAAGTGAGGAACTATTTCTTTCTCCTATGGAATGTTTCTTCTTCCTCTTCCCTACCCTCATTCCCCGCTAGCTCTCTCCACCTTCGAAGGTGTTGGAGGCCTTGGGACTGAGGATTGGGATAGTTAATTCTTTCTACAAGTTTATGTTATGCTTGTGATGCATGAAGCTTTCCATCTTCATTGCATCACGTAGGTCACAAGGAACACAAAGATTATATTGTGTCTCTCTTGATGGGACAAACTATAATACAAATGCCTATTGGAGGGGGGACCGGCTCCATATGAATCCGGTCCTCAACTGTTTTCATCTCTAAACTCTCTCTCTTGCAAAAGTATTGTTCATGCCAAGTTAACTAAGTACCATGTTTATGTTGCTACCATCAATTAAGTTCACCCGCTATGCTCACAAAGTAATCTCTCAAAAATACTTCACCTAATTTCCTAATTCCTCTACTCTCAAAGTTCATAGGCCATTTCCATTACTCTGTGTGTGTGTGTGTGTGTGTGTGCGTGTGTGTTTGATTGAAAAATCCCATCATTTAGAATCATATACTAAGAGAACTTAAATACTGTTTGCATTTACCATGTTGTATAAAGACCAAAGCAAAGTACAATCTTTTTTATAAAAAACTTATTACAAGATAATTTGATACATGAAAAAGTAGGAGCTTTTAGCCGGAACTCCTAGTAGATGAAAGCAGGGATCTTTACCTACCAACCAACCACAAGTACAATTAATTAGAATTAATTTGCACTAAATGGGTGACATGTATATCAAGCAATATCCACTGCTTATTATCGTTGTCACACCCTTGGGCCCCAACCTTACTCCTAGTTGTATGTTATGTTCTCCCTTGGCTTGTCTATGTAAGTAGAGTCGATTACGGTCTGTGAAAGTTTTTATAGGTTTACAAGGTTTGGAGATGGGGTCCCTAATTGCTACTGGCTTGGTTCGCGTTTTTTCATGGGCTGCCATGAGATTGTCCCGAATCTGTTGTAGCTTAAATTCATCTCGAGTGATGCTCATCCTAGCTATCTGCATGTATCCCTATTTGTCATCAATGGTTAAACTTATGAGTTGAGCATTTTTAAGATATTATACTAATTGCATGCCATAAGGGCAGCCCTATCTTTATGGTTTCTAAGTATGCTTTCCAAGATATAAGTACATCTAATTTGTGAAAAAATTGGCAGCATTTCGTTTAAAAAATTGATCATTTTTCAAAAACAACCTTCTTATATAATGTCATCTGTCCTCACAAGAGGTTGTCATATATCTTTATTCGAAACGTTATCTCAGTCTTATATAAGATGGTAGTCTTAAGAAAAGTAACTAAGGAAAACCCTTCCTTGTTTATAAAAACCATTGGACAAACCTTTCACTAACAAATTCAGAGTTTAGCAGTCTTATATGACATCTATGCAAAGAGGAAATTGGCATATACCTTACTTCACATCTCTTAATGCTAGGTAGTAATAAAAAACAATGGTTACAAGTCTGAGTTTAGCATTCTCACATCTTACCCCAACTGTTGCCTTATGGGCATCCTTATATCTATGGTTTATACATCCGTATGATATTTTCTAAGTATACTTAATATGTGAGTATTTTGGCAGCATCATGTTTGTAAAAACTTCCTTTGTTCAAAAAAACCTTTCCTACACAATGACATATGTTCTCCCTGTTGGGGTATAAAGCCCAATGTGGTCGCCCAGGTAAGTGGGCGGGCCGCTAGGTATGTACACATATTCTTTTGTAAAAACCTAATAAGAACTCACTATGCTCTACACATTACAGTAGAGCGAGTTCACCATATCGTCGTGCTCTTCTTCTCGCACTCTCTCTCGCGTCGCACTTCCGCTCGTACTCCTTCAACTGGTATCAGAGCTCAGATCGAGGCTCGGGGCAGCACTGCAAGAGGCTAGAGTCACCAGCTCAGATTGGAGTGAAATTCGACAGGCGAAGACACGGCCCCAAATCCTATGGGTGCGCCCACAGGGCTCGGTGTTCTCAGAATTTCATTCTGAGGTCATCTCGGCCACCGTTCGGCTTTGACAAAGTTTTGCGCATGCCATTTTCGACTACGTGGTCTCGACGGGTGCAGATCCGACTCTGCAAATTTGGGGTTTTCGGCCTACGACTGCAAGTGCTAAGGATATCGACACTCCCAGAGTGTTGATTTGTGGCTGTCTACACATCGAAGGACGGCTCACAGTTCTTGGAGGCGTGTCACATACGACACGGGAGCATCTACACACAGTTTGTAGGTGACATCCACTAGTTCATCAGGTAGCTTGTGTTTGTTGCTTGATATTCCACATTTCATCCTGACATTACAGGTACTTCCACATGGGATGTATTGTCAGAGATGATGTATGTCTGTTGAGGGTTTGCTGGCTGTGAGTCACGCAGCAAACAACCGCCGCAGTGGTTACAGCATACACTGGGAAATTTGTGGATGTATGACTTTGTGGGAAGTCTATGTACTGTCAGATTTATTGCAGCCTTTGTTGAGGGTCGAGTGAGTTTTTATTGAGCTGGGGGATTCTCGAATGTTGAGATCCTTTCGGTGATACAGGTCTTGGAGCGATCCCTCGAGCACCCTTAGATAGGCAGCTAGGATGTATTGACTGTGAGTTAGACAGTTGGGATTGCATCTTTGCTTTACTACCGTTGAGGCATTGTCGCAGTCTATGCTTACAGGACAGTGACAGGACAGTCAGAGACAGTACAGGTGCAGGACAGGTTTACCCGCAGCTTACAGTGTCAGAGAGACAATGTTTTTTGAGCTGTTTTTGGTCCTTTTTTTTTTAGTGCACTTGAGCCATTTTACAAAGGAGACTCTGCCGAAATTTATGCAGAATCTGAAGCTTTCTTGGTTCATTTGACAGGTTGATATTGGTTCAGAGGTCAGTTTACAGGGGAAACTCTGCCGAATTTTTCCCAGGAAAGTAAACTACTGTGAAGCGTAGCTATGGCTGGATCACAGGACACTGCTCTTTACAATATCAAGAAGCTGGATGGAACCAATTTCCCATTGTGGAAGCAGCAGATTTGGCACGTGTTGGTACAAAAGAAGCAGATAAAACCTATAAAGCTCAAGGGGATAAAACCACAAGATATGGACGAAGATGAATAGAGCGAAATGGATGAATTGGCACTTTCTACCATTATGCTGACTTTGGCAGAAAGCGTTTACTTCAATGTAGCAGACGAGATGTCGGCTTATCAAGCATGGTTAAAGCTGAGTGATCTTTATGAGAAGCAGAGTGCAGCTTCACAGGTATACTGGCTTAAGAAGCTTGTTGACTTGAAGATGAAAGAAGGGACACCTATGTCCAATCATCTGAATGAATTCAACACAATCTATAGTCAGTTGTCAGCTCAAGGTGTCAAGTTTGATGAACCTGTTAGAGCTATGTTCCTGTTGATCACATTGCCGAAAAGTTGGGACACTTTTCACACAGCTTTGAGTAATTCTGCACCTCCAGATGGTTTGAACATAGCAGGTGTAGAAGGAAGTCTGCTTATTGAAGAAACCAATAGAAAGACAATGGAAAAAGGCAAAGGAACAGCCTTAGTTGTCAGGGGAAGGACCAAAGAAAAGTACAAAGGTGGAAAGAGGAATCAGTCTCGTAGCAAGTCCCACAGTGCTAAAGGCAAGAGTGACATAGAATGCTACCATTGTGGCAAGAAGGGTCACATGAAAAGAGACTGCAGAGAATGGAAAGCAGAAAAAGGCAAAGAGAAAGCTGAAGACCATGGTGAGAAGAACAAGTCCTCAGTGAAGATTCAAGAAATAAATGTGACAAACACTGTTGCAGAGGATGACAGTATAGTGTCAGGAGACATCTACTTCTTGAAGAATACAATGGACTCAGCTCTTCTTACAGCATCTGATGGAAATACAATGAGTGACTGGATTATAGACTCAGGGGCATCACTTCATGTGTCTCCAAACAAGGAGTGGTTTACCTCTTATGTGACCACTAAAGATCATGTTCGGCTAGGCAATGGGCAGACATGTGAGATCTTAGGTGTTGGAGATGTTCAATTGAAGTTTCAGAATGGCTCTTCTTTCACGCTGAAGAATGTGAGACATGTTCCCGCAATTACAAAGAGCTTGATCAGCACAGGTTTACTTGATGATGCTGGCTATGTCACCACTTTTGGACAGAACATGTGGAAGATATCCAAGGGTTCTATAACAATAGCACATGGAGTAAAGTCTGGAGGACTTTACATGATTTATGTATCAAATGTCTCTAAAAATTTAATCAATGTAACCGAGCAGCCGAACGTTTCTTTGTGGCATAGCCGGTTAGGACATATGTCCAAGAAGGGAATGGAAATCTTGTCTCGTTCTGGTTATTTGCCTGGCTTTTCATTTAATGATTTTGAATTCTGTGAACATTGTCTATATGGTAAGCAAACACAACAGCCACATAAGCATAGAAGCAGTAGAAGAGATACACAGTTGGCACTTGTTCATAGTGATTTGTGTGGACCTATGCCTAACCTATCTCTAGGGGGAGCTTCTTACTTTATGACATTTATAGATGATTACTCGAGGAAAGTATGGGTTTACTTTCTCAAGCACAAGGATGAAGCGTTTAGTGTTTTCAAAACGTTTGTGACACTTGTGGAGAATCAGAGTGGCAAGAAGCTTAAATGCTTACGCACTGACAATGGTGGAGAGTATGTTTCAAAGGCCTTTAAGGACTTTTGTGAGTCAAAAGGTATAAAACGTGAACTTACTGCTCCTTACAATCCTCCTCAAAATGGTGTTGCTGAGGGGATGAATAGGACCATACAAGAGAAGGTCAGAAGTATGTTGTCTAATGCACAGCTGCCAAATGGGTTTTGGGCTGAAGCTGTATCAACAGCTGTTCATCTTGTAAATAGATCTCCTAGCAAGGTTTTGCGGAAGGATTAGGTGCCAGAGATGGTATGGTTAGGCAAGGTGCCCTCATACAAGCATCTCAGAGTCTTTGGTTATGAGGCATATACTCACGTTCCAAAGGAATTTAGGAACAAACTTGAGCCAAAGACTAGAAAGTGCATCTTTCTAGGCTATGGTAATTCTGGTGAGATGGGGTATAGACTTTGGGATCCTGAATCCAAAAAGGTTGTCCGCAGCAATGATGTTCACTTTAATGAATCCAAATATCATTCTAAACCAGAGAGGGTTGAGGAGATTAGAAGAGTTGTCTTCCAAGAAGATGGACTTGCATGTGCAAGACAAAATGTCAGGGCTCAAGAGGAGCAAGGACAGGATAGAGTGGAACCACAAGTTGTGGCTGAGCCTGAGCCACCTATTGTGCGTAGATCTAGACGTGTCACGCGACCTCCTGGTAGGTTTGTTCCATTTATGAACTATGTCATGTTGACTGATTGCAATGAGCCTTCATGTTACAAGGAAGCAGTGCAAATGAAGGACTCAGAGAATTGGCAATTGGCCATGCAATCAGAGATGACAGCTCTGCATAAAAACAGGACATGGAAGCTAGTTAAATTACCACATGACAAAAAGGCTCTACCTTGTAAATGGGTTTACAGGTATAAGATCACCGCTCATGATAGTTAGCCAAAGTACAAATCAAGGCTTGTTGCCAAGGGCTTTAAGCAAGAACAAGGCATTGACTTTAATAAAGTCTTCTCTCCGGTGGTCAAGATGACTACATTGAGATGCTTTCTTGCATTGGTTGCCATATTAGATTTGGTGTTTCACCAAATGGATGTCAAGACAGCGTTCTTGCATGGTGATTTAGATGTGGAAATTTACATGGAGCAGCCAGAAGGGTTTGTTGAGAAAGGCAAGGAAGATTGGGTATGCCAGTTGTTAAAGAGTCTTTATGGCTTAAGACAATCACCGAGGGCATGGTACCATAAATTCCACAAGTTTATGCTTTCTCAAGGCTACAAACGTAGTGAGTTCGATCACTGTCTATATACAAAGAAGGCTAAGGATGGTAGTTGGCTGATCCTTATTTTGTATGTGGATGACATGTTGATTTCTGGCAAGCACTTGGAAGAAATTTCAGCTTTGAAGTCAAAGATGGCAAAATTGTTTGGCATGAAAGACATGGGTGAGGCAAGTCATATACTTGGTATGCGCATTGAGAGAGACAGATCAAAGAAGTTTATTTGGTTATCTCAAACAGAGTATATTGACAAGGTTTTGCAACGTTTCAATATGGAGAAGGGAAAGGCACTGAGTGTTCCATTGCCACCATATGTGAAACTTAGCAAACAAGATTGTCCTGTGTCTGAGGAAGAACAGGTTGAAATGGATAAGATTCCATATGCGTCTGCAGTGGGTAGTTTGATGTATGCAATGATTGCTACTCTCCTAGACATTGCATTTGCAGTGGGAGTAGTAAGTCGATACATGTCAAACCCAGGCAAGAAACATTGGGAGGCAGTGAAAGGAATATTGAGATACCTGAAAGCTACAAAGAGTATGCGTATATGCTATGGGAGTCAGGAGCTAAGTGTAAAGGGTTTTACAGACTCAGATTATGCAGGTGACTTAGACAACCGAAGGTCTACGTCAGGGTATGTCTTTACATTGGCTGGTGGAGCAGTATCATGGCGTTCTAGATTACAAGATTGTGTTACTCAGTCTACTACAGAGGCTGAATATGTTGCAGCATCAGAGGCATGCAAAGAATCAATTTGGCTTAATCGACTAGTAACAGATTTGGGAATCAAAGAAGAGATGCCTGTGTTATATTGTGATAGTCAAAGTGCTATACAATTGGCTCGCAATCCAGTTTATCACTCAAAGACAAAGCATGTGGATGTGAAGTATCATTTCATCAGGGAAATGCTCGAGGATAAGCAACTTCAGCTTGTCAAAGTTCACACCACAGAAAATCCTGCTGATCTACTTACAAAAGGACTTCCCTCAGAGAGCTTTGCGCATTTTCGCAAGCAGTTAGGTGTAGGGTAGTACATCACTTCTCTACATCTCTTGTATATTAGCTTGTATAGTAGCTTCTCTCACACTTAAAGTACCACATTGGACTTTAAGTGGGAGGTTGTTGGGGTATAAAGCCCAATGTGGTCGCCCAGGTAAGTGGGCGGGCCGCCAGGTATGTACACATATTCTTTTGTAAAAACCTAATAAGAACTCACTATGCTCTACACATTACAGTAGAGTGAGTTCACCATATCGTCGTGCTCTTCTTCTCGCACTCTCTCTCACGTCGCACTTCCGCTCGTACTCCTTCACTCCCAGGAGGTTGTTTCCCACCCGCTTTTCAATCATTGATGCTAGAAAAAAACAAATGGTTATACATGTTTAGCATTCTAAGAGACTACACTAAATGTTGCCTTAGGGGCATCCTTATCCTTATGTTTTACAAGTCACCATAATACTTTATAAGCATACTTTGTGAGGCAGCATTCCGTTTGCACGACCTCTATATTTTCAAAATCTCCCAGTCTTATACAATGCAATTTTTCCTCACAGGAGGCTGTCGTATACATCTTTGATTTTCATGCTAAATAATATTCAAAAAACTGATAAGAAAGACTTTTCATTCTTACTCTTAGTGCTTACATACAATTGTATCTGAGGCTTTTTGTAACAAATCACCTGGTTGTTGCTTGTAGTAGCCATCTGTAGTGCTCCTCCTTCTCACGTAGTGTTCAAGATAATGTACCACTTGAAACCGGTATCCTCGTTATGGTATTGATACTGCTCCAAACATGGTATCAAACAAGAAAAACTTTTTAAAAATTGTGTACTTTTGTTACTCTGTTTATAATATGTATACGCTTGCATATGCTTATACAGTCATGAACATGTTGGTGAGTGCCATCCTAAGTGTAATGTTTGTTTCTTAAGCTCCTGCATAAGTGAATGCGTGCGTGTGTGTGTGTGTGTGTGTGTGTGTGTGTGTGTGTGTGTGTATACATCGTATCATGTTTGTTCCTCAACCACACTAAGTGCTTTGTGTAATGCTTTAAACACCGGTATTCAAATACGGAATTCCAACAGCTTTTTCGTGAAGCACACAGTGTGCCTTGTGGATAAGTTTACTTCCTTATTCAAGTGCATGGTCTCTTCTGCAATCAATTTGACATAGTATGAAAAAAAAAAAACTCAACTTTTACCTTGTTGTGTTGCTCAATCAGAGACTCAGCAGCGTTTTTTCCTTGAGGTGAGGAGTTGTTGCTTGCGTTGTGCCTTATAGCGGAAGGCTGCCCGTATTGCTTGGTATCAGCACCCCGTGTGTGTGTGTGTTGGCCTCGGCTAGTGTGTGCGTGTGAGAGAGATAGAGAGAGAGACCAAACATTGTGAATACCTCCTTGCAGCTTTGGCTTGTGTGTGTGTGTGTGTGTGTGTGTGTGTGTGAGAGAGAGAGAGAGAGAGAGAGAGAGAGAGAGAGAAAGGGTGTTGATCACTCACGCTACTGCCTGTTGTTAATAGCGCAACCTGTCCTTGCTTATTGCCTTAGCAAAAAAAGCTTGCAACAGGGATTATAATATAAGCGCTGCAGCTTGTGTCTTTCAGCAAATGTGTGTCTGCCGTATGAAATTCATCGTTCCTATATAGGTGATGGGGTACGCGGCGCCTTAAAGGCCCTTGTGTGGGTTGCCATAAAGGTTTGCAGCAGCGCAACTGGCCAAACGATATGCCAGCACTGCTCCATATCATATCCAGCCTTGTTAATCAACGACTCCAGGTTTCATATTATGCCAAGTATAGAGGTATTGTACTGTACTCCTTTATTGCAGTCTTTTCTTCCCTTGCTATATTATCAAATTTATTTTAATTCACCAAGTGGTATTAAGCCAATTCCCATACAGTGAGTCCTATTGGAACCGAATCCAGCGATTGTGCCGGTACCAAACATAGGTCCGTGTACTTCTTAGTTTTCCGGATAACAACACAATTATTTGTTATTGCCAGTTAATCTTGATATATACCAGGTACACCTGAGAGATGTCAATTATTTACTTAATGTTGGGTAAAAATAGATACAATCCACGGTGCATACATGCTTTCGAAAATTCTAGATCAGTTACAAGATAAAAGGGCTTGTCCATAAAAAAGAGGGGGTTATTTTGTGAAGTCCATCCTGCTTTGGAGGTATCCGTCCTTCCATTACTCCTCCGCCAATGATGTCGTAGCATGTAGCATGGTTAGTGGAGCCATTGTTAACACGTTCAGTTATTTGCTTATTACTATATGAGCATGTGTGTGTTTTTTGTGTGTTTATAATATCACAAAGTGTTCTATATATTATGTGTGTGTGTGTGTGTGTGTGCGTGTATGTGTGTGGTGGGAATTTGAGTGGGTGTTATGTGTGTAATATCCCAGAGTGTTTTGTCATCATGCCTTCTGTGTTCCAATCATTGTGTGTGTGTGTGTGTGTGTGTGTGAGAGAGAGAGAGAGAGAGAGAGAGAGAGAGAGAGAGAGAGAGAGAGAGAGAGAGAGAGAGAGAGAGAAAGAGAAATACAGAGAGAGAGAGAGAGAGAGAGAGAGAGAGAGAGAGAAATAGAGTGTTTTGTCATCATGCCTTCCGTGTTCCAATCATTGTGTGTGTGTGTGTGTGTGTGAGAGAGAGAGAGAGAGAGAGAGAGAGAGAGAGAGAGAGAGAGAGAGAGAGAGAGAGAGAGTGAGAGAGAGAGAGAAATACAGAGAGAGAGAGAGAGAGAAATAGAGAGAGTGGGGGGGCAAAGATTTAGATTTTTCTTCAAACCTCACAAAAAAAAAACTAATTGCTGTCAAAATAGCTTCTGTCCAAAAGCCTTGTGTAAGATTTTCCATATAGAGCATAGCGAGAACACGTTCCTATATAGTATGGTTCATACGTTCTGCTACTCCATTTTGGGCTAGTGTGTATGGTGCGGTAAACTACCACTTAATTCCTCTCTTTGCACAAAAGTCAACCATCTCTTTGGAGAGATATTCCTCCACCATTATCAGTCCTTAAGCCTTTAAGCTTCCTGCCCAACTGATTCTCAACTAGCGTAAGGATTTTTTGGAAAGTAGAGAAAACCTTATCCTTACTTTTCAAAGGATTAAGCCCACACCTTCCTAGTAGAGTCATCTATGAATTTTACAAAGTAACTAGCCCCCCCTAGAGACTTACTCCGCATAGAACCACATACGTCACTATGAACAAGTTCGAGAGGCTCCAAATGCTTGTATCAAAATGAGGAAATGAATACTCCTAGTTTGCTTGCCATAGATACAATGTTCACAAATAGAAAAGACTTCATTAAAACTTAAGACATGTAAGTAACCAAAACGCTCAAGAGTCTTCATTACCTTTTGGCTCATATGGCCTAGCCATTGATAATGCCACAACTCAGTACATGGTAGCTCGGCTATAGCAATAACATTGTCTTTTACACACGTTACATGCATGGAATAAAGTGAACCATGCTTTTGACCCTTGAGAATAATTAAGTTTCCCTTATTGATAGTCCAAGGCTGATTCCCAAATATGGTCATGTACCCCAAGTCATCAAGTTGTCACGTAGAAACCAAGCTTCTAACT
This sequence comes from Adiantum capillus-veneris, assembly GCF_014529385.1. NCBI lineage: Eukaryota > Viridiplantae > Streptophyta > Polypodiopsida > Polypodiales > Pteridaceae > Adiantum > Adiantum capillus-veneris. The sequence goes on along the minus strand of NC_140938.1, from coordinate 72,109,683 downwards.
AACTTAGGAACATGTCTGACATTGTGAAGCACAAATTTTGTACCACTTGAAAGCAGTTGATGCAGTCAGGATAACGGTGTTATTATTTGTTATGAAGCTTGAGGTGAAGAATTTTATGAGGAATGTTTTTCCACATCCTGGAACGCCTGTAATGACATGGAGGCCATTACTCAGGCTTGATATATGATCAAAGATTTCTTGTTATTGAGAGGTCAGAACTACATTGTTGGTCTCTGCGAACTCTTGCAGTAGCTTCAGCATTCTAGCACGACTCTGAGATACTCCTGGTTTGACTGTGCCATTCACTATACAAGTGAGTGGATCTTCACGATTGAGGATGAACTTTTGTTTTATGAGGTTTAAAGTGTGTCCTGTATTTTCAAAGACGAGCATATTGCGTTGGGTGTGCTCATTTATGTACATCTCCAAGTCTTCATCATCAAGAATCATCCAACGGATTTTGCACTCCAGGAAGTAAGAAGAGGGTGTGTTGGTTGGTGATAAAAGTTCCATCTCATTCCTAAAGGGCAGTTTTTGCAACAAGACATTTAAGAAGAATCCCTCTGTTTGATGGCCAGGATCATATTCTATAAATCTGACAAGACGTTGTTTCTCTATGATGTTGTTGTTGTACGCATCACGAAAAATCACTACAGGAGTATGTTTGTGTGGCTTTAGAATTTTGTATCTTTTGTGGTAGTCATAGAATGTAATCTTTTCAAATTGAAGGGGCCTTGCACAATATAAATCAATTGGATGCATGACTATAGCCTGGCTATGAGATAGCAACCTTTGCCGTAGTGATGGTGGAGAGGAGTCGATGTATTCAACCCATTCACTCCTTGTGATGATTGGAATCTTCAAACAGTTGATTGCTGCCTCTGTTTGCAGATATTAACTTTGATAATACAGAGGCTACAATTAGTTGAAGCTTTACTTTGTCCAAGCCATGAAGTCCAAGCCTTGCTGCATCATCTATAGAGATGTTCAGTTTTCCAAGAAGTTCTTGTTTCATTGCATATTTGAGAAGGTAATGCGATATAGATGAATTTGTGACTCTTTGAATATTCATGTGTGCCTTCCATAGGAGCAAGATTGTGGGATGGTACGGGACAACATTTCGATGGTCATACCAAGGACGGTAGTAAAGCCATCTAGCGGTATAGGCATCCATAGTTGAAGTTGTGTTGTATTGTGGCTCAAACATGAAGCCATATTTGCACACTCTAGCTAACCCCATAACTCTGCAAGAGTCTTTGCATCTGTGTATCTGTTTTGTGGTAACAAGGCTCCGCAGCTCGGTGGTGAAGATGTCTTGTGATTCTGCTGGTATGTATGCGGCAATCTTGTTTGTAACTCGGCACAAATATTCGTTAGATATCCACAGTATGATATGTGCATGTAGTGAGCCTCAATTTTTCACTTCGTAGTGCAACATGTGATGCTCTACATGGCCAAGTATGTTGCTTCCATTGATGATGTATTTATTTAGGAAAGCGTGCAAGCAAAGGTGAAACAGTTTGCGCACTCTACAGGGAAATCGTTCCACTTGAAGTTTTGGTTGTAGTCTTGAGCAAGTTTTTCAATTGTGATGACTTCTTGCCATCTTGTTTGGGAAACCTCATCAACAGTGAATGTCAAGAACAGATGTGGTAGTCCCCATGTGTCCACCATTGTTATGAGGTCTCTCAAGTTTCGTCGATGCCATGTTGGAGTACTTGGCATTGTGGCTGGGAGATTGTATCGAATAATATGCTTTATTGCATCATGTGTAGATGTCGTGGTGTGTGCTCGTTTGTAGTTATCAATATCCCTTTGAAAAAATGTACTATTTGTGGAGTTTGCAATCATGATAGCTTGTTTCAATTGGTACATCATGAGCAAATATGGCTTGTACAATGTGTACACAGAGAAGGAAGTTTCGATTCTCATTCTAATGTATTCACTAAAGTCGTATTCTCCTTGGTAGTTTCCTTTTCCTGTGGGAAAGAGGAAAGGGAATATCCCTGATTCTAATGTAATATCCTGCACTTCAGATTCATGAGCCGGAAGTCCATTGTATTGAAAGCTGATTGTCCGCTCGCTTAGATAAGCAGTATCAGGTATTTGCATGGAACCAAACTCGTGTTTGTCTTTAGCAGTAAATGCAGTTCTCTTTGTTGTGCTGAATTTTTTTTGCAATATGCTAATTTCACATTGTGCTTCTGCTTCCTGCATAAGTTCAAATGGATCGTTCTCTGAGTGGTCTCTTACGATATTCTGTATAGCTGATGCTGATAGAATACAAATATATGTCCTTTTGTTTGGCTACTCAACGATGCACCGGTACCTCTTGAGAATTGGATTATTCTTTATGTTGTATGCTAGCACTGCTGCTAGTGGCATGTTTGCAAGTAGCGAAGTTGGCTGAGACATGTTTTGCTTTGTCGACCAGTAGATTAGTGGATTGTCGAGTAGCGACCTTCTATCAAGCAGGCCTTTTGCAAACGCAGTTGCTGTTTTTGTGACGCTGATTATGACATTGATGACGCTAAGGAGTTTCACAATTAGTTGATTTGTGTTTAGAATGGCTTGTATGTAGTCGGGTTGCAAGATGACAATGCTGCTTGCTCTTGAACTTTTCAGGCAAGCAGAACAGCAAGTCCAATTCACTTTGAGATTATGCATTGCACTTGTTTGCAATAAGGTTGCGTTTGCTAGCTTCGTGCGTGTGGTAGTAAGAGCATCATTCTGGGTATTTTTTTTGATAGATTGCGAATGCCACACCTTCCGCAGATGGACATGTTGTGAGCTGTGATGTTGCATTCCTCTTGCCAAGCCTCATAAATATGTTGCACACTAAACCATGAAGAAGCAACAGGACAGAGTAGGAGTTTCTGTCTATTTATAGTTTGAAAAGTGGTATATTCTCGGCGTCTTTTGCGGTTAGCACGTAGCATAGTAGCAATTTCCATTGAGAAGGCCTACACTTAAATGAAACTGTGAATACAACATATATAAATTAGTCCGATTCAAATTAGGAGGGACTAATCTAATGAAATTGGACGACAAAAAAAGTAGAAGGGATGAATATAATGGAAGTAGGCAACAAATCAACGTTGAAAAAACTATCGCAAACCATAATGGAACTCTTAGCTAATACTGAAGAAGGGCATGCTAATGTTGGAGACAAGTTGGAAGAGAAGAATAGAACTCTATAAATAAAAAGAGCTTGGTAGTTGCAATGAATTTTCTAGGCTCAGTGGAAAAAAGAAAAACACATTTCAGAGATGGGACGCAAGCATTGTTCGGGGTGCATATGCATATGTTCCAGATCTTTATCTAAATCAACGAGCGTCTTTCTTTCAGACGTATTCTTCAGAAGGTATGCATTGTTGATTATATTTTGTATGGCTTGAGTCTCGATAGCAATGCTTATTTGCATCAAGTCAAGTTTGTAGTAGACATAGAATTGGTTGCAAAAAATACTGAGCTGATTGATGACCCATGCAAGTGCATAAACATCAGTTGATTTTCTCCAAGGGCATGTAGATCTGGTATTCAGTAGTTCAGCTGCTTGCCAAGGCCTTTTAGCATGCTCTGTTGGCTTGTGAATATTTGTTGGTCTTCTCTCATATGGTGGTCGAAAGGAAAGACCCCAATCTATAATGCCTACTCTTGGTATTCCCTCTCTAGTGAAGCCTAGCATAATGTTCCAAGGGTGAAGGTCATTGTGAATAACTCCATTGTCCTGTGCAAATGCCAAAGCTTTTATTAGTGCATGAATCAGAGATGAAGCATGATTGATGATAAGCCTTCATGGTTGTTGCAACTCCAGTTCAATTGGTGTTTTGTGTTTTTGATCACCCATGGCAAGTACAATTTCATTGATGCTTCCAGAAGGTGTAGGCACACACTCCATCAAATCGCCAAGGGAAGATCCATTGAAATAAGGAAATATAAGTATCCATGGTGATTGAATTGTATGTGCAAGAGCACACACAATACCTCGGTGATTGAGGTCAACACTGCTCTTGATTGTGAATGATTTGAATTGTTGTTTTGACCTTTGAATTCCTTACAGCAGTACACATGGTTGGACGGAAGGAAAGAAATACCTTCGATCTTGCATTCATAAGTGTCTCCATATGACCCGGATCCTAGTTTCCTTCCTCGTTTTATAGCCTCAAATGGAATGCCCAAGGTGACAGAGCAAAATAAGTTGAATACAGTTTTCTGAATATGCAAACTAGACATGGATCCTTTGGTATCTCAAAGGGTCTCCTTCTGCAATTTCTTATTGAAGGTGTTCTGTGTGTCAATATTCCTTGCGCGAGTGGATTTTTCCTTTTCAACCTTCCAGCAGTTATACCAATGTTGTAATTTCTCCATTTGTATGTCTTCTGGTAAGTCAGCTCACAGGTCAATAGCACATTTTGGCATGTCTCCAACAATACTAAAGAGAAGGTGTTGCACGTCACTAATATCTGCAACCTCAAACTTCAAGGCTGTTGAGCGGACCACTTCAGAGAGAAAGGCTTGCAAGCGCCGCTCATCTCGCAAGGTTGTTGTTATCTCGTCCAATGTGAGGGCATCCACTACACACACTAATTTTGTGTGTAATCTCTTTTTCAATTGCACTGCTTGGTCGGAAAGCATTTTACCTACAAGCACTGAAATGAAATTATGATGTATTGGCGAGAGCATTCATCGCTTCACAACTCAAAAGGGGAGCTAGATTTCTTACAGCAATGTCAAGTACTGTACTGACAAGAAGGAGGGAATGGAAATCAATAAATTAGTGTATATAAATAAATTTTTTAAATGACATCAAATATTTGATAAAGTAGTGCAATATGTTTGGTCAAGACCCATGCTCGTAACCTAGGAGGGGCCCTCCATGTACAAGCTAATAGGAAGTGCAATTGTTTCACATTGGATGGCGTGCTAAGGGTAACAACTAATGGGAATTGTGCCCCTACAATGGGAACTAACAGTAAGTGGGTCGGTTAGGCACAACGACATGGGGGTCCAAAGTGATAGACAATGTTGCAGTACAGGATCCGATCTTTGCAGTCAATAGGTTAAAACAATGGAATTCTATAACTAAATGCAACTTCATAGTTTAAAATGGGGGTGTCTACAAAGGAGGCAATTACCACAGTGTGTCTGGATGGGAGACAACGACATTTGCAATTGAGAGGACGATTGGTGTCGAAGTAATCATGCTTTTGGTGTGCGATAAATTTTACAGTTTAAGACGGGGACGTACACAAATGAGAGATGACGACATTTGCAATCGACAAGACAATCGATGTCGAAGTGATTAGGCTTTTGGAGTGTCATATAGGTCTCTATATTTACGCCACAACAGAAATAAATTCAATTTTACAGTTTAAGATGGGGGCGTGCACAAATGAGATGATGACTATAGTGTGTGAATGGGAGAGCACGACATTTGTAATCGAGAGGACGATTGATGTCGAACTGATCAGGCTTTTGGAGAGTCATACAGTCCTTCACATCTACCCAACAACAGAAGTAAAATTTAGTTTTCTTCTTAATACCCTAAATTGATATGTATACAAAAAAGACCTCTAAACTTGGAACGATAAATTGATAATACAAAACAATATACTAGCAATCAATTGATCCCTGGATTTTCAACAACAACATCATAGTATTGCATAATAGATGAGCAACCTTGATCACTAAATAACCAAATAATGACAGAGTGTTAAGGAAATATGGTTTCTTAATAAAAAGACAATGCAAAATTTTTGCGTTAATTGACAACATGGAATTATTTGTTGCAGTAAACCGTACAATATAGCAACATGCACGTGCTAAATGCTAGTGTTTTTTGTGCAAACATCATGCACAGAATGTTGGTGTGTTGTGGAAAAAAAAACCATACATAAGTATGGTGTGGAGTTGGCACAATTCTCCACATTGTTTATAATACCATAAGGAATGTGCCTTTCCCCCGCCACTTTTGTCCCCTCCAATGTTGAAGGGGGACTTATGCTTTTCCTCTAGTGTTAGAGGGGCTAGTTTTTTTAGTAAAATAATAAAATGACAATAGTTTTTTATCTTCACTTTCTTGCATCTGATTCAAGGAACAAGCACGCATGCAGTACTGTCGATATCACTACAACATAACCCAAAGTTATTGACGCCCGTACCTTTCCACGCGGATATCGACGTTCTTACAGCCCGTCGATATACGCATCGATAAGTGCGTCGATATGGGCATGGAAATACACGTGGAAAGGCAAAATTTCCCACGCATATATCGACGCTCTTATCAACGCGCATATCAATGCTAAAAAATTGAGGGAAAAAAAGGGGAACCCGCGCGCAGGGGCCATTTTCGCCCTCAACGCGCGCGCTCAGATCTTGGCCGAAACCTGCGCAGCAGGTATTATGGCACTCTTACCCCCCCCAAACCCCTCTCTCTCTCTCTCTCTCTCTCTCTCCACATCGTGTGTGTGTGTGTGTGTGTAGGAAAGAGAGAGAGAGAGAGAGAGAGAGAGAGAGAGAGAGAGAGAGAGAGAGAGAGAGAGAGAGAGGTGTGTGTGTGTGTAGGAAAGAGAGAGAGAGAGAGAGAGAGAGAGAGAGAGAGAGAGAGAGAGAGAGAGAGAGAGAGGTGTGTGTGTGTGTGTGTAGGAAAGAGAGAGAGAGAGAGAGAGAGAGAGAGAGAGAGAGAGAGAGAGAGAGAGAAGTGTGTGTGTGTGTGTGTGTGTGTAGGAAAGAGAGAGAGAGAGAGAGAGAGAGAGAGAGAGAGAAAGAGAGCAGTGTGTGTGCGTGTAGGAAATTAAAGAGAGAGATAGAGAGAGAAAAATGTGCGTAGGAAATTAAAACTAGAGAGAGAAAGAGAATTATGGTTTGTGTAAAAAATTAAAATTAAAGAAAGAAATGAAATGAAATGTTATATTAACTCTTCAAAAGGCCAATATGAGACCAGAAAGTTACAATGTGGTAGATCTGATACAAAGTCAGAATAACAAGATAACAAAATGACAAAATAAAATATTATGGAATCCTAAACTGCTGGGTGTGGACTAAGCAGTTAAAACAACTAGCTGGGATAGGTAGATCATAGGAGATCCAGCATCTATCGCGCTGGCAGACCTCATCAATCTCCTCCATGGTCAGTAGTCTGACTGGGCGTTGTGCATGTCGAGCCAAAGTGATATGGATCGTCTGATGCAGCCTCTGTCGATGTTGTGTAGTCTGGCCTCCGTAGTCGTGGGCGTCTAGATCTCCCAAGCTCAGAAGTGATCTGGATCATCTGATGCAGCCTCTGTTGATGTTGTGTAGTCTGGCCTCCGTAGTCGTGGGCGTCTGGATCTCCCTAGTTCAGTCGCTCGTTCGATCAGTACGTAGAGAGATAGGGAAGTAGAGAGAGAGAGAGAGAGAGAGAGAGAGAGAGAGAGAGAGAGAGAGAGAGAGAGAGAGAGAGAGAGAGAGAGAAAGAGAGTGATATATATATATATATATATATATATAGAGAGAGAGAGAGAGATAGGGAAGTGGAGAGTGAGACAGAGAGAGAGAGATAGGGAAATAGGGAGAGAGAAAAAGATAGGGAATAGAGAGAGAGAGAGAGAGAGAGAGAGAGAGAGAGAGAGAGAGAGAGAGAGAGAGAGAGAGAAAGAGAGTGATATATATATATATATATATATATATATATATATATATATATATATATATATATATATAGAGAGAGAGAGAGAGAGAGAGAGAGAGAGAGAGAGAGAGAGAGAGAAGTGGAGAGCGAGACATAGAGAGAGATAGGGAAATAGGAAAATAGAGAGAGAAAGAGAGATAGCGAGATCGAGAGAGAGAGAGAGAGAGAGAGAGAGAGAGAGAGAGAGAGAGAGAGAGAGAGAGAGAGAGAGAGAGAAAGGGAGATTGCGAGAGCGAGATCGAGAGAGAAAGAATGAGAGATAGGGTACGTAGAGAGAGAGAGAGAGAGAGAGAGAGAGAGAGAGAGAGAAAGAGAGAGAAATAAAGAGATAGAAGTGATATATATATAATAGAGAGAGAATTAACTAGAGATAGCTACAAAGATAGAGAGAGAGAGAGAGAGAGAGAGAGAGAGAGAGAGAGAGAGAGAGAGAGAGAGAGAGAGAGAGAGAGAGAGATAGTAGATAGAGAAAGAGAGAGAGAAAGAGCTAGGTTGGCTGACCAATTGCATGTGTGAAAAGGATAGAAACTCTCGACTATCTCTCTCTCTCTCCCTCTAGAAGAAACTATGGAACTAAAAGAGGCAAAGGAGTTTTGCCCACTACATGCATTGCCATGTACACCTGGGAGTGCACGTATGTGTCTACCCATATAGGATTTGACCAATAAAGACTAGATTTTGACCCGGTGGTCCTCATCTCCGTACACCTCTTGACCGAGGTGTACAGAGATTGGGCAAGACTAGAGAATGCGAGGTAGTTTACATTGTGAGGAGTATATATATTAAAACAACATTCATAATCATTGTAGATGGCAACGTCATCAACTAACATGGAGGAAAAGATTGCATGGTCGTGCACGCTCTGCAAGTATCAAATCCTGTGCAAGCATAGGATATGCAATGAGCATGTGCACAAGTACAGAGAGTTTGACAGTGGGGTAATGGTTAGTTTCATGCAAAAGAGCAGGGCTAGTGCTAGAGACACGAATGAGAGCACTAGCAACCTGGATTACTGTGGTCTGGTGTCAGACATCCTGAAAGTAAGCCCTTCAGGCGGTTTGAGATGTTTTTTTTGGATGTGAAGTGGTTCAAGGTGATTACGTCTGGTTGCAATGCAACGGTACACAGAGATGGAAACAAACTTGTGCAAATAGATTCTACAAAGGTTTGGACAGATGCGAGCGACACATTTGCTCTCCCCGAACATTGCGAGCAAGTGGTCTTTGTACCGGACCCTCGAGAGCGACAATGGTGGTTTGTGGTTCAGGTTGCTCGAAGAAATAAACAAGTATTTGAAGGGCAAGAGCTCCTGGAGGAAAGTTAGTCAGACGACGTCCATACTACTGTGACATCAGATGAGATGGACGAAGGTATGGCAGAGGAAGCTGATAGATATACGAGGGATGACGCAGACGAGGCAGAATTGACACTTGTAGATGAAGATGCAATGGATGAAGACAATCTCCTCGAATGAGTTGGGGCAGAGTTATGTTTGCAATTAGAGATAGACGATGATACGGTGCAAGATCTTATCGATGATGCCTCACTCGTCGAGGCATAGGCCTGTAAGTGTTTGTGTGAAGACATTGATTTAAAGTTAATCTTAAAGTTAATTTAAACAACTGTGTTCTGACGCTTTATTTTACTTTCTTTATGCAGAACTTTAGTATGGCAGACCAGTTTCCAGATCCCGCTTCTATGAGTGCAGATGCATTCATGGGCTTCGTCACACCGATGACGCGTGCTCAGATGGCAGAGGCTTCTCAGTACTGGGTAGCCAAAGGCACGGGTACTACGCCTCTGGGCTTCACACCCGAGGGTCCGACGCCTAGGGGGGGACACCTATGGGGGGGGGACGCCTATGGGTACGACGCTTGCTTCTCCCATCACGGCCGCTTCGACACCTAGGGGTGGGGCAGAGGCGGGTACGTCCTCATCTCCACAGCACAGGTGCACTCGCCGATCTCGGCGATCGTGAGGTGGAGGTGGTGGTTGCTGTGGAGGGGGGTCCACAGATGCTTCGACCCCTCCTCGCTCACGATCCCCGTCCTACCCATGCACATCTCTCGACACACCTCTTGGCACACCTCGAACACCTCTTGGCACACCTCGGACACCTTGAGGGGCACACGATCCTAGTGCCTCCAAGCTCTATACTGTATGGGCAGATGGTTCTGTTGACATGGATAGAGTCGGGACTGAGATGAGACAGCGGATTCGCCAGCTTGTGGAGCTGTAGTTTTCGACCAGCATTCTGACGCCTTGGCTTGAACAGGATGAGGACAAAGTCAGTTACATAGTGGAGACCATCCTAAGAGAGTACCAGCCTGCTTCGGGTTCAAAGGCTGTTCCGAGGAGGTGGATCAAGGGTGTTGCACGGGACACCGTGAAACATCGACGAGATGCATCTCGGAAGGCTTTCAGGACCGGCTCGCCGAAGCCTTTGGGCATCCCACACGAGACGTGGCTGCAGATCAGGGAGGATGAGCGGATAGCGGACACGCGATTCAGACAGCAGCGTGAGGCCGCGCAGATATGACAGATGACCAGGGGGACATCTCATCTTGGCAGCGGAGGCTTCGACACCTTTTGCTATGAGTTTGTGAGTTTCTAATCCAATCTTAACTATGGCGTTTTTTAAAACGCGATGAATCATGTATTCTTATTACTTTGATTTTTGTATAACGCAGAGTCTTGCGATGCATCGAGCCTCGACACGCCAGGAGGAGTCAGATGGATATCGCAGAGGTATCTAAAAGTATTGAATGATCTTGATGCTTCAGGAGAGCCTGTAGACTGGGAGGCCTTAGAGTCTCGTTGATCGCTTGAGGTGAGACGTTAATATGACATAGTTGATTTAATTAAGTAAGCATATGTGAAGTAATATCAATACTAATTTTGTGAGTTGTCATATGTGCAGTTTGTGACGCCTAGTCATCAGTGGACCGGATTTCATATATATGCTTTGTGAGACACAGACACGTTTCTGTGTCTCTTTTTTATATAGATATATATGGTTATGGTTATTGTTCAGACAGTTATTTTTTTCATTATGGCTATGGTTATTGTCATTGTCATTGTATAGACATGCTTATTTCTCCTATTCTTGTATAGACATAGTTATGGTTCAGGTTTTGTTTATGGTTATGTTTAACTTTCTGGTTATGCTTATGGTTATTGTTAATTTTATTTATGGTTATGGTTATCTGCATTATGGTTTTGATCAAAGTGGTTATGACCGGTTATGGTTTTAATTTGGTTATGGTTTTGCACAAATTAAGTTCGTTATGGTTATGCTTTTAAGTTGGTACGGTTATGGTTTTGCACAAAGTTCATTTCATTTCTTTCGTTGGCCTTAAATCTCATGTGAGATCCTACATGGATAGCATGTAGGAGGCGTATACATGATATGGTTTTTTTTTAAAAGTTTATGTAAAAATGAAGGGAACTCTGTCGAAATTTCTGCGGGAGCACGGTTGATTTTGGTGCTGCTCGCTTTCTTGGGCAGAGGACAGGCAGTCTAGCTGTGGCTGTGTCCATCTTTTCATTGGGCACAGGCCAAGCTGTCTGTCCTCTACCCAAGAAAAAAAAATTTGTTATGGTCGTCGCTATGCCCGTCGCTAAAGTCGTCGCTAAGATCGTCGGAATATGCGTCGATTAAAATACCTTTCGACGCGCATATCGATGCATATAGCGACGATTTCGTAGGGACGCGTATATCGACGGGTATAGCGACAGAATGCGTCGATATGCACGTCGAAGGTCCCCTTTTTTGTTGTAGTGTATGCAATGTACGAAAATTTGAAGTAGGGATTCTATTAAACAACTTTTTTAAAGGAAAAACCCAAACATTGTCTTAGACAAAGATTGTAGTGGTTAAGTTCTCTCTCTCTCTCTCTCTCTCTCTCTCTCTCTCTCTATATATATATATATATATATATATATATATATATATATAAAATTAAAAAAATGCCTTAGACTAACAATATCATTGTGAATTTTTTTGCCTTGATTATTTTTATGGCTATATTAGCGTCTTGTGTACAGCTTAAGATGCACGCGTACATCTCCCTGGCTTGGAGTCAACCAAGATGCACGTGTAGGTGATTATGTCTCTCTCTGTCTCTCTCTCTCTCTTTCTCTCTCTCCCATTAAGCCCACGACCATGCTTTTTCTATAGGTCATGTTTCACCATCTCTATTTTAAATTATCTCCGTCCAATGACGTGCTACCAAGTGACGAGAGAGAGAGAGAGAGAGAGAGAGAGAGAGAGAGAGAGAGAGAGAGAGAGAGAGAGAGAGAGAGAGAGAGAGAGAGAGGGAGAGATAAGTTACATTCCGTTGTCACGTCTTGTTGACCTAAGCTGAGAAGAAGCATAGTGCTTTTGTTGTACCTTGCACATAGCAGGGCCATCGCGTAGGCGATTATGTCTCTCTCTCTCTCTCTCTCTCTCTCTAAGCCTTATACTAACAATATCATCGTGAATTTTTTTAGCTTCATTATTTTTTGTGTCTAGATTAGCATCTTGCGTTCAGTTTAAGGAGTCAGGCAAGATGTACGCATACGTACCATCGGTGCCAAGGAAGGAAGAGCGACGAGAAATGGATCTGTAAAGTGACATTCTCAGCCCCAACTTGCTTGTATGCACCGTTACAGAATGCGCAATGCACGTCCGGTTGTTGTGCAAAGCTGTGAGGGTCATCAGCAGGCAAGGCCTTCATGAGCTCATAGGCCGGACCTTCTTGACACCCTTGTGGCCAGCTGCGAGAGGCATCAGCAGGCAAGGCCTTCATGAGCTCATAGGCCTTGTTGTACTTCTTAATGTAGGCGGTATTGACATGGTGGGCAGCCCTCTCCTGAATCTCATCGCAACTTGCTTGTATGCACCGTTACAGAATGCACAATGCACGTTCGCTTGTTGTGCAAAGCTGCGAGGGTCATCGGCAGGCAAGGCCTTCATGAGCTAATAGGCCGGACCTTCTTGACGTGCTTGTGGCCAAGTGCGAGAGTCATCGGCCGGCAAGGCCTTCATGAGCTCATAGGCCTTGTTGTACTTCTTAATGTAGGCGGTATCGACATGGTGGGCAGCCTGCTCCTGAATCTCATCGTCTTTGCCTCAACGCTCTCTCTCTCTCTCTCTCTCTCTCTCTCTCTCTCTCTCTCTCTCTCTCTCTCTCTCTCTCTCTCTGCCTCCTATTTCTCTGAGCACTCGTAGCAGAAGTACCTGCACCCTCAGCCCATCTCCGCCATACTCAGCTGACAGAGAGAGAGAGGGGGGGGGGAGAGAGAGAGAGAGAGGGGAGAGAGAGAGAGAGAGAGAGAGAGAGAGAGAGAGAGAAGGAGAAGAGAGAGAGAGAGAGAGAGAGAGAGAGAGAGAGAGAGAGAGAGAGAGAGAGGAGAGAGAGGAGGAGTGAGAGAGAGAGAGAGAGAGAGAGAGAGAGAGAGAGAGATGATGCTTACAAGTAAAGTTGGATGTGCTTGCGGCCTTTAATAAAGGAGAAGTTCTTCACTTTCTTCTTTGGCAGAGGCAGGCAGCAAGTAAAACGCAGCACTCTTCTTTGGCAGAGGCAGGCAGCAATTAAAACACAGCTCTCTCTCTCTCTCTCTCTCTCCCCCCGGCAGTAGCATGGAAAAATGCAGCACTCTCATTAGCCTCTCTCTCTCTCTCTCTCTCTCTCTCTCTCTCTCTCTCTCTCTCTCTCTCTCTCTCTCTCTCTCTCTCTCTCTCTCTCTCTCTCTATGTGTGTGTGCGCGTGCGCATGCGCGTGCTGCTTGCTTTTCTGTATGCTATTGAGTTTTCACCATATTAGAAAATACTTTACTAAACCCTAATGTTGTCACCCTGGGTAGATACATAAGTTTAGATCTACCATGGGATGGAACCCTTATAGGCTATAACTGCCACTTAAGCATTAGCTGGCAAGTGAAAAACGTGGGTCTCTCTACTGAGCCTCACCTACCCTATCGTGAGGCGCTATGGTAAATTTGCTCCATTGAGCCAGACCACTAGTAAGGCGGCTGCATATTGTCGATTCCTCAGAAGGGGCATCCTATACTCAGTACTTGGGAAGATTCTACGCACATCAGGAGTAATGGTGTCCTCCCCTCCTCTATTTGAAGAGGTGAGGTTGCTTTTTGCCCCTCACTTAGCTTTGGGTGTGTCTTTACTTGAGAGTTAGGATTGTGTATTGGTTTTTGTTACTCAGTGCTACACCAAACATGGAGCTTGTAGCTTAACCAACCCAAGTTTGTCACTATTTACTGAACTTGGTTTTCTTTCTTGTTTAAATTGCAAACATAACCAGGCTATGGTATCTTGATCACCTTCATTGAATGCCTGATAGGGCCAACCACCAAATGGGTTTGCTTTATATGACATCACATAAGGATGAATGATTTTTAAAAAAAAAAACTCTGGCCATCTACTGGGTTCTAGTTTTTTCAGTAAAATCTGCATAATTATATGGTTTGAATGAAGGTGATCTTTAATATTTTGGGGTTTGGCATAATAAATATGGCTGCTTTACACAATAAAATTCTAATGCAGTGTTACTCTGCGTTAACTGATTCATTGATTTTTTTGAATAGGAGGTATATATCTATATTTAAGTTTCTTGGCTTGGCAAATTCTTGTGATAACTAACCTGACGGTGCATATTGTTCATCAAAAAGTGTTGGGATGGGGGGTATACCCCTGGCATGTGCTAAATTTTTGAGTGAGAACTGTCACTTAAACATGGCATCTTGACCACTGTTGCTTTAAGCCTGGTAAAGCCCACCGTTTTGGGTTGGCTAAGTATATATAAAGGGGTTTTTTTTGGGCACTGATGTTGCAGAGAAGTGTATGTTAACTGTCACTTGGCTTGACAATGCAAAACTTTGATGGTAAGTAACCTGTCGATACATAGTGGAGCTTTGGGATGGGGGGGTATACCCCAGATGTATATTGGTTCTTACACTTGGTACTGTCACGTAAAACTTGGAATTGTGATGGCTGTCCCTTAAAAAACCTGGTAAAGCCCACAGTTTGGGTTGGCTTAGTGAATATTGGGGTCTTTTTTTCCCATCTGCACGCTGATGTTGCATGTTTTTAAAAATGTTGGGGACTTTGGGGAGTATGGCCCGGTTAGATACCATTGCTGAACCTGCTCAATATTAGTTGTTTGAACGAGATGATGCGATACACTATTTGCATTCACATGGTCGGGTACAAAAAATCAGTATAAACATCTAACTCTTTTTTTTTTAACAGTTGGACGGGCTAGGTTACCATAAAGATTCTCTGCCACTTGGCTTGCTAAGAGATTGTGACTTATAAACTTGGCACCTATAAAATTCATAAACATAAATGCAGATGGATATCTAATGCCTCGAATGGCATCTTTACGGATGTCACCAAAGATATCACTCTTTGTCTTGACCTTATACTAGCAGAGTTTGAACTAGTTTGTGCCTCTGTCATAATAATCAATATCTAATTCTCCTAAACGATTTTCTCATGTTAAACTGATCATTTAACATGGGGAAGTGCCAGGGGAGAAAAAGCTAGAATATTGGTTAAGCTAGCCGACCGGCCACAGTAGGGATCCAAAGGAGGGAAAATAGGGATCCAAAGGGGGGGCCATTTGCCAAAGAGAAATGTGCAACAATGGGCTTAAAAGACCCTAAGGTCAGCCCATTAAGACTTCCAAAAAGCTAAGGTTCCAAAACTCAAAGGTTGTGTCCAAAGGCCAAACACTAGGGAAATTGGATGCTTAGTGTGTGTCACAAAAAGTCTTTGTCAATTCGTACATAGGAGGGGGCGAGCCTTGCAAGTAGGGGATGAGAGAGAAACTCACACACACACACACACACACACACACACACACACACACACACACACACACACACACAAGCTCTCTTTACACAAAGGGAATGAGGGACACATGTCAGCTCCCTAGCCCAAATGCCCACAAGGTGTACCCAATTCCTATTGGATGGCCTTAGGAGGTGGACCAATAAGAATTAGGCTAGAGTAAATCTAGTTTAATTAATTTAAAAACACTTAATAAAAGAATCAATAAGAATTAATCTCTATAGAAGACTATTGGAGAGTCTCCCAAGGGGACCAATGAGCATTCAACAGCCCAATGGCTTGCTTGATTCCTATTGGCCAGGAGGCAAAGGGGTCCAATGAGAGTTTAGTTGCATTTATTAATTACCTAAAGCTCTTACAAAAGGGGAAAGGGGGACACATGTCAAAAGGCTATCACTTATGCTGCTTAATTACCATTGGCTAAGCCTAGGGAGGTCCAATAGGATGCTAGGAAGAGCAAATAGCAAGAGGGGTCGACCAAGAGAGAGACGGGGCTGATTTTTGCAAGGCATTCTCACACACACTCTCACACAATCTCATGTGTGAAGTAAAGAAGACACTCTCTCCTTCTCAAGCTTTAATGGAAAGCTCACCACCTACTCCAAGCTTGTGAGAAGGGATGCCTACACCAACAACTCTTGGCTTTATGATGCAAATCCAACCAAGATCCAAGCTTCAATGCATGCTCATCTCCTCTACCATGCTAATTACTAAGCTAAGCTATGCTAATATGAGTGATTATGTGAGGAGATGTACATCTTTCTCGTAAGAATACTCTTTCCCGTAAGAATACTCCTTTCCTTCTCTCAATCTACTCTCATACCCCGCTAGCTCTCACCATCTTCGAAGGTGTGTGAGGTCTTGGGTCTGAGATCGTGAGGGAATTGATGTTGTGTTTGATAAGTGTTTTGCTTAGTGCATGAAGTTTCCATCTTCATTGCACTAGCTAGTATTGAAGGAACACAAGAAATTGTATTGTAAAATGTCTCTCTGGATGGGAGAAACCATAATACAAAGCCTTTTGGAGGGGGGACCAGCTCCATGAAAATCCGGTCCTCAACTGTTGTCAATTGCTTAATTTCTCTCTCTTTTGAAGTATTGTTCATGCTATCTAACTAGGTGTTATGATTTTTGTTGCTCTCTCCACTCAATCACTCTTGTTATTCTCATTAGGAAGCTATTCTAATGAAATGCTCACTATGTTCATGCTATAATCCGCTACACACAAGTTAGTAGACCATTAAATGTTATAGCCTCTAAACAAAAAGTCTACTATAACTTTCTACAAATACAATACAACCCCTTCTGGATCACAAAAAACTCTACAGAGGTTTCTCTGAACCTCCCTAAACAGTTTTTTCATCTTTTTTTAGCAGATATTACTCAGTGTTATGAGAATATTCCCATAGAAGGAGATCTTGGGCTTAAAGATGTCCTATCACAAGTTGTTGAACTTGCATTATTAATGCTAGAAAGAAGGGTTTCTTCTACATTTCTCTTTCCAAGAAACCTAGATGGATAAAAAAGACACACTCTTCCCACTCATTACACTTTCATGAAGAGAAGCTATGTCTTTATATATCATGGTTACTTTGTAACTGCACCATTCTCTCTAGAGGAAACTGTTTTAACCAAAGCCTTGGCATCCCCATGGGCTTCTCCTGTTCCCCACTTATATGTAACATATACCTTGCCTTCTTTGAATACAAATGGTTTCTTAGAGCCATGGGAGAAAAAAGTGATAAACTTTCACTGTTTAGACACACTTACAGGTATATGGATGACATACTAAGCTCCAAAATAAGTCTTTTTCAGAAGAGATCAGTCAGATATTAACTACTTAAAAATAGATCCAACTTCTATACAAGGGCTCACTACATCCAATGGGTTTTTTTGCACCTCACAATTCCTTAACTTCTCTATTTCGCTTCATATACCTTGTTCTGTAGAGTATGACCAAAAATTTCTATGAAAAAGGGATCTCCTAAACCTTCCACCCTTTGAGTTCATAAAAAGGAATAGTAATAGACCCCACAAAGTGGCTCTTAGCACTTGTATAAGCCTGCTTTATTTAAGTATCTACTCCTCCTCCAACTATCTCCTTGCTTGGAAAGATATCAAGCTACTTATAAAAAAGTATTGCCTTAATGACTCCAATGGATGCAACATAATTGATAAAATTCTACAATCACTTACTCGGCATGACTAGCCTAGGTTACACTTCAACCATAATACTCTCATCTCTTTAATAAGGTAGTAGGACCATTCACAATGAGCCTAATATTGACCCATTCTGTTTGGTGCCTGGGACAGGCCGAGTGTACACACGCACACACACACACACACACACACACACACACACACACACACTTTGTTACTTGATTTCCAATTTTCAGCATACTAGAAAATACTTTAATAAACCCTAATGTTGTCACCCTAAGTTTAAAAATACACTAAGTTTAAAAATACACTAAGTTTAAATCTACCATGGGGTGGAACCCTTATAGTCTAATAACTGCCACTTAAGCATTAGCTGGCAAGTAAAAAACGTGGGTCTCTCTATTGAGCCACACCTACCCTACCATGAGCGTTATGGTAAATTTGCTCCACAGAGCGAGGCCACTACTGAGGTGGTTGCATATTTTCGATTCCCCAAAAGGGGCATGCTATATTCAAGGAGGATTATGCGCATGTCAGAAGTAATGGTGGTCTTCCTTCCTCTATTTAAAGAGGTGAGGGCGCTTTCTGCCCCTCACTTAGCTTTGTGTGTGTTTTTACTTGAGTGTTAGGACTGTGTGTTGGTTTTCGTTACTCACTGCTATACCAGGCTATGGTATCTTGATCACCTTCACTAAATGCCTGATAAGGCCCACTAAATGGGTCTGCTTTACATGACATTACATAAGGATGAATGATTTTTTTTTTAAAAGATCTGACCCCTCTACTGGGTTCCGATTTTTTAAGTAAAATCTGCATAATTATATGGTTTGAATGAAGGTGATCCTTAAAATTTGGGGATTGGCATAATAAAAAAAGCCACTTTACACAGGAAAATTATAATGCGATGTTACTCTACGTTAACTGGTTCACTGTTTTTTTTGAATAGGAGGTATATATTTATTTATTTATTTAAGTTGCTTAGCTTGGAAAATTCTTGTGATAAGTAACCTGACAGTGCAAACTGTTCATCAAAATTTTTTGAGATGGGGCGTATACCCCTGATGTGTACTAATTTTTTGAGTGAGAATTATCACTTAAACATGGCATCTTGACCACTGTTGCTTTAAGCCTAGTAAAGCCCACCGTTTTGGGTTGGCTAAGTATACATAAAGGGGTCTTTTTTGCGCACTGATGTTGGAGAGAAGTGTATGTTAACTGTCGCTTTGCTTGACAGTGCAAAACTCTGATGGTAAGTAACCTGTTGTACATAGTGGAGCTTTGGGATGGGGGGTATACCCCGGATGTATATTGGTTCTTACACTTGGTACTGTCACTTAAAACTTGGCATCGTGATGACTGCCGCTTAAAAAACATGGTAAAGCCCACCGTTTGGGTTGGCTTAGTGAATATTTGGGTCTTTTTTGCCCATCTGCACGCTCATGTTGCATGTTTTATAAATGTTGGGGACTTTGGGGGAGTATGACCCGGTTACATACCATTGATGAACCTCTTTGATATTAGTTTTTGGACAAGATGATGCAATACACTAATTGCATTCACATGGTTGGGTACAAAAAATCAGTATAAACATCTAGCTTTTTATAAAAAAAACAATTCGACGGGCTAGGTTACCATAAAGGTTCTCTGCCACTTGGCTTGCTAAGAGATTGTGACTTATAAACTTGGGAGGATTGGATTTCATATAAACATAAACGATATGAGTTCTAATAAACAAATACAAGTTTGAACTCATAATGGTAATTTTTAGGCTTCTTTACGGCTTCATGTGATGGAACCTCATTAATTTGGCAGATAAAAACTTAAATAGTTGGTTAAAAAAAGGGGGAACATGCCACTTGGAGTAGAAGAGGTTATGGCTGTATGATAAGAATAAAATACTAAAAAATTGTGTGATAATAAAACATTTTTTTAGAAAAACAACATAAATACTTTCGACTAAGCTTGTAAGTTAGAAAAAAGTTATGAGATGGACATGGATAACAACTGGTACAATCCATTGATACGTGTAAAACACATCTAAGGCTAACATCTTTGTTGTCTTGTTTGGATGGATGTAGGTAAGGACTCTGTCTTATTTTGGAAGTTTTTTTTGGCTTAAATCAGTTGTCCACACATGATTACACATACACCTACTTGTGAGATCCCCAAACCCGCCGACACCAAAAAGCGGGATGGGATCCTTGACAAGTCTCTAGGCCTAATAAAATTTGAGTCTCTAAACAAGAAGAATCTAGGGAATATACCTTTACCATTAATAATGGTCTAGGTTTATAGCCCTAGAAGGAAACCTAGTCCTGTCTCGCAGTGGAAATGGGACAACTTGTTGAACTAAAAAAAAACTATTCCAGCCCTATAACTTCCATCATTTGGATTAAGGTTTCCTTAGCCAACGATTTTTTCCCCTAACATATGTGAGGGCACAGCCACTGGTGGACTCCTCTTCCAAGTGGAGAAGTTTCTAGATGCTTTCAATGCGCGGGAATGGATAGTTACCTGACTAATCAGGTCCACCGGTCCATGATTGACAACCTTAGTCAATCCCCACTTACCACCCCGCACTTACACATGTTGCTTTGTTATTTCATTACTACCACATTCTTGTCCCAATTAAAATAATGATTTCTTTTATCCTTCATAACCGAATTTCATTAAAACAGCCTTTGAAAATAGTATTGAAAACATTATTTTAGCAAACAGACATCTTTAGACTTAAGACAAGGTATTGTCATTTTGGAGTAACTCTGACCAGTACTGACTTGTCTCAAGACCACGTGTACAAGGGTGAAAAAATGGCACCCATTCCTTATTTATAAAAAACGGGGTGGAAAAAGTCATCACCCAAAATCCGAGCGCCCATAAGCCAACCGGCTACCCATACAACCGGGCGGTTCCTTTAGGACAAACTCGATATCCTAAGTAATATTCACAAGCACAGACGAGCATGGGTAAAGACCCCAGGTGGACTGAGGAAACCGACTCATCCATGGCAGAGTCGCCATCATCTCATTACCTGGAGTAAAATATTCCAAGGAATTAGAAGCATCTTGAGACAAGCTGTCTTAAGGATGATCAAACATTTCCTTCCTAGGTCAATCAGTTGTAGCCCAAACATTTCTTTCCTATTTACAACCAATGCTCGTTGGTTTCTTGAAAGTCACCTTCCGTTTACGGACAGTTACTCCTTCCTAGTTCTTACATATGGAATGTTAATTTATAAACGAACTTTAAGCTATTTAACGACTTAAGTGAATAAATGAAGATCCACCTGTGAGACTAGTCAGGCATTTGTTGCTGTACTGGTGCCTGTAGACTTTCCTCCGTAGGCCTATGACTAGGCCCAGCCTCATGGTCATGAGTTGCTCTATTCCTTTTGTGGATTGTATCCTCTTCATCGGAATTCTTGAAGAATACAATGGACTCAGCTCTTCTCACAGCATCTGATGGACATGCACTGAGTGACTCGATTATAGTATCAGGGGCATCACTTCATGTGTCTCCAAACAAGGAGTGTTTTACCTCTTATGTGACCACTAAAGATCATGTTTGGCTAGGCAATGGGCAGACATGTGAGATCTTAGGTGTTGGAGATGTTCAATTGAAGTTTCAGAATGGCTCTTCTTTCACGCTGAAGAATGTGAGACATGTTCCCGCAATTACAAAGAGCTTGATCAGCACAGATCTACTTGATGATGCTGGCTACGTCACCACTTTTGGACAGAACATGTGGAAGATATCCAAGGGTTCTATGACAGTAGCACATGGAGTAAAGTCTGGAGGACTTTACATGATTTATGTATCAAATCTCTCTAAAAATGTAATCAATGTAACTGAGCAGCCGAACGTTTCTTTGTGGCATAGCCGGTTAGGACATATGTCCAAGAAGGGAATGGAAATCTTGTCTTGTTCTGGTTATTTGCCTGGCTTTTCATTTAATGATTTTGAATTCTGTGAACATTGTATGTATGGTAAGCAAACACAACAGCCACATAAGGATAGAAGCACTAGAAGAGATACATAGTTGGCACTTGTTCATAGTGATTTGTGTGGACCTATGCCTAACCTATCTCTAGGGGGAGCTTCTTACTTTATGACATTTATAGATGATTACTCGAGGAAAGTATGGGTTTACTTTCTCAAGCACAACGATGAAGCATTTAGTGTTTTCAAAACGTTTGTGACACTTGTGGAGAATCAAAGTGGCAAGAAGCTTAAATGCTTACGCACTGACAATGGTGGACAGTATGTTTCAAAGGCCTTTCAGGACTTTTGTGAGTCAAAAGGTATAAAACGTGAACTTACTGCTCCTTACAATCCTCCTCAAAATGGTGTTGCTGAGAGGATGAATAGGACCATACAAGAGGTCAGAAGTATGTTGTCTAATGCACAGCTGCCAAATGGGTTTTGGACTCAAGCTGTATCAACAGCTGTTCATCTTATAAATAGATCTCCTAGCAATGTTTTGCAGAAGGATTCAGTGGCAGAGATGGTATGGTCAGGCAAGGTGCCCTCATACAAGCATCTCAGATCTTTGGCTGTGAGGCATATACTCACGTTCCAAAGGAATTTAGGAACAAACTTTAGCCAAAGAGTAGAAAGTGCATCTTTCTAGGCTATGGTAATTCTGGTGAGATGGGGTGCAGACTTTGGGATCCCGAATCCAGAAAGGTTATCCGCAGCAATGATGTTCACTTTAATGAAGCCAAATATCATTCTCAACCAGAGAGGTTTGAGGAGATTAGAAGAGTTTTCTTCCAAGAAGATGGACCTGCACGTGCAAGACAAAGTGTCAGGGCTCAAGAGGAGCAAGGACAGGATAGAGTGGAACCACAAGTTGTGGCTGAGCCTGAGCCACCTATTGGACGGTAAATCTGGACGTTATCTTGCGTCCTCCTGATCGGTTTGAGGAGATTAGAAGAGTTTTCTTCCAAGAAGATGGACCTGCACGTGCAAGACAAAGTCGGTCAGGGCTCAAGAGGAGGCCAAGGACAGGATAGAGTGGAACCACATGTTGTGGCTGAGCTGAGCCACCTATTGGACGGTAAATCTGGACGTTATCTTGCGTCCTCCTGATCGGTTTGTTCGAAGATGGACCTGCACGTGCAAGACAAAGTGTCAGGGCTCAAGAGGAGGCAAGGACAGGATAGGTGGAAACCACAAGTTGTGGCTGAGCCTGAGCCACCTATTTTGCATAAATCTGGACGTATCATGCGACCTCCTGATCGGTTTGTTCCATCTATGAACTATGTCATGTTAACTGATTGCAATGAGCCTTCATGTTACAAGGAAAGCGGGTGCAAATGAAGGACTCGGGGAATTGGCAATTGGCCATGCAGTCAGAGATGACAGCTCTGCATAAAAAACCAGACATGGAAGCTAGTTAAATTACCACAAGGCAAAAAGGCTCCTTGTAAATGGGTTTACAGGTATAAGATCACCGCTCATGATAGTCAGTCAAAGTACAAAGCAAGGCTTGTTGCCAAGGGCTTTAAGCAAGAACAAGGCATTGACTTTGATGAAGTCTTCTCTCCGGTGGTCAAGATGACTACATTGAGATGCTTTCTTGCATTGGTTGCCATATTAGATTTGGTGTTGCACCAAATGGATGTCAAGATAGCATTCTTGCATGGTGATTTAGATGTGGAAATTTACATACAGCAGCCAGAAGGGTTTGTTGAGAAAGGCAAGGAAGATTTGGTATGCCAGTTGTTAAAGAGTCTTTCTGGCTTAAAACAATCACCGAGGGCATGGTACCATAAGTTCCACAAGTTTCTGCTTTCTCAAGGCTACAAACGTAGTGAGTTCGATCACTGTCTATATACAAAGAAGTCTAAGGATGGCAGTTGGTTGATCCTTATTTTGTATGTGGATGACATGTTGATTGCTGGCAAGCACTTGAAGAAATTTCAGCTTTGAAGTCAAAGATGGCAAAATCGTTTGACATGAAAGACATGGGTGTGTGTGTGTGTGTGTGTGTGTGCGTGAGAGAGAGAGAGAGTGTGTGTGTGCAATCGAGCATTGCGGCAGCACGACGGTGGCGAGGTGGTTGAGCGCGGCGTAGCGGTGTCTCCCTCTTCTTCGCGGCGAGGAATCCTCCACGAAGCAAGCATAGAGCGGTGAGTGACACACCATCGTCATCTTTGAGCTTACTAGTTTAGGCTTGTTGTGTGCTTGGAGCCATTTATGGCTCACACGCGGTGTATCGGTAAGTTCCTTGCATTGACACGTGCGACATACGCGCACATTTTTGGCACCATTGCCGGGGAATGCCATACATTAAGCTCGAGTAGCACTCTGTGCTTCTCCGTGGTGCAATTTCTATTGTAGGAAAGGTAAGGAACGAGGGTGTGTGTGTTGAGAAGAGGGATTTGGTGTTATACTGTGTGTTTTTTTTGTTAATGGAGTTTTGAAAGGTATTGTGTTTATTCTCTGTGTATTAAGGTTGTTTGTTTTCTTTGTTAATGGAGTTTTCAAAGGTACTGTGTTTATTCTCTGTGTATTAAGGTAGTTAGTTTTTTGTGTACAGTAAGTAGGAAGTAGATCTATGAGAGTTAATAGAGTGTGTTAGTGTGTAACAGTAGGTGTATTAATTAGAAGTAGGTAGATAGTGTGTGTGTGTGTGTGTGTGTGTGCTCTTGCGCAGGCCGTGACGACCTTATCCTTAAAATAATATTTTTTTTAAAAAAAATAAAAAATAAAAAATTTTAAAGGTAGGACCGGGATCGGGAATATCTCCCAGACCCAAGCCCAGACCCAAGCCCAAGCTCACGCTCAGGCCTAGGCCTCAGTCGCCTTTTAAAAAAACGAATTTTAGCTTCACACGTATCTAAAAATCGATTTTTTGAGGACCAACGGAACTTCAAATGCCCAAAAATTGTGATGTGAAGCACATAGCAACCGTCTAAGTAATACGCTCATTTCGAGCTATCACACACTTTAATCAAAAAAATCAAACATTAAAAAACATTTAAAAAAAATTAAAAACGTAAAAAACACGAGTGAAAACGGACGCTTAAAAAAGGTAAGCGGTTAACCTTCGAGGTTATTCGCCGACGTTTGTAGGGTGCCAAAGGCACATGCATCTGCGCTCTGGTCGTGTGCTAAAGACGGAGCAACTAGAGAGAATTTCAACTTACGCGAGTTCTCAATATCCACCTACTTTAGGTTCTGGACCCACGGCGGGGACCCAAGGTAGTACAAACCAAGACCCGAACATAGCGTCTAGTGACTCTTCCTCTGAATACGATGTCATGGAGGGTTTCCCAATGCCTAATCCCAATAGCTCAAGCCAAGACATGCATGCCATGGGTCCTCGGTCCGGGCCGAGTGTAAATTCTCCATTCGTGAAAAATGTAGATCCTATACCGTTAGAGAATGTGCACGTGAATACTTCATTCACTGCACCTCCTGACTCTTCAGAGTTATTTCCCTCTGAGGTCATATTACCCGATGGTAGAAGCCTTGCTGAAGTGCAAGAGGTTGAGCGATATATCCTTGCAGCGAGGGAAAACGAAGTCGAGAGCTTACGCAAGGCGGAGCAACGAAGAGAGTTAAAAGCGAAAGCTCCTATGTCAATATCCTTGCTAAGAGAGCAATCAAGTGCTCCTGATTTAGCAACCGCTAAGGGCCAACCCCTTGAAAGCAACATTGCATCTAGCTCAAAGGACACCCCTAGCACCTCAATCCTAGATGGAGTGTTCTTAAATGAGAACTGGGAGTACGAATTACAAACAGAGACTCTGATTGACCTATACACAGGTCACACCTATCACATGGGTTGGTTAGATGTCCTACAATCCACAATGGGTGCTACTAGTGTGGAAGATCAACAACAAAGAGTTTCTGAGGTCATCCATAGGGTCATTGAGTCAGAGAGACAGAACAAGGGGATCAACATGCCTTCAACGGGTCTCATGAGATTCTTGGATACAGGGAAGGCTAAACAACCAACCTTATCGCAAATGGAGACTCCCTCGGTAAGTCCAATGGATCCCCCATATGTTGTTTCTCCAGGGGCCTCAGTGCAATTTGAGCCCACAACTGATAGCTTCACCTTTCCAAGTCTAGCTCATCTTTCCCTTGATGACACCACGGCTACCATGCCTACCCCAATGATGGGCATGCCGAGAAACACGCCATGGACCTCATTTGTTAGTAAAGCACCACTACATGGTAGCTCAATGTGTGCAACAGTACCTACAAGTGTGTACCAATCGTATGCACCTATGGGTCATCACACTCATGTAGTCCCTACCCCTCCCATTGTTTCAACTACCTATGCTCCACAACCACAATACACAAGTTCTTATTTCCATGGGACTATACCGGGTAGCATTAGCATGTCACATCCGACGTCTGCTATGCCTAGGGCCACCCATATGAACTATGGACCACCACATGGCACAACATCGTACCCAGTGGAACCCAAGGGCTTCCTATGCGCCAAGCCCAATGCCAATAACTACTCCACATGTAGTCTCTGGAGCGCCTTCACCCACGGTACCTGCTCACTGACTTGGCAACATTTGCTCAAGCTATAGGTCTATCTATTGCTGAGAATATGCGTTACGCGCCTGATACAGAGCCTAGAAGTATGGCAGTACAAATAACCAAGCTCACACAAAAATTTAGTGGAGACGGGGATGTGAGAAAGCATATCGAAGTGTTTGAACAAATATGTGATTCTCTAGGAGAACACAATGACCTACATAAGAGCAATGCTTTAAACCTAACCTTAAGTGGAAAGGTTGGGGATTGGTATAGAACCCTAAGGGTGGAAGAAAAAACGATTTACCCTACTTCAAAGTCTTCATCTTACCAATTTTGTAGATGTCCTTGATGTAGCAAACCCATTGAAATAGAGTCAAAAAGAGGACTAGAACCTGCTCATGTTTGTGAAATCAAAAGGCCTCGTCTCGAGGAGGAACAAAGGTCTAGAAATCCACAACAAAGAAGAGAGAACTTATTACGTATGAGGGATAGACAAGATCATTTGTGCTACACTTGTCATGATCCTTGTCATCAGTCTAGGGATTGTCCATTTAATATAATTCAAGATTCATACGATTGGTGGACAATTATGAACCTACAAACTTTCCCCAAATTGGAATTGTGGAAATTTTAGACCTGGACCGTCTAAAATTTAGAGAAACTTCTATCAACAAAACTTTAACCAAAACCAGAGACAACCTCAAAACCAAGGGAACTTTAGACGAGGCAATCCACCTTTTGTCTGGAATGGACCACCTGTCAACAATAACAACAATGAAAATGTTTACTGTTAACCTCGTCCAAGGGGGAGGAGGAAATCAAAGACCTCAAGGAAGACCTCAAGCTAACAGAGCTCAGGGGGTTAGAGGCGAAGGAAATCAGGCTAACGTATATGTTCATGTTGTAATCGAACATCAAGGAGTGAAATAACAATTTTTAGTAATTCAAACCCCAATGGAGTATCAAGGTAACCATTTAACCTTATTGATTGATTCAGGGAGTACACATTCTTTTATATCTCCTAGGTGCATCAAACATCTTTTTTTGCATGAGCACTGCGATATAGACCTTACAGTGGAATTAGCTACGGGTAGGAAGGTTAAATCTTCTACTTCAGTGGGTAACTTGAATCTTGTTTTGAATGGTCACAATACTTCTGTCAACTTTAGAGTCTTACCCATAGGAGTCTATGATGTAATCCTAGGAATGGATTGACTTAAGACCAATGATGCTCACATACATTGTAAAGACACTTCATTGACTTTCAAAGATGACCAAAACTCTAGGGTTACAGTTACTATAAAACAAGGAAAGACTATTTTGATCGATAGCCCATATCTTGTAAAGACATTTTCATACAAGAATTTTGTTGTTGTTCTAGTATCTTTCTTTGTGTCACTTTGGCTTCTACACATTTGGTTAGATAGTCTATGGCCACAATGATGTATTGAGCATGTGTTTTATATACAAGAGGTGTGATAGGTCCAACAAAGTTGATTCACCATTTGGAAAAAGTCATTGCCCCCTTCATAGGTTATAATGGAATTTTGTCTCATCTCATAAGTGCTTTAGTACGTTGGAATTCATCACAATGTTTCACATATTGTTCAACATCTATGAATAAGGTCGGCCACTCAAGGGGTTCGCCATTCTGTATCCCCCTATATAACATGCATTCATGGGGTATTAAAAAAACCCCTCTTTTAACATGTCTGAATGAATAGGATGACCCCTTATTTTTTTTTTCAAAATTGAATATAAAACCCCCTTAAATTAATATATCTTTGTTAAATTGCCTAAATTTTTTGCATTTTAAAACCCCTCCTTTTGAACTCACGTTATACATTAACATGATTACATAGTGCTCCTCCCAAGGTCGGTCATCAAATTCCTATAAGAAGTATTTCGTAGTTTTGTCTACAAAAGAATGTTTGTCTACCTACCCTACATGAGCTTGCTCAAGAATTGGTATATATTCACTTTCCATGTTACGTATTCAAAATTTGTTGTCATTTTCTCCCTTGTAGAGGTGGTCCTCATTTATCAGGTAGCTTTTAGCTTTAGTATGAATGGATTTTCATCAAAATTTACTCATCCCCTTTGGAAAGACATCTTTTTCTAGGTAATTTACAATGTACTTATTCCACTTGGATGCAGCTGCTACTCTAAATAGTATTGCATGGTATATCGGTGCCTGGTCTACACAATCATCACATGAACTAATATAGTCATGAACATTTTGTTGCATATTAGGCTGGTACACACTAAGTCTCGTCAATTGCTGAAATGTTTACATTTTTTCGTTGTGAATTCCTGTCATTTAAACATGATCTTGGCTCAAGTAAACATTCTTTTTTTGTTGGCTCTATATATAGCCACAATAATCCATCATTCCATTCATTATATAGCCTTCCAATTATTAGCACAAGTGTTCACATCTGCTCAATGTCTATCTACCTGTCAATCTATAATGAACCAATGGTGAGCGAAAGTATGTTATATTTGCTCCACCTTAGTACCATCTTGATATTAAATAGATAAGAGTCACATAGGTCATTGTCAGCCCTCGTGGGTCCCTTCCCATGAGTCAATCTAGAGAAATGGTCAGCCCCCTAATGTGTAGTCCCTCTCTTCCCTACTACAATGAAATCAAACTCAAACAAAATGATAAACCAGTAAACAATACATCTTGTATTGCACGGTTTGTTCACCAATTATAATAGTTCTTGATGATCCACAAAGACTACAAATTTATTCACAACAAGAAGATAGTGTTAAAAATTTTTCATGGCATAGATCATTCCTAATTCTTCCCTTTTTGTGGCCATGTAATTTCTTTTCGCACTATTAAGTTGACTGCTAGAGTAATTGATTGGAAAATCCATGTTATTCCCAGGTTGTGCTAAGATACATCGGATCACATATATTGATGCATCTACATGGAAATGAAATATCTTATTCCAACTAGGAGCTTTTAGAATCACGTAAAAAATTAATCTCTACTTCAATTGCTAGAAAGCTTTCTTGCACTAATTAGCCTACTTGAACTTTGTGATGAGAGCAGACAGAGGTTAAGAAATGACTTTGCATATCTAGATAAATCTTCTATAGTAACCACAATGGCCATAAAGTCTTGTACTCTCTAAATTTTGTGGGTCTTGAAAGTGAAACAATACTTGTATTTTCTCAAGATCTGTGGAAATGTCATTCTTGGACATAATGTGTCCTAAAATCTTTTCTTGTCTCATCATGAAGACGCATTTCTCCGAATTTAAGAAGTTACAATAAGTCTTGTATTTTACGAAGATCTTTTTCAAATGAACTATGTGTTTGTTTCTTAGGAGATAATGCACGCACAAGTTGTCCATGCAAATTTCTAAGGATTGTCGTAGATACTCTTTAAACGCATGACTCATAAACCTTTGGAATGTGACAGGTGCATTGGTCAAGCTAAACGGCATTACTTTGTAAAATAGTATGATCCATTTTTTTGTAAAGGCTATCTTATGTTGATCCTCTGGCTTTATGGCAAGTTGATTGTAGCCTAGAAATCCATTAAGAAAGTTGTCAGCCTCCTTATCCTCTGAAACTCTCTCAATCACATGACTGGTAATCGATAAGGGATAAATATCTCTGATGATGGTAGCATTTACTTGTTTGAGATTTGCACAAACTTGCAATTTGCCATTATTTTTTGGTATTATCGCAATCGATGACAGCCAGTCTGTGTGCACATCTCATAGATAAACTCTGCTTCCTTAAGCTTATTTATCTCCTCTTTTATCTTTCCAACAAATTCTTCATTGTATGTATAGGGACTGTGATGTTTGGCATCGCTCTTAATGGGTATCATGTGTTGATAAATGCTTAGACCAACTCCCTTAAGGTCCTTGTATGACCATACAAACACATCTTTATACTGTTTGAGAGCAGCTACTAGTAGCTTTTCCTCCTTCTTAATGAGATTTGTCGCAATATATGCCAATTTTGGTTTTCCTCTTGCTTCAACTTGGTCAAAAAGTTTGGCATTTTTAGGTCCAACTAGGATGTTCTTGGCTCCACAAGTAATCCCATTGGTTGTTGAACTATGACCCTTTTGTCTTGTATTGTATGCTTTCTACAGTGAGAGGATGCGTCAAATTTTTCATTTTAGATCCCTCTACACTTTGCGATTCTGTGGTTCAAACCTCTTTCAAGGTTTGCTTCACCTTTTGATATTCACATTTTCTCTCAGTTTTAGACACTACTGATGATGTTTTAGTTGTGCCTTTGGGTTTTTCTTTGCTTTGTTTCTTTGATTATTCTTTATAGAAGCTAGCTTCACTGGTTTTCATATAATCTTGTCCTTGACATAGTCATTTGCTCCTACAAGCATCAAATATTTTGTTTTGCTAAACATTTGAGGCATAGGTTTTCCTTGCATGTGTTTTTATCTTCTTACTCATTTTGCTCGATACCTCTTTTGTCATCTCGCTTTTTGGTTTGAGAAATCATAGACACGCAATTATGCCCAATACAGCTATACGATAATGTATGAAGAGATTTACTAGACATGACAACAAGGGATAAGGAGGAGAGGTAAAGTGAACCTTGCAAAGTTGTAAGCGGGGAGAATCTCATGGTAGAACCTTTCTATTGTGGTGAAGGATATAAGAGTTGTACATCCATGAAAAACACATGGCTTCAGAGGTAAGCCTTTTTTGCCTCATCTTTGAGCATTTGCCTTATCAAAATGATTTAGATACAACAAAGAAACTGGTTATGAGCGAGCTATAGCACCTTGGTGAGGTAGCTATGGCAAGGAGCTACAAAAGTCAAGGCTATTGGAGGGGTTGAGTTGAAAGTAGGCATTTGGTTATGGGGGCGGAACTGCAGAGTGCATGAGGTGCTTATGTAGCATGGGGATAGGGTGAGCATAACCTATGTTTATGAGTGAGCATGTCACCTGCATGTGGCCAATGGAGTGGAGGGTGTCGTGAAGACCAGTGGCTAGGAACAGTATAGATTCATAGAAATTAACTCCTACCTTTGCTAGAGAGTGGCCCTGCCCCACCCCTCTCAGTGCCTCAATAATAAAAGATCGTATTTGGATGCCTTTAAATTCCTTTGGACTTTAGCCTTTCAAGTTGTAGCTTGTGAAATCTATGAAAAGAACACATTCCACGAGTAGACATCTAAGACATGACCATCAAGAACATGTATAGGCATGACATCCAAAAGGAAAACTCATCAAGTTGAAACTTGACTGACAATTGGAATGGAGCACATTCAATAAAATTAATTGCATTTAGAACAATCCCTCCTAGTGTTTCCATTCAAAATAGTTCAAAACCTATTTGTTAGTTGGTCATATCCTCTTATAAGTGCATTCTGAGATATTAAATTTGGGGAGATGCCCTCACTCTACACTCTATGAAAATAGATGAGCACTTTGGCCGCACCCTTTTGTAGTACATCTTGCAAATAATGCAATCCTAGGAGACAACATTCATGAATTGAAGCTCGTCCTCAGATTTAAAATTTGAAGTCCCTTGCCTATTTTGGTTGCACAAACAAATGTGCCTACATTGGAATGCATCTTTTGATTACCACTACATAGTAGCACCAAGACAAGGAGAGAAGATCACCTACTAAATGTGTGTACCAACTTATAGCCTACCTAGGATATGCCTTGCACTATGTACACCATCTTGCAATTACCTTTCCTATGGACTTGAAATGAAAAATTAGCAACATTGCTCTTTCACTCTCTCTTTGTACCTCAATCTCAATCGTGAAGATGAGGGAAAATAGAACCACCAAGCAAGAATGGTAGTAGGAACAACACCAAAACTAAAAAAATAGATACACTAATTTATATTTTGATCAACTGCCATGTTTGAACTTGATACCAAGCAAACATTGGTGTAGGCTCGAGTAGTTGTGCACTCTTGTGGGCTCATTATGAGCACCCTGTGTAGAGTCTCCAACTCACAACCCTCATTTCCTAGTCCATGCCTTTGGAAAATCTCTCTCTCTCTCTCTCTCTCTCTCTCTCTCTCTCTACCATATACATGTGATAGTGATGTGTGTGAACAGACTTAGGACCTTCGAGGCATTTTTTCCCTCACTAGGAGTCTCCCCCCCCCGTGCATTGTATATACACCCATCACTCTAGGGCTATCTCATCTTTCCAATGCACACTAAATAATACATTCTCTATTGTGTGCCTTGAGCCTCCTTCATTTTCTCCAAGCTCTGTGTGTTTCCTTGCAACCCTAATTCCAACAATTGTTATCAAAGCAAGTTGCATCCTCCTAGGCTTAGTCACCAGCAGCTCCAGCACACACCTACTCACTTTCTCCAATTTCCGTGAGCTTTGGCAAGCGTCAACAAGTTTCATCCTCCTAGGCCAGTGTCAGCTCAGATTTTTTATTTGGGCTCATTTCGGCCTCTGTTTCCACAATAGGCGTTATTGTGCATGCAATTTTGTCATTTTGTGCAAATTTTTTGTCAGTGTTGTTTTTTGCATAACAGGTCTCTCACAGTCTTCTACAATTTGTGCTATATATTACGTGTTATTCCCACAATTTAATGTAGCCACTTCTCATGGTTCTTCTGCAAGTGCTAAATCACATGTTCCTAATGCTTGTGCCGACAAAAACTTGTCTATGAATTTTGGTGATAAGGGCAAAAAGAAGATATGTTGCCATTATTGTAAAGCTAATGATCACTTGATCAAGCAGTGTCCTAAGTTGAAGGCCAAAGAGGCTAATAAGAAAGAGGCTAAGGCTAAGAAGAAAGAGGCTGGTTCCACTACAAATGCAACTATTGTTTTGTCTTCAATGAAAGGAGACTATGATGCTAATGTTGATACAAAATGGTCTTTTAGTGCAGAGTGCACTTATGATCCTTCTGTCCATGATGCATGTTTGTCAATTGCTACAGATGCTCAAGTGTGGTACTCTGACAATGGTGCTACAAAGCACATTACCTTGCATCATGACTTGTTTACCTCTCTTGAGGAGTTCCTCATGGAGATTCAGTCACTTGTGCCAACAATGCCTCTTATCCGGTCAAGGGAGTTGAAAAAATTGTGCTTAGTGCTGCAAATGGAAGTTCATCACACTTGTTGATTCATTGTATCTATCTGGGATCAAGAAGATTATTTTGTCTGTATGCGCACTTACTAGCCTTGGACTTGTAATCAAATTTGTGGATGATAGATTTTCATTACATGATCTCAGTTTTGGTGATGAAATTGTTGCATCTGGCATTTTATGCCATGGGTTGTATAAGCTCACTTTGTATGACAAGTGTGGACAAAACTTTTCAAATGCAGTTGTGGATTCTAAGGCTATTTTAGATGCAAAACTTTAGCATGCACATTTTGAACATCTAAATTTTTCTAGTTTGCTACGTTTGCAAAAATTTGATATGGTTGCTTCTTTGCCACCTCTTGAAGCACCTGTCAAAATTTTTTGTGAAGGCTCTATTTTGGGTAAGATGGAGCATTCAAAGTTTCCAAAGGATGGTTCAGTTAGGATCACATGCAAGTTGAAGGGTATGCAAAGTGATGTTTTTGAGCCCATGCAAACTCCATCCTTGGGCAATTACCTTTACTTTGTGACTTTCATAGATGATTACTCTAGGCATACATGGGTGTATACTCTTAAAGCAAAGTTCAAAGTATTTATTGCTTCAAGAAATTCTAGCTATGGCTAAAAATGTCTCAAACTATACTATGGGCACCACCTCTATTCCGATCGAGGGGGAAGTATATGTCTCATGAATTTAATGCAATTCTGGCTATTTGTGGGATGAAATACCAATGTATAATGCCTTATATGCCTCAGAAAAATGGTGTTTTTGAGAGGAAGAATAGGTCACTTACGGAAATTGCACTTATGAGACAAGCTTTGTTGCATTCATTTTGGCTTGAGACCATCATGTGTGCCACTTATGTACTGAACAGGTGTCCTAGAAAATCTTTGCAGTGTATCACTACATATGATGCATGGCATGATAGAAAGCCTTATATTGAGAACATGTGTGTTTTTGGTTGTTTGGCAAATGCTTTGATGCCACAAACACAATGCAGAAAATTGGATGATAAAGCTGTCAAAAGTATTTTTGTTGGTTATAGTGTTGAAATCAAAGCCATAGGTTGTATCGTATGCAAACAAAGTGTATCTTGGTCTCACGAGAATTGTGTTTGTGGAAGATTCTATTCAGCCCTTGTTGTCATGTACTAGAGACAATAATGTCAGCTCACAGGACATTTATGACACTTTGTTGCCTCTTTTTAGTGGTGGAAGTTTGAATGTAAATTCCAATGAGGGAAATGTACAACTTATGGGGTTTCTAAAAATGTTGCGGATCAGCCTATTACATATGCAAATGTACATGATGTACTTGATGAGGAAAGGGCTGAGAATGAGCAGGCTAGAGGTATGCCAAAATGGCTAGTGCATACTTTGTGTGATAGTAAATTGGATGCACCTTTGTCTAGTTGTACTCATTCAAGTTCTTGCCATTTTCTTATGCTTTGGTAGTGTCTAGCTTACATGATGTTGAGGAACCTCTGTCTTTTGATGAAGCACAAACGTCAGAAAATTGGATGACTGCCATATGCAATTTGAATATGATGCGCTTATAGAAAATGACACATAGAATTTATGTAATTTGCCTCCTGGCAAAAAGGCCATTGGTACAAAGTGGGTTTACAAGTTGAAATGCAAGCGAGATGGTGAGATTGATCACTACAAGACTCGACTTGTTGCAAAGGTTTATGCACAACAAAAATACACAGATTATGAAGAAAATGCAATTTGAATATGATGCGCTTATAGAAAATGACACATAGACTTTATGTGATTTGCCTCCTGGCAAAAAGGCCATTGGTACGAAGTGGGTTTACAAGTTGAAACACAAGCCAGATGGTGAGATTGATCACTATAAGACTTGACTTGTTGTAAAGGGTTATGCACAAGAAAAATTCACAGATTATGAAGAGACTTTTGCTCCTACTTGTCGTATGACTACTGTGGGTTTTCTATGTGCATTGGCAGATCATTTTGGTTGGGATGTACATCAATAAAAAATTGTTACTACTTCTTAAATAGTGACTTATTTGAGGAAGTTTATGTAACGCAGCCTCATGGTTTTTTCAAGAAAGGACAAGTGGATAAAGTATAAAAATGTAAGAAATCTTTGTATGGGTTGAAGCAATCTCCTCATGCTTGGTATGAGAAGGCTGGCACTCATTTGGTAAAACGAGGCTTTTGTAACATTCCAACAAAAATCACATTGTATCTAAAGCATGAGGGTAATTTACTTCTCAGTGTCGCTCTCTATGTGGGTGCTTTGTGGATCACTCAACCAAATGAGAGACATATTGTTGAATTTAAGGCTGATTTGAATGCTACTTTCAAGATAAAATATTTGGGGTTGTTGCATAATTACTTGGGTATAAAGTTTAAGTAGTTTCATGGTGGTATTGCCTTGTGTCAAACAAGTTACTTAGAGACATTTCTATGTAAGTTTTGAGTTGAGGATTGCAAACATATTGCCACTCCCGTGGAAATAGGTTTGAAATTGTGTCTTCATGATGTTGGTGATCCTGTTGATGTCACTCTTTACCAAACTGTTGTTGGCTACTTCATTTAACACAAGGTGGGATATTCAGTTTGTAGTCTCACAGGTCAGCAAATTTATGCATAGCCTAAGGTCTAAGCATTGGCAGGCTGTCAAGAGAATTTTTTGTTGCTTGAGTGGCAATTTACACCTTGGATTTTTTTATCCCAATCGGGGATCATTGCTGCTAGTTTTGCATGCTTCTTCAGACTCAGATTGGGCTGGTTGTTTTGACCCACGAATGTCCACAAGTGGTTTTGGTTTCATGCTGCTTGGCAGCTCATCCATATCATGGTTGAGCAAGAAGTAGTCTATTGTGGCCACTTCTAGTTGTGAGGCTGAGTATAGAGCAGTCTTCACAGGTATGGTTGAGTGTGTATGGCTCAAACACCTTATGGCTGATTTGGATGTTGGATAGGACACTGCCAACACTATCTACACTAACAGTCAAAGCGCATTGGCAGTTTCAAGAAACCTAGTTGTTCATGCTTGCACAAAGAATATTGAGGTGCATAACCACTATGTCAGGGAGAGACTCTCAGCAAGAGAGATTAGCTTGGCTTATGTGCAACCATAGGGCAACCTTGCAGATTTTTCACAAAGGCATTGTCTCGTGAGAAGCTTTTCACAAAAATTTGGGCTTACTCCCCTTTTTCGATTGATCATGTCCTCAGGGCATGGCACTTTCCTATACTCTATGTGCCAGCTCTCATTCACCACATCATTCCTAGGGGGGATTTGTTACCATATACATGTGGTAGTGATGTGAGTGAACACACTTAGGACCACCAGGGCATTTTTTCCCTCATTAGGAGGTTTTTTTCCTTGTGGATTGTATATACACCCATCACGCTAGGGTTGTCTTATCTTTCAATTGCACATTAATTAATACACCTCTGTTGTGTGACTTGAGCTTCCTTTGTCTTGTCCAACTTGTGTGTATTTTCTTGCAACCCTAAATCCAACAAGGATCA
Source organism: Adiantum capillus-veneris (assembly GCF_014529385.1). Taxonomy (NCBI): domain Eukaryota; kingdom Viridiplantae; phylum Streptophyta; class Polypodiopsida; order Polypodiales; family Pteridaceae; genus Adiantum; species Adiantum capillus-veneris. Next base: position 72,072,899 of record NC_140938.1, on the reverse strand, counting down.
CGGTAAAAAGGGTTGAAAACCATATGAAATTTAAGAAATTTGATGGTAGAGACCTTAAAGCTGATCAAAAATTAAAAAATTGGTGCCCAAGGGTATCATATTTTGGGAGCATGCCACAAACATCATAAGCTATCAACTAACCGAATATCAAGTCCAAAAATGATTGAACATGGATCACGATTCATGTCCCGCATCTGAGAATTTGGGCAAAGACTTTTAGCTGATCTAATCAAGTCCAAACCACACAAAAAGTGTAAAGCTAGTGTCAAGGTACTAAGGGTAAGTTGTGTGTCAAGCTTCATCATATTATGCCATTGCGGTACATGGATCACAATCCATGTCTCCCTATCAAAGATTGAGACCAAAATTGTACCATAGGTAGAGCTAGTCATGAGAAGCATAGTGGTCTTTTTAGAATTGAAATTTGGTCTTCATTTGAGAATTTTACAAGCTAAATTAGATTTTGTGTCAAAAGTGTAATTAATTGGTCAATTCAGATATTTTGGACTAACAGAGTGGCACTAAACTCATAGCCACCAAGTGTTTATATACATGATACAAGGGCTAGGGAATTGCAACCAACAAAATAACAGGTGAAGGATTTCTAACAACAATTTTCTTGATGTATTTGAGGTCAGGTAGATTGTACTAGAGAAGAAAGCCTACCGTAGGAGACCAAGCTAGCCTTATTTCCATGGAAGAGACTGTGAATCAGGAACCATTGCCTATCTGAGAGACAATTCCAAAGGAAAGTTTATATGATACGTCATTAGAATGATCCTACACCTACATGGCTGAGGGATACAAAAGTGTGAGTTTTAAGTGGGAGTAAACATGAGAATAGGACCATCTCGACTAGCACCAACCATGAAACTATTACACTTGAAATACTAGTTTAAAAACGACCAAAGTGAAAAAATTCACAAAGATGGTATGGATTGCTACTAGATAAAGTTAGAGGAGAGACCTAGTGAGTTCAACTAAGCTACCTAAGTTGGACATTTCAAATGCAAAACTAATCTGAGTTTAAAAAAAAAATCTTGAGTCAAAATGAAAATTCACTAAGTCAACCACTCTTTTCAATGTCAAGACCGATGGGATCTTTGGGTTCAAGGGTTCCAATGACCACATACAAGGGTATCTTCAAGAATAATTTGAGTGGTTTAGTTGCAATTCTCTCAAGAAGATACAATGATATGTCTACAGAAGAAGGTGGACTCCATCTAGAGGCTTATGGGTAATGCCAATCAGGAATTTGATATGAATATTGACACACTCATGTACCCTACAGACAGGTGAGTGTCCGCTCAAAGGAGGCCAACTCTACTCAACAATAACAAGAAGAGGACTAAATAGAAGAAGAACCAAACCAGACCTATCATATCAACCAGGCAACATGTTGAGTACTAAAAAGAGGGCAAGTGTTATAGTTGTGGAGAACAAGGGATTATTCTTGCAAAGTGTCCTAACAAAGTGTCAAAACAATTAGGCAAGGACAAACTAGAGAGTTCCAAAGTAGTAGAGAAGCATGCAAAGAAAGGAAATACAAAGCAAGACTAGTTTTAAATTTTGTGGGAACTAACCTGGGAACTAATCTAGAATAGACAAACAAGATATGGAGCTCTACAAATTGTGGGGCAAATTATGTGTTCAGTAAGTCCATATCTTCTTTGACAAAGGATTAAAGGGAACCTTCATCTTGACTAAACTACTGGCTTGGCTTGGAATCATAATGAAAGAAATGGAACCATTGATGGAGGCAGTTCTAGCAACACTAGGGAAGGATGTTTCCATTACAGCTATCATAGGAAAACTTTGATTGCATATTTAGGGCACGCGAACTTTTACATTATGCTCTAAAGGAGTTGATTGTTGCCTTCTCTAGATATTTATTACATATTTTTAGTTATTTTAGTTTCTCTTGATCTTTTCCTAGTATTTAGAACTCTAGTTCCCAATCTGTTTTTTAATCGTAACTTTGAAATTTTGAAAGTGCATAAAAACACGTCACTTTTTTGCTTCATGACATAGACCCATAGCTTTCTTGTATGGTCATCAATGAAACTCACACAATATCAACCCATAGATGCTGTCTTTGCTAGAACCCATATATCTATATGCACTAGATCCAATTTACTTCTGCTTACATTCTTATCATGAGGAAAGGATGTTTTTTTCTGCTTTCCAAGCTGACTCTGCATTTTAGAAACTTTAAATGTTTGCAAACATGTAACCATCTCTTGCATCACCTTCGGCCTCTAAAAATTTACATGATCGATATGTTTGTGCAAAATCTCAATATCTACAACAACTCCTACACCTTGTGCAAACATGTCAGCATTCACCTTGGGCACATTTTACATCCAAGGTAAACATTCTGCCCACTTTCTTTCCTTGTGCAACCAATTTTCCACTTTTCTTGTGCTCTTCAACAAAGAGACCATCAAAGTTACACCTAGCCTACAAGCCCTACTCAACCATCTACACACGGGTTCTTTGTAATATTGGGTACATGCAATACATTAGCCAGGTACTTTACTTTACCACCAATCATAGACAATGGTATATTTCTTGTATGCATAATGGGATGTGTAGTATTATCCCTAGTCTCTAGATAATTAGGACTTTGAAAAGTTTGCATTTCCTTAAATCATTCATGATTGGTCATGTGATTTGAAGCAGTGGAGTCCACATAATAGACATCATTACTTGATTTTTCCATATTTGCAGACATAGTATTCACCATGCTCTACACCACAAATAGCCTCTTAGGTGCATAGACATTCTTGCTAGTGGTTGCATAACTATTTTGTTGCCTCCTATCTAAACAATCACATTCAAAGTGACCATGTCTTCAATAACCCCAACATACTATATTTTCATGTTGACCTATATTTTTATGCTACACATTTCCACGAGCTCTTGGACTCCCCTTGCCTTGAAAGTTTCCTCAATCACCAATGTTTTGACCCTGATTGTTTCTTTGCTATTGCGCTTGGCGGTTGCCTCTTCCTCGCCCTCACCCATGGCCTGAATGATGTATTCTACCTCTTTCTCTGTTGTTAAGGACCTATTCAAAATATTTCCACCGTGCATAGAGGAGTCTTCCTCAAGTTCCTCCTCTTCCACAATCAATACTGACCTCTAGGGTCCTTTGTGGTTGCATGGCATCTCTCATAAGCATAGCACCACCCAAACTTGCTTGTTAATTTTCCACATGAGGGGGGATCTTGATATACCTTGTAGTATAAAATTTTTCAATCATCATATAGGAGGATAATTTAGGTATACTTTTGAATTATTTCAATACTTCTGCTTGAAAACACTAAACCACTAGTCTGCAGGGAGATTCTCATCATGAAAATCCTGTGCAAGCTTTCCCTCAAGGACTAATTCATACTCCTCATGTAGCTCTTCAGGTGAGTAGTAAAACTTTATTTGTTGTGGATATTAATTCATTTTATTTTTCCTTGAAATGTGAGAAAATAAAGACCAATAGGACGTGCCCTTTCCCTCCTCAAACTGCTGGCAAACCAATACCAAAATTGGTATTCCAAAGCAATGTCCCAATTTCATCCCTCTTTAGATCCAAAGGTGGTGACCACAGAGTGCATATCAAACCTTCACTCATTGAAATGAAGGTGGTGACCATAGAGTTCCTATCAAAACACTTTGCATTGTGCATTGAATTTCTAAAGGCCAAAGAAGAAGGTCACTTCCCCAAAGGGGTTAAGAATTTACTTACTAACTACAGGGGTTTACCTTTTCAAAGACCCTTCTTTCAAAAGCCTAGCTTTCAAAGCTACAAGCAAGCTCTAGAAAGATGTGGATTTGACAAATCCTAGTGCTTGGGAAATATTTGCCAAGGTTAAGTTCAAAAAGCAATCAAATTGTAGGCCCTAGAAGGAAGAAATGCAAGTGAAAGATTTTTACAATAGCTTTCCACTAGAGAGAGGCAAAGTGAAAATGGGGAGTAATACAAGGATCAATTTTGGTTGCTTGAGCCAATATCATGATTTTAATTTTTTTTCCTCCACTTCAAGTAATCCTGCTTCTTGTAATCGTGCAACTGCTTGCCTATGTCACCATAAGGACATATCTAGCCATAGTGACATGGTATTTCTTGAGTCCATAAATCATGAAGGAAGACCAAAAGCTCTAATGCGTTTTTGGTTTTCAAGAAGTATGATTTTTTTTTCTCTAGGTCATATTGAATGTGAAACCTTGATAGAGCCAATACTGCAAGTATGGGAGAGTGGGTGATTGGAAAGGATTTCTATGGTAGCGAGCTCTTGTCTCCTTATTGAGATTCCAAATGTAATGGCCCAAAATTTAATCCCCCTTTAGATCCAAAGGCTTGGATCCTTCCCTCTCCATAGAAACTTGTTAGGGTCCACAATATCAATATATGCAAAAAAACCTCAAACTAGTTAAAGATAACAAAGTTTCACTGGCCTAAAATATGTGCTTACAAAAGTTAACTTAGGGTCTTTATCATCTTCAAAAAAGTCCTTGTTCCATAGGTTAATGGAAAAGCTTGGTTTATCCTCTTTGCTCTCTCTTGGAACTCCTTTGACCATGTGCTCAATCTTCAATCTGTTTTTCAAATCACTAGAACTCCTCCTTTGTGGGAAGCCCTTGCTCTTCATACCTTTACACAACATTTAGACATTCTCTCTAGCATGCGATTGATCAATGAACCTTTAAGGTTTTGTATTAAGCAATGAAAATGGAGAAGGTGTTTTGTAGTCCACAAAGCCTTTATCATGTTTTGCCTACTCTACCAAAATAGCAAGGTAGCAGTCCTCTCTTCGATCAGAGAGATTTTGTATATTATGTAGTAGCAGATACTCCTTAGCGTTTATCTTGTAGGTGGGCATGGTTGCTGTATACTAAAGGGATCAATATCTTCCTCTATAATATGAGTGGGTTACTCTAAATTGGTGATATTCCTTGCTTTGATTTGTGTCACATCCAAAATCTCTTTGCTTTGGAGATTCTCCATTTCTTCAGACAAATGTTCAAGTATTTCTTCAACGTTGTTGTCATTCATAGCTGTTGTGATTTTCTGGGGCTTGGCCTCTCCTTCCTCAAGTGGAATAAGACTTGAAAAGAGCCAAAATGCAATGTCTTCAATCACAAGCTTACAACCATACTTACCATGCCACTCACAAGGGTTATAAACCTTCTTCCAATCATCTTGGACTAATGTCAACTTCTTGGAACCTATGCTCTTTGTTTAATTTCTTGCTTTAAAAATATCATCAAAGTGTAAAAAGTTTCCAACCTTGCACGCCTTTGTAAGGTCAATAAAAACCTTGTGATAGTAAAGAATTTCATTGTTGAAGCCTTCAAGAAATCCCTTCAATTGAAAGGGAACATTAAATATTTTCCCAGCATAGGCAAACTTTGATAGTTTCTTGACTTGGTAGCGTAGGTCCATAAACCTATCATCGCTTGTATTTTCAACCTCTTCAATGTTCATACCTTCCAAACTCTTCCTACTAGACACCTTTATTGCAAAAGGAGAAAAATCACACCATATTTCAACACTATACATATAACCAATTATGAATTTCATACATCCCTTAAGCAATTATGTGTTTAATGCATCTGAATGTTACACATGTGTCGATCCTACCAGAAAATTAAATGCACAAAGAGTCATCCATATACACATATTTTTGCAAGGAGGACACGTTCAAAAAACTCAACCAAGATTGTATATTGTAACATATGTCCTCCTTACACAACTTTAGAAGGCTCAGAGGACTATCCAACAATAAAAATATTATGCAAGGAGGAAACATGTCAAGAAACTCCACCAAAATTTTATATTGGTGGATGAGAATCCTTGAAAATAAAGAATTTGTTAGGGAGGACACAAAATAAATTGAAATATGTGTCCTCTTTACGCAATTTCTTTGTAAATGGAGGTCGAATTTGGTCTTCAAAAATTGGGTAGGGAGCACAAATCTTTGAATAAAAGTTCATTGAAAAACATTGATTTTAAAAAATCTAAAAAATTTGCATTTGTATGCCCTCTAAGAATCATTGTGCATTGTGAGTCTCACTCAAAAAATTTGGCAAAATAGAGAAGATTGAGCAAAAATGCGATTTATAAGAATTTTTAGCTACATATAGTATGTCAATTATGAACCTCAATATTTGTGCATAGTAGTCAAATCCATGCATTGTAATTTGTTGTTTAGCAAATTAGTTGAGAAGCACCCTCCTAGTTGGCCAAATTTTGTCAAGGCCCCATTTTTTATGTGATTTATCCTATTTTTTCCAAGAAACCTTAGGAATGAGTCTATGTAATTTTGATCCAAAAGTTGTACACTTTGAGATGCCCAAGTAGCCGGTCATTAGGAATTTTGAAAAGCCCTAGTGATATATGCTAAAATCCTTAGTTTGACCTTGTAACATTATCTTTTGGAGAACTAGAAGAGCTATGTGTACGACTATCAAACGGCTACTCAAGTACCACTTGTAATCCATTATCCTTTTGATTTGCTAATCCAAATTCAGTTACAAGAAATTGTTCTGTGTCTCTTGCTCTTTCAATTAAGTAAAAGCATTTCTAGTTTTTTTGTGGTTTGCAATTTCATGTTTGTGAGTCTTATCTACAGATTTGAATGTTTTAATCACTAGTTTTTGACATTTTAACCATAGGATAGTGTTCTTAGACCTTAAGGAGAACTATTTAGGCTGTTTTGTCATGGTTTTTATGACCAAGCACATGATGGATCATGATTTTGTTACCTTTTTGAATGACCACCAAATTTTCTAGACTTGTGTCATGAGGCCTAATATAGCTTCCCTTTAAGTTTTGTGATGATTTGAGTCTGTTTAGTCATCAAAATGGCATAATGACCTAGAGCGGTGAGACAGGACGTATGCAAATATTTCCATCAGAGAGTGGTGGTTATTTTGTTGGGTTGATATGTTTTCTTGCTATGTTCACTTATTGAGGAGTGACAATCTCATTGTGGGACGGGTGTCTAACCTCACTCCTATCTTATTGCAGACGTAGCAAGGACAACGAATATAATTGTCAATACATGGGATGAAGCTAACTTGACTAGTGTATAGAGGCTACAAGAGGTTGTCAATATCTTGGAAAACAACAAACAACTCACATCTAACTCAAGCTACACTCAAATGACTGAAATCACCAAAAGCTAAGCGCTCATCGACAACAAATCACATCCGTTACAACATCAAACGACATCCAAACGTTATGAAACGTCTAGGACATGTTTATAAGACCTAAGAACGCATGCTTATGGTCTCAAATCTCACTTTAGGTCAAGTGAAAAAATCACGATTATTAACATCAGTGAGTTTTTGAGCTAGTCATTTTGACCCAGAATGCATTTAAATGCTTAGCAATGATGCCCCAATACCCCGCCTATACTTATTTTATGATTTTGAAGCTTAAATTCAACTTATGATGAAATTAGGCCGCGGGTCGGCGATGCCAAAAGCTACGGATTACCATGAAATGCTTATGTCAATGTGTAGAGCTCTTACCTGCGGTTGCAAGCAACAGATGGCACTACAATGTAACAATTGTGAGGGAGTAGGAAGCGCGAGAAGGAGAGAAGTGAGCACCGTTAGCTCACACTGTGTTTCATTATCCAAAAAACTCCTTAAAAACTTACAAAAATTGGCTTTTATACCTTAGGCAAGGTTTTGTGGTCAAAACTAATAATTTGGGAGCTCTAACTAAAGACAGGTTGATACAATCTAGAAGCTTGTAGCCCCAGCTCATCAATTACATTGTTTATCTAGAAAATAGGAGTTACCATATTCCTGATTTATCAAAATAATAAGTGTTTTTACAATAAAAGCTCCGAAAAATGTTATCTTAGTTATCCGAGTTAGCTTGCTGCTAACATTACTCCCCTCCATGTCTGTTTTGTCCCTTGACATGGCTTCATGGACTGAAGTAGTCTTCAAGTTGACGGCTAGCGAGGCGGTCTTTAAGCACGTGTAAAGCTTTCTCATATCTGAGTCTTCTCTCTTTGTCAAGAACCTGCAAGAACTACAAGGTGACTCTGTTTTTAAGCTCAATGACCAAATAGCCAACAAATCTAGATGTAAGGTTGCTTATCACTAGCCCAAATATCTTCGTTCGCCAAGTGAAGAAACCTGTATAGAATGCTTCCTCAAACGCCAACATATTGCTAGAGGGCAAAAACATGCATTAGACGTAGAAGGCATAAAGGAATTCTTTGAAAGACTGGCCACTTAAGTCATAGCAAAGGTCCTTATTGCCTTCGAGGAACGACATCCATGGTGCTCCTGCTTTCTTTGGCTCGTGAAAAGTTTGAATACATGTGAGCAGCATTCTGCAGATCTTATATAGCATGGCACATGAGAGGTCAGGAAGGCTCTTGAAGAAAGTCATGGTGGCCGTTAGGGTTTTCACCATGTATTCCTATGTTGGCGGTCCCTCCTCTGGAGCTAGCAATCGTGGATAGTTTAGCTATGTAGGCCGCTTCCTTCTTAGTGCTTCATGCTTGCCATGTCCTTACCCGTGGTACAGGACAAAATGTTGGGTCTTTTTGTAGTGCGACAGGTGCTCTTGTGAACAAAATCAGATATCTTGGATTCTTATTCAACCAGCTCTTTCTCCACTTGGGGTGGACATCCTCTATGCCCTCTACCTGCATATCCTTGTATAGTCTTTCTTTTACCTGTAATAGCTCTACTTTGATCAAAGGGTATGGCAATGATTGATGATGCCAGTGTACATTGATTTGGTTGGGAGTGAGTTGAATTACATTGACTGAGTGAAGAATTCTCAACTCCCAATCCATCGTTGCTTTCCATTCTGCATTGGTTTCCTGAGCAACCTGTTCTTTGAGTGCATCTTCCTCGGCTTTAGAAATCTGGACCATGGGCACTTGCTCAGTATCTGTGAGTGGTACCTGAAAATCTTCTTCTCCTCATAGCTCTTCCGTCGGCTGCGTTTCCATCTCAGCAAAAGAGACTGATGGAATGTCAACATATGGCTGCTCCGAGGGACTTGCTTCTTCTTGTGTCTCTGGTTGTCCCTCTCGCATTAGTTGATTGACTCTCTTTAGTTCAACTATCTCTTTAAGCAATTGTTCTTCTTGTTGTACCCGCATCAGTGCAAGTCTCTTCTTTGTGATTGCTCTAGCTTCAACTCTAGCTCGAGTTCCTTGTTTTTCTTTTTGAAAGTTTTATAGACTTCATCTGTACCTTTTATTGAAGCAACAACAGGTTTTCCCTTATCTATCTCAAAAATGCTGCCTGATCATTGATCCTTTGCTCAGAGTATTGCAAAGATACGGTTGCTACGTTGAGCTGCACTTGGATCTTCTGTACTGACAGAGTTGTGGTTAGGAGTTCATTTGTTACCTCTATTAGTTGTTGATCTTTAGTCTTGCAGGCATTGGATAACTTGATTAGAAGCTCTCCGAGCTCCTCCATCTCTTTTTGTTGCTTTTCTTTGGCTAGCTGGTGGTGTTCCGCTTCAGATTTCAGCTCTTTGACATGTCTTTGTAAATCTAAAATTATATTCATCCTCTCATTCAGCTCTCCTTGTAGAGCATCGATGACTAGCTCAAGCTCCCTAGCCTTAGCATTGCGGCTAAGTGCTACTGTTCCCATTTTTTAGGTCATCATTTGCATCTGCTTGGCATATTCATTGACTTGCATGATGGCTTCATCGTTTGTTTCCCATTCTTCAGATTCTATAGGCTATCTAGAGGTTTCATCCATCTCAATGTGTGGCTCTTTGGGTGGCGTTGTGGTGGCTTCTTGTGGTTGCGGTGGGGGTTCTACTTCTCCTTGATGCTGGTGCAGCAGCCAAAGTTGGTCGAAGCTAGGAAATGGTCTATGCCAAGCAGAGGCAACAGGCAAGTGCAGTGCAAAAGGCTATGGCAGGTGCCAAGGACTTGGGCAGCCAAAGGGTAGCAGAAAAGTATGTTTAAAGCGGTTTTTTAGGCCAAGGACTCTCAAAGAAGGCTCAGTTGGGGTAGCAGATGAAGGTGTTCAAAATGCCAAGTCAGTGTCCTGGAATGTAGTGTTCAGTGTGCTCTAGAAGCCGGTCTAGATGACTCGTCAAACGGAGCCCCGGTATGCAAGATACTAAAGTTTAAAGGTAGAGTGTGTAGCAGATCCCCGACAGGGCAGCTGGAATGAAGGTGTGTAGCAGATCCCCGACAGGGCAGCTGGAATGAAGGTGTGTAGCAGATCCCCGACAGGGCAGCTGGAATGAAGGTGTGTAGCAAATGAAGGTGTTCAAAATGCCAAGTCAGTGTCTTGGAATGTAGTGTTCAGTGTGCTCTAGAAGCCGGTCTAGACGACTCGTCAAACGGAGCCCCGGTATGCAAGATACTGAAGTTTAAAGGTAGAGTGTGTAGCAGATCCCCGACAGACAGGGCAGCTGGGGACAGGTGGCCCAGGCAGGTGTCAGTGGATACATGTGTAGTGCTCAAGTTGTGGAGCATGAAGGTCTTCTTGAATTGCGAATTGGAGCTCTGGTTAGCAAGATAAGGTCAGTTGAAATTTTTTTGGGGGTATTGGAGAATGCGCCACACTATGAAAATCTCCAAGTGTTTACCGCGCTGTTTTACCGCGTTTTGTAGAGAGAAGGTGTAAAATTCAATGAGAGAAACAAGAGAGATGAGGGCGGGGGTTTTTTTTTGTGTTTAAAGTATTACCACGATTGTATCCGCTGTTATTACCGCTATTATTACCGGCTGTTATTACCGCGCTCATTACCGTCGTTATATCCGTTGCCCAAATTTAGCACCTAAACTTGAAACTCCTCGATGAGGGGCTCGAGGTAAATGTCAATATTTGACACTTTGTACTTCCCTGGCACAAGCAAGGAAAGAAGTATAGTTTCCTTCTTGGTTGTCTCCCATGGTGGAATATTGTAGTTTGACGATCACCACAGGCCAAGTGCTCCATGAAGTAGACTTAGTGCCGAAGGGGTTGACACCATCACTTGCTAACCCAAGCCTCAAGTGTCGAGGCTCCAACCCAAACTCTGGCCATTGAGTTTCGATGTGCCTCCATGCAGGTGAATCGGCAGGGACACGCATCATTCCATCATTTGAGCGATGGTTTGCATGCCACACGAGAAGCTCCACGATAGACCTGCTTTTAAACATGTGTTGGATGCAAGGAATTAATGGAAAATGTCTTAATACCTTGCGGGGTAGGTGTGCCCCGCTCACACCTGTCTTGTATCCTGCCTCCCCACACATCTGGACATGAGGTAGCATGTGCATGCTCATTGCGATATAGCATGCAATCATTGACGCACGTATGGATGCGCTCATACTCCATTCCAAGTGCAGTGACATACGATCTAGCTCGTCAACGATCTAGAGGCATGTGGTGATCAGCTGGCAACATTTTGCCCATCAAACTACAACAAACATCCATGTTAGTATAATTCCTAGAAGACAACACCATAAAGAGAGAGGGAGAGAGTATATAAAAGCCACATTCCATACCTACAGAAGTAGTGCATCGACACTTGCATTAGTCCAACCGAATTTTTCTTGCAAGTTGAGTACTTCCAACAATACTTGGAGCACCAAGTACTGTGCACCGTCATAAAGAGGTGTTCGGGAACTCGCCATCAATCTATCTTCCGTTTCAATAGCCCATTTAGTGCAAGGCTGACAATCCTCTTTGCACACGTCATGCTCATGAGCTAGTAACTCATCACGCATGTCGAACATGTACTCATCCTCTACCTCAAAGTGTGACGAAGACGCCGTAGGAGCTGCCGACGTAGAGCCAACGGCAGGATCACCATGCGGTGCACCCATCCTCCAAAGCCCTTCGTTCTCCACGTGCTCCAAAGCAATGCGCTTCAAGAAAGGAATTGCCCTTTTGCACTTGGCGTAAGGACAAGGTAGTTTTTCCTTGAGCCAATGATCTTGCTCTGGGCCTCCAAGAGGACCACAATCATCCCAGTCGATGTCCTGCATACGCGAAAAGTTGTTTATTTAGTCATGTGTCCTAAAAAATAAATAATTAAAAAAATTACATATAGTTAAAGTCAAAGGGAATAAATGACAATGAGTGTTAAATTATTTTTTAACTGAAAGAGATTTTGAAAATTTAATTAATAAACATTTAAAAGTACTACAAAATAAAATATCCATAAAAACTTAAAAATTTTCATCAAAAAACTCAAAAGGCTAAAAAATGAAATAATGTATAGCTAAGGGTAGGGGGGGGGGGGGGGGGGGGGGGGGGGTGGTTTGTACCCCCCCCCGCAACCTTGGATTCGCATGTATCCGTTTGAAATGCCTGGCCGCGGTAATAAGCGCGATAATAGCGGCAGTAATAATCGCGATAATAGCCGCAGTAATAATCGCGGTAATAACTGGCCCCTAAAAAAGGAAAGAAGGCAGAGTATGCTGTATTTTTGCAGCATACCCTGCCTTCCCTGCGTTTCCTGCTCTCCGCCATCGCTCCCAAGCTTCCCCCCCTCCCCTCCCCCACTCCCCATCTCTCTCTCCTTCAACAAGCCTCTCCCTTCCCCCTCTCTCCTTGTCCAAGCTTCTCAAGTTTCGTCGAAGAGGGTTTCGTCCAAGTATCGGTAAGGGGGTATTCCGCCATCTTCTTTGGATGCTCAACCTATTCGAACTTCAACCGCGCTACAACGAAGAGGTAAACACAAAAGCACATCCTCCCTTTTTTCCTTTTGTTTTCTACTACACACACACACACATAAATATAAAAAAATAAAAAAATAGAGAATCCATTATAACAGAGCTCGTTCATTAGGAAACAGTTGTTCACACGGCTTGTTTGAAATGGTTATTTTGCTAAGCGCATTTGAAAATGGTTGCTTTGATACGCACGTTTGGAAATGATTGATTTGTCACGCACGTTTTGGAAATGATTGTTTGGATAGTGTTAGATGAAATAGAGAGAGAGAAAGAGATAAATGAAGAGAGAGAGAGAGAGAGAGAGAGAGAGAGAGAGAGAGAGAGAGAGAGAGAGAGAGATTTAAAGAGAGGGAGAGAAATAGATAAAGAGAGTGATAGAAATGTTAGATAAAGAGAGGTAAATGTTAAATAGAGACATAGAAATAGATAAAGAGGGAGAGAAATGTTAGATAGAGAGAGAGAGAAATAGATAAAGAGAGTGTGAGAGAAAGAGGGATAGAGGTAGATAAATAAAGAGAGAGAGAGAGAGAGAGAGAGAGAGAGAGAGAGAGAGAGAGAGAGAGAGAGAGAAATGTTAAATAGAGAGAGAAATAGATAAAGAGGGAGAGAAATGTTAGATAGAGAGAGAAATAGATTAAGAGAGTGAGAGAGAAAGAGGGATAGAGGTAGGTAAAAGAGAGAGAGAATTAATGTGTGTGTGTGTGTGTGTGTGTGTGTGAGAGAGAGAGAGAGAGAGAGAGAGAGAGAGAGAGAGAGAGAGAGAAAATAAGAGAGAGAGAGAGAGAGGGATAGATAAAGATAGAGAGAGAGAGAAATAAGAGAGAGAGAGGGATAGATAAAGATAGAGAGAGAGAGAGAGAGAGAGAGAGAGAGAGAGAGAGAGAGAGAGAGAGAGAGAGAGAGTAGATAGGGGGAGAGAGGGAAAGAGATAGGGATAGGGATAGAGGGAGTCCATGTTAGGGAAAGAGGGAGAGAGATAGGGATAGGGAAAGGGATAGGGAAAGAGGGAGAGAGATAGAGATAGGGATAGGGATAGGGATAGAGGGAGAGAGTGATAGGGAAAGAGGGAGAGAGATAGAGATAGAGATAGAGATAGAGATAGGGAAAGGGATAGGGAAAGGGAGAGAGTGATAGGGAAAGAGGGAGAGAGATAGAGGGATAGGGAAAGAGGGAGAGAGATAGAGATAGGGATAGGGATAGAGGGAGAGAGTGGTAGGGAAAGAGGGAGAGAGATAGAGATAGGGATAGGGATAGAGGGAGAGATAGAGTGAGAGAGGGAAAGAGAGAGATAGAGGGAAAGAGGGAGAGAAAAAGAGAGGGAAAGAGAGGGAGAGATACAGGGAGAGAGGGAAAGAGGGAGAGATAGAGTGAGAGAGGGAAAGAGGGAGATAGAGGGAAATAGGGATAGGGAGAGAGAGAGAGAGTAGATAGAGAGGGAGAGAAAGAAAGAGAGAGAGAGAGAGAGGGAGAGAGGGAAAGAGGGAGAGATAGAGGGAAAGAGGGGGAGATAAAGAAAGAGAGAGATAGAGAGGGAGATAAAGAAAGAGAGAGAGATAGAGGGAGAGATAGAGTGAGAGAGGGAAAGAGGGAGAGAAAGAGAGAGTAGATAGAGAGGGAGAGAAAGAAAGAGAGAGAGAGAGAGAGAGAGAGAGAGAGAGAGAGAGAGAGAGAGAGAGAGAGAGAAAGAGAGGGAGAGAGGGAAAGAGGTAGAGAAAGAGAGGGAGAGAAAGAAAGAGAGATAGAGAAAGAGATGGAGAGAGGGAAAGAGGGAGAGAAAGAGAAAGAGATGGAGAGAGGGAAAGAGGGAGAGAAAGAGAGAGATAGAGGGAAAGAGGTAGAGAGAGAGAGAGAGAGAGAGAGAGAGAGAGAGAGAGAGAGAGAGAGAGAGAGAGAGAGAGAGAGAGAGAGAGCGAAGGGCAGCCCATCCACAAGCTTGGACGTACGCGAAGCCTGAAAAAGTGGTGCCCAGGTCCAAAGCCACCATGACCTTAGCCGAGACCTCCATGCCTTGACAAAAGATGTCTTCCATGTTTGGCTTCTTATCTCTGAGAGTGCTTGCTTTACATGTAGGCGGAGACATGACTCTAGGATGGAGAGAGAGAAATAGAGTGAGAGAAATAGAATTACTTATTGCATTACATTAGAATTGTAATGTTACAATCAATTGATCACTTAGATGTTGAATTTAGATGCAGCTAACACAAAACGATGGCTACATTTACAACCTTAACATATATATATATATGTGTGTATATATATAGCTGTTTATGCATGTATGTAGGCACTAAGTACGGGAGCATAGATTCCGAAGGTTAGACGCTTCCTCTTGGGTATAGTCCTTTTTTAATCGTGGCGTTGCGGTCGTTGATACACTTATGCATGATTACCGCAATGTACCTTTGGTTTTACCACGGTTGAGACTGCGATGATATCTAAAGAGGTGCAGTGGACCTTTGGCACTACTAGCCTCTACTTATGTCTACTAGTATGTGTATGTATCTATGTGTTTGTGTGCTAATATATATATCTTCTGGGAGAGAATTGTAATGTTACGATCAATTGATCACTTAGACGTTGAATTTAGATGCAACCAACACAAAACGATGGCTACATTTACAACCTTAACATATATATGTGTGAACATATATATCTGTTTATGCATGTATGTAGACAATAAGTACGGGAGCATAGCATCCGAAGGTTAGACGCTTCCTCTTGGGTACAGTCCTTTTTTAATCGTGGCATTGCCGTCATTGATCCACTCGTGCATGGATTACCGCAACGTACCTTTGGTTTTACCACGGTTGAGACTGCGATGATATATAAAGAGGTGCAGTTGACCTTTGGCACTACTAGCCTCTACTTAGGTCTACTAGTATGTATATGTATCTACGTGTTTGTGTGGTAATATACTTGTGTACGTATATTTAGATGAGTGAGTAGGGTAGAAAGCTTAATCTTATATTGCTCTTTGTAATGTAGATGTCAGATGACATACCAACTGGTGAGGAGCAGCCAACTGGCTCTTCTTTTGGTTGGTTCACATCTCAGGTGGGCTCCCACCGGGGTGAACATCGCCTCCAGTGGATTCGAGTCTTGAATCGGTGAGAACAAGCAAAGAAATAAATAATGTTTCTACGTAGTTAACCATAAACCATGAGTGTCATAGGTTTTTTTTTTTAATTTGTAGGCATGGCCATCCTACACCTACCCTTCTCAGATTCCTGCACACGTCGTAGATCCTGACTTACAGCGGGCTATCTCTTTACGAGAGCAGTACCTCCGTTCGACGTAGGATTTTTTTGGCCACTACACTCCACAGCAGCTTGCGACCTACGGCATTTCTCCACAGACTACACCATGGGGGAGTCAGGGAGGGACTCCTTACCTACAGAGCCTCGCACCGACGGCACCTCCCTTTACTCTCCCTTCCTATCGTCCTACTCCTATTCCATCGCAGGGTCTTACTCCCATGGCATCGCAGGGTCCTACTCCCAGGGCATCACAGGGTCCTACGCCACTCCATTCCACTCCGCCTTCGCCAGAACATTGTCGACGGACTTCCTCTGGCAGTGCGTGTTGACGCTCGTCTCAGAGCAGTGACGAGTGCCGTGAGATGAAGTGGCGACGGATCTTGTGGTTTCGCATGTTTTGGTAGTGGTGGGGGATCGAAGTTCCCACTTTCAGAGCGTTCCACCCCTGACGCAGAGAACGAGGATACTGACGCACCCGTGCCAGACACACATGGGCGTTACTACAGGGTTAAATATGGCGGGGAGGTTGATTTCGGCACAGCACAGGACAGGGCATTTCGACGCCATCTAGAAATTCTTATACATTAAATATATAAGAATTGTCTTATAAAGTTCAGAGACCAACTGCCCGATCATGCACGGTACATTGAGGATGCTCTATTAGCTAGATTTCCAAACGCCCCCAATCAATGTTTTTCACAATAATGGTTGGAGGGCTACATAAAGACATTTCTAAAAAACAAGCAGTCCAGTGTGCGGCGTGCAACAACAACCAGGTCAGAGATCCACATAGGAGTTACCACGGTGGCAACATGGCAGACGTGGAGTGGTAGTGGGCAATTCAAGAGAAGAGCGATCAAGCTGCACAGGCTCATCATATAGACCAACACGAGACCCGCGCAAGACAAACTCCCATGCACTATGGCTCAGGAGCCAAGGGAGCTTGGAAGGATAAATATGTAAGATTATTTGAATTATAACATCGATCGTTGATTATAAAGATTGTAGTTGATAATTTGGTATTGTTATTGCTAACTTAGGAAAATGTCACTCTCTCTCGACCCACCAAAGAGATGGTCAAGTATCGAGAGAAACATACAGAATTTGATACTTGGCGATGGTTGTTTGAAAACAACTACATCTCTCGCGAGCAATTCGACGCGGCGGTTGGACCACTACAAGCGGTAAGTTTAAACAAGTAATTTTGTATCAATTGTTTTGAGTTGTGGATAATTGTTTAATTTGGTTTGGGTTTTTGTAGAGTCAAAGTGATCCAACATACGTGCCTCTGGATGACGACAAGAATTAGATAAAAAAATGTTTTGTCAAAATTTTTGTAAAGTCCCAATGTGGCACAATGTATATACAACTATTTACTTTTTATTGTAACTTTTTTAAATAGTTGATCTTCTACATTTTTTATTGGTAAAGTAAATTCAATTTTAGTTCTTTGGTATTTTTTATACTCTTCCAAAAAACAATTGATGTCTTATTGTTTTATGGAGGTAAAAAATAAAGGTGCTCATTTGGCCAAAATGAACACCTTTATTTTTGAATTGGTGTTTAGTGGTAATATACGTGGTAATAACAACGGCAATGGTCACGGTAATATCAGCGGGTATATTGCTGCGACTATTACCACGCTTATTGCTGCCAAACCACTACCGCGTTCATAGCTGCGATTATTACCGCCGCCACAATTTTTTCTCTCTCCTTTTTCCTTTGTTTTTCTACGGCAATGTTAGCGGTTATAGACAACTCCTCTTATAGTTCCATCTGGAATCTTTTTGGTTTCACCAAGGTTCTTGGTGGTAGTCTACACCATGTGGAGCTAACACAAATCAACGGCGTGTCAATTGGGTTCTTGGTCAGCAAGATACAGCAGGACGAAGTCTGGAACTAGTGCTAATGAAGAGATTGACATATGTTTTTTTGCCTTTTTTGCGGCCTCGAATAGAGAACTCCAAAGGGTCCAAAAGTGGTGAGATTTTTACGGTCCGGGACCGGTGCGGTGAAGGTTTGACACGGCTTGACGGCCCGAGGTTCCAACCATCGAGCGGTAAAAGGGAGCATGAGGAAGGTGTGCCCAAAGAAAAGCAGTATATGAAGGTATTTTTTGAAAATTTTCAGTGCTTGGAGACTCAATGATCCAAAGGCCGCCACGTGGCCCTGTGTTATGTCCCACATACGATGAGGAGGGTCTTTTGACAGGGTTATTTATCCAGGGCCGTGAGCCCCATTAGAACACAAAGGGGGAGAGAGAGGGGAGCCCCCTCACCCCGTTGGCTATGGCAGGCCCTTACGAGCGCTGCGGGTTGACGATGCCAGGTGCGCGCAGTGGCGCTGGCAATTTTGGGCGCTGTGAGCGCTACAGACGGTGGCACGAACTAGCATGCGGTGGAAATTTCCACTGATGACATGGCGGTCCCAAGGGGGCCGTTCCCGCGGCCTTAAGGCCCCAAAACTTTTGAAGGGAACCCCCCCACCCAATAGCGACCTCGCTATTGCTAGCAAAAGGGGAGGGTCTCGCTGGCGCGCGCGCACACACACACACACACACACACACACACACACACACACACACACACACAGAGAGAGAGAGAGAGAGAGAGAGAGAGAGAGAGAGAGAGAGAGAGAGAGAGAGAGAGAGAGAGAGAGAGAGAGAGAGAGAGAGAGAGAGAGAGAGAGAGAGAGAGAGAGAGAGAGAAATGAAAGGGGAAAGAGGCCGTTTTAAGGCCGGCCAAGCCAAAGCAAGGGCAAATGGGCAGGTAAGAGCCGGGATCAAAAGGGGAGACCAAAGGAGCAAGGACAAGCCAAAACAAGGGAAGAGCAAAGAGGGAAGGCTGAACCAAAAAATGCAAAGGAGGGGAGAGAAAAGAAGAGAGAAGAAGGCATGTATGAGTCCGACAAAGAGGACCAAAATTGGGCCAAAAAGGCAGTGCAAAGCTAAGCCCCTACAAAGGGGTAAGAATGAAAGAGAAAAAAAAAAAGAAAATAAGAGAAGCCAAGGGGCAATAGCGACCTCGCTAATGCCCACCCCCCCCCCCCCCCCTTCCCCACGTGCAAAAGAGAGAGGAAGAGAGCAGATAGAGTAAAGCGGTTTCCCCCTTCCAAAAATGCCAAATCAAGGTGCCAGATGGACCAATCAAAGTGTAAATTCCAAAATTAAAGGCCTCCCTATAAAAGTCAAAATTGGATGAAATTAGGAGCTTTTTTGGTGTCTTTTGAAACCTGCAAAGTGGAGTTCTCTGATAGTTCTTTCTCTGATAGATGAACCCCTTTGTAATTGTTTCTTGAAAATGGCCATATCGATGGTAGTGCAAGCCAGTGTATATACTTTTTGAAGTGCAATCAAGTCAACATTGTCCCCTATTGCTATTGTTTCCCCTTCCCCCCTTCTCTTTCTCCTGCTTTCATGTTTCCCCTTGGTGCCAATTGTGTGGAAGTGTGTGCCCCCTCGGACCAACGATGTTTTGTGTGAGAGAGTGAGATTGAGCGGTTGTGAGTGTGTGTAAGGGTGGAGACAGACCATGGAAGCAGGTGTGGGTTGTGTGGTGGATTTGTGGAGTGTGTGAGCAGGTCTGCTAGTATAAAGAGTTTTTTTGAAGGTGTTTTCCAAGAGGACAGGGGTGTTGTGAATACCTTGAGCTATAGAGAGGCCGTTGTGTTTGTGCCGGGCGTCTTCCCCCATTCCCTCTCTCCATCTTTTGGTGCCGCCACTGAGGAGCACACTGATTGCTCCAGGTTAATAAAAAAGAAGCGGTTTTCCGCGTTGGAAGTCATGGCAGCTACAAGCTATGGACCAATTTTCACAGGCGAAGAGAGCCCTAACGAGTGGATGTCAGATTTCGAGCTGTATATGCTACTGTTGCGTATGCTGAATGAGGATAGCAAATTGCAGACTTTTCCTTTGGTGATGCATGGTAAAGCTAAAGCATGGTATGAAGCGTTGGAAGGCGAGCCGAAGCAAGCATGGACGGCTCTACGAGTGAGGTTTCTTCATGACTTTTGCAAGGAGGCGTCCCCAGTCGAGATGGATGCAAAGCTGGAGGCGCTTAAGCAAGATGTACGTGAAGAGTTCACTCTGTTTTTGGGTCATTTTAAAGAGTGTTGGGCAGAATTAGCGACAGCCATGTAGTTGTCTAATGGAGACTACTTCAAGTTGGATAAGTTCATGGCGTGTCTGCACCCCAAGGTGAGAGAAAAGGTCAATTTTGAGAGCGCCGAGAATTATAATGGTGTGGTAGAGATTGCCCGATCAAATAGAGCAGGATGTGTCAGGCTATGAGACGATGGCCCATGTTCAACCGCAGAGTTCGAGAGAGGCTATACACGAAGAAAATCATGGAAGTCGAGGTGAAGCTGTTGTGCCACAAAATTGGGTACGCATGGTGCAAGGATTTTCCGAGAAAATGTAGGAGTTGCGGCTCAGTGTGATAGATAGAGGACAGCGAAGAGGGGCAAGGGGCAGGGCAAGGCTGCTGCCAGGTAGGTGTTACAATTGCAGAGGAGAGGGGCACTATGCACCCGATTGTCCTCAACCACACAGAGAAAAGGAGGCATCTACCCGCTTTTTGGCAGAGGTTGAGATCAAGGGCAATACAATGGTCCAAGAGAACAAGCGGTGGAGAATCCGATGTAGCCAGCTCCACCAAATGGAGGCGAGGTCCCAAGAGTAAACATTATAGGGGTGGATAAGTAGGATGTCAAGGTTTTGGTCAATAAGAGAGTGAGAATTGAGAGGGAGACAGAGATAGAGCGGGAAACCAGAGCTCGCAAAGGCAAAGAGAAGGTGTACGAAGGTAGAGAGCAGCCCGAGCCTAGCAAAATAAGGAGGCATCGCAAAATCAAACAAGTGGATTTCCAGTTAGGGCGTGACTATCCCGAGTACAATCTGGTAAGTGATGTTCAAAATAAAAAAGCAAACATTACTTTTGGTTAGCTGTTAGGTTTAAATCCAAAGTTAAGAAGACAGTGGTCCACAAGTGTTAGCACCAGGCTGCCAAGAGCTAAGGGAAATGTGCAAGCAGGGCAAAACATGGCTTTGAGGATAGGTAGCCCCACGGATGTTCTTCCGCTTGTGGATGCGATTATAGAAAAGAGGATGCAGGTACAAGCCTACATAGACGGTGGAGCGTAGGTTTGCGTCATGACAAAAGCGGCCATGAGGGAAACAGGAGTCAAGGCAGTAGTCAAGTCGAATGTGCACATGAGGATGGCTAACCATACTAAGTCCAGGTGTCTGGGTGTGGCTCAGGATGTGAAGGTCAATGTGATGGGCATAGAGTGCCTGATAGACTTTTTCATGATGAAAGCAGGGGATAATGCTTATCCAATCATTTTGGCTAGGCCATGGCTTTTGGTGATAGGAGCAAACCAAGGTTGGGAGAGCAAAGTGTTCACCTTGCCTGATAAAGAAAAAGGTAGATAAATTGTGCTTGATTTGAAGACCAAGGAGAGCAGTTCTCATCCTATGGCAATTAAAGATGAGGGCGACACGACGAGCTACGAGTACGAGACAGAGATGGGTTATGATGAAGGCTATACTAGCATAGAGGAAGAGGAGAGCAAGGATGATATGCTGAAGATAGATGCAAATTTATTTGGAGTCACCATAGATGACTCCCCACCTAAAAAAGAAGGTATGCACCCTCAAGCTCATGGTTTAAGCATGGAAGAGGTTTCAAGCATGTTGAGTGAAGATTTAACCAAAGGTGAAAAGGAAGGTTATGTTCAACTGTGTGAGTCCTATCCAAATCTATTTGCGATGGAGTACAAGCATTTTCAAGGTGCAAAAGGGGTAGAGCACAAGATTGTTCTTAAGGAGGGGCATAGGCCTAAAGAATAGAAGCTGCGGAGACTAGGGGAAATCCAAAAGGAGGCCCTTTGGCAGGAGATCAATAAGTTGCTGGAGGCAGGCATCATATTCCCTGTGAAAGAGTCAGAGTGGGTCTCGCTAGTGGTCATAACCCCTAAGAAGAATGGGAAATGGAGAGTGTGTGTCGAATACAAGCCACTGAATGCCGCGACCAAGAGGAATCACTATCCATTGCCGTTTCAAGACGAGATCCTAAACCAGGTGGCTGGGCATGAGAGATACTCGATTATGGATAGCTTTTCGGGGTACTTTCAGATAGGGATTGCACTTGAAGACCAATTGAAGACTACATTCATATCTCCATGGTGCTATTTTGCTTACTGCAGGATGCCGTTCTGATTGGTGAATGCATATGCCACCTTCCAAGATTGGATGAACACGGTATTTGGTCCATACCTGGGCCGATTTATTAGGGTCTTCATGGATGATATAGGCTGCTATAGCTCAAGATTGGAGCACCTATTGAAGCTGCAGCTATGCTCTCAAAGGCTTGATGAAGAAGGAGGTCAGCTAAACCCCAAGAAGTGCAAGCTAGCACAACCTCGAGCAAAACTGTTGGGTCATGTGGTATTGCAAAAAGGTATAGAGGCTGATCCCGAGAAGGTGAAGGCATAAGTGTTGATGGAACCGCCATCAGATGCTCAAGGTTTGGCTTTGTTTGTTCATAAGCTGAAGTATCTATCACGTTTCTTTTGGATGTTGTCCCAATATGTACATCCTCTTCAAAAGAGATCTTAGCAGGTGCATGGTTATGAGTGGGATGGGGAAGCTTAGGAGGCTTTTGATAGGGTCAAGGAGATTTTGTGTCAGTTGCCAGTGGTGTGTCCTCCCAATTGAGAGGACGACTTCTATGTGTCTATGACAGTGGGCACAATTGCTATTGGAGCGGTTCTACTGCAAAAGGTAGGGAGAAGCTACAAGCTGATATACTTTGAGAGCAGGGTGATTAGCCTAGGAGAGGCTACCTACATCGAGGCAAAGCAATGGGTGATGGCTCTGGTCTTTGCTTGCAAGAAATTTAAGGTGCATTTGATTTTGTGCAAGTTTTTTGTGTTGACAGCTAATAATCTATTGTTGGAGGTAGTGCTACATTTGAAGCCATGAAGGAGGATTATGAAGTGGGTGTTGGATCTACAAGAGTTCGAGTTCGATTTCAAGGTAGATAACACGAGGCGGTCTCACCTGGCAGACATTCTTGTCAGCAAGGCCGTTGATTACCGGCCTATCCAAGAGTGGTTCGAGATGAAGCTAAGGAGGATCCGGATTTGGAGAATGCTTTTACAAATGTGGTTCGACAAAGAATATCAAAGGGTAGTACAGAAGGAAGGAGGAGGTGTGGTGATACACGACCCACACGCTAAAGCTATATTTTTGAAGGCGTATGATCTGGAGTATGTCCACACCAATAATGAGATGGAG
This sequence comes from Adiantum capillus-veneris, assembly GCF_014529385.1. Classification (NCBI taxonomy): domain Eukaryota; kingdom Viridiplantae; phylum Streptophyta; class Polypodiopsida; order Polypodiales; family Pteridaceae; genus Adiantum; species Adiantum capillus-veneris. The sequence goes on along the minus strand of NC_140938.1, from coordinate 72,049,671 downwards.
TATCTCACTCTGCATCTGGGTTTAAAGCACTGTCTAGAGTTCGGCATTTCAAGGTTGGTGGTGAAGGGAGATGCGTTGCTACTCATCAAGCAACTATTAGGCCAATGGCAAGTAAAGCGCGATTCCTTAAAGCATTAGTTCTTTTCCATCAAGAAGATGCTAAAGTCTTTTGAAGAGGTCCAATTTAAGCATGTGAGAAGAGAGCAGAATCAAGAGGTGGATCAATTAGCAAGTAGCAAAGTACAAGTGCATGTTACAGGTCTATATGTGGCCCCAACCACTTATGCACGTAGGGAGACTCTAAAGGAGATTGAAGGTTTTTTGGGTACAGGGCAATGTTCAGAGGGTTTGTCTAAGCTGCAAAACAGAAGAGTGGTGCAAAAAGCCCGCAAATTCACACTAGTAGGTGAGGATCTTATGAACTATGGACGTGACGGAGTGCTAAGAAGGGTGTTGTACAAATAAGAGATAGGAATGGTGCTGGAACAGCGGCCACGAAGGACATCACGGCAAAGAATAGGTTCTGTTTTGAGTGCTGTGAATGAAGTAAATGCTAATGTGGTGGCTCAGTTTGTGTTTCATAACATCTGTTGCCATTTTGGTGTTCCATGGGTGTTAGTTTCTAACAGAGGTCAGGAGTTTAGAAGCAAACTCATGAGTGCATTACTGGAGAAGCTAAAGATTCAACATTGATTTTCCTCACCCTATCACCCCCAATGCAATGGTCTAGTCGAAAGTGCTAATGGGAAAATCGTCAAAATGTTAACATAGTACATGTATAAGCAGGAAGCTGAGTGGGAGACAAATCTAGAGAAGTGTCTATGGGCGTATAGGACGTCCTATAAGGTAGTTACAAATTTCAATCCATTCGAGCTAGTCTATGGTAAGGAAGTTGTGTTGCTGGTGCATGCACAGCTAGGTTCTTTGAAGGGTATGTGGCATGTCAGTCCAGGACCACGCGGCAAAGGTTTGACATGGCTTGACGGCTCGAGGTTCCGACCATCGAGCGGTAAAAGGGAGCATGAGGAAGGTGTGCCCAAAGCAGTATATGAAGGTATTTTTTGAAAATTCTCAATGCTTAGAGACTCAGTGATCCAAAGGCCGCCACGTGGCACTGCGTTATGTCCCACATACGATGAGGAGGGTCTTTTGGTAGGGGTATTTATCCAAGGCCGTGAGCCCCATTAGAACACAAAGGGGGAGAGAGAGGGGAGCTCCCTCACCCCATTGGCAATGGCGGGCCCTTACGGGCGCTGCGGGTTGACGATGCCAGACGCGTGAAATGGTGCTGGCAGTTTTGGGCGTTGTGAGCGCTACAGATGGTGGCACGAATTGGCCGGCAGAAGCTATTTCCACTGATGATGCGGCGGTCCCAAGGGGGCCGTTCCCACGGCCTTAAGGCCCCCAAAACTTTTGAAGGGAACCCCCCCACCCAATAACGACCTCGCTAGCAAAAGGGGAGGGTCCAGCGGGCAGTGAGCATAGAGAGAGAGAGAGAGAGAGAGAGAGAGAGAGAGAGAGAGAGAGAGAGAGAGAGAGAGAGAGAGAGAGAGAGAGAGAGAGAGAGAGAGAGAGAGAGAGAGAGAGAGAGAGAGAGAGAGAGAGAGAGAGAGAGAGAGAGAGAGAGAGAGAGAGAGAGAGAGAGGACAAATGCAAGGGGCAAGAGGCTCCTTTCTAAGGCCGGCCAAGCCAAAGCAAGGGCAAATGGGTAGGTAAGAGCCGGGATCAAAAGGGGATACCAAAGGAGAAAGGACAAGCCAAAACAAGGCAAGAGCAAAGAGGGAAGGCCGGACCAAAAAATGTAAAGAAGGGGAGAGAAAAGAAGAGAGAAGAAGGCAAGTGTGAGTCGGACAAAGAGGACCAAAATTGGGCCAAAGAGGCAGTGCAAAGCTAGGCCCCCACAAAGGGGTAAAAATGAAGGATAAAAAAATTAAAAAATAAAGAGAAGCCAAGGGGCAATAATGATCTCACTAATGCCCCTCCCCCCAAGTGCAAAAGAGAGAGGAAGAGCACAGATACAGTAAAGCAGTTTTCCCCTTCCAAAAATGCCAAATCAAGGTGCCAGATGGACCAATTAAAGTGTAAATTCCAAAATTAAAGGCCCCCCCTATAAAAGTCAAAATTGGATCAAATTAGGGGATTTTTTGGTGCCTGTAAAGTGGATTTCTTTGATAGATCAACCCCTTTGTAACTGTTTCTTGAAAATGGCCATAGTGATGGCAGTGCAAGCCAATGTATATGCTTTTTGAAGTGCAATCAAGTCACCGTTGCCCCCTATTGCTGTTGTTTCCCCTTTCCCCCTTCTCTTTCTCCTGGTTTTATGTTTCCCCTCGGTGCCGGTTGTGTGGAAGTGTCTGCCCCCTCGGACCGACGGTGTTTTGTGTGAGAGAGTGAGATCGAGCGGTTGTGAGTGTGTGTAAGGGTGGAGACAGACCGTGGCAGTAGGTGTGTGCTGTGTGGTGGATTTGTGGAGTGTGTGAGCAGTGGAAATTGGGAAGGCAGTGGTCTGCTAGTGCAAAGAGTTTTTTTGAAGGTGTTTTCCGAGAGGACCTTAGTGTTGGGAATACCTTGAGCTATAGAGAGGCCCTTGTGTTTGTGTCGGGCGTGTTCCCCCATTCCCCCTCTCCAACGCGTTGCGGTTGCCTTGGCTGCTTTTGTTGCTTGAGGCTTTGTGGATGCCTCTGTTGTTTCTTGTTGGGTGGTCGTAGAAGGGTCCACCTCAATTTGTTCTTGTGCTTTTGATTGTTCAAAATTGGTTGCTGCCTGTTCCTGGTGCTCAGGCTCTTTTTTTAAGGCTTCCTCACCCTCATTGGGTTTAGCTATTAGTGAAGGGCGCGGGCTTGGCATTGGATGGTGTGCCTACTCCGTAGAGGGTGAGGTTGGCTTCGGAGACATCTCTCCTGGTAGTGTTGCATCTCGCTTTGTTCCGTAGCCTTTGCTTGTCTTTGTTGCTCTGCAACATCTTCCCTTGCTTTCCTCTCAGCTTCTTGAGCTTCTTTTAACTTTAGGGCTTCTACCTCTTCATACATGCATTCAAGAAAGTGTGTGGGTCCTCTGCTTCTTTCCTTGCAGGGTTTTTGGTTCTGGGTCCCCTTATCTCTCTTGGAACCCACCTTTGTGGGTCCTTGCCTACAGCTTGGCGGCTTCTTTCATAAGTTTGTTTTTCTCTTTCAAACCTTGCCTTCTTTTGTTGAGGTTCTTCTTGATGTGCAACTACAATTTTTTTCTTCATCTCTTCAATTATGGCCTTCTCTCCTCATTGTCCGAGCTCTCACTGCTATGAGCTTTGTGGGAGCTTTCGGCAGATTCTTCATCTGACTTATAAACTCTCTTCGATGAATGTGTGGTTCAAGGAGAAGGTTGTGTAGACACAATCCATGTGTTTTGATATAGGATGGCGGCAAATTATCGGCCATGCCAATATCATGGTATGCTATTCTTGTCAATACTTTAGGCACACCCAGATATGTGATTTTAACTTCTTTCTTGGTGCCGTTCAGTGTTTTCAGCACATACTGCACGTGATCAATTGGCTGCCTGGTTGTTGACTTCAACACTTGGGTGAAGGTGGTCACAACCGCATGATTCGGGGTGGTGTATCGTGGTGGTCTTTTTGCTAAAAAGTGGAAGGGCTGATGGTATAGATGAGCTAGTTCTTCCACTTTCCTTTGGATGAGGTCAACAAAAGTTGCAGCAGCAGTCTCCTTGGTGAATGTGCCTGTTGTCTTTCTATCTCGGGCTCGCATTGTCATCCCTTCAGTCGGCAGCTTCACTGCCTCGGCCACAATCTCTTTCGTAATCACTACGTTCATTGATTCTCTGCCCTTGTTGGTCGGTGATTTGGGCCGATCCATCCTCTTTGATAGTAGACAATAACTCATAGGCTTTCTGGAAATCTATGCTGCATGGTTCTTGGTCGTAGAAGTCCCTGAGGTCCAGCCTTCTGTTGGCTTCTTTTGTGTTTGGCTTTGTAGCTACATCATATATTTCCTTTGGTAGCATTTACAGTCCTAGTTGGTGTCCTTCTTCACTCTTGAACCTACCTGTGAAAACTGCGGTCTTGTTTTCTTCAAGCTGTTTTCTTGACAAGTATGCTGCCTTGGGTGGCAGCTTTTGCAACTTTTCCTTCTGGGATACCCTTTTCTTGGCCTTCTCAGTAGCTTGCATTGCTCTTGTTAGGAAAATACAGTGCCAAAGCTAGAAAATTCTACAAATTCCGCTCTGAAATGCCCTTGAGTCTGAATTGCTAACAAATTGAGTCCAATTTGCTTCAAATCAATTTTGGAGCATGCATAGATGCATAAAAACATGTAAAGATCAAAATCATAAAGTTCAAGCAAAATTTTAACAAAAGTAAATAATCAAGATTATTTACAGCTTGAGATTTTTTCCAACTTTTTACATTTTTGACATCATAGGCTTGAAACATATAGCAATTAGGTGCTCTCAGTGAAGTGTGGGCTCAATTGAGTGTACAAGGTGAAAATGGTGCCAGATTTAGGCTTTCAGTATCTGCAACAGTAGATATAAAGGGATTTCGAGTTTTTGAGATCCAAATTAGCTCAAATTTGGTCAGTGGGCTTGGAACATCATGTGCTTTGGTCCCATAAGGTCAAAGTTGCAATTTCCCCCCATTTTGGTAAGAAAGTAAATAATCACAATTATTAACTTTTTAATCAAAATGTACATTTTTTGGTGCAACTTGGTTCTAGGCATGATGTAGACTCTATGTATGAAATATGGGGTAATTTGGATCAAAAAAGTCACAGATAACTCAAAGATTGGAGTGGAAGAACTTTGGTGCGTTTTTTGACAATTTCCAAGTTTTTCTTGATCATTTTGGTTCATACTTGAAATGTGGCATGTAATAGGTGTGGACAAGTGATAGGTGAAGTGAAGGTACCACTTTCAAGCCAAAAAAGCACAAAAGTAAATAATCGCGATTATTTACATCAATCAATTTTTTTGCTAAACTTGATAATTTGATGACCTAGACATATTCAATACATTCAAAACAAGTTCTAAATTGAATTTGGTAAAGTTTTGTCGCGTCGGCATCACTTCGTGGTTTGTTGACTTTGAAATCACCGATTTTTGTGACTAGATGTCTTGTGGAGTTGGTTAGTCACTTTTAAAGCTATGGATCTGTCCGCTACATAGTCCTGAAGCTACCCATCCAGTTTTGGCCCATTTGGAATCAGTTTGACTCCATATGTCAAATTTGACGCTTTGTAGCCTTCGAGTTATTTTTTGTTTTTCGAGAGCCTACCTTGATTGTTTTCATGAAACCATCCATGTACATTCTGTATAGACCTAGTCTATAAGCCGTCTGTGGAGTCAGAATCCAATTCTGGCATCTAGCAAAAACCTAGATTTTCTACTTGGGACCCCCTCGACCCCTGCTAAATGGTCATCCTGGTGATATAGAAGTGTTCTATTATAGAGAGGCATGCTATAGTTCAAGTCTTGTCCAATTTGGTTGAGCTGACAGGTCGCTATGGTCAATTTTTTCTCGTAGGACTTCTTGTACTGCTCGGTTTTTAGGGTTTTTTCCTTGAGCCTAGACTTGCTAACGGCCATATAGAATTGATCATTGATAAGATTGAAACTTACCCTCATGTCTCATGTGAGACGGCGCTGCAAACGGACGACTGTGGACTCCAAAAATCACGTGCAAAGAAGGTCTATAACTCTCTTCTCCAAAGGCGACTAGTGGAAATAAGGTGATTTTAGACTACCTTGGATATCTATACTCGGACTTCCCAAACTATTTTTCCCCAAATTACCCTATTAGTCTTAGTAGGCCGTGAATCTATGTTAGACTAAAAAATTTCCTCAATCGGATTTTGGTAGCTCATTCTGCACGAATTTGCAAAAGTAGGCTTTGGCAGCCTAATTTAGGCTTCCTGCTTCCATCTGTCGATTTGATTGAATTTTTTTGTGCATGTCCGCCTTGTTCTTCTGATCATTAGCGTATCTTCAATTTCTCCATCTGAGCTCATTTGCTATTTATTATTAATTTTTGACCCGTTTATTGAAAAAACAAAGAAAATAACAAAATGCACTAAAAAAGAAAAGTGAAAATCCAATAAATAGAAAAATCCATTGGAAAACATAGCTTTATTGTTTTCTTATGGATTTCTCTATTTTTATGTCCCAATATCAAGAAAAATTATGAAAATAACCAAAAAAACCATTTTTTGATAGTATATACATTATTCACACTCATCGGGGCGATGTTATCAGTTAAATTTTCCTTGTTGATGACTTCTTAAGGGCATTATCAGGTAATTTTGCAAAAAATCACACGTTAACATCAAAATTTTCCTCCCTCTTCAAACATTGTCCTTAATTACTTAGTTCCCTTCCACCTTTTCTAGATGGCGTACTCCGGGATGATTGTATGCATGGGTTGAACAATCGTGTCTATGCATAGCCCTTGTTGGCTCTACCATGATTTGAATATCAATGCATTTCAACCATTATGATGTGCAAAAGTTGGGTCTTGAGTTATTAATTCAAGGGTTCCTGAGGTCGAGGTTTTCTTTTGCGGTCTTCCAAAGAGCAAATCTTGTAGCTTGTGTGCTCTCTGCTTTATTGTACCATCAAGAAGCTTTGGCACATTGATTTCCTGAGTTGTCAGTATCAATAATGATGGTTGTTGAGCTTTTATCCCCCATTGGTATCTTGGTTTGCTTTCGTCCGAATGTTGTGGTTGAGTCTTTTGAGACTTAACACTAGAATGGTAACCTAACAGGACATAAAAGTGTCCTTTTAGGGTTTTGGGAAAAAATTCCAAAACCATAGTAGATCCACTCATTTTGAAAAATCCTTTCATGAGCTTATAGTTCAATAACTACTACATATGGAAAAAATGAGAAACTTGTAATTTTTCTCATCCCTTGGTCACTACAAGCCTCCAAAGTTGATGGACTAGTGCATTTTGCCCAAAACAGCAATTTCTTACGGTTGATTGCATATAAATAAGAGTGGAGATTTTTGTAGGACATGAGATAAAATGCCCCGTTAACTTCCATGGGTTGGTGACCAAAAAATATGGTTTCTTTTACCTCACTAATTTTTTTTTGGGCAAAAAAAAGAGGTATAAAAAAGTTGCATTTTTGCTATTCTGCGGACCTATCATCAAAGTTTCTATAGTCACGCTCAATACAGATACTATATACATATTTTCTTAGTTCCCTTTGGGCCTCTGGATTCAAAAGGAGCCATGGAGCATGTCAAAAGGATAATGGATCTCTTACAATTGGAACCTTGGGGGCAATGATAAAGTGCTAAATACAACAAACGTGAAAAAACTGGGTTTAGCATTATGACATCTAGAAACCCATAGAAACTACTCAATATCTAGCCAAGTTTGTAGTCTAGGATTATATATGGTCACTACCTACAAAATACACACAATTGGCCTAAGAAACTAGCAATATTGAGAAAGTTGTACTTGCTACTCTAAAATGTATCGTATTCTTCAGCAAATCAAAAAACTCAACCATCATCATATACTATGCTATATAGCATATTAGGTCCCCCAAAACTCAAGGAAGATTAGCTTTATGTTATACATTACACTTACACAATCAAAATTGAATTTGGATATCAAGAAAGCCACCAAAAAAATCAAAAAAGTGCTAATTTTGGCCAAAAAACAGGATTATACAATTCTTGTAAATTGGTCATAACTTTCAATTTTAACACTTAGCTCTCCCTACAAGCATCAAAACATGTTGACAACTATGAAGGCCTAACCTCTAGCCATCTAAACCTCACAAACATGAATTTTAGAGTGGTATAGTTTCCAAAAATTGAAAAAAAACCAAAAACAGGACCCGTTTTTTCACACAGTTTAGGTTCAAAAATATTGTGCAAGAGTAAGGTTAATGGTGAGATCGATACTAAAAAAAAATGCTAAGTTTTTTTCAGCTATAAGGCAACTTTGTGGATATATAGCACCTAGAAATTCATTTTCATACTCTTCAAATAATTCAAGCAAAATGGTCACTTAACAGGACACAAAAGTGTCCAAGGACATAAAAGTGTCTTGTTACCATTCTAGTGTTAACTCTCCATTGGTTTATCGGTTTTACAGTTTGCAGCAAAGATAAGTTCTCATTTTTCCTCCAAATCCATTTTGTTTTAGGTTCCCTGATCAAAGATACTCCTCTTTGTGTTATGAACCTTGGAACCATCTTTGGTACAGTAGATGATGTTTTGGACACCCAGATTTGAAGCGGCTTGTCCCTCAGTTGTGCCTTTGGTACCCAAATACGCTTGACTCCTTGCATGCTACTTGTAGCATTTTCTTGTCTATAGGATGGAGAAGATTGATTGCTTCGTGGTTTGCTCTGCTGGTAACCTCCTTTTCGTTCCTCCTTGCTTGGTGCAATAGGAACAATGAGTTGTGTTGTGCTCTGAGCTAGCTATGGTGGGTGTAGCCTGAGGCAAGCCATGGTGTGGTGCTGAGCAGTAGATGCGAGAGAGAGAGAGAGAGAGAGAGAGAGAGAGCAGAGATTCGACACAGTAAAAATAACGCTTCTTGTGTATTACTTGTAAAAACTAACCTTACATATAAAGGGTAGCCTTGCCATGCATAACTTGGAGTCCAAGTGAAGTCACCTGCATGCTTCATAAAGGGAATTTCCCATAGGCTAGACACTCAAGATAACTGACGAGGGCTTGAACCCAACAATCCCCCCCTCAAGCCCAAACTGGACAGACCCTCTCATGAAATACCTCGAGTTTTTGGTGTACTCGTCAACCGTGAGTTTTAGGTTTTCTCACAACCAAGGATTTTTGGTTTATCCATAACCTGGTGCTAGGTGAGTAACCCCCCCTTGAATAGATAGGGTGTAGGTCAAAAAGTTAGCTACCAAAAATGGAGTTTTTGGTTCACTACCAAACCTTGGGTTTATGGTGTACCCAGTAACCTCATGAGAAGTGGGACCAAAATGGGACTTGAGAACAAAAACTGATAATTTGGGAGGTCTTACCATTTATGGATGGCAGTGTCTATATCCCGTACAAATTTTTTGATATGATGAAAGCTGACAAGCATGACAATGACTGAAAACAAGGCTTTGACTGAAAAATGTATGTTTGTTTGAACAATAGACAAAAGCTGGCAAATCTATGACACTAAAGTGGTAAAATAATTTGTGAAAACTTGTAGTGCAATCTCGAAGGAGATCTTGATGTTCATCATCTGTTGAAGTACCTCTTAGTTCTTGAAGCAAACTGTTGGTTTATGGATGTTTTTCATCTTCTCCAAATCAACATGTAGTATTGGATCAATCTCCATCGAGCTATTCTCTGTCCGATCTAGTTCTCCAGTACCATATAGCTCTTGATAACCACCGTGGTTGACAAGGCCCAAAGCTTTGTTTAACTTCTCCGTTGTCACCAACAAAATCTCCAATATCTGCATTTTTTTAATACGCAGGTAGCTTGCCTTCCACAATTTGGAAATTCGATCTGCTAAGAGACTATGAGCATTGACGATCATCCGGTTATTAATGCTGAGTGCCGTATTGCAGGGTCGAGGATGCTCGAGGTGGGAATAGTGCCTTGCTTGAAATAGTAATTGGGTGGCCACTTTGTTTTCAGTGTGAAAATCACAATAAAACATTACCAAAAAAGAAGCACATTGTTTGTAGCAGCCGAAACAGGCGATGGCGAGCAAGGCAGTTTTACTCACAGTGGGATGAGGAGGCCGAACCAGGGCTTGCTCATGTGTCGAGAAAGCCTTACAATAGCAGGGCGATCAGGTTGATGCCGTTTTTGATCGTTTTGGTGCAGTTCGACAGCTTGCTTTCCCTTCTGCAGGCAGTCGTTCCCGCGCGCCGACTCGAGCCGAGAAGCACTAGCTCTGATACCAGTTGTTGTGCTCTGAGCTAGCTATGGTGGGTGTAGCCTGAGGCAAGCCATGGTGTGGTGCTGAGCAGTAGATGCGAGAGAGAGAGAGAGAGAGAGAGAGAGAGAGAGAGAGAGAGAGAGAGAGAGAGAGAGAGAGAGAGAGAGCAGAGATTCGACACAGTAAAAATAACGCTTCTTGTGTATTACTTGTAAAAACTAACCTTACATATAAAGGGTAGCCTTGCCATGCATAACTTGGAGTCCAAGTGAAGTCACCTGCATGCTTCATAAAGGGAATTTCCCATAGGCTAGACACTCAAGATAACTGACCTAGGGCTTGAACCCAACAAGTTGTCCGCCTTTAGGTGATAACTTGAGTTGATTGGTATCCCAATCTGGTACTGCCTTGTACGTCTGCATCCATGAGATTCCAAGAATCATTGTTTCATTCATGTGTTCATTTGGTAAGCATACAAATTTATGAGGGCATGAACATCCATGTACTATCACATTTAAGTTGACTACTCCCAATGTGGGTGTTGGGTTCTTGTTGCATCCTTTAATAGTCGATATTCCTGTTGTCAAAGACTGACTTGTTGCTTTCTTGTACGTGGAATAACTCACTACATTTACCCGACCTCTTGTATCAACCAATGCATTTGTGCTATGATTGTTCAGTTGTACTTTGATGCGAAGGTCCACTCCATCTAACCATTCATCATCCATTGACACTACATCTTTCGGTAATTCCTATAGTCGGTCATCTAGTTCCAGAGCGTTGATGGGAATAGGTATTTGTTGATTCTTGAGAACAGCTTTCCTTTTGATTACTCAAAGCCAAGCTTCCTCTTGGGCTTCATCAATAACCTGCTGTCGTTTTATCTTTCTTTGCTTTGCTGTATGCATCTTTTCTAGAAATTCATGGTTAGCAGCAAATTGTACTTCTTTAAACGGCATCCACTAATCCAATTAACCATGGGTTCACCATTTAGGGTCGACAACTTAACTGCTCCACTTGGAGATACATCTTTAATGATAAACGGTCCGTTTTTCTTTTTCTTAAACTTGGGAATGTGTTGCTTAAGGGAAAAGACTAAAACTAAGTCCCCTTTTTTGAAGATTTTTGTAACTAGATGGGAATAAAAAAATTGTTTTTGTTTCCGCTTTTGTGCATAGATGTGAGCTATAGCATTTAGCCTTTGCTTATCAAGATTTTCTAAATCTTCAAGTCTCTCTGACAGTTCATGCCTAGTCCACTCAAGATTCTTAGCTACCCTTAGTGTCGGCAACAGAAATTCTATCTGCAGTATGGCATCAAGACCATAAACAAGGTTAAAGGGTGTAGCATTTAAAGTTGTCTTGAATGAAACTCTATAAGCCCATAGAGTAGCATGGAGATTCATTTCCCAATTTTTCTGTCCTGAACTAACCACTTTACTCAATATGGAGCTGAGAATTTTATTCATATGCTCAGCTTGTCCATTTGCTTGTGGGTGATAGGGAGCTGATTTGTTATGGATGATCATAAATTCATTAAGCAGATACTCAATCACCTCATTGAGGAAATGAGTTCCCCTATCACTAACAATTTCTATTACCAGTTCATATCTTATGAACACATACTAATATAAGAATGCGGTTGTGGTTCTGGCATCATTCTTTTGAGTTGCTTTAGCCTCGGTCCACTTGGTCAAATAGTCCATAGCTCATTAGGAGAAATATAAACCTTGCATGGGCCTTGTAAGGAATCCTAATTTTTAAGAATTAAGGCTAATGTTGTGTGGGGTTAAGGGGGCAAGGTCATTGAAGAAGGTAGTTTTGAGGAGGATTTTCTAGCTTTTTTTAAAGACAAATGTAGGATGTGGACCTAAGGGGTTACTTTCTCTCTCTAGCTTTTTTTAAAGTGAAGGAAGCATAGGGGTGTGACCACATTTGCAAAAACGTGGGTCACTAAGAGTCAAAATTTGACTTTAAAAAAATAAAATATTTTTACTTATTTTTTACTTAAAACTCCCTCCCAACATATATACATATCCAAAAATCATTTTTTGACCCATTTTTTAACCCACAAGCTTAGAAAGTCCATTTTTTCAAAAATCTTTTCCCCCAAAAAGTAAAAAACACTTTGTTCTCTCCGCCTCCTCCCTCCTCTCTCCCTCTCCTCTCCTCTCCCTCCCTGCCCCTACCTTCCTCCTCCTCCCCAATCTCTCTCTCTCTCTCTCTCTCTCTCTCTCTCTCTCTCTCTCTCTCTCTCTCTCTCTCCCCCCCCCCCCCCCCTTCTCTCCTCCCATCTTCCTCAATCTCCCTACCCCTCCCCCTCTATATTTTCATCATTTGCTTTCTCACGCAACAGCTTCCATGGTGCCCACGGACATCACAAATGGTTTTCTTCCATCACCATGTATTCCGCACACCAAAAGCATACATATTCGCTTACCCACGGCGTTTGCATCGAAGACCGCTAGTGAGGGTGATCAAAGGTCATCACAGGAACGTCGCACCGCTTGTGAGACCAATGTTGACATTTGGGTCGATGGCCATTTGTACCCTTACAATCCTATAAGCCGCTTCCATCTATCCTTTAATAGCCTTTCGACATTTCTTCAATTTCTTGGGAGGGGAGAAGCAGGCTTGTTAGGCTATTGCAAGCGGTTGTGTATGGATGCAGGTGCTTCTTTGCATATGTAGATGCATGAATGTCAAGCTCTTCACCTCAAGCGATGGCATTACAAGAGAGCGTTGCCTCTTAGGAGAGGGTGGTTAAAACTCTTGAACAACAAATGCAAGAAAAGGAGTCCCACATTAAGAAGCTTGCCAACACCATCACATACTTGAAAGAAACACCCCTTGGTGCAAGGGAACGCAAACACATGTATTCATCCATTGAAACTCTTGCACATTCGGGAGGAGCACGCAAACGACGAGTGACAGCCACAAGGTGATTTCGTCTTTACTTGCATGATGCATTCTTACTTCACACTGTTTTTTGACATTTATTTTTATTTGTTGCTAGAAACTTCATCCAGGAGGCATGCGGTGGAACAAGCCCAGATGATCAAGTCAACCTTCTCACTAGTTGTCTCAATACCCAAGATGTGATTTCTATCTTACAATCACCTTGAGATAAGCACATTAAGGATGCAGTCACCAAGGTTATGCGTAAATTGAGAAATGTGGTTAGTGATGATGACGTGCAACAAGCTTGTGATGAGGCTGGAATCATCACCAAAGCCTATCAGGCTATTTTCCAACTCCTAAAGATGCCCTCAAAGAGCATGGCATTGTGGAAAACCTATTTCCCGTTCCTCACAAGGTCAACCTCGCAAAGAAGGCCACAAACGAAGATGTGTTCTTCCACATTGGGACATACCTACACATTGAGGACACAATGCAAACTTCCCTTTATGCTTCGTGCGCAACAAAGACAAGGGGAAAAGGTAAAAAACAATCCATAAGACCTTCAAAGAAGGGCTTTCCTTACACAATGTGGAACAATATTTTTGTGGATCTTAGAAGGCTTCAACAAGCCATGCTTAGATTTTACGAGTTACATGAAAAAGGTGACACACTTTACTTTTTTCTTTGGTATTGTTCTTATCATAGACTTTGAAGTTTAAGGTCTTGGTACTATTTATTTTGTAGTGCTTGGCACAAAGGTTGCTTTTGTGTTGAAACTCCATGAGTGTCAAATAGTGAAAGGCCAAAGGTTAAAGAGGCTAAGTGTCACTCTAATGAACTAAGCCCTTTTGCAAACCAAGCGAAGGGATTTAGTCGAGCCATCTCCCACCCCATCTTTTAGCGTGCAATCAGAGAAAGACATTTGGTGGTTGGGTACTATTGAGGTGCCCAAAGAGACCAATGTAGTACTTTCATGGATTTTTTAGAGAACTCCATGGATCACAGAAGTAATACACTTCCAAATTGCAGGTCAAAAGTTGGAGATTGAGGGTTTTGGTAGTTATGATGTGGAGTGGCACTTAGGTGGGGATTTGAATACCATAAAGTGTTTGCTTGGCTGCAAACAAGGGACTTCTTCTCTCATGCCTTGTCCATTTTGCACTCGAGGGTACAAACCTAATGGACAAAAATCACGTAAGAGCACTACAAAGTTCAGTTCCATGCTTCCATGGCAAGGGCATGGAGAACAAGGGTTAGATTGTCGTGATATCAAAGATGAAGATGGAAAGCGTCTATTCTGAGATGTCCCATGCTCAATGCCCCAGACCGTGATCAAAAGGACCATGCTTGGAATCCAATCTTTCCATTTCCTCTGTCAAATGTACATTTTTGCACATTACACACATTCATGCGCATTTTTGATAGGCTATTGAAGCTCCAGATTGACTATGCTTTCACAATGAAACCATTGGAAAAGTCCCAAGAAGCGATCGAAAGAGTGGAGGTACTCTTGAATTCCTTTGGCTATCACGGTGGAAATGTGTCTATCGTTGCTGAAAAGAACACAAGGAGGCCCATGAAATTGCTCAACAAGTGTCAATGAGTGGACAAAAAGCTAGACACTTTTTGAAGAAAGTTTCCCAAGGAAAGCCAAGTCGATATGATGCTCAAAAAAGCTCCAACCAACAGGCAGGTAACCTTTGGGAGCTTTGGAAGGAGTTATGCACAGCTACTTACTGACAATTATTCAAATGGCGAGCTTGCAAACAAGCGCAAGCAAGTTTGGGCACATTTTGATAAAATGGTCAAGCTTATGGGCCTTAACAACACAACAAAAGAACAACGCCAATCATTTCAAGAAGCCTTGGAGGATTTTACCAAGGTCTTCACCCTTTCTTGGGGTGAAAATAACATCACACATTACATGGTAAGCCATGTTACGTGGTGTATTTATTACAAGGGATTGCTTTTATTAAATAATGTGGATCATTTACTCATGTGAACAACATATCTTGTTTGCGCATGGTGCATTTTTTATGCACAAGTATGGATCGCTTGAAATTTTTAGCACTCAAGGCATGGAGAAGTCCCATTATCGAGCAAGGGGAGTGTACTTGAAAAATACTCGACATGGTGGTGGAATGGTGCAATCCATTTATTTGGAGGAGATGTTCAACTGGTTTTTTCGCACAACATTTGCTCGTAAGCTCACAATTGAGCGTGCGCAACAATCCAAGATTGCTATTGAAGTGCGGAAATGGAGTCGTCAAGAGCATAGCAACAAGTGGCAAATGTCGCAAAGCCCTGCCAAGCATGCTGCATGGCGGCGATGCAGAGTGCGACAAGGATCAAAGTGGATTCTGCGCGAGTCACTACACGTGAACGCAGGGTCCAACTCCTAGCGACATGTTTATTTAAAAAATAATAGTTTTTTTTTCAAAATTAGTGTGAACGGGCCCTTTTTAAATGGGCCCTTATAATGCTCTCATAAACCACTCATTTTTGAAGAACAGGTGAGCTCTTACCATACAAAATGGCGTGCACCAAACAAACCGCGAAAGAGCATCCGCCTGCCAACAAAAACACCCTCCAAGGATGTGAGAAGTCGGCATGGCTTAAAGGCACAAGAAAACAACCACGAACACCTGGCCGTTCCAGGAACTCTTCTGGCAGTGGGCATGGTAGTAGGGCACCAGAGTCATCAGGGGCTGTTGAAGCTCCACGTCCTCAAGATATAACACCTAGAAAAAGAATGAAGCAACGTACCCAGTGCTAGAGAAAAGGAGCGGGCCAGCAAACAACAGAGTCCGATAGGGAGGAGCCGTCGCACCACCAATCACAAACAGGACCATCCACGACTCAGGTGGTCCATACAGACACTGAATCAGAGAGTGAGCCACCATGGCTGCGAGCTGATATACCGCGCACACACCGGGCCCGTTGGGGGGAAGACACTACCTCGAGGCCAGGGAGCTATCCCCACAGCACAAGATCGGGAGCCAAGGGAAGAGGATAAATCAGAAGAGGCTGCAGATCCATCCCCTAAGCATGTAAACAGGCGCAAGTCTAAGTTTTTCAAGAATCCTAAACACCGCAAGCCAGCAAATGTGCAAGTGCCCCCAAGACAACCGCAGCAACGCCAAAAAATAGCAAGGGCATTCGCAGAAATCCACCACTACTAGAAGACTACAGAGCTTTTGATTCGACGTGCCCCCTTTGCTCGCACAATGAAGGAGGTGCTTCAAAGCTATGGAAATCAGTATAGAATGCAAGCAATAGCGCCAGAGGCTATTCAAGAAGCTGCAGAGGCCCACATCATTTCAGTGTTGGAAGATACCAACCTATGCGCCATTCATGCAAAGCGAGTGACAATACAGCCAAAAGATATGCAGCTTGCACGTCGATTGCAGCGAGACTTCGAGCATTAGCCGAAGTTACCCCTCTTTTTGTATTGCACACCCTTATCTTTGTAATGTTTTGACTTTACAATGACAATATGATCAACAGTTGTGTCTACTGTGTCTGTTATCTTTGTAATGAGATGACCTTGCAATTTCAAGTTCTGTTTACCCATAAGATATCAAAAAAGATAACATATTGTGAAACCAGGTGTCTATGCAACAATAAATTAGGTTTTTCAAATGTCCAATGTAATTGGGCCTTTTGGTGCAGTTATTGAATTTCTTTCAGTTAATTTATGTATTTTAAGTATCCTAGGGGGTAGAGATGCCTACCAGGTGCAAAAAAAAGGGTGGCCACAAGGGCGCGCAAATGCTATCGCCCAGGATATTTCAAAAATACAAATTTACTGAAAGCAATTGGTTTTGCATCAATACTTTAGATGGAGCCTTGCGGCCACCCTTTTTTTGGCAATTTCAAGCTTTGACTTCCTCATAGGATATCAAAAAAATTAACATATTGTGAAACCAAGTGTCTATGCAACATTAATTTGGAATTTTCAAATGTCCAATGTAATTGAGCCTTTTGGTGCAGTGGTGTACTAGGTAGAGCTAAAGCAGGTGATAGTGTGCTGGAAAACTTAAATTCAGAGTGGATTTCACCTTTTCTAGTGTCCTTGAGTGCAAACATATGCTGAAATTGCCAAAAAAAAAAGGGTGGCCACAAGGCTCCATCTAAAATAATGATGCAAAACCAATTCCTTTGAGTTAATTTATGTTTTTTAAGTATCCTAGGGGGTAGATAAGCCTACCAGATGCCAAAAAAAGGGGCCATTTGTGCGCCCTTGTGGCCACCCCTTTTTTGGCACCTACTAGGCTTCTCTACCCCCTAGGATACTTAAAATACATAAATTAACTCAAAGGAATTGGTTTTGCATCATTACTTTAGAGAAACCACTTCTCACTCAAATGTGTTTATACTTTCCCCAGTATCATGTGCATCCAACTTCCGCTGTGTCGTTACTTCAAGCAAAAAAGACACAGCTTATTGAAACATATCACCAATTACAACAATTTTCAAGATTGACAAATCACATTTAGAATAATTTACAAGATAGAGAGACAATTCCGAATATTTTTTATTACTTCCAAAAAGGTGACTTTACATCATGTATCTGAGGAGTTCATAATTTTCTTGACCATTTCCTGGCGCCTATCTTGCACATAAGGCAACTCCCCAGTCAAGAGGGACTGCGCTATGGCCTTTGGGTCAGTTGAGCCAATGGAAGCATGTATCCCTTTCTGGGCAAGCACTTTACCATGGAAGCCAGTGCCAAACACCGTGCATACAAGGGATCTGCACATTCAATGCTATACATGCGGATATTGGAGCAACAATGTTCCCACATCTTTGCCCAACCAAACTGGTTCAAAGAACGATTTTCTTCTATTCTCACTCCTATATTGTGCCTACTTCTACACAAGCGTTTGGAACGCTTGAACCCATCAAAGTAGCTTCCTTATTAAGTATGGAGTGGCTAGTGCTAGATTTGTGGTCGGTAGCATCTTTCAAGCAGAAGATGATAATAGATGTCCAAAACTCTTTGAAATTCTTTAAAGCTTCTAGGTCTGTGGGCTTGAGTTGGTGTTTGCCTATTCATTGTTTTGTGCACATTTTTAAAGAGTTTGGATTTGTGGAGACTACCACAATGCTTGTATATAAAGATGTGCATTATGAGGAATTAGAAAGGGCCCTTTTAGAAGAGGACTGGGGTTTTGTGGAGGGCATGCACAACGGGGACCGGTACCGTTGTAAGGTTGGAGCTTCAGGCATTGGAATGCCCTATTTGAAATCATGCCCCTCCTTGTACATACGATTTCACTATGATCGTTGGATGTGCAAGCTTGGAGTGTGGACTCCCTTACAGAGTGTAGACAGTGCTATTGCAAACTTTGACATTGCAGTGAAGATGCCCAACGATGCTTTGGAGGCAGTCCAAGCGAACAAGCATTGGACTCTCAGTAATGTGCGAGAACATTTTGTTATTATGGATTTTGAGGCCCTTTAACAAGCACAATTTTGTTTACAAGGTCACAAGGTGAGAATCCTTGCACCACATTTTCAATACATCATAGTTTGTCGATCATTGGATGCTTATTGTAATGAATGTCCGCAGATTAGGAAGAGAATGGAAGACAAATTGAAGGTCGAGCAGGACTGGGGGATGGATGGAACTATGCTATCGATCTTATAACTTTGTAACTCTTGCAATTTTGAAAACAATCCCCGATGTAATCAACATGATTTGCTTCGACAAATCATGTCTTTGAATATAATTTTTCGCATTGAGATGAGAGATCATTTTTTGGTGAAAGTGACTTTTTTTTAAGGCCTTTAAAAAAGGGACCATTATAAAAGGGGGGCCGTATAACTCATTCACTATTTTCACTTTTGCAACTCTTGAGCTCCTCCACTCTCTATCTACACCCCAGGCTAGACATGGATGCTTCCACAGCCTCTGCATCTGCACCCACATCCACCCCTTTGTCACGCTTCATCCTCTTTCTCGAGGACACCAAATACAAAGGGAAGTTGGACCTCCACACCTTTTTTACTCGTCTCCCTGACCTTGATGCCACAATTGCCCTTCACATGGATGCATTTGCCGAGATTTTTGCGTTCATGGAAGAGCACATCATAAAATATTATGTATCTATCTCCCCACATGCAGGGATCTAGGTGCCTTGCGATCTTCTGTGCTATATACACAAAGGTGATCGCCCATTCTCCAAGCGGTTGTGATGATTCCAAGAAATTGCCATTGATGCAGGGCATTTCTTGGACGAGCAAGCCCCAGGGGTGTCAGCGCTCAAGAAGCACAAGTTGGGGATGGATTATCTTTCTAGGCTCGCAACTTTTATCTTCTTGGTGAGCGAGGAACCTGATTTGGAGGAGCTCTGCTTGCCACACCTTCAGGTTGGGTCCTTTATCAAGGACACCAAGGAGCAGGAGGTTATCCCCGTGAACCTTGCAGCGAAAGGAGAGACGCTCCAGCTCGAGTACCCCAGGGGGCTTGAGGAACAAGTTGAGAAATCCATAGTTGTGGCTGGCCCTACTGACACTCCAGTGCCACTACCATTGATGGATGTGGCTATCCCAGAGGTAGAAATCAGTCGCTTCTCCTCAGTGGTAGTGGATAGGGAGGAGTATGTGTTTATGCATGATTTGGAGAAAGCATTTGGCCTGCGTATGGATGAATGCTTGAGCATGCTATGCAACAACACCAAATGTCCCTTAGACAATACGCCAGATGCCCTAGAAAGCAAGCTCTTGCAAGTTGGGGACTCTGTTGCTGACACTATTGCAGTTGTATGTGCGGAGGTTCTGGTAGCAGAGCAGTTGCACGTGGCTGAGGAAGAATTCCAAGCCACGCAATCCAAGGTTGAGGCCGCTAGGATGCCTATGCCATTATGCAACCTCCCATCTGATGATCCAAAGCTCGTAGATGTGGTGCTTGGGAGCATTGACTTGGATGCAAAGGGCAACAGGGAGGAGGATGACAAGGAGCAGGAGGTAAATTGTATCCTAATTTTCATGTTATTATTTTATCCTTCATTGTCTTTTTTCTCAACCTTCATCGGTTTATGACAGGACGTCGTGGAGCTTGATGATTTTGCTGCAAGGACGGGTGGCAAGCGGACGGGCTTTG
Source organism: Adiantum capillus-veneris (assembly GCF_014529385.1). Classification (NCBI taxonomy): domain Eukaryota; kingdom Viridiplantae; phylum Streptophyta; class Polypodiopsida; order Polypodiales; family Pteridaceae; genus Adiantum; species Adiantum capillus-veneris. The sequence continues at coordinate 72,029,798 of NC_140938.1, read as the reverse complement.
GACCTTAAGCTTCCCTTGCACATTACCTAGGACAACTCCCCTCTGGCGATGTGGCCATTATCCATAATCAATTTACTCCCCAAGCCCATTTTATGACTTGGTCGTTGAAAGCTTTAAGCAAGATTTTGTGTTTGAGCACCATTGCTCAAACTGCACATCTTGTGTTCCTGAATCCATAATAACATTACACTGTGATTTCACACCTAGCTTTGTATTCTCAATGTTGGAAATTGAGGTGGTTGTTGTAATTGCATGGTTGACATTGAGAAAACATGTTGCACAATGGCTACGGTCCCCTTGTCTTTGCGGTTCTTGAAGCCAAGGAGCTTTCCTTTCCAATGAAGATAAGAGTTTGTACGATTCCACACACGATGAGGGCCAATAGCAGATGGTTGCATGTATACCCAAGCACCTTTGGTGAACTCTTGTGACACCCACTCATCATCTATACCTCTAGTGCTGTGGCATGCAAGTGTTGTGACCTCATCCTTTGGCCGCCTTTGCGAAGTAGAGTTGGCCATGGTTGAGCAAAGAAAATTAGGAGGAGGAGCAGGACCTTGCTTTTTGCTACAATGTAGGTGGGATAAAGTGATAGGAGAAGGTGGTTAACCCTTGTGGCAATGGGAGGAGAAGGTGGATAACCCTTGCTTGGTGTGGCAATGGAAGGAGAAGGTGGATAATCCTTGCTTGGTGTGGCAATGCAAAGTGGTAGGGGAGGAGAGAGGAGCTTCCTTGCTGCAGCAATGGAGATGGTGTAGAGAGAGAGAGTGTTGGAGTAGAGGATGAGTGTGATGGTTGCAACCAAGGAGGGGTTGGAAAAAGGGTTCTAGAGAGAGAAAATAACTTCTTGCCTAAGGACTACTTTTGAGGGAGCTCTAGATAGTAAAAAAAGATTTTTCAAAAGTTTTTTAAAATTTTTGAATTTTAGGGTTTTTGGGTGCACGTTTTGACTTTTGAGGTCAAAAAATGCTTTTTTGACCATAAAATAGATTTAGGGGGGTTTGAAGAAGATAAAATTTGAGTTTTGAAATTTTTGAAAAACTTCAAAATTTTGGGATTTTTTCAAAACCGGATCAAAAAGGAGGGAAGTTGGAGGTTCCATATGGTCCACCCCCACCCCCTACCCCCCCCACCCCACCTTTTCACTAGGTAAGAGCCCATTTAAGAAGTGTAAGACTACTTTGTCCCCCTACATTTTTGAGGGCATAGAGTGTGTCCACCACCCTCTTCTCATTGGCTGGCCTCTAATTAACCTTAACCCCAAAGGGCCCCTAGAGGCTTCATATTTTTCCTAATGTACAATGATATATTGAGCTTGGGTTCTATAAGCAGGTGGTTGTATTGACCAAATAAAGTCTATACCCTATTTTGTAAAATCTCTAGCCCCCATCATTGGTCTTAAGGACATGCTATCTACATGGGTTGGCATTTTAGCTCGTTGACATGCATCACACCTTTGAACATATTCCTTGGCATCTGCAAAAAGTGTTGGCAACCATATGTATGCCATTAAGATTGCTCTTGTGGTGGTTTTGCTAGAAAAGTGACCTCCAGCTAATCCAGCATGTGCTTGTTCTATAATGGGAATATATTCATCTTCATTTGCACAAAGACGCAGATGTTCATCTTTTTCTCTTTGATAGAATTGGTTTCCAATAAGAGCATAGTCTTTTGCTTCAGTTTCAATTGCTCTTTGGCGACGTTTACTCATATCCTCAGGAAATGTTCGAGTTGATAAGTAAGTAACTAGATAGTTACTCCACCTAGGAACAAGTGATATTTGGAACAAGATCACGTGAGGTATGGGTGCTTGTTTCTGGCATTGAGGACATTGTTTTACAAAAGAATGAACATCCCTTCTCATAGTTGGCCAAACTACTCCAAGTCTCAAGATCCGTTGCATAGTTTGTTCTTCCACAAAGTGAAGTCCTACTATGGTTATATGTGCTTGACTTAGGTATTGGGATTTCTCCTTAGGATAATTGCATAAAAGCAATATTCCATCTCGATTTCTTTTGTACAATCTTCTAGATAGTAATTGATACATAGCCAATTGCTCAATTAATTTGGTTGTAATAGGAAGTGGTATTTGTGAATCCACTTGAGCTATGGTCATCAAGGATACCATATTTTTCGACCAACGAGGTATCATTTCAACGGAGAACAGATATACATCTAGTAGATCATCGTCTACCCCCTTGGGTGGTTCTCTTGATATAATCCTTAACAAATGATCTGCTCTTTATGAGTGGTGCCCTTTTTCACAACTACAGTGAAATCATATTCCAAAACAATGATGAACCGTCTCACTATTCTTGTTGTGTTGCATGGCTTGTTGACCAAGTACAATAAGGCTTGGTGGTCCACAAAGACACAAATTTGTTAGCTAATAGGTAATGTCATAATTTTTTACAGCATAGATCATTCCTAATCCTTCCTTTTCTGTGGTGTGTAGTTTTTCTCTGCCATGTTCAACTTTCTGCTAGCATAAGAAATAGGAAAATCAATTTTCTTGTCTCTTGGCTGAGCTAGGATACACCCAATGGAAAAATTAAAAACATCTACATGTATGTGGAATATCTTATTCCAATCTAATGCTTTCAATATCAAAGCTGAGGTGAGAGCTCGCTTAAGCTTCATGATGGATTCCTCACACTCATCAGTCCATTCAAAGAGTGTAATCAAGCTATACATGGGTTTTGCAATAATAGCGTACATGTAAATGGATCATCTGTAATATCTACAATGTCCCATGAAAACTTGAACCCCTTTGACTGTTGTCGGTCTAGGCAAATTAGCAGTAACATGAATTTTATCCATATCAGTAGCTATGCCATTTTTACACACTATATTTTCAAGAATTTTTCCTTGTCTACCCATAAATGTGCACTTTTCAGGATTTAAGAAAATCCTATAAAGTCTACATTTTTTGAATACCTTTTTGAGGTGTTCAAAATGGTCAGCCTAGATTGATGAATGTACGCAAAAATTATACATGTATACTTCCAAGAAATTCCAAAGATATTCTTTAAAAGCATAGCTCCTTAGTCTTTGAAAGTTGGCAGGAGTATTAGTTAACCCAAAAGGCATAACCCGATAGACAAAATAACCCCATTCACTTGCAAAGGCAATTTTATGATGATCCTTGGGGTCAACCAAAAGTTGATTGTATATCAAAAAGCCATCTAAAAATCTGTAAGCTTATTTTCCTGCAAATCATTCTAAAACATGCTCAGTGATTGGAAGAGGAAAGTTGTCTCTAATGGTAGCTGCATTCACTTTCTTGAGATTGAGACACACCATTAATTTTTCATTTTTCTTGGATACTACCACAATTGGAGACACCCAATCTGTGTGTTCAATTCCATAAATGAATTTTGCTTCCTTTAGCTTTTCTATCTCTTCTTTGATCTTCCTGGCAAATGTCTCATTATAAGTGTATGGCCTTTGTCGGCTTGGTTTCGCATCATCTCTCATAGGTACGGTATATTGATTGATTTCTGGATCAACACCTTAGAGATCCTTATAAGACCAAGCAAAGATATCTCTATACTCTTTTAGTAAGCTTAACAAAATCTCTTCTTCTTCTTCAGTCAGTTCGTTTGCAATGTAGGCAGGTCTAGGCTCTTCTCCCGGTTCGGCCAGATCTATCTTTTTTGCGTTTTCAGGTCCTTTGTAGGATTCGCCATGTTTTTGTAGTTCCCTGACAGGTTGTTCGACTTTTGGTCTTACAGAGTATATTTCTTGTAATGGGATGAAACACTCATTAGATCTTTACCTTCCTCCTCAGTGGTTTCCATTTCAATTGTATATATCTTTTTTAGAGCTTTTTTCAACTCTTGATACTTCTTTCTTCGTTCAACTTGTGTCATGGCTGAATTCTTGTCCTCGTATTTAGGTTTTGCATGAGTTTCCTTCCTCTTTTTTCTTGATGTTTTTTATGTTTCTTGCTTTTCGTTTAAAGGATATCTAGCAGTGATTTTGTCTTTGACACAATCATGTACATCTATCTGCATCAAAAATTGTGTTCTACTGGAGACTGATGGCATAGGTCTAAATTTCAAGTTTCTTGTGTCTCTTTTTCTTCTATACCATTTTTGTCTTCTCGGTTTTTGGTTTGGAAAGTCAAAAACTTTTCCTCCCCTCCTTTTATGAGTAGTTTAGCTCTCACATGTTCTTTTTCTGACCCCTAATCCTCTAAGGTAGCTGAATATTCTTCTAATTCATATGTGGCATCATAGTAGAGGTTTGAAAAGACTTGTTGAGCTTTCATCAGGTCCTTGGATTCTTGAATTTTGTCTTCAATGTGAAGGGTTGAGATCATTTGTATTGGAATTATGTCATAACCGTCCTCATTGAAAAATCGAGTAGGTATAGACGTATTTACACATACATCCATTGTTGCTAAAATTTGGGACCACTCAAATGGCTCAAACAAATGCTCTCGAAAGGGTTCAGGTACATAGGCTTTGTCTGTGCAATCCCTTTCCAAGATGCATTCCTCTCATTTTAAGCTCCCATTTTTTGAGGCTCCGCACATCCAAATAGGTGTGTCTTTGTTCAACTAAGATGGAAGCTTAGTTTCAGCCGAAGAAACTGAGTCAAATTTTTTTATGGTGTTTTCATGAAGTCTCTATAAGTGTGATCTTTTGGATTAACCCTTGTTATTGATCCCACTTGATTCAAGTACAGGTAATTGTTTCCCCAATCCTGGATGAGTTGTACTTGTCGCATGAAAAGTCTTCCCAAGATGATTTCATAATTGAGTTTCTTTCCAAAGTCCACTATTGCAAAAGTGTGTTGATAATCAATCCCACAAGAATTAACTATCACTTTTCAAGCAGTCCTAAGGGTCTTTCGATGTGTCCATCAACCAATTGCAATTTCGTTTGAGTTTGTCTAATGGTTGGTTTTCCCCATGATTCCCATACTCCTTTTGTGGCTATGGCTATGCCTGCCCCACTATCCAATATTGCCATGGTTTCTATATCATTATATCTCACTGGAAGGGTTGTGTTTCCGTCTTCCCCTTCGTAGTATTCTCTAACTTTGCTCATTGGAATAGATTGAATCTCTTTGTTATCCATTTCATGTTTCAACTTTTCTAAATTTCTCACAATTAGCCCTGTTATCCCCACCTTCTCTAGAGTTTTCTATAGATCATTCCATAAAATATGGTCTTATTTTTAACAGTTCTCCTAAAGTAAGAGTGCATTGAATGGGTGTAGACATGATTGAATGGATGTTGTCTACCTCTAGGGTCTGTTTCGCTTTCTTTACCTGAGTGGTTTTACACACTATGGATTCGTCTTCGTTATCTCCCAAGTAATAGGGTACTGTTTTCAAAGTCATTGGTTTAGACATTCCTAAAGCTTAAAAGCCACGATCCCCATACAAGGATTATACATCCATGCCCATATCAGGAGGTAGATTGTCTAATCAGACTTCCTCTATAGGAGATGACTTCAGAGTTAGACTCCCATCATTAATCTCTCTAACTTTTTCCCATAAGGGTCCCGGCAGTCTTCTTCTATGAACGGAATTCCATCTAGGGCATCTTCACTGTCAGTAGCACTATGAGCTCTGGCTCTTTAGTTCCAAGGTGGGACTCTACCACCACTTTGGATTTCTCTTTACTGGCTCCTACCACAAGCTCCTTGGTTTTGCCATACTCTCGAGCTTGGGTTTTTGTTTCTCCAACATCTCTTGAGTAATTCTTACCAAATTTTGATAATCTTCAAACTTAGCTGCTTCCATATCTGGAGAAGGATAGTTTTTTCATTTTTTTTCCATGTTTTGTCATGCTTCAAGTCTCGCTTGATAAGCTTCCAAGGCTACATTAATTGGGTCAAAAATTTTGTCTACCAAAATTGATCCTCCAAAGTTCACTGTGGTTTCCTTGATTTCACTTCCAGTTTCTTTCACTTTTTCCTGGAATAGTTTCTTGGCTTTCTCCTCAATTTCCACCCTTTGTTTCTGTTTTCTCATCTCATATCTTTTGCTTTCGCTTCTTTTGGTCTTTTGAGAGTAAATTTTAGTATTCTCCAAATCATCAGAGGAGTTATGTTTCTTTTTCTTAGCCTGGGCTCTGGTGATTACCTTTGAACAATCGGTTCACTCTCAGATGAGCTACTAGGTAACACTTGGAGTACGTTCACTACTGTTTTACCCTTGTTTAAAGGATTTTTTGGACAATCTTCAGGGAAGTGTCCTCCCTTTTTGCAACATTACATACCAAAAGCTTCAACTGGCTTAATGTTCTTGTTAGGCTCTGGGCATTCATTTTTCCAATGATCATCTGCACCACAGTTGTGACAGTTTTCAGTTCTTGGCTTAATCATGGGTCTTAACATAGGAGGTCTAACACCTTGATTAGCTACATAGTACATCGGTGCAAGCTCTAGTGTAGTATAATTCACGGGTTCTTCCATTGGTGGTGGATGTGAATTATACCAGTCTCCTTCTACAATTACTGTAGATGGACTGGGCTCAGCATAGGGTGTAGCAGGCACTAGTGCTTGTTCATCTATAACTCCCTCTAGATGCATGTACTTTACAGGCACTGCATTATGTCCCGGGTATGGAGGTTGTTGACCCAACACGGGTTGAGGTCTTTCCATACCCATTGGTGGTCTTTGAGCTAGGGCCATGTTAGGTTGATATCTGTATATGGGTTGTCCTCGTGGCCTCATAGGCTCGTATTGAACATTCCCATCATAATTTGGTCAGTAATAGCACTCATTGGTCTCATGGTTGGTCCATTTATCCTTGATTGCACACCATTTTGCGGTCTAATTGGTTATCCCAGTTGAGGTATCCCTTGTTCTGGTCCTCTCATAGGTGCTTTTTGCATGTTATTCATCATGTCATTCATCCTTTTGAGCATGTCTTCTATGGCTGAAGCGGTGCTGCAGCCAGCAGCCGTTCCCACTTGAGCTGGTTTATTGGATGTTGTTTTCTCACTTTGGTTATCTTTAGGGACATATTCTTTGTTGAAAATATCACAATTGTCTCCTAAATCAACAGCATCTGACACACACTCTTCTAGGGTTATATGCTGCTATACAGTATAGCATAAAGTTATTGGTTTAGCAATCCCTCTAGAAACAATGATACTAGTCGTTCTTCTGTAGATATAAGTCACAGGTTCCTCCATTGGTCATGGATGTGAATTATACCAATCTCCTTCTACCATTACTGTAGATGGAGTAAGCTCAACATAGGGTGTAACAGGCACTAGTGCTTGTTCATCTATGACTCCTCTGGATGCATGTACTTTACATGCACTACATTATGTCCCGGATATGGAGGTTGTTGACCCAACAGGGTTGAGGTCTTTCCATATCCATCGGTGGTCTTTGAGTTGGGGCCATGTTAGGTTGATATCTATATATGGGTTGTCCTTGGTTCCTCATAGGCACGTATTGAACATTCCCATCATAATTTGGTCGGTAATAGCACTCATTGGTTTCATGGTTGGTCCATTTACCCTCGATTGCACACCATTTCTGTGGTTTAATTGGTTGTCCCTATTGAGGTATCCCTTGCCCCAGTCCTCTCATAGGTGCTTTTTGCATGTTATTCATCATGTCATTCATCCTTTTGAGCATGTCTTCTATGGTTGTAAGTGGTGTTGTAGCAGCCGTTCTCACTTGTGCTGGTTTGGTGGATGTTGTTTTCTTGCTTTGGTTATCCTTAGGGACATCTTCTTCATTGAAAATATCACAATTTTCTCCTAAGTCAATAGCATGTGACACACACTTTTCTAGGGTCATATGCTTCTTGCTATACAATATAACATGAAGTTCTTTGTTTAGCACTCCCTCTAGAAATAATGATACTAGTCTCTCTTCTATAGGCATCTTGCAATGTATTGCTTCATTCTAGTTGTACAATCCCTAAGAGACTCACCTTGTTTCTGTTTGAAGCTATAGATTTGAGCTACCGTATTATGTTTGATCCCCATTTTGGAACATGCAGCTACAAATCCTTGAGCTAATGTATTTAAGTCCATGATTGACCTTGGTGGAATGTTTTGGAACCATGTCAATGCTTTTCCTTCTAATGTCATTCCAAATCCCTCGAACTATGGAAATCAAATATACGTTCTGCTCTTAGCACTTGCTTAAAGCTTGCTAAGTGGTCATATTGATCCCCAAATCCACTGTATTTTCTGATCCATTTTTGAAAATCAAGTGGTCTGACACGTCTATTTGGTTCAACTCCCGGTCTCCTGACAGTTGGTCCTATTCCTAGCCCTCTGTTGGAAATAGTGACTCGTGTAGACCTGGGCAGGCACTAGCCTGTCACTGTCACCCGGTTTTCTTTGTGATGAGGTAGTTTCTGGTTTTTTAACATTTCTCTCAAAAGTTCTCTCGCGGAGTTCATCTCTTGGAATAGTTTCTGGTCCTTGGCCCAATATCCAATCCCTTAAGGAGTACCCTTGGTATTTGGTTTTTTCCACCTCCTCAGGAGTCATCATAGCAAAGTTCTTGTTATAACAATCCCTAAACAGGTAGGTTGGTAGATCTGCTGAACCCTTGTCTTTGACTTTGAATATGTAGATGATCTTCATGGGTGTTAACTGTCTTGATTTGGCATGAGAAGTCCATAGAAGATCTTTGACGTTTCTATCCTCCCAACAATAGACTCCGATCCTAGGAATATCTATGCTAAGGCATTTTAAAGGCTTCAAATCGTATCCCTCGAATTCTAAAGTCGGTGGTCCTTCTTTTATTGTCATATCTGAAATTATGGTATTTACTTCTAGCCCCCATTTTTCTATCACGACAAGGTTTTCAACTTGTAAATACTGAGTTGCTTTTTTATCCATATACATTTTTTCTTGTTTGTTTGCCCTGATTTTCCTCTTCAAACTCTATGTCATGGTCATCAATGCAAATGGCATACTCTTCATTAGGATCCAAGTAAACCCTGAGCTCCATGGCAATTTGTCTTATAAAAGACAGTATGTGCTTATATCGCACTGTCGTTCTAGTTTCCGAACGAGTCGAATAGGAAGACATTTCAGATGTTGATTTTGAAAAAGTGTCTGAGGCTTCTTCAAAGATAGTATGCAAGTGATCGCCTTGATTCACGCTCTCTTCGATGGATACCCTACTAGCGGTGTCTCCAAATATGCCTTGATTTGCTAGTATACGACCAGATCTAAGGTCCATATAGACTTGTGAAGCCCTGGATAGAGTACTTACCATCGGATTGACTTGTTATCAGCTTTTCCACTTGACTTGATTGCAACTTTTGTCAAGCTTTCAATTCCTTGTCTGCAACCTGATTCATGTATCAGTTTTAATCAAGCTTTCAATTCCTTGTCTGCAACCTGATTCATGTATCAGTTTTAATCAAGTTAGTTATTCTTTTTTGCTAACTATTGCGACTGGTCTGTGTATCTCTTCAAATTGAGCTAAGTGAGTCAGCAGTTGAGACTTTCAGATTCTACTTTTGCAAAAATCCAAAGGACTAATCTGCAACCTAGAAACTAAGTGAACATGTACTAATTTGGATTTGATTGGATCCAAAATTTCCCGATGGCCTTGTATTATGTTGATCTATCACTGTACAAGTTCAAAAGTCAAAAAGTATGTCTCTGTGTATCAGTAGTAACTTATTGCGATTATTTACTTTTCTCAAATTTTTACACTTTTTGGCTTGATTTGCCAAGTATGCAACTTGTTAAGGTCTCTAGACAAGTTCCACTTAGTTTGAACAAAATTCAAGTTATCAATTGTTTTGTGTCCGCCGCAGACTCAGTTTTCAAGAATGTGGCTTAAATCTCACTTTTGTGATCCAAATTTCACCAAAATTGATTTGTGTGGACTACTTGATATGCTTGACCTTGTGGTATACTCAAATGTGCAAAAATATCCATTTTGTAGCATACGTAAATAATCGTGATTATTTACTCCTGCTACTTTTTTGCAAGTTTTTGTCACAATCTTCACACAAATCTGTTAAGCAGGTCAACTTAAGCTCCCTAGCCAAGTTTCATCAAGTCTGGATAATTCCTGTTCAAATGGTCAACAGTTTGTGTCTACAGACTGACTTTGCAAATTTTGCCACAAATTTCACTCCAATGATCCAAATCTTGCCAAATTTGATTTGTGGTCTTAATATAACATGGTAAAACTAGCCTTGGACACTTTTGAGTTGAAAGTAAATAATCATGATTATTTACTTTTGGCCTAAAATGAGCACTTTTTTTATTTTTTTCAGTGGACAATCTTTTAATGAGCTATTTTAAGCCTCTGAGTCAAGTCAAAACTTAATTTGGTCTGAAATTTTAAGAAAAAGTAAATAATTTGAGTTTTTGCAAACTCTTGAAATTTTACCTCGAATGCGTCCTTAAGCTTACCCACTAGTTTATACAACTTTTAAAGCATAATCCAAACCAGATTGAGTGGTTGACAGCCTTTTGGTGTTGTTTCTAGCCGTAGACTTGAAATTGTGCAACTTCACATAAACAACTCACAGTTTATTCTTTTGGAGAGAGCAATGTTCTAAAATCCAACCTCGGATTCTACTTACCCTACTCCTAGGTTCTACTGCAATGGGGTTGTGGAAAGTGTCCACAAACACTCGTTTTCTTGTTTTTTATGGTTTTCTAAGCCTTGATCTTAAAACTTGTTTCATCCATCAGTCATTCTCAAAATCCTAATCTAATCCTATAATCTTAAAAGATACTTAGCAAGTACAACCTACTTCCAAGCTACCTCTACACAGCAAAAGACGACAATCTTAAGCTATGCGGTTTTAAAAAGAAAGTTTTGACTCTAGGTGATCCTAGAGGAAGTTAAAGGATAACTTCAAAAGATGCTCGTGTTTTTCCCTAGTTTAGCTCTCTTCGATCCCCGGCAGCGGCGCCAAATGTGGGACGGGTGTCTAACCTCACTCCTATCTTATTGCAGACATAGCGAGAACTACGAATATAATTGTCAATCCATAGGATGAAGCTGACCCGACTAGTACATAAAGGCTACAAGATATTGTCAATATCTTGGAAAACAACAAACAAATCACATCTAACTCAAGCTACACTCAAATGACTGAACTGAAATCACCAAAAGCTAATCGCTCTCATCGACAAACAGATCATATCCGTTACAGCACCAAACAACATCCAAACGTTATGAAACTTCTAAAACATGTTTATAAGACCTAAGCACACATGCTTATGGTCTCAAATCTCACTTTAGGTCAAGTGCAAAAATCGCGATTATTTATAGCAGTGAGTTTTTGACCTAGTTGTTTTTGACCTAGTTGTTTTTTACCTAGTTTTTTTGGACCCATAATGCATCTAAATGCTTAGCAATGATGCCCCAATACCTTTCCTATACTTATTTTATGATTTTGAAGCTTAAATTCCTACTTATGATGAAATTAGGCCACGGGTCGGGCGACGCCAAAAGCTACGGATTACCATGAAATGCTTACGTCAATGCATAGAGCTCTTACCTGCGGTTGCAATGCAATAAACGACACTGCAATGTGACAACCGGGAAGGGATTAGGAAGCGCGAGAAGGAGAGAAGTGAGCATCGTTAGCTCACACTGTGTTTTATTATCCAAAAAGCTCCTAAGAAACTTACAACCATTGGCTTTTATACATTAGCCAAGCTTTTTGTGGTCAAAACTAATAATCTGGGAGCTCTAACTAAAGACAGGTTGATACAATCTGGAAGCTTGTAGCCTCGGATCATCAATTACAATGTTTATCTAGAAAGTAGGAGTTACAATATTCCGGATTCATCAATATAATAAGTATTTCTACAATGAAAGCTCCGAAAAATGTTATCCGAGTTATCCAAGTTAGCTTGCTAACACTGGTAGAGTCTTTGTGCCCCATCCGAGTCACTTCCCTGAGTATTGACATATTATGTTACTGCTGACAGATAGCTATGCTACAGACGTACATCTCGCGAAGACCTACTACCATTTGCATCATTATTGGGGAGTGATCCTTAGATGGTGAGTGGCCTGGCTTTTAGTTCAAACCTTCTTTTCCAAAGATTTGTTATCCATTTCATTTACACTTGGTCAATAGCAGTTGGATGTCGATTTAGTGCTTGATAGAGTCTAGAGTGGAGGGAGCGGCTAGATCTATCCTTGAGAGGCAGAGAGAGTTGTGAGTGAGATACCAAAAGCATTTATTGTTCAAATTTTATTGATCTTTGAAAGTACTATTTTGCTTTCCATTTTAACTTTAATTTGTACAAGTTTGTTCACTTTTGTTTCTAATTTCTTTCTAGCAATAGGAGTAGGGGTAAGTAGAAATCGACACCATCAAATTGGATTGAAAAGATCGTGGCAAAAAAGATTGAAAAATATATTTAGGACAAAAGGACCCTAACTCTAAAAATTAGAAAATTGGATAGTAAAGACCTAAAAGATGATTAGAACTCAAAAAGGTCGTGTCCAAGGGTATCACAAAAATTACAGGATGCAATTTGATAAGTTTCATTAGTTTTTTGTGGTGGAACATGGATCACAATTCATGTCCCTTAGAGATAGAATAAAGCAAACTTGACACCGTTTGATTGATACTACTTTCAAGCAATTGAAACCAAATTTTGGGGGACAATTGAAACCAAAATCAAACCCAAATCAAGGAAGTTTAACAAAATCACCAAAAGCTAGTCCAATTGATCAAATTTTGGTTTTTGCAAATTTTTGTGATCCAAAAATTCCAAAAAATGGGGAATAACTTCAAAATAGCATTGATAACTAGCTACCAAGTTACATGTCAAAATTAGGTCAACCATATATTGTGATCCATGTACCTCATCATAGATTTTGACTAAGAATTCAACAGTGAGTAGCTGAAACTAATTGAAACATATTTCCCCATTGTTAGCAGGTCGTCGTGACAGATGTTTGTAGCATAGCTATCGGGCACTAATAAAATGTCAATGCTCAGGGAAGTGACTCGGATGGGGCACGGAGACTCCTTGAGGTTGTCAATCTCAATAAGTGAACCTAACAAGTTAACGCAACAACTCTACAAGCAAATCAATCACTCAATGATCAGGGAAATTTGCCTATGTCCTTTCTCACAATTGTAGGTCATCACGCCATTTTGGCACTCGAATGGACTCAAAATGCAACAAAACTTTAGGAGGAGGTCTATGACACTTAGAGGCACTATCCTACCAACTCTGGTTGCAATCCAACAAGGTTGGACTTGAAGTACTTGTCATGCAAGGTGAGTGCTTGGGAGAAAAAAATGAAGAGTGCCTAATCTAGATGCCAATTATGGGACACTCTATATGCATACAAGAAATTTACCAAACAAAAGCATGCAGTGTAAGAGATGGAGTTGATGGTGCTTCAAAGAACAAATGTAGCACATGTGACATCAAAGGACATTTCAATAACTTCCACGTTTCCAAGAAGGGTTTTTGATGTAGAATGTTCTCCACTCATACCTCATTGTGCTTCGTGTGTGAGTGTATTTTGGACCACTAATTTCTCTTCTCCAAACATAATCTACATAGACTTTTACTCTTATGCTCACCTATACTAGCATAAGCGACATAATTATGCTCAACTCTTCCAGCTTGAGTAGTACCTAGAGTAGCTAAGACGCTTAGACCATAGAATATTACATGAAGGTTTGGGACTAACGCCTCGCTCATTTAGTGGCGACTCTGACTTTTATGCCATGTATGTTTAATGGAAACTTGGACTTACATGCTCAAGTCCCAAAACCCAATTCCATAAGTTCTCAAAATTTAGGCCTCTTCCATTGTGTTGGTCTTTGGATGCCACCATTTTGTCAAGTAGGTTGGCAAATTTTGGCTCCTCTTGACTTGCTTGTTGTATGTTCACACTGCTTTGTGAAACAAGTCCTTGAGCTCTTGTAGAGATTGATGTGCCTTTGTGTTAATTTCCATGAGAAGTGATTGTTGATGTGTGTGGGTTCTTTGTGATTGAGTTTCCACTAGCAATTTTGGAACCCACCTTGTCTTTGGTCCTTGTGTGACCGTCTTTTGTATTTTCTCCTTTTGCTCGATGACTTAATGGACATTAGGCTTTGGTAGGGACATCTGGTGATTTTCTTTGTAGAAGCCATGATTTTGGAGTAGATGACAATGTATCCATCTAGAGATTGTAGCAACCTTGGTTGCAATTGGCTTTTGGTAGCTCTTGGTTGTCATTTCTTGCCTTTGGTTAGAAGCTTGTGCTGCATGATTTCTCTTGGTTGTTCCAGATTGAGCTACATTTTTTGGTAACCATATACGAGTGTTGCCTTCATAGAATCCTTGTCCTTTGAGTAGCTTGATTGGAATCAGCCGCTACTTCACTTGTGTTTGTTCGGTAGCTTGGCTAAGGTCTGACTGCTGCACCCATACTTTTTGTGTTGCTTGCTTGGAAGGTCTTTTATTTTTCCTATTGTTATTGTTATTTCTCCTGCTTGAGTTGTTTGTCTTCTGTTGATAGCTCCATTTTCTCTTTGTAGAGAAAGTTGCTTGAGGTGAGTAGATCTAGGTTGTTACTTTAGGCTTTTTGGCCCAAAATTTAATGTTTTCTCGGAAGTAGCATTGAGCAGTGATTGAGTCATTTGATGCTACCCACCCTATTACTTTTTGTTGTTGAGGTTGAACTTGTGCTTCATGTATCCAAACTGGGTCTTTGACTTGGATGTGCTCTTTGGATACTAGCACTTGGTTGATTATCTTTGGATTCTTTTGGATGCTTTTTTGTGATGGAAACTTTGGTTGATAGACTTTTTGCTTTGGTCTCCATTGCATTTTTGATGGTTTGGCTCTTGATGTAGAGGCTTCGTGGGAAGTTTGATGGAGGCTCCTTGAAGGTAAAGTCATCTTGCGAGGTTGATCTCCTTCAGCATTTACCTTAGCTTTGCCTTTTTTCATGATGGTTGGTTGTTTCTTGTTTGCATGTACCTAAAGTTCTTCTTGGGATTTTAGTGTTGTTGTTGAAGATTTTCCTTGTGGTTAGAATAAGATGTTTCTCAAGCTTACTGTGAGGATCAGATTCTCCTTGATATGATAGGAGTCAATTATGTGGAAAGTATCTCTGTACTCTCCAGTATTCAACTTGAGTGCGGCTTTTGCCATGCCAAAGCTAAGAATTGGCATTTTTGAACTTGTATACATTGTTTCTTCTAGATCTTTGATTGGTGGCTTTCCCATCAAGATCTATGTTCGATAAGTTATTAGATTCTTTTTTGCTTGTGGATCTATCATAGCTTAACATATGATTTTGAGTCATGTTTCTTCGCATATGCTGAATTTGATTGTCGTAGGAGACAACCAATCTTCGTCCTTGTCCCTCTTCTTCTTTTGATCTTGCATTTTTTGAACATTTGATGTTGAACTTGGAAACTTTTCTCCTTCATCTGCTTTCATTTGCACTTTTTCTGGAGTCGGATTCTTTGAAATAGCTTTTGTTGATTCTTCAGGTATGTCAATGATGACATATTCTCGTGGTTGCTCTACTTCCTTCATTTGCACTATGGTATCATGTTCCAAGACATAGCCATCTGTCGGACATTTTTTGCTTTCACACTCAGAAACCTCCTTAGCTTCCTTCAACACCTTTATCTTAAATAAGGGAGTTATATCATAGCCATTTTCATTGCAACATTTGGTGTTAGGGAGTTATATAATAGCCATTTTCATCGCAAAATTTGGTGTTGGTTTCCTCATTCATGCAGACATCAAGAGTTGCCAGTATTTGCTCCCATCCAAAAGGTTCAAAAAAATCCTCTGGAGATGGTTCCTTAATATAAGCTTCATCTTCTATTGAATGCTCTAGGATGCAATCTTCATTTATAAGGCTCCCATATTCTGATTCCCCACACATCCAAATATGCACTTTGCTTTGTAACCAAGCAAGTACCTCATTTTCCGGTTCATGTAATTCTTCCCCCGGGGTTTTCTCTACATCTCTATAACTATGCTTAGATACTGATTTTTTTAGTAACCTCTTTATGTCTCAAGTAGATATAGTCATAGCCCAGGTCTTGTACCATTTTGAGTTGACGCATGAATGGTCTGCCTAATATAATATCAAAGTTGCTGCTCTTATCAAAATTCATTATGGCAAAGGTGTGCTCATACTCAATGTTACATGAGGATACAATGATTTGTTCTAGCATTCATATTGGTCTCTCCATGTATCCATCCACTTATTGCAGTTTCATTCAAGTTCTCCTAAGTGCAGGCTTTCCCCATTTTTCCCACCTTCCCTTGGCTGTAATGGCAATCCCTGCCTCACTATCTGATATCGCAACCGTCTTTTCCCCTTTGTACTCAAGTGGTAAGGTAGTGTTTCCTTCATCACCTTCACAATAATCACCCACCTTATTCACTAGTACCGGTTTTTCTTGTGGTTTCTTAGGTGAAGTTTTATCCATGTTTTCATTTGCAAGCTGGTCATGTGAAGGGATTTTCAAAACCATTTTTTCCAGGTGTTTGCCCATTTGGCCGCATACATGTGGTCTAATTTTTAGCAACTTTAAGAGAGAAAGTGTGCATTGTATAGGAGAAGAAATCAATTCGTGCAAGCTCTTGGTATCCATCATTTTTGGTGTGGCTTTCCATCGAGAAGGTACCACTCTAGCCTCCGATTTTGTTTTGAGTCCTCCTATGAAAGATCGCAAAGTTAGTAGAGAGTTTGGTTTACTCTCTTTAGATGCAACAGACTTGGCATCTCCATATAGACTCCTGGAAAATTTTTGTGATCCATGTTTATCTCAGGGATAGATACTGACTGTAAAGTAGCACTACCATATTTTTGGTTTCTAATCGATTCCCATAAGGATTGTGGCCACAGTTCTTCTACCTCCAAAATTGGCATCACTGCTTGTGATCCGATCCCATCTGTGGTATTGGCTACTTCCCTTGTATCTAAAGGTTCCTCAACCTGCTCTTCTTGGTCTCTGTTTATAACACCTTGGTTCTCCATTTCCTGGATTCTTTTGCAGATTAGCACCTTCGTTTTTGGAGAATCTGGAACATGTGGTTCCATAAGAGCTTGGGCCACTTGGATGAGCTCCATACACATTTGCAACCTGTATTTTTCATACCCTGGATGAGGATATGTCAACCATCTATGCTCTTGGGTTTGATTGGGTTTAGCCTAGCTTCATAGGACTTCAAAATTGCATCTAATGCCTCAAAGACTTTCTCGACCAGTGACGGAACCATCTGAGTCAGTCTTTGACTCTTTAGGGCCCTTTGTGTTTTTCTTGCTTTCTTGCTCTTGTCTAAGCTGTTCTTTTGTTTGATTTAGTTTTGTTTCTAAAGCAGCTTTCTCCTGCAACCTCTTCACTTTCATTTTATCTCGTTTGGATTTCCATGATTTCTCGCAGTTCTCACTGATATGTTCTTTATTTCTTTTTGAGGTGGCAAGGTGGGTTCATCCTCAACGACTGTGTTTTTGGAAGCTTCTTGAGCTTGAGCTCAAGTAATTACCTTTAAAGGAATGGTGGGTTCTACCTTGGATCCACTTTAAGAAGGCATCATGCCTAAAATATTCATTATTGCTTTTCCCTTGTTTCTGGGTGTTTAGGATAGTGTTGGAGTAGATGGTCTCTTCCACAACCATCACAGAATACAAAAATTTATATTTGTCAACCCTTGTTTGGACAACCTCATGCCCAATGATCACCTACACATTCATAGCATGGACCTTCTTGTTTCGTAGCTGGTGTTCTAGCCAATGGTTATTCTTGCCTGGTAAGAATGTTCTTTGAACCATACTCCTGATTGGCTATGAGCATGAGTGTATTCGGATCCATTGAGGAGGACTACTTTTACACGTGTTGTGGCACATGCATTGATTGAGTGTAGTTGAATACTACTCTATCATCATTCAAAAGATGCGATTGCTACCCTAGCATACGTTGCAACTTCCATTGAGCATTACACCATGAAGTGGGGTGATCCCCTCCACAAGTATCACATCTCCTCAATTGAGGTTGTCGTACATTCAAGTTCTGTCGGTAGCCTTGGTTTATTCTTCTAATCACCTCCTTGACCACTTGGTGAAAGCTCTGCATAGTAGAAGTTTGAACATCTTGCCTTTTTGTGGATTCGCTCTTTGGAGATGAGGTGCTACTTGTCATATCCAGCCAACTCAAATATTTTTCTCATATTAGACTGATCATTTAATGTGGGAGAATAAACGAAAACAAGGGTTAGAATGTCCTAATGGATCTGTCTCAACACGGGACCAAGGTTAAAGGGGTCCAAATGAGAGATGGTCTGTTAAAGAGAAATGCTACCTAATGGAACTTAAAGACCTTAGGGTTAGCTTCATTAAAGACCTCCAAAAGTTAGTGTTAAAAAGTCCTTTGACCTTAGGCAAGCTAGGGCTGACCTTGAGGTGGGAATCCTACCCAAGCATGAGGTGCTTGTCATGCTTGCTAACTAAGGTGCTTAAGGTGTTTGTGGGAACCTTGCCCAAGCTTGAGGTGATTCTCATTCTTAAATGACTAAAGTTCTTGAAGTGTTCAATTCAAACATGATCTCTCAAGAGGAATAAATAATTTTCATTCTGAAATGACTAAGGTGCTTGAAGCGTTCAATTCAAACATGATATCTTAAGAAGCATAAAAGACACATGTCAAGATCCTCCCCATTTGGACCTCATGATGTGCTTGAATCCTATTGGATAGTATTTAAAGAGGTCCAATGAGAATTTAGATGCATAAAAACAACTAATTAAGTTCTTTCTCTCAAAGAGGAAAAAAGAGGACACATGTCTAGATGATACAATTAGATAATACAAAAGAGAGAGGGAGAGAGAGACGGGTGGACCAAGCATGAGAGGGGGTATACTCTCCCACACACACTCTCATTGTGTGAAGTGCAAAGTGCAAGAGCGCCATCTCCTTCTCCAAGCTGAGAAGTGGAGAGCCTACACCAACACTCTTGTCTATGGAATGCAAATCCAACCAAGAGCCATGCTTCAATGCTTAACCTTGCCATCTTCTTCATCTTCATTACTATGCTATTATTCTATGCTAAGCAAGAAGAGTGATGGTATATGAGAAACTCCATTCTTTCCCCTATGAATGATTCTTCTTCATCTTCCCTATCCTCATTCCCCTCTAGCTCTCTCCACCTTCGAAGGTGTTTGAGGCCTTGGGACTGAGGCTTGGGATAGTTAATGCTTTTTGAAATGTTTATGTTATGCTCATGATGCTTGAAGCTTTCCATCTTCATTGCATCACTTAGGTCACAAGGAACACAAAGATTGTATTGTACCAAGCTCTCTTGATGGGAGAATCTATAATACAAACACCTTTTGGAGGAGGGACCGGCTCCAAGTAAATCCGGTCCTCAACTGTTGTCATGTTCTCTAATACTCTCTCTTGCAAAATTATTGTTGCCAAGTTAATTAAGTAAATCCGGTCCTCAACTATTGTCATGTTCTCTAATACTCTCTCTTGCAAAATTATTGTTCATGCCAAGTTAATTAAGTACAATTCTTATGTTGCTACCAACAATTAAGTTCACCCTCTATGTTCTCAAAGTAATCTCACAAAAATTCTCACTCTAATTCTCTTAATTCTGCTATTCTCAAAGTTCATAGGCCATTTCCATTACACTACTAGTCATGTTGTTATCTTCAATGACCTCTTTGTAGGCCTTGCAATTGTCAAGTAGATGAAGAGCTTCTCTAGTGACTTGCTCAAACGTCGTGCATCCTTGCAAATGTAGGTCCTTTTCTAGAGTCTTGTTCTTTAATCCCTCAATGAAGGGAACTGACAATCTCTCATCTTGCAATAACTCTCTCACAGGCCATCTCTCAATGTATTGTTTGAAGAAGCAAAGTAGAGCTTCCTTCACTCTCTCGTTCCTCTATTTAGTGGCTGGAACCAAGTCAAGGTTTTTCCTTCCAATGTCAACCCAAATCCCTCATACTGAGTATGAAAATCTGCAATCTGTTCAACCCTCAAAACTTGTTTGAAGAGTGAGACATGAGCATATGGATCCTCCAATCCATCGTCTTTTGTTTTGATACATTGGGACACTTGATATGGTCTGACTTGTTGTGGTTTAGTCACCAATCTAACTAATTCGTGGTCTCTTGGAAAGACGTCTCTCATGTGTACTGTCTCATGTGGGAATTCTCTCTAATGTGTACTCTGGCATTAATTTTGGCTGAAAGTAAGTAGAGATTGGAGTACCCTTGTATGTGTATCATTCTAAGTCAATTGGATCAACAAATATGTCTCACGTCCATAATTATCTACCATCAAAACTTGCACTCCATGGGCATCTGTATATGTGAATGCATAGAGGTACTTATGCTTATATAGACTCACAAATGGGGAGCCATATACCTTCTATTAGAGGTTCTCTATTGCCCACAAGCTTTCTTCTTGGCTATACCAGACTCAATTTGGAGTTAGCTATCAGAAGTTAGAGCAATTTTAGTGAATTGCACTTGAAACGGCACTCAAAATAGTTTCAGGACTAGTACCCAGGAATTTTGGCTTATATCTTGGTCTCTCAAAGGTATTTTTAGCCCAAACTTGAAATTTGAGATGTACTCAAGTATGTCTATAGGATCGCCAAGTCAGATACTCCCACTATGCTGAGGTACATGGATCGTGATCCATGTTACCTTGTCAAATTTTTTTCTCCAAATTCTCCCAAATTTTAACAGTATGTAGACAAGGTCATACGCAGGCTATGTACCAATTTTCAGAATTTTGAGGTTTGAGGTACATGAATTGCGATCCATGTTCAACCACATATGGACTTGATCTCTTAGGAGTTTGTTCTTGACTATGTCCACAAGCTAAATCTCAAATCTTTTCGGATTTGAACTTATTTATACAAGTCTAATGTCCAACACTAGGTATACACCGCATTTTTTCGTTTGTCACCTATTTTTCTCCCTTTTCACCCAAATTTGCTTAATTTTTGTCACAACTAGGTTTGGAGATATGTTTCCTTGTGTATGCACTACTGATCTGGAAAGAAGTAGGTCAAGCTATCACCATGGGTACATGGATCGCGATCCATGTTTAAGCCCAAATTGACTTTTTTTTGTACCATTGGAATCAGCATGATTATGGTATCAAAATTATTGAAAATGGACCTCTTGATTGAAAATTAGGTCAATTCTAGCACTTTCTCAAAGTACTTGGCAATATGGGCTTTTGGTCTGGTTTTTTATATCCAAATTCAAATTTGAAAAGACCACTAGACTTCCTATGATGTGCTCTAGCTATGGTACAAGTTTAGTATGAGTCTATCACAAAGGAACATGGATCACGATCCATGTATCTATGTGTTAGAAGGTACTAAAACTTGGCACACAGCTTCCCTTTGATCCACTAATCTCTACTATATGGATTTTGTGTGATTTGGACTTGTTTAGATCAGTCAAAAGTCAATCCCTAGGTCTATTCTAGGGTTTTGCTCTTTAAAGAGTTTTTTGCTCTTTTGACCCACTTTTGGAACTTTTTGACAAATCTTCTTTGGGGAGTTTTGTTCACAATGGCCTCTGCTACATTCTGGTAAAGTTTCTGTCCAAAAGTTCCTTAGGGGGTACATCGATTGCGATCCATGTTCCACCACTTTTGGACTTGAACTTTGGTGTGTTGATAGCTTATGATCTTTATAGCTTCCTCCACAAAGACTTTCTTGATTTGGATCAGTTTTGCCCAACCAAAAGTGACTTCTATAGTCTACTGTAACGGTTTTGATAATGAACTATTTTTTTCTCTTTTGATCACTATTTATAACTTTTTTGCAAATGGTTCTTTTGGGAAAAGTGTTTGTCTATGTCTTAGCTACCTACTTTTCAAATCTCAGCCCAAAATTGAAGGAACATGGATCACGATCCATGTTCCATCAAATTTGAACACCAAATTTGGCATGTTTATTACTGGCAGTATTAGTAGACTACTCCACTACTTCTTTTTGAATTTGGATAACTTTTTCCCAATCAAAAGTGAGTTTTTTTGTCTACTTTGCGGGTTTCGGCTGTCTAACAGAATTTTGGTGTTTTGATCAACGTTTTTCAAATTTTTGCTAGGGTCCCTTCTGGCAAAGTTGTTCCACTAGTTATCAGGGATGTAATTGTCAAATATCAGTCCCAAATGTCAAAAGGTATGTAGATCGCTATCCATGTTTGGAAGCATTTTTTCATGAATTTTGTTTTGTTGGTTCTCTATTCCCTATAGAAGCCAAATCTCACCCCTTTTTGAATTGGATCCCAAAAAAGTTGAAAAAACCCAAATTTTGTGTCTGAAATGCTTGTTTTGTTGTTTTTGCCCTATCAGCCAATTTTGATGTGATTTTTAAGTCTTTCTTTCAAGAAAAATTGATCAGAGCAATATCGCACTCATGATGCACACTGTAACTGGTCACTTTCCTGCAAAATTCGTCTCTGGGGTACATGGATCGCGATCCATGTACCTCCACAAAACCTAGAAAGCTTTCTAGATTTCTTCTAGAGAGTATGTTGATGCTCTTGATCCACAAATTTTTGAATTTGGATCACTTTTGAAGTCTCTACCATCAAATTTTCAAATTTCAGAGTTATGGTCATTTCCGCCAAAATATGGTTTTCACCCTTTTTTCCCTCAAAATTTTAAGACCAAATTTGATAGTGGTAGTTTCTACTTACCCTACTCCTAAATACTGAAATGAAACATGAAATAAAATCAAACAAAATGGTACAAAATAAAGTCAAAATGAAAAACGGTACAACACTTTGAAATCATAGAGAAAATCAAAGAATGAAATATTTTTGGCTATCTCTCACAACCCTCTTCACCTCTCAAGAATAGATCTAGTGAGTCCTCAACTTCTAGACTCTACCAAGCACTACACCCCGTGTCTAGCTGCTTCACTGCTAAAGTTTAAATGGAATGGAAGAAAAATCTTTGAAAAAGAATGATCTAAATATATGCTAGATCACTCACCATCTAAGGATCATATCCTCGGCAAATGGCGCCAATGTTAGCAGATCGCCGGGACAGACATCTATAGCATAGCTATCGGGCACTAACATAATTTCAATACTCAAAGAAATGACTCCGATGGGCCACGGAGACTCTTTAAGTTGTCAATCTCAAGAAGTGAACCTAACAACCTAACACACTGCAAGCAAATTAATCACTCAATGATCATGGTAATATGTCTATGTTCTTTCTCACAGCTCTAGATCATCACGCCATTTTGACACTTGAACGAACTTGAAATCCATTAGGAGGAGATCCAAGACACCTAGGGACACTATCCTACTAACTCTAATCACAATCCAACAAGGTACCAAAATCACGATCCATCATGAAAAAGGTCTTGAAACTACAACAGAACTATCCAAAAATGTTTCCCTATGGTCTAAGAACGCTCTCCTATTGTCCAAAATTCATAAAATAATAATTTAAGCACTCAAATCTGATGATTAGGCTCATTAATGCTTAGTCTCAAACCTCGACAAAAACTGTCAATGCTTACACTTGAATGAAAGAGCAAGGAAAGAGAAACACAATGCAAGTTTCAAAACTGAAAATGGATCGCCCAATCATTAGTTGCGATGATTACAAGTTGGAGCAGCTTCCTAGCTTGAGCGTACATACATCAGAGCTCTTTCTTCTCTAAAAATAAGCCTTCTTTTACATTAAAATTATTGAGTTTTATACCTAGGTGTGGGATGGGTGTCTAACCTCACTCCTATCTTATTGTAGATGTAGTGAGAACCACGATTAAATTGTCAATCCATGGGACGAATCTGACTCGACTAGTGCATAGAGGCTACAAGAGGTTGTCAATCTCTTAAAGAACAACAAACAACTCGCATCTAACTCAAGCTACACTCAAGTGACTGAAACCACCAAAAGCCAATCGCTCATCGGCAAACAAATCACATCCGTTATAGCATCAAATGACATCCAAACATAACAAAACTTCTAGGACATGTTTATAAGATCTAAGCACACATGCTTATGGTCTCAAATCCCACTTTAGGTCAAGTGCAAAAATCACGATTATTAAGAGCAATAGATTTTTGACCTAGTCGTTTTCGACCCAAAATGTATCTAAATGCTTAGCAATGATGTTGCAATACCGGGCCTATTCTTAGTTTTTTATTTTGAAGTGTAAATTTCTACTTATGATTAAATTAGGCCGCGGATCGGCGACGCTAAAAGCTACAAAATACTGTGAAATGCTTACGTCAATGCATAGAGCTCTTACCTGCGGTTGCAACGCAATAGATGCGACTGCAATGTGACAACCAGTGAGGAAGTAGGAAGCACGAGAAGGAGAGAAATGAGAGCCCTTAGCTCACGCTGAGTATTTCATTATCCAAAACTTGAAAATAACTTACAAAAATTGGCTTTTATACCTTAGCCAAGGTTTTTGGTGGTCAAAACCAATAAAATGGAAGCTCTAACTAAAGATAGGTAAAGACAGGTTGATACAATCTGAAAGCTTGTAGCCCCGGCTCATCAATTACAAGGTTTATCTGGAAAATAGGAGTTATAATATTTTTGAATCATCAAAATAATAAATGTTTTTACAATAAGAGCTCCAAAAAATGGTATCCAAGTTAGCTTGCTACTAACATTCCCCCCCTCCTTGCCTGTGTCATCCCTTGACATAGCTTTATGGGCTGAAATAATCTTCGCGTTGATGGCTAGCGAGGCGGTCTTTAAATGCATGTAGAGCCTTTTCCTATCTGATCTTTCTCTCTTTGTCTGGCACCTACAAAAATTGCATAGTGACTTTTTTTTTTTAGCTCGACTGTGAAGTAGCCTACAAATCTGGAAGTCAGGTTACTGATCACTATCCCAAAAATCTTTGTCCGCCAAGTGAAAAACCCTATGTAGAATGCTTTTTCAAATGCCAACATATTATGAGATGGCAAGAACATGCAGCGGGCATAGAAGCCATAAAGGACTTCTTTGGAAAGTTGTCCACTCAGATTGTAGCATAAACCCTTATTGCCCTCGAGGAAGGACATCCACGGGGCTCCTGCTTGCTCTGGCTCATGAAAAAATTCAATGCAAGTGAGCAACACTCGGTAAATTTTGTAAAGCATAGCACATGAGAGATTAGGTAGACTTTTGAAGAATGCCATGGCGCCCGTTAGGGTTTTCACCATGTATTCTTCTATCGGTGTTCCCTTTTTTGGAGCTGGCAATCTCGGATAAGTCAGCCATGTAGGCCGCTTCTTTGTCATTGCCTCATATGCTTGCCACGTCCTTACTCTTGGTACAAGACAAAAAGTTGGATCCTTTTGAAGTGCCACATGTGCTCTTGTGAACAGAATCAAGTATCTGAGATTCTTGTTCAGCCAACTCTTTCTCCACTTGAGGTGGACTTCATCTGCGCCTTCTACTTGCATGTCTTTATAAAGTCTTTCCTTGACCTGGCAGCTCGACCTTGATCAAGGGATATGGCAGTGATTGATGATGCCACTATGCATTGATTTGGTTGGAAGTGAGGTGAGTAACATTGACAAAATGAAGAACTCTCAACTCCCAGTCCATCGCTGCTTTCCACTGCTCATCTGTCTCTTGTGTAACCTTTTCCTTAAGCGCATCCTCTTTAGCTTTTGACAGTTAGACCATTGGCTCTTGATCGGCATCTATTATTGGTACTTGAAATTCTTCTTCGCCACCTAGCCCTTCTGCTCGCTGTGTTTCCATCTCAACAAAAGAGACTGAGGGGATATCAATATGTCGCTGCTTTGACGTACATGTTGCTTCTTGCATCTCTTGTTGTCCATCTTGCAACAGCCTCTTGACTCTCTTTAGCTCGATTATTTTCTTGAGCATCTCTTCTTCTCTTTGTATCTGCATTAATGCAAGGTCTCTGCGTTGTGACTGCTCTAGCTTTAGCTCTAGCTCCAGATCTTTGTTCTTTTTCTCCAGTGCTTTGTACACTTTATCTGTGCCTTTGATCGAGGCAACTGCAGGATTTTCTCTTATCTATCACAAAAAGGTTGCCCGATTGTTGATTCTCTGCTCTGAATATTGCAATGAGGTGTTTGCTACGTTTAGCTATACTTGAATCTTTTGATCTGACAGAGTTGTAGTTAAGAGTTTGTTAGTAACCTCTATCAGTTGTTTGTCTTTGGTTTTGCAAGCATTTGTTAACTTCATAAGAAGTTCGCCTAACTCTTCCATTTTCTTTTGCTATTTTTCTCGGGCTAGCTGGTGTTGTTCAGCTTCAACTTTTAACTCTTTGACTTGTTTTTGCAGATCAGTGATGGCATTTAATATGTCCTCTAACTCTCCTTGGAGAGTGTCGATCACCATCTCCAATTCTCTAGCCTTGGTGTTGCGGCTAAGTGCCGTTGATCTCAATTTTTCTATCGTCTCTTGCATCTGCTTTGCATATTCATTAACTTGGAGAATCACCTTATCATTTGTCTACCAGTCTCTAGTTTTTGTGGGCTGCCTAGACGTTTCGGCAGTCTCTTGTGATTCTCTTGGTGGGGTTGTGGCGGTTGTTTGTGGTAGCGGTCGGGTTTGTTCTTCCCCTTGAGGTTGTGCTAAGGCCTCTTCTACTTTGTCTGCTTGAGGCTTCGTGGATGCCTCAACTGTTTCTTGCTGGGTGGTGGTAGATGGGGTTTCCTCTAT
This sequence comes from Adiantum capillus-veneris, assembly GCF_014529385.1. Taxonomy (NCBI): domain Eukaryota; kingdom Viridiplantae; phylum Streptophyta; class Polypodiopsida; order Polypodiales; family Pteridaceae; genus Adiantum; species Adiantum capillus-veneris. The sequence continues at coordinate 72,003,197 of NC_140938.1, read as the reverse complement.
TTCATGTTCTTTTGTTTGCTCAAACCTTGTTGACTCCTCTGGTGCAAGACTTGCTGCCCTTTCCGGCTCTAGTTCTTTTGCTTTAACTTGGTAAGAAGTAGTTGCTACCTGTTGTGCAAAATTTGCTTCCTCTTGTGGTTCTATCTCCTTTTCTTTTGTGGGCTTGCCCTCTGTGGGTCTAAGGCTATTGGTGACGGTGGTGGGCTTGGCATGGGGTGGTCGTGTTGTTCCATAGCAGGTGAAGATGGTCGAAGAGACATATCACTTTGTGCATGCTGGGTCTCTTCTTAGTTTGTCGCCTTGGCTTGTTTTTCTTGCTTAGATGCATGTTCTTTAGCTTTTCTTTCTACTTCTTGAGCTTTTTTCAGCTTTAATGCCTTTGCTTTAGCGTACATGCGTTCCAAAAGTTCTGTGGGATCTTCAGCCTCTTTCCTAGCAAGGTGCTTTGTTCTTGGTCCTTTTCTACCTTGCCTTCTTCTGTTGAGGCTCCTCTTGATGTGCTGCCATTGCTTTTCTTTTCATCTCTTCAATGCGGGATCTTCTTTCCTCATTGTCTAGGCATTCGCTGCTATGCCCTTCTGGAGAGCTCTCGGCAGAATCTTCATTAGATTTGTAAGTTCTTTTGGTGGACCTTGTGGCTCAAGGGGATGGCTGGGCAGACACAATCCATGTGTTCTGATCTGGGGCAGGTGGCAAATTGAATGCCATGTCGATAGCATGGTAGGCTATTCTTGTGAGTACCTCATGTTCTCCTAGATATGTTATCTTACCCTCTTTCTTTGTACCCTTCAGTGTGAATAGAACATATTATGCATGATCAATGGGTTGCCTGGTTGTCGACTTTAACGTTTGTGTAAATGTAGTCGCAGCTGCATGATTGGGTGTTGTGTATCTTGGAGGTCTCTTTGCAAGAAAGTGGAAGTGTTGATTACATAATCTTGCTGATTCTTCCACTTGGTTACGGATAAGATCAGTAAAGGTTGCAGCATCGGTTTCCTTGGTGAAGGTACCTGCTATCTTTCTATCTCTAGCTCTCATGGTCATTCCTTCTGTCGCTAATTTGAGAGCTTTGGCTACTATCTCTTTTGTAATTACCACTTTGACCTTGTTCCCTTGCTGGTCAAAAATTTGGGTTGTTCCATCTTCTTTGATTGTGGATAGGAGCTCATAAGCTTTCTAAAAATCTACACCACATGGCTCTTGGTCGTAGAATTCTCTAAGTCCAAGCCGTTTGTTAGCTTCTTTAGTTTCGGCTTTGCTGTGACATCGTAGACCTTTTTTGGAAAAAATTTGTGGTTCTACCTGATGTCCTTCTTCACCTTTGAATCTACCTGTGAATATCGTGGTGTTGTTCTCCTCAAGTTGTCCTTTTGACAGATAGGTTGCTTTGGCCGTCTTTACTGAACTGGGGTCCAGTTCATATGGTGGCAACTCTTGAAGCTTCTGCTTTTGAGAGACCCTCTTCTTTGCCTTCAGCTTGCATGGCTCCTATTAAGTGAATAGAGTGTCAGAGTTAGAAAATTTTGCAGATTCCACCATGAATGTCCTTCGATTTGAATTGCTGACAACTTGAGTCCAATTTGCTTCAAATCAATTTTTGAACATGCATATATGCATAAAAACATGTAAAGATCAAAATCATGAAGTCCAAGCAGAAAATTACCTGTACTTCGTGACTTTCATTGATGATTACTCCAAGCATGCATGGGTATTTTTGCTTAAAGCGAAGTCAGAAGTTTTTATGTGCTTCAGACAATTTCTGGCTATGGTTGAAAATGTCCCGAAATGTACTATGGGCACCCTCCATTCCGATCGAGGGGGGGAGTATATGTCTCATGAATTTAATGCATTTCTAGCTAGTCGTGGGATAAAACACCAATTTACAGTGCCTAATACGCCTCAGCAAAATGGTGTTGCTGAGAGGAAAAACAGGTCACTGACAGAAATGGCATGATGTATGGTCAAAAGTCAAGCTTTGCCGCATTCTTTTTGGCTTGAGGCCATCATGTGTGCCACTTATGTACTAAACAGGTGCCCTACGAAAGCTTTGCAGTCTATTACTCCATATGAAGCATGGCATGATAGAAAGCCTTCTATTGAGCACATGCGTGTTTTTGGCTGTTTGGCATATGCTTTGGTGCCACCAACACAGCACAGAAAATTGGATGATAAGGCTGTTAAATGTATTTTTGTTGGTTATAGTGCTGAAAGCAAAGGTTACAGGTTGTATCATCTGCAAACAAAACGTATTCTGGTTTCACGGGATGTAGTGTTTGTGGAAGATTCTGTTCAGCCCTTGCTGTCATGTACTAGAGACAGTAATGTAAGCTCACAAGACATTTATGAAACTTTGTTGCCTCTTTTCAGTGGTGGAAATACGAATGTAAGTTCCAATAAGGCAAATGTACAGCCTATGGGGGTTTCTGAAAATGTTACAAATCAGCCTATTACTGATACATGATGTACTTGATGAGGAAAGGGCTGAAAATGAGTAGGGTAGAGGTATGCCAAAATGGCTGGTGCACACTTTGCGTGACAGTAAATTGGATGCACCTTTGTCTAGTCGTACTCGTTCAGGCTCTCTCCATGCATCTTATGCATCAGATTGTTATGCTTTGGTTGTGTCTAGTTTACATGATGTTGAGGAGCCTCTGTCTTTTGATGAAGCACAGAATTCAAAAAATTGGATGGCTGCCATGCAATCAGAATATGATGCACTTATAGAAAATGACACATGGACTTTATGTGTTTTCCTCATGGCAGAAAGGCCATTGGTACGAAGTGGGTTTACAAGTTGAAATGCAAGCCGGATGGTGAGATTGATCGCCATAAGGCTCGACTTGTTGCAAAGGGTTATGCACAACAAAAAGGCATAGATTGTGAAGAGACTTTTGCTCCCACTTGTCGTATGACTACTGTGCGTTTTCTATGTGCATTGGTAGCTCATTTTGGTTGGGATGTACATCCATCAGACATTGTTACTGCTTTCTTGAATGGTGACATATTTGAGGAAGTTTATGTAACGCAGCCTCGCGGTTTTGTCATAAAAGGACAAGAGGACAAAGTGTGCAAATGTAAGAAGGCTTTGTATGGGTTGAAGCAATCTCCTCGTGCTTGGTATGAGAAAGCTGACACTCATTTGGTTAAATGAGGCTTTCGTAACAGTCCAACAGAAAGCATATTGTATGTAAAGCGTGAGGGTGATATACTTCTCATTGTGGTTCTTTATGTCAATGATTTGCTGATCACTGGACCAAATGAGAGACATTTTGCTGAATTTAAGGCTGATTTGAATGCTACTTTCAAGATGAAAGATTTGGGGTTGTTGCATCATTACTTGGGTATACAATTTAAGCAGTGTGATGGTGGTATCGCCTTGTGTCAGAAAAGTTACATAAAGACATTGCTATGTAAGTTTGGACTTAAGGATTGCAAACCTATTGCCACTCCCATGGAAACAAGTTTGAAGTTGAGTCTACATGATGTTGGCGATCCTGCTGATGTCACTCTTTATCAAACTGTTGTTGGCTGCCTCGTTTATGTATGCAACACGAGGCCAGATATTCAGTTTGCAGTCTCACAAATCAGCAGATTTATGCATAGCCAAGGGTCTAAGCATTGGCAGGCTGTCAAGAGGATTTTCAGCTACCTTAGTGGCACTTTACATCTTGGCTTGTTTTATCCCAAGGGGGGATCATTGCCGCCAGACTTACATGCTTTTTCGGACTCAGATTGGGCTGGTTGTTTGGACACGCGAGTGTCCACAAGTGGTTTTTGTTTCATGCTTGGCAGTTCATGTATATCATGGTTGAGCAAGAAGCAACCTACTGTGGCCACTTCAAGTTGTGAAGCTGAGTACAGGGCAGTCTTCACAGCTACGGTTGAGTGTGTATGGCTTAGACGCCTTATGGATGATTTGGGTGTTGGACAAGACACTGCCAACACTATCTACGCTGACAGTCAGAGCGCATTGGCAATTGTGAGGAACCATTTTCATGCTCGCACAAAGCACATTTAGGTGCATTACCACTATGTCAGGGAGAGGCTCTCAGCAAGAGAGATCAGCTTGGCTTACGTGACAACACAGGACAACCTTGCAGATCTTTTCACAAAGGCATTGTCTCATGAGAAGCTTGAAGCTTTCCCCAAAGCTTTGGGCTTACTCCCCTTTGTGGACTGATCATGTCCTCAGGGCATGGCACTTCCCTTTACTCATGTGCCAGCTCTCGTTCACCGCATCACTCTAGGGGGGATTTGTTACCATATACATGTGGTAGTGATGTGTGTGAACACACTAGGACTGCCAGGGCATTTTTTCCCTCTTTAGGAGGTTTTTTCCCCCGTGCATTGTATATACATCCATCACTCTAGGGCTATCTATCTTTCCATTGCACATTAAGTAATACACTCTTTATTGTGTGCCTTGAGCTTCCTTTATCTTCTCCAAGCTGTGTGCGTTTCTCTGCAACCCTAATTCCAACACATAGAGCCGCATGGAGATTCATTTCCTAGTCTTTCCTTCTTGAACTAGCCACTTTAGTCAATACCAAGCTAAGAATTTTTTTTGTATGCTCAGCTTGTCCGTTTGCTTGAGGGTGATATGGAGCTAATTTGTTATGGATGATCATAAATTCATTAAGCAGATACTCAATTACCTCATTGAGGAAATAAGTTCCCCTCTCATTGACTATTTCTATTGGCAATCCATATCTTGTGAATACATACTCGTATAAGAATGCGGTATTGGTTCTCGCATCATTCTTTTGAGTTGCTTTAGCCTCCGCCCACTTGGTCAAATAGTCTGTAGCTACGATGATATATTGAGGTTGGGTTCTATAAGCAGGTGGCTGTATTGGCCCAACAAAATCTACACCCCATTTTTCAAAATCTCTAGCCCCCATCATTGGTCTTAAGGGCATGCATCTACACGGTTTAGCATTTTTGCTCGTTGATAAGCATCACACCTTCGAACAGCATATGCTTGCCATTAAGATTTCTCTTGCAGTGGTCTCACTAGAAAAGTGACCTCCAGCTAATCCAGCATGTGCTTATTCTATAATGGAAATATATTCGTCTTCATTTGCACAAAGCCACAAATGTTGATCCTTAGCTCTCCGATACAATTGGTTTCCAATAAGAGCATAGTCTCTTGCTTTTGTTTCAATTGCTTTTTCACGGCATTTGCTCATATCCTCAGGAAATGTTATGCTTGATATGTAAGTAACTAGATAGTTACTCCACTTAGGAACAGGTGACATTTGGAACAATGTTACATGAGGTATGGGTGTTTGTTTTTTACATTGAGGACAATCCTTTACAAAAGAATGAACATCACTCCTCATAGTTGGCCAATATACTCCAAGTCTCAAGATCCTTTGCATAGTTTGGTCTTTCGCAAAGTGAAGTCCTACTAGGTAATATGTTCTTGAGTTAGGTATTGATTTTTTTCCTCAAGATTAATGCACAACAGTAATATTCCATCTCGATTTATTTTATATAGCCTACCAGCTAGTAACTGATACATAGCCCATTGCTCAATTAATCCAATTGTAATAAGAAGTGGTATTTGCGAATCCACTTGAGCTATGGTTATCAATGATACCATATTTTTTTACCATCGAGGTATCATTTCCACGGAGAACAGATATGCATCTGGTAGATCATTGTCTACTCCTTTAGGTGGTTTCGCTGAAACAATTCTAGAAAAATGATCTACTCTTTGGTGAGTAGTGCCCTTTTTCATAACTACAGTGAAATCAAATTTTAGAAGAATGATGAACCATCTTACTATTCTTCCTGTGTTGCATGGCTTGTTGACCAAGTACAATAAGGCTTGGTGGTCCACAAAGAACACAAATTTGTTTGCTAATAGGTAATGTCTATAATTTAAGGTATAGATCATTCCTAGTCCTTCCCTCTTGGTGGTGGTATAATTCTTTTCCGCCATGTTCAACTGTCGTGGCTAGCATAAGCAATAGGAAAATCAATTTTCCCGTCTCCTCCTATAAAGTCTACATTTTTCAAACACCTTTTTGAGGTGTTCAAAATGATCAGCCTGGATTGATGAATGTATGCATAGATCATCTATATATACTTCCAAGAAATTCCTAAGATATTCTTAAAAAGCATATCTCATCAATCTTTGAAAGGTGGCAGGAGCATTAGTTAACCAAAAAGGCATAAACCGATAGGCAAAAATACCCCATTCCGTTGCAAAGGTAGTTTTATGATGATCTTTTGGGTCAACCAAAAGTTGATTGTATCCCAAAAAGCCATCTAAAAAGTTGTAAGCTTCTTATCTGCAACTCATTCTAAAACATGCTCAGTGATAGGAAGAGGAAAGTTGTCTCTAATGGTAGCTGCATTCACTTTCTTGAGGTTGACACAAACCCGTAGTTTTCCATTCTTCTTGGGTACTACCACAATTGGAGACACCCAATCTCTGTGTTCAATTTCATAAATGAATTTGGCTTCTTTAGTTTTTCAATCTCTTCTTTGATCTTTCTGGAAAATGTCTCATTATATGTGTATGGCCTTTGTCTACTTGGTTTTGCATCATCTCTCATGGGTATGGTATGTTGACAGATTTTTGGATCAACACCCTTGAGATCCTTATAAGACCAAGCAAAGATATCTCAGTATTCTTTCAGTAAGCTTAACAAAAGTTCTTCTTTTTCTTCTGTCAGGTCATTTGCAATGTAGGTAGGTCTAGGCTCTTTTCCTGGTTCGGCCAGATCTATCTTTTTTTGCGTTTTCAGGTCCTTCATAGGACTCGCCCTGTTCTTGTAGTTCCCTGACAGGTTGTTCGACTATGATTTTTTGGTCCTAGAGAGTATATTTCTTGTAATGGGATGGAATACTAATTACATCTGTACCATCCTCTTCTGTGGTTTCCATTTTGGTTGTATATATCTCCTTTAGAGCTTTCTTTAACTCTTGATACTTCTTTTTTCGCTCAATTGGTGTCATGGTTGAACCCTTGTCCTATTTTTTGGCTTTGCTTGAGTTTCCTTTCTTGTTTTTCTCAATGTTTTCGTCATTTCATGTTCTTTGTTTAAAGGATATCTACCAGTGATTTTGTCCTTGACACAATCATGTGCATCTATCTGCATCAGGAAGTGTGTTCTACTGGAGATTGATGGCATAGGTCTAGCTGTCACGTTTCCGATGTCTCTTTTTCATCTATACCATTTCTGTCTTCTTGGTTTCTGGTTTGGAAAGTCAAAAAAAAATTCCTCCCCTCCTTTCCTGAGTAGCTTAGCTCTCACATGTTCTTTTTCTGACACCGAATCAACTGAGGTACCTGAATGTTCTTCTAACTCATCGGTTACATCATAGTAAAGGACTTGTTGAGCTTTCATTAAGTCTTCACCTTGGAGGATTAAGATCATTTGGATGAGAATTATGTCATAGCCGTCCTCATTAAAAACTGAGTAGGCATAGACGTATTTACATATAGATCCATTGTTGCTAAAATTTGAGTCCATTCAAATGGATCAAGCAAATGCTCTGGAAAGGGTTCGTGTACATAGGCTTCGTCTGTGAAATCCCTTTCTAAGCTACATTATTCTCTTTTTAAGCTCCCATTTTTTGAAGCTCCACACATCCAAATAGGAGTGTCTTTGTTCAACCAAGATGGAAGCTTAGTTTCAGCCGAAGAGACTGAATTGAACTCTTGTATGGGCGTTTTCATGACATCTCATAAAGTGTGATCTTTTAGATTTTGATCCCACTTGCTTCAAGTACAGATAATTGTTTCCCCAGTCTCGGATGAGTTGTACTTGTCGCATGAAAGGACTTCCCAATATGATTTCATAATTGAGTTTCTTCCCAAAGTATACTATGATGAAGCCCAAGAGGAATGTGAGCTCCCCAACCTGCCAATACCAAGATCTGGATGGGATCCTTGACAGGTCTCTATGTCTGATAAAAACCAGGGTCTGTAAACAAGAAAAGCCCTTTTCCATTGACAATGGCTTGGGTTTATAGCCTTAGAAGAAGACCTAGTCCTGTCTCGCAGCGGAAACGGGACAACGTAGTAAAAGTCCAAAGAACTATTTCGACCCTATAACTGCCACAATTGGGCTAAGGTATCCTCAACCAACGCTTTTTTCCCTCTAACATATGTGAGGGCACAGCTGCTGGTGGACTCCTCTTCCAAGTGAATAAGTTTTCTAAATGTTTTAGTGCGCAGGGATGGATAGTTACCTGACTAATCAGGTCCACCCGTCCATGATTGACAACCTTACTCGATCCCCACTTACCACCCCGCACTCACACAAGATTCATTTATCTTATTATCACATTGTTTTAACATTTAAAATAATGGTTTCTTTTGACGTTCCATCACAGTAATTCCTTGAAGACAGCATTGAAAGCATTCTTTTAGAAAACAGACATCTTTAAACTTAAGACAGGGTACTGTCAATCAAAACATTGTCCATAATAACCATGACCAGTACTCTTCTTGTCTCAAGACCACCTAAGGGTGAAAAACGGCACACATTCCTTATTCATAATCCGGAGTGGATAAACCCCCACCCAAGGTTCCGAGTGCCCATACACCAAACCAGTTGCCCATACAATCGGGCAGCTCCCCTAGGATAAAAAACGGTATCCTAACTTATGTAGAAACATCAAGATATGACACGGAGTAGAAACTCATCGTTCATGGGGGTAACCTACTTATCCGTGGCTAGAAAGCCAATCATTATTATCAATTTTATACTAAGGAGTCGGAGGTGTCTTGAGACAAGCTGCCTTAAGGATGATCAATCATATCTTTCCTATTTCAACCAGTTTTAACCCAAACAATTATTTCCTACATTATAAACAATGCACGTTGGAAGTTACCTTTCGTTTCAGCCAGTTTATCCTTCCTAACTTTACGTATGCAATGCTAACTTAAAAATGAACTTTAAAATATTTTAAGTGAACAAAATAGAAATCCACCTGGGACTGTTCGGCCATCTGCTACTGAGCTGGAGCCTGCAAACTTTCCTCGGTCGGCCTATGTCTAGGCCCAGCCTCATGGTCATTAGTGGCTTTGTTTTGCTTGTTGCTAACATCCTCTTCCTCGGTAAGAGGATTTCCCCTGGTTCTCTTTGGAGCCATGTCCGCAGCCTTATAAAAAGACTTAAGCGATTAGAAGTTTAATTGAATAATCTTCTTTTTCCTTTTTCTTAAACCCAAAATTAAGGGTTTTTGGAGTAAGTAGGTATCGTTGATAGTCAATTTGATGAGATATTTCTCCTGTAACTTATTTATGCTATAAGTAGTTTCCCATAATTACCTTTTAATTTGGGCAGCCCTTTAACTAGGTTTATACTTAGTCTATATTCCATTTTAGCCTTAGTAAATTATAAATTTCTATCGGCTAATGGATTACTCACTCTAAATTATAATTGAATATGTTCTATCTCTATAAATTTTTATAAATTTGATTTATAACCTTTCCCTCCTATACTTATGGTCTAATTTAGGTATGATTTTACTGATAGTAGCTTGTTATACCATCCATTTATGCTGAGGTAATTTTCCCACCCTTCAATAGTGATTTTGGACCTCATGTATTTATTTGGTAATTAGATAAATTTGTTATACTAATTTCCCTTGTCTATTTTATACGCAAAATCGGTTACTTTTATTGAAGATAAATACCTAAACTATTTATCGAAGGTTGGGGTATTTATCATGGATTCCTCAATGTGTGTTCTACCTTTGATATTTCTATCAAAGGTTTTTGGATTAATCTACTATATTCCCCCTTTTATTTTTTACCTAAAAATAATGTACTTTTACTAGGATAATTACGTAAACTAATTATTTGACGATAACATAATTATCACGGGTTCCCCAAGGTCTAATTAACCTTTGATAAATAGATCGATTCAATTTGAATCTATTTGCTAATTTCTCCTATTTAATTTATCCTAAAAACAGAGTATTTCTACTAAAGTAATTAGATAGATTACTCATTTGATCTTGTTCTAATTATCATGGATTCCATAAAATCTATTTAACCTCTGATAAATAACTAAAATCTATTTGAATCTATTTACTAATTTCCCCTATTTAAGTTTTCCTAAAAACAGAGTATTTCTCCTAAAATTATTAGCTACATTACTTATTTGAGCTTGTACTAATTATCATGGGTTCTCTAACATCTAATTAACCTCTGATAAATAACTCAATTCAATTTAAATCTATTTTCTCATTTCCCATATTTAATTTATGTTTAAAACAAAGTATTTCTGCTAAAGTAATTAAGTAGATTACTTATTTTATCTTGTACTAATTATCATGGGTTACCTAACCTTTAATTAACCTCTGATAAATAACTCAAGTCAATTTGAATTTATTTGCTAATTTCTCCTATTTAATTTGTCCTAAAGAAGAGTATTTTTGCTAAAGTAATTAGGTAGATTACTCATTTGAGCTTGTCCTAATTATCACAAGTTTCCTAACATCTAATTAACCTCTGACATATAGCTCAATTCAATTTGATCCTCTTTGCTAATTTCTCCTATTTAAATTGTCCAAAAAAGTATATTTCTGCTAAAGTAATTAAGTAAATTAATTATATGAGCTTCTCCTAGCTATCATAGGTTTTCTAACACCTAATTAACTATTGATAAATAACTCAAAGCATTTGAAATCAATTTACTAATTTCTCTTATTTAATTTGTCCTAAAAACAGAGTATTTCTGCTTAAGTAATTAGGTAAATTAATTATCTGAGCTTCTCCTAACTATCACGAGTTTCTTAACACTTATTTAACCACTAATAAATAACTCAAAGCATTTGTAATCAATTTACAAAATTTCCCTATTTAATTTGTCCTAAAAACAGAGTATTTTTGTTAAAGTAATTAGGTAAATGAATTATCTGAGCTTATCCTAATCATCACGGGTTGATTAACACTTAATTAACCATTGATAATTAACTCAAAGCATTTGTAATCCATTTACAAATTTCCCCTATTTAATTTGTCCTAAAAATAGAGTATTTCTGCTAAAGTAATTAGGTAAATTAATTATCTGAGCTTCTCCTAACTATCATGGGTTTCTTAACACCTAGTTAACCATTGATAAATAACTTTTTGTGTATTTAAATGTAAAAAATCAAGCGTGCGAAACTTTCACAAGGCAATTTAAGAGAACGAGAATACTAGAAGGGTTAAAAGCATGATAAGAGAAAGAAAGAGTGTATTGATATTGGCCAACGCATTTCGACCTTATTAGGTCTCATCAGGGCAATTGATACAAACTCTCTTTAGGCTTATATAGGTTTGAGCTTGGAGGAGCAAGTGAGTGAGTCACTGTCAAGCATTTAAGACAAGGCTTTTCAAGACTTTTCTCAAACTTCAAGGTTGAATTGGAAATTTACTAAGGGAAGCTCAGAAGTACCAACAATAAAGGAGCGTAAGGATAGTGGCACCAAACTTTAGGACATTGAAGGAGTGTAAGGATAGTGGCACAAAACCTTAGGACATTAAATCCTAGACCAGAGAGTAGGTAAATTTGCTTTATGTCCATCGGCTAGAGACTAACAAAATAGGATATTAAGGGCAAAATGAAGGATCATAACTTAGACAAGGAACATTGAAAAGATATCCTCCATGGGCTAGGGGATAACAGAATAGGATAGTAAGGGCAAAATGAAGGATCATAGCTTTGACAAGGAACATTCAAAAGAAGACAATTTTAGAGGTTGAAATTGAGAAAATATGTGTGTACGCCTTGCGCTATCTTCGAAGAGAGATGCGGTTTTAGACTTCAAGCGGTTGGTACAAAGGAGCTTAAAGGATCAAAGGGAGAGTGGGGGGTCTCAAGAGGATTCAAAGACTTAATAGATTTTGGTTGGTAGAGGGGAGACATTAGGAAATACTAAGGTTTTGGTTGTGTGTGTGTGTGTGTGTGTTGGGGGGCGCGCGGGGGGGGGGGGGGGGGGGGTCAGAAACTTAGAGCTCAAAAGGAACATATGTCATGCTAAAAAGGATGGGAGAAATAAGTGTATAATCTTCTTTGGTAAGAGAAGAGTTGGTTTGAAAGGGATAGGTATAGATGGTGCAAAAAAGGCTCCAACACCATCTAGGGATAGATTTAGAGTTAAGGATGACTACAACAAGATAAAGATAACGTTATGGGGGAGTCAAGAGGATAGGATAATTTTTGAAGGTCTATGAGTAGGGAAAGGATTGCTTGAGTGGGAGGATTCTTTCAAAGTAAGAGAGGGGGAGAGAGGACTTCTAGATAAAGGTTTGTATAGTACGGATATGGGTTGAAGCCAAATTTAGTTGTGCTCTTTGTTAAGAATAAGGGTTTCTTTGAAGAAAAGGTTGGGTTAGGTAAACTTGGTTCGAAGCAATATCCCTTTAGGATTGACATTTTAGGTAAGAAATGAGATTGTGCTCATAGTAGTCTCTTATCTTAATCAAGGTATTGAAAGGTAGATGAAAGTGACTATGATAAAGCTATTGATTTAATGTTTAGGCAGAGGTTGAAGAGCATGCTCGGTTGTTGTTTATGCAATCTTGAAGGTAGGGTCAAACATGTCATGGCTTTGAACATAGCCGGTTCATTGGATTTAAACAAGGAAGGATAAAGGTGGAACTGGGTTTTTAAAATATGGCTTTGTGGGTGGGTGGGGAGGGTTAAATGGGTGGTATCAAATTTCTTGCAAAAGAGTCTACACCTATAGGACTGGTAGTGTATTAGCAATGCATGACATCTATGCATGATTTTAATAGTGTCCACCAAAAGTGGAAAGACTCCCCTCCAAAGTCTCCTAGTCAATCGAATGAACATAGTGCAAGCTCCCAGGAGCATGCATTGCACTACATGGGAGTAGGTTTGTGAAAAGAGAAAGAGAAAAGGTTGGCATCTTTTTTTTTCTCTTTTAATTTTCTCAAAAAAAACAGTGTAATTCTGCCTAATTAATTAGGAAAATTACTCAAAAAATTATAGGATAATTTTCCTAGCTTAATGATTGTCTAATGTAGCTCTGATAATTACTTCAACTGAATCTAAGCTTAATTAATACATTTCCCATTCATTCTTGGTTAATTTGGCTAATTTCAGTCCTAATATGATAGGATAATTAATTAGCTTAACATTACCAAGCTTAATGACAACAATCAACAGAGAATAATTAATTAAGAGAGGATTTATGAGTATATATAGGTCTAATCTTTAATTTATTAACAAAAATGGTTAATCTAGCCTTGCTAATTAAGAAGGATTAGGCTAATTACCGTTTAGGTTAATCAACTAGAGATTAATCTCTAGTGATTTTTACGTAGCGTTCTCTCTATCTCTAGATGAGAGAGAGAACGCTAATTTATTAACAAAAATGATTAATCTAGCCTTGTTAATTAAGAAGGATTAGGCTAATTACCGTTAAGGTTAATCAACTAGAGATTAATCTCTAGTGATTTCTGCGTAGCGTTTTCTCTAGATGAGAGAGAGTGTCAAGGCTGTGAGTCTATCAATTTGTGAAGCAAGGGGTCCTATTTATAGTTTTCTGGCACTCACAATCTCTTCACAGGCTGGAAAAGCAGTTGCTTGCAGCTCAAGCAGCCTTCAGAAACGTAGGAGTAGGCAGGCACTTCATATCCACCGCAGATAGACATACCCTCGGTCTCATTTGCTGAGTTTGAGACACAATCCACATCAGAGCCGAGTGGTGAAGAGGATTTCCAGATTCACATCATAGATGCAGAGACATTGCCAATGGTCCAGCTGTCAAAAGTTGAAGAAGACGCACTGAAAGATAAGATCACCCAAGGTGGATGAGCAGTGGAAAGACGCAATGGATTGGGGGTTGAGAGTTCTACACTCTGTCAACATCACTCAACTCACTCCCAATCAGATCAATGCACAATGGCATCAGCAATCCCTGCCATACCCTCTCATAAAAGTGGAACTACTATAGGTAAAAGAGAGGTTGTACAAAGACATGCAAGAAGATGGTGCAGATAAAGACCACCAAAAGTGGAGGCTAAGCTGGCTGAGCAAGAATCCGAGATATCAGATTCTATTCAAAAGAGCACCTGTAGTCCTACAAAGAGATCCCACATTTTGTCATGTACCCAGAGTAACGACATGGCAAGAGCATGAGGCACTGACAAAGAAGCGGCCAACCTGGCTGAGCTACCCCAGACTGCCAACTCCAGAGAAAGGACAAGCAACAAAGAAATACATGGTGAAAACCCTGACGGGCGCCATGTCTTTCTTCAAGAGTCTACAAGATCTGTCCTACACCATCTTATATAAGATATGCCGAATGCTGCTTACTTGTATTGAAGTATTTCATGAGCCAGATCAAGGAGGCTCCCCGTGGATGTCATTCCTTGAGGGAAATCAAGGGTTATGCTATGATCTAAGTAGTCAGTCTTTAGAAGAAGTCCTTTACGGCTTCTATGCCAGATGTATGTTCTTACCATCAAGCAATATGTTGGCATTTGAGGAAGCTTTCTACACTGGATTCTTCACCTGGCGAACAAAGATATTTGCGTCGGTGATCAGCAACCTCACATCCAGATTTGTAGGCTACTCAACGTTGGAGCTGAAGAATAGAATGACCATGCAATTTCTGCAAGTACCAGACAAAGAAAGAAAAATCAGATACCAGAAGGCACTGGATGCGCTTAAAGACCACCTCGCTAGCCGTCAATCCGAAGACTATTTCAGCCCATAAAACTGTGTCACGGGACGACACAGCCGAGGAGGGGGGGAATGTTAGCAGCAAGCTAACACGGACACCATTTTTCGGAGTTCTCTTTGTAAAACATTTATTATTTTGATAAATCAAGAATATTATAACTCCTATTTTCTCATATAAACTCTATAATTAATGAGCAAGGGCTACAAGCTTCCAAATTGTATCAGCCAGTCATTACCCAGCTTTGGTAGAACTCCAGATTATTAGTTTTGACCACCCAAAAACCTTGGCTTAGGTATAAAAGCCAATTTTTGTAAGTTTTTTATAAGTTTTGGATAAGAAATACATAGCGTGAGCTAACGGCACTTACTCCTCTCCTTCTTGTGATTCCTACTCCCTCCCCGGTTGTCACATTGCAGTCGCGTTTGTTGCATTGTAACCGCAAGTAAGAGCTCTACGCATTAATGTAAGCAGTTCACAATATTTCATAGATTTTGGCGTCGCGACCCGCTGCCTAATTTCATTATAACTAGGAATTTACACTTTTAAATCTAAAACTAAGCATAGGCCGGGTATTGGGGCATCATTTCTAAGCATTTAGATGTATTCTGGGTCGAAAATGACTAGGTCAAAAATCCACTGCTGTTAATAATCGCGATTTTGGAACTTGACCTAAAGTGGGATTTGAGACCATAAGCATGTGTGTTTAGGTCTTATAAAATTGTCCTAAAAGTTTCATTACGTTTGGATGTCATTTGATGCTATAATGGATGTGAATTGTTTGCCGATGAGCTATTGGCTTTTGGTGATTTCAGTCACTTGAGTGTAGCTTGAGTTAGATGCGAGTTGTTAGTTGTTTTTCGAGAGATTGACAACCTCTTGTAGCCTCTATGCACTAGTCGAGTCAGCTTCATCCCATGGTTTGACAAATTAATCGTAGTTCTCGCTAATACTGCAATAAGATAGGATGGTGAGGTTAGACATGCGTTCCACAAGACAGGTTGATACAATTTGGAAGCTTGTAGCCCGGCTCATCAATTACAAGGTTTATCCGAAAAATAGGAGTTACAATATTCCCAATTCATCAAAATAAAAAATGTGTTTACAATAAGAGCTCCAAAAAATGGTATCCGAGTTAGCTTGCTGCTAACACGAACCTTTACAATTATCATGTCATCATTACAACGCAAGGAATTGACTACTACTCTGAAATCAGAATTTACATAGAGTATTACTAGATTAGCTCAAAAAATTGATGGAGTACAAATGTGATGTTCGGCTACGTGTTTGGCTAGGTGGGTGCCTATTTGGTCAATCTGCTAACGCCCAAGGATATAGTTGCAAAAAGGTTAAAAGGGTGATCAAAAGAGCCAAAAATAAAAAAAATCAAAAAGCACCATAGCACATCATATCCTATCAACTCACCAAGTCTCAAGTCCAAAAGTGATGGAACATGGATCAAGATCCATGTCCCCTACTTGAGATTTTGGGTAGAGTGTGGGGTTGCACAAGACCTACAAGATCAAATACTTTTTAATGTTAGATTTTCACAGACATGGTAATAGCCACGTTAATATATGCAATAGTATGCATGGTAATATCCACAGTAATAATTGGTGGTCATAAAAAAGAAGGGTATGCCCAAAAAATGCGACATACCTTTAATTGCTTGCATTGCTTCCATCGCACCTATTGCCTCCCCCTCTCCATCTCTCCCTCTCAAGATCTACCTCCTTCTCCCTCTACCTCTCCCTCTCCTTCTTAATCTCTCTCTACCCCCCCCCCTCTCTCTCTCTCTCTCTCTCTCTCTCTCTCTCTCTCTCTCTCTCTCTCTCTCTCTCACACACACACACACACACACACACACACACATGCACACATACAAGAAAACACACACAGGCATACACACAAACACACACAAGCACTCTTTGGTAGAGTGCTACATCATTGTCGTTGGACCATGAGAAGAAGGCATGGGATCGCAAGAAGAATCAATCGCTCGGAAGCTCTGCACAAGAGGACGGCAAGAAGCTACAACCGTGGACATAGAGCAAGAGGTAAGCTTCTTTACCAACCCACCCCACCCTATTTTCTTAAACATGCATACATTAGGATATCTAAATGTAAAAAATTCATACCTCTTGCATATTTGTAGATGTTGGTACAAGCAAAGATGGCTAGTGTTGAAAGGTGTACTATGTAGAGTTGGAGATGTTGAGGAGTCTAAGGGGAATTTCTAAAGCTGGTATGTAAGGCTTGAATAGGTAAGGTGCAGCTAAAATCTATGTCTGATGCAAATATTTAGGCTAGCAAATCTCCAAAAAGGGTCTGATGGAATGGCAGGTGAAGGAGGATCGCAAGGCTAGTTTTTTTCCCTCAAAAAAGTGTTGAACGACTTGGTCTAAGACGGCTCATCAAGATGGCTAAAATGTAAAAATTGCATACCCCTTGCATATTTGTAGATGTTGGTACAAGCAAAGATGGCTAGTGTTGAAAGTGTACTATGTAGAGTTGGAGATGTTGAGGAGTATAAGGGGAAGTGCTAAAGCTGGTATGTAAGGCTTGAATAGGTAAGGTGCAGCTAAAATGTATGTCTGATGCAATTATTTAGGCTAGCAAATCTCCAAAAAGGGTCTGATGGAATGGCAGGTGAAGGAGGATCGCAGGGCTAGTTTTTTTCCCTCAAAAAAGTGTTGAACGACTTGGTCAAGACGGCTCATCAAACGGAGCCACAGTGTGCAGGTTATTGAAGATTGAAGCTGGAGGTGGCTCTACATCTGAGATGGATAAGGCATATGATGATAGGTGGTTAGAGCCAATTTGAAGTGATGGATATGTAGAGCTTGCATTTTGGAGCCTGTCAGTCGTTTTAGATCGTCAATTAGACTCCTGGATGCCAAGTTATGGGCAATTGAAAGTTTGTCGGGGGCCAATTCTAAGCCGGTTTGATCGCTTTGGGAAATGTGCATGCAGGTGTTTTTTGAAGTCAACAATGATTTGCAGAGGTATTGGGGGATGTATGGAGCTAGCAAGAAGTAACATCTTATCAAAAGAAGCCTGGATCATAAAGATATTGCAAGTCAAAGATTGTGCCAATTGGTGGTGGTACAGTGCTAGGTGTTTCTTATCAATTTGGTTCAGCTCAGTTGGAGTGCTTGACAAAATCAAGAAGTGGAAAGCTTTAGAAGTTTCAAGCCCAGCAATGTGGGGATCCACCTTGGAGTTACATCTCGATCGTTTGGGCCTCCAGCAGAAGTGGGAAAAGCGGTGAATGGAGAAGAAAAGGCAAATTTTTTATGGTTTTTTTAGGCTTTTGGGAGGGCTTAAGGGGCCCATGCACCTTAAGACGCCATGTGGTGGTAGCATAACCCCACATGCATAGTTTAGGGAGCAAGGAGTAGGATATTTATATTGGAGTGTGCCTCTCACATAGGCATCAAGGAGTTGGAGAGAGAGCTTGGACTCTCCTAGCAATGGCATCCGCACATAGAGGTGGTGCTTGGCACTATTTGAGTGGTGTAGATTGAAATGTTGTCGGGCGCTAGCGGCGCTGATGACGTTGTGCAACTACCATCGGTGATGGGTTCCATCATTGTTGACGTGGTAGTGTCTTGTGTTGGGGGATTGTCCCACGGCCCATGAAGGCCCAAAGATTTTTGTTGAGGACAAGGGGGGGGACTCCTCCCTTGTCACGACGCTGTTAAAACCGGAGGGGGGATCTCCCATGAGATGTGATCTGAGGTTGGCAGCTAAATGGGGAATCCAATAGATTTCAAGGAGACAAAGTCCGAGGAAAAGGTTCAATGGTGGTTCACATGTAGATGAAATGGGAAATTTGGCCGATGTGGTTTTGTCATGCAAGATATGCTAGCTATGGGTTGTCAAGTGGATGGAGTGTATGTGAAATGCTAAAAAAAAAACTCAAATTGAGTTGCACGAGCTAAGGAAACCAATTTTTTCTTCTTTCAACCTTTGTAAAACTCCTATAAAGGGGAGTTCTTGTGGTTTTGTAAAGGCTTTTTTGCCGTTTGGGAACAAGGTGCAGGAGGAGAGCACAGAGAGCTTGCTCAGGACCATCCATGGTGCTTTTGTAGACTTTTGGGCATAAAAGAAGCTTGCCATTACGCCCTCTGTTGGTGCCAATTCCCCACTCCCTCGTCTTTCTTTCTTTTTGTGTCCTTTGCTTATAGTTTCCAGTGTTGCTGTGGTTGAGTGCAACCCCAAACCGAGGTCTTGGTGTGTGTGTGTGTGTGTGTGTGTGTGTGTGTGTGTGTGTGTGTGTGTGTGTGTGTGTGTGTGTGTGTGAGAGAGAGAGAGAGAGAGAGAGAGAGAGAGAGAGAGAGAGAGAGAGAGAAAGAGAGACAGAGAGAGAGAGGGAGAGGGTTGTGTGTGTATGCGGTGTGGAAAAGAGGTTTAGGGTGTGTGTAGAATGTGCTAGAGCTTCCTAAGAAGAGTGTGCATGTGTTGGTGCATCAAAACGAGCATGTGCAACTGATTTTTTGTTGATTCTGAAGGTGAAAACTAGTGGTTAGGGGTGCTACTGGTTAGGGGCACAGAATATAGCAAGGCATATTCCATGCGTTCTAGGTGTGTATCCCCTTCCCACTTTCTATCTTTTGGTGCCCTCATCACTGAGGAGCACACTGATTGCTCCGGATTTGGTGAAGAAGACATATGTTTTTGCATTAGAAGAGATGGCGTCTTGAAGCTACTATCCAATTTTCACAAGCTAGGAGAATCTTGATGAGTGGACTGGTGCTTTTGAACTCTATTGATGTCACTATGGGTGCCAAGTAAAGATAGCAAGATGTAGACTTTTTTGTTGGTGATGCAGGATAAAGCTAAAGTATGGTATGATGTAGTGGAAGGCAAGCCGAGGCAGGCATGGTAGGCTCTATGGGCTCAATTCTTGCATGATTTTTGCAGGGAAGCGTCTTTGATTGAGATGGAGACAAAGCCTATATCTCTCAAGCAAGACTAAATGAAGATTTCAATTTGTTCCTAAATCATTTTGAAGCATGTTGGGTAGAGTTTGCGGTAGCTGTGCAACTAGTTAAAGGGGATTATTTTAAATTGGACAAATTTATGGTGTGTTTAAATCCAAAACTCAGAATCCCAAAGAACTTTATTAGTGTAGTGGAAATTGCAAGATCCAAAAACAAGAATTTAAAGAAGAAAATTGAGCATGGTGAAATAGGCTACAAGGCGGTGGCTCCTACCCAACCTCAAAGCCCTAGGGAAGCTCTCCAAGAAGACAACAATGGAAATAGGGGTGTAGAAATTGTGCCACAAATTTGGGTGTGGAGAGTTCAAGACTTGTCAAAACATATGCAGGAGTTAAGGTTAAGTGTAATGGACAGAGGTCAACGGAGGGGACGCAGAGGCAGGCCAAGACCATTGCCCGGAAGGTGTCACAACTCTGGAGAAGAAGGGCATCATGCACCAGGTTGTCCCTAGCCATCGAGGGAAAGAGGAGGTATGTATCCTTTTCTTGGCAAAGGTAGAGAGCAAGGGCAATATAGTAAGCATATAAGAATCCAAGGTAGCAAGCTCAAGCTGACGGTGGTGAGGTTCAGAGGGTGAATATGATAAGAGTTGATAAGCAAGAGGTTGAAGTTCTCGCCAACAAGAGGGTGAGGGCTGAAATGAGACAAAGACCAGGAGGGAAACCAGGGCCTCTAAAAGTAAAGAGAAGGTGTACAACGGTGAGGAGCAGCCTAAAAGTAGGAGGAGAAGATGCTGCAAGATCACGCAAGTAGATTTTCAGCTAGGGCACGGATACCCTGAGTATAATCTAGTAAGTGATGTTCAAAGTTAGAAAGCTAATATAACCTTTGGGAAATTGTTGGCTTTGAGTGCCCAATTAAGGAGGCAGTGGTCCACATGTGTTAGCACCAGGCTGCCAAAAACTAAGGGCAATGTGTTGGTAGTGCAAAATAGGGCCTTAAGGGTGGGAAGTCGGGTTGATGGTCTTCCTTTTGTGGATGAAGTGGATGCAGGTATAGTCTTACATAGACGGTGGAGCCCAGGTATGTGTGATGACAAAGGCAGTCATGAAGGAGACATGTGTAAAAATAGCGGCCAGGTCAAATGTGCAGATGAGGATGGCCAACCATGCTAAGGCTAGATGTTTGGGCATGGCTCAAGACGTGAAATTGAAGGTGATGGGTATCGAATGCTTAATAGAATTTCTTTTTGTGATGAAGGCAGGTGACATTGCATATCCTATCATTTTGGGGAGGCCATGGCTTATGGCAATTGGACCCAAGAAAGACTGGGAGCAAGGGATATTTACCTACCTAATAGGGAGCAAGGAAGGCAGATAGTGTTAGATTTGAATGCCAAATAAATTCGTGCTCATCCCATGACGACAAGACGTGAGGAAGATACAACTATCAGTTACGAGTCGTGATGAAGACTACATATGATGAAGGCTACACTCAATGATATGAGGAAGATACAGCTACCAGTTACGAGTATAAGGCGGAGACTACATATGATGAAGGCAAATAGTGTTGGGTTTGAATACCAAAGAAATTTGTGCTCATCCTATGACGACAAGAGTTGAGGAAGATACGACTACCAGTTACGAGTACGAGACGGAGACTACATATGATGAAGGCTACACATATACAGAGCAAGAAGAGAGTGAAGCTCATATGATGAAGATTGATTTAGATCTATTTGGCATCATGGTGCAAAATTCTCATGAGCAAGAAGAGATGCAACCGCAAGTTCATGGTATAGAGGCTGAGGAGATAGCAGGTATGTTGAGTGAGGATATGTCCAAGCAAGAAAAGGAGAATTATATGCAGCTTTATGCATCTTACCCAAGTATTTTTGCGATCAAGTACAAGGATCTATGTAGTGCGAAGCGAGTGGAGCATAAGATTGTTCTCAAGGAAGGATACACGCTAAAGGCACAGAAGATGAGGAGGCTAGGCAAGATGGAAAAGGAGGCCCTTTGGCAAGAGGTGGACAATTTGTTGGATGCAGGTATTATCTACCTAGTGAAGGAGTAAGAGTGGGTCTCTCTGGTGGTAATCACTCCAAAGAAGAATGGGAAATGGAGAGTATGTGCTAAGTACAAACCATTGAATGCGGCTACAAAGTGAAACCACTACCCGCTGCCATTCCAAGACGAGATCTTGGCTAGCCATGAAAGGTATTCAATTATGGATGTATTTTCATGATATTTTCAAATAGGTATTGCGCTTGAAGACCAATTAAGTATTACATTTATCTATCCATGGTTGATAAATACCTATGCTATTTTTTAGGATTGGATGAATAGGGTTTTTGGTCCCTATTTGGGTAGGTTTATCAGGGTATTCATGGATGATATTTTCTACTAAAGCTCTAGAGGAGAGCACTTGTCAAAGTTGCAGTTGTGTTTTCAAAGGTTGGATGAAGAAGGAGGCCAATTGAGCCCAAAGAAGTGCAAGTTAGCACAACCTTGAGTGTAGTTATTCTTCCATGTGGTGTCACAAAAAGGAATTGAGGTAGATCTAGATAAGGTTAAGGCTCTAGTTCTCATGGATCCTCTTTCCAATGCTCAAGGTTTGATATTGTTTGTGCATAAATTGAAGTATCTATGAAGGATTTTTTGGATGTTGTCCCAATATGTGTATCTTCTTCAAAAAAGGGCTTGGCAGGTGCATGGATTTCAATGGAATGATGAATTTCAAGAAGTGTTTGACAAGATAAAGGGAATTCTCTATCATCTACTCACATTGTGTCCACCCAACCAGGAGGACAATTTCTATGTTGCTATGATGCTAGGTACAGTGGCAATTGGAGTGGTGTTGTTGCAAAAGGTAGAAAGAAGCTACAAGCCAATTTACTTTGAGAAAAGGGAAATCAACCCAGTGGAGGCAACCTATACTGAAGCAGAGCAATGGGTGATGGCTTTAGTCTTTTCTTGTAGGAAATTTAAGGAATACCTCATTGTTCAAAAGTTTTATGTGTTGACAGCAAACATTTTATTGCCTCAGATGGTGTTGCACTTGAAGCTAGGGAAGCGGATTCTCGGGGGGTTCATCGTTCAAATCCCCTATATAATGTGCATTTGTAGGGTATTAAAAAACTTCCTCTTTTAACATGTATGAATGAATAAAATGACCCCTTATTTTAGGAATTTTTTTCAAAATTGATTCTAAAAACCCATTATTTTAATGTATCTCTGTTAAATTGCCTAAAATTTTTGCATTTTAAAACCCCTCTTTTTGAACTCACTTTATACACTAACATGATTACATAGTGCACCCCCCGAGAGTGGATTATGAAGTGGGTAACAGAGCTACAGAAATTCAAGTTTGAATTCAAGGTTGACCATACAATTTGGTCTCATTTTGAAGATATCTTGGTTAATAGGGAGATCAAGTTAACAGTTTACCCAAGAGTGGTATGAGAAGAAGCGGAAGAAGAGCCAGACTTGGTAGGGGCATTTACTATGTGTTTTGATGGTGCTTACAAGAGGGTGGTATAGAAAGCACGTGGAGGTGTGGTGATCCAAGATCCACACAAAATAGTGATTTCTTCAGAGTCTTATGACTATGAGAATGTCCGCACCAACAATGAGGTGGAGCATCTCACTTTGCATTTGGTTTTGAAAAAGTGCATGGAATTCGGCATATCCAGATAGGTCGTAAAGGGTGATGCTTTGTTTGTCATCAAGCAGTTGCTAGGCCAATGGCAAGTAAAACGAGATTCATTGAAACATTGGTTTTATGCCATTAAAAATTTGTTGAAGTTTTTTGAAGAGGTTCAATTCAGGCATATCAAAAGATAGCAGAACCAAGAGGCGGACCAACGTTCAAGCAACAAGGTGCAGGCGTAAATTACAGGTTTATATATGGCCCCAGTCACTTATGCAAGTCGTGAAACCTTGAAGGAGATTGAAGATTTTTTGAGCTCGGGTCAGTGTCCAAAGAGCTTGTCCAAGCTACAAAGGAGAAGAATAGTGCAAAAAGCTTGCAAGTTTACATTGATAGGAGGGGATCTGATGGTTTGTGGCTGAGATGAAGTATTGCAGAGGGTGCTTTACAAGGAGGAAATTGAGATGGTGTTGCACCAGTTCCATGAGGAAAGTGGGCATCAAGGTAAAGACCAGGTTTTGTTTCAAGTTTTTAGAGCAGGGTTTTGGTGGGCTTCAATAGTATGTGATGTGCACTATTAGGGCAAGACCTGCCATGAATGCCAGACAATGGGTCAGAGGTGATTGATAGTGGAGTCATAGGGGCTACCATTGCCCAAAAGGTTTTTGAAAAGTGGGGTTTGGACACCATTGGTCCACTCCCAAAGCCAACAAGTGGGGAGAAATACATTGTGGTAGTCATCGACTACCTTATTAGGTGGGTGGAAGTAATGGTGGTTAAGGAGGTAAATGCTCATGTTGTGGATCAAATTTTTTTTAATAAAATTTGTTGTCAATTTTGGGTACCATGGGTACTCGTGTCAGATAGAGGACAAGGATTTAGAAGTAAGCTCATGCGGCTTTGGCGGAGAAACTAGACATCAACACCGAATTTCTTCACCCTATCACCCTCAATACTATGATCTAGTGGAGAGTGCAAATGGGTAGATCATAAAGATGCTGACGAAGTATGTTTACAAGCAAGAAGTAAAGTGAGAAAAACGAATCTTCAGAAGTGTTTATGGGCATATAGGACGTCATACAAAGTGGCTACTAATTTCACTCCGTTCGAGTTGGTATATGGTAAGGAGGCAGTGTTGCCAGTGAACACATAGTTGGGTGCTTTGAAGGGGATGAAGTGAGTTGATGCCACCCAACAAGAGCTTTTGCAATATTGGATAGTCAATCTTGAAGATTTATGGATGGACAGAGAGGTGGCAACGGACTACTATGTGAAGCGGCGAGACAAAGCGATTGCCAAGTTCAACCAGAGTTTTCTTGGTGATGAAGTACGCAAGCTACTTGGACTTTACTTTCCAAAATAATTTCAAGAAGAAATGACTAAGTCCATACAAGTTACATAAAAACTTTCCAAATGGCACCTACTAGTTGGTACGAACAAATGGTAAGCTACTCAGAAATAGGGTGAATGGGGTGCGGCTTAAGTTGGGCTTAAGTTGTACTTTGACAGAAGTTTAGTGTTGGATGTGAACTTGATCATATCTAGGGGGGTTGGGAAGCCCACCTAGAGGAGAAACAATGTGATGGACATACAATGTTTTATATAGTATATAGATATAATTATGCTTTTTTTGGGTTGTTTGAGTGCTAGCAAAGTTTTGTAGGTTTCAAGCTCAAGAAAGTTGTTTTGGCTGAGCATAAATTTTCCACAAGGGGTGGGCAATGATGGTACAAGCAAAGATGGTCAGTGCTGAAAGGTGTGCTATGAAAATTTGGAGATGCTGATGAGTGCAAGGGGACGTGCTAAAGCTAGTATGTGAGGCCTAGGCAGGCAAGGTGCAGGTAAAATTTATGTTTGATACAAATATTTAGGGTAGCAGG
This sequence comes from Adiantum capillus-veneris, assembly GCF_014529385.1. Classification (NCBI taxonomy): domain Eukaryota; kingdom Viridiplantae; phylum Streptophyta; class Polypodiopsida; order Polypodiales; family Pteridaceae; genus Adiantum; species Adiantum capillus-veneris. The sequence continues at coordinate 71,978,056 of NC_140938.1, read as the reverse complement.
GCTAGAAAAAGGGCATGATGACATGGCAAGGAAAGGAGGATCATAGGGCAAGTTTTTTTCTTGAAAATATAGAGCTTGAAGTGCTGAATGAGTTGGTTCATATGCCACATCAAATGAAGCGATAGTGTGCAAGTTATTGAAGATTGAAGTTGGAGGTGGTTCCAGATCCGAGAGGGACAAGGTGGATGATGATAGGCGGTAAGAGCCACTTTGAAGTGATGGATGTGTAGAGCTTGTGTTGTGGTTTTTGAGGTACAAAGCATAAGGAGCAGCTCATTAGTTGAGTCTTTCTCATGCCACACTATCTACTCTTTCCTTCTCCCCTTCCCGCACGCACACCGCACTATGCACGCACTCTTCAATTGGTATTAGAGCTTTGGTGGCGGCGATGATGATCGGTGCACGCATGATGGCTTCTCGACCATCAACACAAAAGAGATAGAGCTCCTTTGCTATGGTGGAGCTCGCAAATTGAACCTTAGCTCGATGGAGGCAGATCTGGTGCGGATCAAAGTCGCAACAGAGTGGATCCGTGGATCTCGGCTTCCCCGGTGTGCCTAGTCCCTCTCACGAAGAGGGATCTTGAGAGACAATCAAGAATATTAGAAGAAACAGGGTATGCAATCGGTAGACCTTGAAGGGAAGCAACAAGTATGAGCTTTGGAGAGCTTTTGAGCTTGACTACATAGTCTATGAACTTGGAGTGTGATGGTGTTACACACGCAAACACACAAAATCGAGCACAGTACACTGCAACAGGTCGAGCAAGGGGGAAAATCAAGAGCAAAAGGGGTTGTGTGCACTCTTCAACAGAGCTTTAAGAGCTTGTGTGCAAGAGAATCAAAAGCTTGCAATTGAAGCCTTTCCAAATCGGGCAAGCAAGATCTCAGCAGAGATGGTGAACCCAAGCAAGTGAGCATGAACAACATCTCAAATTAAGCTTGAGAGTAAGAGTTTGAAGCTTCATAGAATTGGGTAGCAAATAATCAAGCTACACATTGTGAGCTTGAAAGCAAGCAAGGAATCGAGTTGACACACTGAAGAAGGGGGAATTTGCACAGGTAAAGTCAAGCATAGCACTTAAAGAAGAAAATTGAAGAAACGAGCAAGTGCAGCTCAAATCGAGTTGTGACCTTGGGAGTTATCAATTGCAAGACTGAGGGAAGCTTGAGGGTGTGGTGGTGTTACACACATACACTCAAAATTGATTGGCATTGCAGGAAATTAGTCAAGCAGCATTGGTAACCAGGTGCAGGGAGTCGGCAAGTACAGAAAATTGACTGTCAGCAGACTTCTGGTTTCTGACACAGGGCAGAAAGTTTTTTTTTTTTAACTCTCTTTTGAGTGTATGTAAGAGTGGCTTCACACACAGCCTCTCAAGAAGAGAGGGAAAGAGAAAGACAGAGGGGGGAAGTATGCATTGGAAGAGCGGCAAGCCAGATAAAAAGACAAAGAGAGAGCAAGCGAGAAAGTTATCTTGGTTGCGGAAAGAGAGCGGACATGTACGCTCTCAGTGCAGGTGCACACACACAAATAGGCATGTGTGAGATGTGCAAGTAAGGCCGGGCATTCTTCGACATTGACCCAATTTTTGCTTCGTGTTTTCCCCTTTCAGCCCGGACTATGACATACCTATTCTTCTTGACGATTTGGCATTCTCTTGACATCGACGACTCCGCATTAGCAGCTATGACCTTGGTGAGCGCTTTCATCTGGTGACAAAAGGTGACATCGACCTTTTTTTTCTTGACTTCGACATAGGGAAAGGGAAAGAGAGTAGTTGGGCTCTCCTCCAGTGTAGATTTGATAGCAACTTCCCTTCCACGCCCATTCCGGAGCGGATTTGCTCCGACGATTCCCCCTGGCATCCTACCTTTGATTCATCCATTTTGGCTTTGAGAAATCCCAGTTTCTAGCTTCACTGGAACACACCATCGCATAACAGCTTTGACAATCCATTTTGGAGCTCTTTTTCCCATGAGCGTGGCTCTCGGATAGCCATTACGAACATAGACAACTGGTTGTATTTTGTGCTTGGTTTTTGATCGACATGCTTACCAATCGACGATATAGTGTGTTAGTTTCTTGATAGTTTTTGCTTGGAGTTTGCACTTTTTTCAATACAAACTATGTATGATTGTGTGGGGCATTTTAAACAGTAGTTTCTAGCACGGTTTTATGAAATTTTATGCTATGTATCCATTTGTAGATACAATTTGAGCTATATATAGCTTGCAGGTACCAGGTTCACGGATTATTTTTTGGATAGGTACAAGTTCATAGAGCCGCTCGTTTAGGAGTAAGCTTGTTTATCAGTATTTTGGCAATGCATATACACCATTTGTGGATCTATTTACTAAGACACTGAGTGTCTATTTTGGTATAGCTTTTGGTGAGATTTTTTGAGATTTTGCTCCAAATACAAGCAAAACTCTGTCCATTTGTTCCCAAGTTATTTCCATGTTTTGCACATATTTGCACCCTACTCTTTGATGGTTTAGTGGTCGAGTTTGACTCTCACTTTGACATGTTTTGTAAGTTTGAACACAGTTTAGTGTTCTTGTATCCACTCTCATGTGAGTGAGGATTGTGTATGGTTGTTTGGCTACAGACAGACAGTTACAAGTTTCACAGGGTTTTTGCATATTTTTGTAGACGGTTTCTATTGTGGGATGCATTTTGAGCTAGTTTGCTCTCTACTTGGGTATATGGTTATACGCTTTATTATTAGTTGAGCAGTTTGTCCCAGATTGTGTGCTTGCAGATTTTACAGCTTGTGGAGTTGGTTTTATGCATATGTGAGTATCAATTTTGATGCAATTTGATAATGGTTTCATGATTGTGTAGTGGTCAAGTTACCTCTCACTTTCTTGCCAGTTTGGCATGGTTTACAGTTGAGACTATACTTGAGTTTTCTACTCAGTTTACAAGGGAGACTTTAAGAGATTTCTCCCAAGATTTCTCACCGTAGTTTGGCTTCTTGACATCCACTTATTGTTGCAGATATGTGTGACAGTTTAGAGTCCACATTGATGACTCGAGAGATGTCCGTTTCACAGTTGCCGATACTTGCGTTGTTGGCATTGTGGTCACACAGGGTACATTAGATGTCATTGTTTCAGGCATATGAGACAAAAGAAAAGGTCTATGTGTGGTGCAAATGAGGTCTTGACACATGCTAGGGCAATAGCTTCTTATGAAAGTGATATTGATGTCACATTTGCTTCATCTTTTTCTCTTGATGTTCTTATGTTTGTGGATTGTGCACTTCCTTTGCAGTAGATGTGAATGCTAAATTTCATGTCACTCCACATCCTTACTGGTTTTGTAGCTACTCTAGTGGGATGCTTGGTAGTGTATGCTTGACTGATGGTTTGAGTGTCATATTATGGTTAAGAGTGGAGAAGCCTCTCCTAAAATTGGCATGTTGAGCTGCATGTATTCCCTCACTCTCTGCCCATCTGCTCAACTATTGCTCAAGGATAGATGCATAGAACTATGCCAATGTGTGTCCAATCACAATAGTATGGTAGTTTCCTAGATCCATAGGATAGTAGATAGTCTCCCAGTCTTAGGTAGACCTTCACACATGACACGTTTGAATAGAACTACAAGAACCTCTTCCATCATATCTCTAGCATGTATAACGTGCTCTGCTACTAAATCATCATGAGCATATTCCCTTCTGGTCCTCATCCTGTCAATGTCCTTCTTTACCATCAAACTAGTAAAGAAGGTACTCGTAGATGGGCATGGTTTAGGAGGATCTAGAAGGGGTGTTTCGTATACGTCATGCCTATCTTGAGTCTCTACTCAAGAACAACAACAGGTATAAGTCTTGTTCCATTTAAGCTAGGGATGTTTGCTTCTTCTGCCACACAAGGTGCCTGAAAGCTACCTGAGAATGTCTATGATTGATGACCCCTAGGAGAAGATCCCTCTGAATTTGTGCTCTTGTCTCTCTACACTCCTTGTCATACCAACAGTTCTCTACACTTCTCGTCATACTTGAGAGTGTATGTGATTGATGATCCCTAGGAGAAGATCCCTCTGAAGGTGTGCTCTTGTCTCTCTACACTACTTGTCATACCAATAGTTATGAGGCATGGTCCCAGAATGGCGTCTCTGATTAGGATGAGTGTGTGGTAAGCCCCTGTTGATGCATCATGCAATGTCTCAAAAGTGGTGATTTCCTCCATTGAGAGTCCTAGTCTAGCTGTTGTACATAGATGACTATAGATCTCCTCTATATAAACACAGTCAACCTCTAGTGTAAATAAATATTGGGTATGCAGAGTCCTCCCTTTTGACACTTGTAAAGGTCAAAAAATAAACAAGTCTAGGTTCCCTAATTTAATAGTCGGGAGGCACTAGAGGTCAACTATTAATACCATGGGCAAGCTTCTCAATTCTCTCTGGTCAATTAAGCTGTTGAATCGCAAAAGTATTTCATGTCCAAGGACTGACTAGAGGCTATACCTAGAAGACCTTCTAGTTAAGCTACGATAAAAAGAATTGCATATGAAATCATCACCTGAATTATTCCCTTTGTTTGAACCCCAAAGTGTTTTCGACATTGATTCTATTTTTTACTGGATGCTTCTTTTGTATGCCTTGGCTTTTTTCTTTTCAAGGAAAAGTGCCCACACTGGGAACCTCTAGGGCTCTAGTACCATAGGCAATACATGTGACCGAAGTACATAATCAAGCTGGGATTTCTCTTCCAGCTTAAGATTTTACATTTTTGACACTTTTGTTTTTTTGGTTTTTTTTTTTTCATTTCCTTTCAATTCTGTAACTTTGGGTGGTCATATTGACACTATTACCCTCCCCAGGCTCATCACAATAGTAAACTCCCTTTTTATAATACTTAAACTAAAGGTGAAGAGGGATCAAGCCCACTATAAAGCACTAGTACATTGCACACAATGCTTCATAGTATCGGATTAAGAACCTAAAGAAACCATTGAAAATTAGGAAGGCGTTTCTCATAGTATTAAGATAAGATCTCTAATGTCTATCTTGGTCAAATTAGCTTAATCAAATTGCTTGATTCATAAACCTAAACAAGGGACTATGACAAAAACTTGTATTATAATGTTTAATACTAAGCAAATGTGATGAATATTGTGCTACCAATCACAGTTAAAGCAAACAAACATGGATGCTAAAAAAAAACAAGAGGCAATGATAATGGACAAGAAATACCTGCTCGTGTTGATGATCGCGTTTGATTGGAAGAGTGAACTAGACAAAGATTGCATGAAGTTCAAAATCCCAACTATTGCAACGCGCTCCTATACACACTAGAAAACACAAATAATACGTCTAGGAGGCACATCAGTGGGAAGAGGCACCAACCTTTATTGAACACAATCAAAACAACATAAAAAATCTTAACCTAATTATTTGCACTCCCCTATAGTTTCAAGGGAACAGGATATTGAATAGATGGGCGGAAATCCCCAAGTCTAAACCCCTATCCTTGTCATCGTCAAGAAAAATAAAGTCATCATGTGTGAGACCATACATGCCATCCGTGTAATCATGTAAATCTTCCTCATCATTAGATGCACATATATTCACTAAGAAGTCAGCTTGCTTAAAAGGGTAAGCTTGTGCAATCAGAGAGACGTTCTCTATTAAGTAGGGATTAGTCGTGGTCAAGAGACCTATCAGCCATTCTAATTCTTTGAAATTTCTCTCAAAGGCTAGTGTATCTACCAAATCCCATTCACAGGCAAGCACCAGGTAGACTATGTGAAATACTTGTGAAAAGTAAAGAGTATACCTCTCACCCAAGGTAGGAGTGGATGACTCTAGCATACTAGCCATATCTGTACACACTAATAGATTTTGCTTAGTGTGCAAATATCATAAGGGTCATGTTCTTGTGCATAATGTGTTATTATGATTTTTTGGTCATGTACTAGAACTTATAGGTTTCCAGCTTTTTGTTTGGTGGCTCTTGCTCTTTTACTTTTTTATTTTTGTTTTCTAAAGTATAAGATTATATATTTACATTCCCTAAGATTGGGAGATTGAGAGGTCAGGGAGGAAGGTTAAGAGGGGAGCAAGTGAATGATGGATGCCAGCAAACACTCTCCCCTTCCTTGGGTAGATCATACCTTCGGGAACAATGTCGTCACCTTTTAGAACCAATTGTTCAAAAGTTGTTATGGGTGAGGACTTTGACCAACAGCTTTTCACCACCCTAGGTGTTTCATCTAGTTGCAAAGGTGGTAAGGTACTCTACCATGATTTTACTTGAAACGTGTTTTAGGTGATGGATTTACAATGGGAGGTTTTATTCTTTACTTGTTTTTTTGTACAATTTTTGTGGTTGGTGGAAGTTTTGTGATGAAGCTTGTGTTTTTTTAGAAGAACTACATGAAGAGCAAGAAGCTTCATTTGTTTTTTCTATGTTTGAACCGAGTGAAACAAGTCGTTCTCACTTGGGTACCCAAACTAGCTCCGGATCAGGTGTATAGTGTTTTGTGATCTTTCCCTTCCCACGGTCTCCAATTGGCTCTATCGTTACAGGATTCTATTCACATGGGTCTATGACAGGTAAGAATACAAGTTACGTTTATGCACCTAGATTTGATCATTCCTTGAAGCTCTAGAGGGTTGGGCCATAGGTACAGATGGTTCAACCTCTTGGACATGCAATGTTTTGGGTTGTATTTCCTTAGGAGGTGATATCTTAGGGACTATTGCTTGAGTGGTAGGGCTAAGAGTTGGTTTATGTGTTGTGACACTCCCAGTCCCCCAATCAATAGTTCATTTGGTCGCTATCATCCACGCGTGTCCTAGGTTTATATTGCCTTCCATAGTTCCAGCATGCATGACCAAAACATCTTGAGCTACGACCCCATTGTCATATAACTGACAAAAGTGTGCCAGGTTCCAAAAACCGTAGTTTTTTTCTTGTTGATACCCTTGACTTTGGATGGTACTCTCAGATAGAGATGGCTTTCCTAACTGACACTACACTCCATATGATAACAAATTATATTTAGTACTTGTGACAATAAGGTGTTATATAGCACTTTTCCATAGGTGATGTTTAACTCAATAGAGTATCATAGAGGCGTGTCAAAGTCCAATCAATCATCCTCTTTTTCAACTTGAAATGCATATGTAACTCCAAGGTTGGCCTCTCGTTGGCATCTAATACGTTGATGCCGCTCCTTAGCCTCAGCTTGAGCTTGTATCTTTTTCAATTCTTCTTGTGCCTTAGCTGCCTTTTTTTTATAGATGGCGCATAGCTCCTCTTGGCTTAAAGGATCATAGTATCTTTTAAATTTACTCCCATTAAGGAATCCAAGAGTTTTCACACGAATGGTACTATGTGGGGTAATTTCACATACTCTATATGGTCCTTTTCCCGCGTATTTCAACTTTTTCTTCTCGTTATGCACTCCATACATAAGGACCTTATCCCCAACCTTGATATCCTTGTTCTTTAAATGACGGTCAAACCATTTCTTTCTCCTATCTTTCTCCACAAGTGCATTTTGCACAGCCAATTTTCTTTCTTCATCTAGCCTATCAAGGATATATAAACACTCAACTAAAAGGTTACCATCCCAACCTTGTTGTGAAGCTACCCATAGACTAGAAGTTACAAACTCCAATGGCATAACTGCTTCTTAGCCATATACCATTTTGAATGATGTACAATTAATAGCCACTTTCTAAGCAATACGATAAGTCCATAGAGTTCATGTCAACTTCAAATCCCAATCTGTGCAATAAGCTTCTACTGTTTTGGTCAAGAAATAAATTAAAGTCTTGTGAGTACTCTCAACTTGACCATTTGCTTATGGATAATAAGGTGTAAACTTATGGTGGGCTATCATGAAGTTTTTCGTGAGTTCTTTTATTACTCTATTTATAAAATGAGTACCATTGTCACTCACAATCTCAAAGGGGCAACCAAATTGCGTAATAATGTTCTCAAAGAGAAACTGTGCGGTTGACCTTGTATCAACCTTGCGTGTTGCCTTGGCTTCTGCCCACTTTGTTTCATAGTCAGTGGCAACAATAATATATCGAGATTGAGTGTTACGAGCTGTCGGACTAATTGGGCTTACAAAGTCTAAACCCCATTTTTCAAATAGTTGAGTCACTTTAATAGGATAAAAGGGCATCTTATCCTTTTGTTGTGTGATCTTATAATGTTGGCATGATGCATCCTTGAATAAGGTAGGTCACTAATAGCCTGATTGCAACACCTTTCTAGCAATTAGTTCCCCTTAGAAATGTCCTCCGGCTATACCCATGTGGGCTTCTTGCAGTATGTAATAAATACTCATCCTCACGAGCACAATGTCTAAGAATATCGTCCTTCCCTAACTTGTAGAGAGTTCTTGCAATTAGAGAATAAGGTTCACATTCCTTTAATAGTTTTTCATCTATAACCTTACAAAGCTCTTTGGGTGGAAAATCATTAATTAAAAATTTCACAATCTTCTCACTCCATTTAGTCATGATCTTGACTAGGAATAGGGAAGTATTGCGCAATTCATCATCGATTCCAGTAGGGGATTCACCACTGGGTATGCGAGACAAATGATCTGCCATGACATGTCTTTTACCGGGTCTCACCACAACAGTAAAATCAAACTCGAGAAGAATTAACAACCATCTTGTAATTCTTTCCGTGGAACAAGGTTTATTAAGTAGATACAACAACTCTTGGTGATCCACATAGAAACAAAACTTGTTAGCAAGAACGTAGTAGCAAAATTTCTTCACTGTGTAAATCACGGCTAGACCTTCCCGCTTTATAGTGGTGTAGTTCCTCTCAACATCATTTAATTGACAACTTACAAAGCTAATAGGATGGTCCAATTTAGCTAGAACACACCCAATATCATGCATCAATATGCACATGGAAAATTACATTCCAATCGGGCACTCATAGGATGGGAGCACTTGTCAATGCCTTTTTTAATAACTCATATGCATGGTCATACTCCACGGTCCACTGGAACTCAATAAGAAGCTTGTACAATGGGCAAGCTATCTCAGCAAAGTTTAAAATAAATCGCCGGTAATAACCAACATGGCCCATGAACCTTTGAACTCCTTTATAGTTTGTAAGTGGTGGAAAATTGAAAATGGCTTTAATTTTTCTTTCATTTATCAAAATCCCAATTTTGGACACTATATGCCCTAAAATGACTCCATGCTTAACCCAAAATTGGCATTTGAAAGGGTTTAATGAGATGCGATACAATCTGCACTTTTCAAACACTTCTCGTAAACATGATAGTGTTGTTTCCAAGAGGAATAAAGGTCATCTAAAAAAGCTTCACAAAACTCCCTCAAATATTCTCTAAAAGCAGTGTTTATTAACCTTTGGAAGGTAGCAGGGGCATTGGTTAAGCCAAAAGCCATAACACAAAATGCCAATACTCTAAATTCGATTATAAAAGCAGTTTTATCTTGGTCCTCTAGAGCAATTGTGATTTGACTGTAGCCAGAGTATCCATCCAAAAATCTACAGGCTTCCTTCCGTGCAACTCTTTCAAGCACATATTCTGAATATGGCAAGGGGTAATGGTCTCACCTAGTGGAGGAATTGACCTTCTTGAGATCCACGCACACTGTAAGTTTCCCATTCTTTTTTGGCACAATAACTATTGGAGACACCCATTCTAAATGCTCAATAGGGTATATGAATCTGCATTTGACAAGCTTTTCAATCTCTTTTTGAACAATCTTTGCATACTTAGGCTTCATTGGGTAGGGTCGTTTTGATAGACTAGTTTTGCCATGCTATTCATGGGGATTGTGTGTTGCACCACAGAAGGTGGAACACCTTCCATATCATAATATATCCAAGAAAATTTATCCTTGAACTCCTTGAGAAGCTCCTTGAGTACATATTCCTCAGTCTCTGTTAGATCTTGGGCAATGAAAACAAGTTTGGACTCCTCACTTAGGTCTACTAACTCTATTTCCTTAACTATTGTGGGACCATCATAGACTCCATTGCTTCCATCGATAGGTGTTCTCTGAGCCTTTGTATACACAACCTTACGCTCCTCTGTGGTGTAGGATTTGAAATGATCAGGTGTAGGGTGTAAGTTCATGGGATCTTGTTGTTCTGTGGGCTGTGATTTCTCTTCCGCTTCCTTTTCTTGTTGAGCAAGCTCTCAATTTTGTTGTCTGCTTACAGTACGGTTCAACCTTGGCTTCTCTATAGCCTCTAGTTGTGCAATGTCGATGGATTCTGGACTACACCACATGACGCTTTGAAGGTATTCACCCAAATTATTTACCAACTTACGATGAGCATCACACACATGCCCCCCATTAAGCCATTCTATGGTAGACTTCTTTTCATTTATCCTAGCACGCAGATTTGCTCGATATTGTTGGCTCTTATATCTCGTACTTATCTTGTCTAATTTTATATTACGGCCGATAGATTGTCAACTAGGGTACAACTGGGCCCTGAATGGCTTGTCCCCACATTTGCATTAAGATTTAACTCAGATTCTTCATTATCAAGATCTTCTAACATCCCAATAGGTTTAACAATAGTCCCATTGGCCATCTTTACCACTATGTTTGTAGTCCCCAAGTGAGGTCTTCCCATAGACTCCCATCAATTCTTAGTTACAATGCTAACCCTAGCGCCCCCATCAAGGATTCCCTTCACAGTTAACCCCTTAGTAGTGATTGGTATGGTTGCATTGGATTCATCACCTTCAAAGTATTGTCCCAACTTGTTAACAGGTATTTCAACAACAAAGTTTTCATCTAGGTTGGGTCATGTATCTAAATGTTCCTCATCTATTGGCACCTCCTAGCTCCATCCATGTATGCAAATTGTGGTAGCCCGACTTTCAGTTCTCCATTGAGGAAAGCTCAAAGAGCTAAGAATATATCGGGATCTCCATATAGTTTAGACATGATGGTGGTTCTAACTTCTAAAGCCATGATCCATCAATTTGGCAATATTTCACGACACTTTTTGGGCTTCAGTCCCTTGACATGGGAAAGATAGGATCTTCGTTTCTTTGATAGGGTCAGGTAATCCCTCTGTAAACATTCTCTCTAACAAAAAGGGAGTATGCCCACTTCCCAATGACTTAAAGTCGTTTTCTTCTTGGATAACACTAGGAATAGCTAGTGGTCTATGGTCTTTGTGAGGTTGATTTTGTGTAGGGAACACTGTGCCTGTAATCTCGATCTGCATAGGTGCTGGTTCTAGATCCTTTTGGGTCTCTTCTACCAAACTCATTAATTGCTTAACTCGCCCAATCTCCTCTGTAGGGTTTAGGTAAGCTCATATCTTCTTCTTGGGTCCTGCCCATTGTGGCTCATGATGATCTTCCTTGTTTTTTTCTTTTATAATGGTCGTTTTAGTCTCCATGGTCTCACCTAAATCAGAATCCTCTTTAGTGTCGTTCATATATACGGGGTCACACCAGTCCCTATGTTGGTCTTTGAACTGGGGTCTAACTTCTTTTTTTTTTGCGATCTTTTCCTTCGTGTTTTCTTCTTCTTCTGAGATTGGGCAATTGATGCTGTGTCTCTTTCTTCAATGGTTTTGGAGCATCGATCGTGTGAGTACATTTACTGGTACCACAGGTGTACTTTGTGATGGATCCTCAATAACCTCAATTAAGTTCAATGGCATGATCTTTGGTGCATTCGGATTGTTCATACATTGGGAAATCAAATGATCTATGCCACATCAATTACACATGACTATGGGCATTGTAGATATGCTTGATTGATTGATTTGCATTAGTGTGGCATCCTTTTGTAGTCTAACGGGACACTTGGCTACACAATGTGGACCCCACTCGCGTAGCATTGAAGAGGTGGTCTCTTGGCACCTGAAATTGATATTTTAGCCTCTTGCCGCAAGAGCAGCTACTTGATAGACAGGTTTGACTTGTCCCCAATAGTCCTCCATGTAGTATTGTGGACGTTCTTCAAGTGCATCAATCCCATAGGCAATACTAGGGTCAAAATCATCCTCTCAATCCACACAAGCAATAGATGACTCATAACCCACTTGATTCACAGAAGTTATTCTTGGATGTGGGGGTTGTGGTCTTAACACAGGAGGCGGTAATGGTGTTGTTTGAACAACATTTTGGGCCCTAGGGACCATGTGTTGTGACAATTGCTCAAGAGGTGGGGCCGCATCAATGCAGGCACTTGAGGTGTGTCCATCCATGCTAAGGTTGGTCTATTGTCCATCACGCATTTAATACTATGCAATCCTTGGCTTGATGACCATACCTCCCACAGGCATTGCAATTCCCATTAAATTTTACTCTAAAGGTAGGGCATTCACTGGTACTATGTGGACCATAACAAATTGAGCACCATTGTTGCTCCCTTCTTGGATACATATGATGAATCTGTGGAGCACGATTGTCTCTAATACTTTCTTGAATGGCCTAGGTGAAATCTGATAAAGTCATCTCAAATATATTTGGCTCTTTAGCAATAGGCTTCATGGTCATTGGCTCATGCCCCGATGCGTGCAAGCTAGTAGATTTAGGCTCAACAGACACTCTTTTTCCTTAAATCATTAAGTTGTTCTCCAATCGGATCGCATTCGTGGTGACTGCTTCCCAAATGGTGATATCTCATATGACTAGGTCATTGTAGATATCCTCATGTTGTAGTATCCTAATGTATCTATCAAGAAATTGGCTATATGGAGTTAAAAATAATTTCCACCATTAAACCCTTTTGTGGATTTGAACCAAAATCATGACAAATACCTGTAAGCTTCTACTTGACAAAAACTCAATAATCCCCATGGTGTCATTGGTTTAATGTAACAATATATATTTTTCAAATATTCATAGCTTCTGCAAGAAGAGGTCATATTTAAGATAAGATTAACAATCTCTTTTCCATAGTAGTTAGAAAATATATGAGAGGAAGACCAAAAATTTCACAGGCTCGCTGCTACTGTCCGTACCCCCCCCCCCCCCCCCTCCTGCTGCCCTCACGTAGTCCCTCCGCCCACCCTCCTGCACGTTGCCCCCGTGCCCGCCCCCTGCATGCTCTGCCTTGCCCACTTCCCTCTGCATGTTGCCAGCCCATTCCACCACCCATTGCCAACCCCACCCGCTGCCTGCCCGTCCCCAGTTGCTCCCATGTCCGCGAGCCGCCCCATTGCCCCACCACTCTCCTGCACACTGACAATACCCATTTCCTTGCCCGCCTGAATTTCACCATTAGCCACTACTCCTGCTTGTCGGGCCTTGCCAGCTCCCTCGACGGGCTTGGTCTAGTAGGATATTCCCCCTTTGTCGATGTTTCCCTGCCCTTTCTTCAGAGCAGCAGACACAGATGGAGGCTCAAGCTCCCCCCCAGAGGAACTCCAATGAAGTCCCCTCTCCCAACCCCGCTGAGCCCACCATTCGACTTGCTGTATCACTGACAGAGCAAGCGAGCTAGGGGTGAACGTCTACAGGCGACCTCCGTCATCTGTAAGATTCTCAGCACCAGACCTAGCAAAGGAGAGCTGTGTGATCTTCTCCAAGCCCGCCTTCTCGCAGAGGTGGGCAAGATCTTGGACGTGCAGTTCCTTGGATGTGGCTACTATCAAATCGAGTTTGAGACCTCCGAGATGGCATCCAAGGTCAGTGTGATGAGCCCCTTGACCATCCGAGCAGTTCGAGACCACTTTCGATAATGGAGACATGGTTTTGACCCAGCTTTAGATGTTCTGGTAGAGGAGGTAGACCTTCCCATCTCTGTGTGCTTTCTTGGTTTGAGGAGGGAGTACTTACCACTTTTGTCTAGGATAGGCTCAGAGATTGGGACTATCCTAGAGACACCTTGCACGGCATCCTCATTTGCTACCAAGGCGGCCGTCATTCCCTCAGTACGTGTTTTGGTTAGGGACACCCACACCCTCCCCAAGGTTATCCTACTTCCGCAGGTGAGTGGGGGTTGGTTCAAATGATCGTGGAGTATTTGGGCCTCTTGAATTAGTGTTTCATTTGTCGATAGATGGGCCATCTTGCGAAGGCGTGTTCACGGAGGAGACCCCGACCTACACCAGAGGCCCAGCCCTAGCCCTCAAGGGCTAGCCATCAGCAATAGGTAGAGTCACAGAGTACGCAGGAGGTGGAGCCACCCTCCGAGCGAGGGGCTCAAGCAAAGGAGGGTTGGCAGCAGGTTCGTGGTGGTCGCATTGGCAGGGGACTCCGCACCAGCCTGGCACTCAGAGTGGTCCTTAGGCTCTTGCCCAGCAGTAGTGGGTTCCCACGGAGAACTGATTTGACCCTCTTCAACAGGACGAGGTCCCTGCTCCAGCCTCCACCTCAACCTCACCCTCTACAGCCCCTCCTCCCCACAAGTTCCCCCCCTCTTAGCCCCCCCCCCCCCCCCCCCCTTCTCCTCCCTCTGTCTCTCCATCTTTCCCTCATACCTTTGTCAATCCCCCTCTCCCCCTGCTCCCTCACCTCCTCCCGCTCCAGTCCCGCAGTCGTCCCAGGGGGCAAGGCCTTCCTCGGCTGCTAGGAGATCTCTTAGCAGCTCCTTTGCCACACGTCTCTTAGCAAGAGAGGGACAGCCTTTCTTGAGACCCCGTCTTCTCGTACAAGTGTCTCCCTTTGCAGCAGTTCCTCAAGGTCTGACGACCTTTGACATTTGTCGCCATTGGGATTTCTTTGCCTACGACTTTACACGTTTTCTCGGTGACCCCTCACCAGACATTGAGGCAGCTTGCTTCAAAGTTCATGTATTGTTCCTTGCAGCTATGGGGATAGAGGCCTTGGACTCAACGGTTGCCTTCTCTTTTCCCCTATGCGGCAGGGACGAGGCTGAGTGGACTATAGACTCAGTGTTGGAGTGGCTACAGACACGGGCCCTAGAGTTCTCTCACCACATGGGAGACCTAGGGGTTACAGAATTGCTTCACACTCTTTGGCCATTGGCCAAGTTTGTAGTGACACCTCCAGACGCAGCAGGATGTAGACACATTGTGGTTCATTTTTTTGCTGACATGCAGAGCCCGCCATGCTATGTACACATACATGAGGACTCCTGGATAGAGGAGGTTGCTTTATGCACGGCTCGGTATGCTGCCTGGGTTAGACACTCTTTGCAGTCACGCCTTTCTCAAGGACGCTCGGATGTGGATTACTCCCCATCCAAGCCTGCCTCGAAGATAGCACACGGTTAGCTGTTGTGCGGCAAGATCAGTTCTCGCTCACTCCCCATGAGAATCGTCTCATGGAATGTACAGGGACTAGGTGGGCCCCAGTTTCAGCATCAGAGGGTCCAACTGTGTCACGAGCTTTAGCGATGCCTTGTGGGAGGAGAGATTGACCTTCTTATGCTACACGAGCATCGTCTGTGTGAGAGACACTTTAGACGTTATGGTCAAATTTTGTGTGGACGATATGAAACTTTTTGGTGAGTTGCATTTGGACCTAGAGGCATCCAGGGCGGGGTATGTATGACTATTGCGGATTCTTTGCAGCATGCCACTATGGGTAGAGATATTATTGTGCCAGGTAGGGCTCAGTGGATCACTATGCAGGTTCAAGGTTGTCTCGTGGGCTTCCTGAACATCTATGCCCCCAATGTGGCAAGAGCACGTGCAGAGTTTTGGTCTCAGATTGTTGAGTCTCTGTCACACAGGCAGAGCAATGGTGCATAGGGGGTGACTTCAACATGTGGAGGAACCCTCTGACAGGATTGGTGGTAGCCATACTACTGTGCATGGAGTTGAGCTGGCAGCTTGGAAGAGGTTTTGTTTGACTCTGCATATTTCAGATGTGTAGCAGCATTCTACTTTTGTGAGTCCCCCAGACAGCCTAGCTTTCTCTTGTTCAGACGGCAGAGTGGGAGGCGTGAATCTATCGCGGATAAATCGCTTCTAAAGTAGTGACCACTTCTGTGACTTCGGTGGGACAGTTGGCATTCTGGCAAGGAATTCCTTTTTGGACCATGCTCTAGTGATCCTTACAGTGACTGATAGGTAGAGGAGAGGGAGCACAATGCTTCGCATCCCAAAGAGGGTCTTGCTAGACTCAGTGCTTAGAGAGCAAGTGGAGGCTCTTTGGACAAAGAGCTTAGACATGTAGGATTCTCTTGTTGACACAGTAGCCTCAGGACTTGCTCAGCTTAGTCGACTCTTTCTTCAGGAGTCTTCGGCTCGCCTGGCTGTAGCGAGAGAGGAGGAGGAGCGTCTCCAATGGGTGTTGCTTCCTTGCAAAGCACGCAAGAGTAGCATCCTAACAATCCTTGGTTTGAGCAGCAATTACAACATGCTTTCCAGGAGCTCCTCATCAGCATAGAGGAGAGGCACCATGAGTTTGCTTTCCATCGACATGCATCTCAATGGACCCAGGTGGGTGACAGAGTGACAGGCGCTTTCTTTGAGGCAAAGGGACCTCGACATATGCATGCCAAGGTCAGTCAGTTGAGGAGGCCTAACGGGTCACTTGCTTCAGAGCCAGAGGACATGTAGTTGCCAATAACTTCTACCATGATTTACTATCAAAGATGCATGCAGAGAGCAGGTGTGGACACAGATGCCTTGTCTTGTGACTGAAGAGATGCACCAGAGGCTTGAGCTACCTCTTCAGCTAGAGGAGCTACACACGGCTCTGAGAGCACTCCCTCATGGTAGCTGTCCAGGTGAGGATGGCTTGACTCCCAGCTTTTTCTTGGAGTACTGGGACTTGATTGGTTCAGATCTCTGCAATGCTTTCCAGCACATCCTACACACAGGAGAGATGCCTGACAGCATGAGTGAGGGCCTGATTTACCTCATTCCCAAGAAGGGTGGCTCCTTGGATGAGATTCGACAGTGGTGCCCCATCACCATCCTCAACTCAACCTACAAAATTCTTGCCAAGGCTCTGAGTTTGAGGATTTAACAACTTTTAGAGAGCATTATACATGGGACTCAGACAGGTTTTGTCAAGGAGCGTAGTATCCTTGACAACATCTTTACTTTTTGGGAGGCTTTTGCCCTTGCGCGGCTCCGTGGTGAGGATCTGGTGATTCTTCTTCTCAATTTTGAGAAGGCCTACGGCAAAGTTGATTGGGATTTTTTGGAGGGCAGTCTACGTAGGATGGGCTTCCGAGATGCTTGGATCAGAGGGGTGTCAGCTTTGTACAGACGGGCACACAGTCAGGTACTTTTGTCAGGAGGTAGAGGTGATCAATTCATGCTCACATGTTCAGTCAAATAGGGCTGCCCTCTTGCCCGCTTCCTCTTTCTGTTCTATGTTGAGGCCATGATCAGGTTTCTGATTTCACAGCAGGTTGCTTTACATGGCTAAGTGCTCCCTATTCGGGGAGATGAGCTATTGGACGCTGAGTTTGCAGACGAATTGGCCTTGTACTTAGATGGCCACGAGGCCAACCTTCATAGGTGTTAGCAGGCTCTTGAGACTTTCTGTTGTGCATCTGGCGCACTGAACAACTGGAGAAAGACAGTGGCTTTCTCGGTTGGTAGTGCTTGTACGCCTGATTGGATGCCAGGTGAGTGTTTCATGTGGATTCCCCCAGGGACTGCAGCTCAGTACTTGGGCTGTCAAGTTGGTTAGGATTTGTCTCCCGATCAGCAGATTGCTCCCCTCCTCCTATCTATCAGGAGGAAGTTGTTACATTGGAGTTCGGCACAACTTTATCTGGCTGGCAGAGTTGTAGTGGCCAACCAGGTGTTTTTGGCTACTATGTGGCACATCACTTCTTGTTGGATCTTCTCGAGTTCTTATATCAGCCAAGTAGAGAGGCTAATCAGGAACTTCCTTTAGTCAAGGCGTGACACTCAAATGCCCGGGCCAAAGTGGCATGGTAGGTCATCACTCTTCCTTGTTCTCAGGGAGGGTTGGGGATCATAGACCCAGCACAGTAGAGCAGATCCCTTCTTGGGAAGTTTATCGTCAGAGGACTTCTTCCAGGTTAGGAGCCCTGGAAAAATTTCTTGCTTCAGCGGCTTAGTGCTAGGGTGCCTCAGGCTAGAGGCCCCTGGCGACCCTCGACTAGATGGATTTTCACAGAGATATGTAGAGTTGGCTTGAGCAGGAGACTCGAGGACCTCTTCACTGTGAGTTTGCTCCAATCTTGGGAGCCACTATCCAGAGGCCTAGAGGAGAGTCAGTCTTCTTGCATGGAGGAGCGTCTGAGACAACCCCTTGTTTGGAACCCCATGATTAGCACTCAGAGAGGCCACTTGGTTGGTAGTCGGCCTCATGTTTCCTGGGGTCCCATGGCAGAGGGTCCAGCAGGCTCTTTAGGTGACTGGTTACAATTTTCAGGCTTGTCAGGGGAGCTTCAAGGCATTCAGCTCTGCAGGGCATGACAGGGGTGCAGAGCATGTGTCAGGACATCTCATAGGCAGTACCAGCTGAGTGGCTCACACCTCTCGAGTCAGCAGCACCCAGATGGATGGGAGCCTTCACGCGACTGGAGGTTCTCATCTCAGTTTGGGCTTGCTCAAAGACTATACCCTCCCTGTTTTTCGAGCTACAGGGTGAGGGACATTTACACAGAGTTGCAATAGAGGCTCCACAGGTGGCAAAGTGCTGCTTTCAGAGGATCCGAGTGGTGGGTATCTCTGGGAGGACTTGTGTTATAAATCTCAACCCAGTAGCTCTTGAGACTGGCCACTGGAGACTGTGGGCTTGGGAGAGTTGTCCACTGGTACGAGTACAGTGGGATCCTGGAGAGTGGCTTTGGAGGGACCCTTTCTCCTCAGCAGACCATCCAGGCGTCCCTTTCTTTCAGTACACTGTTTGACTGGGACGTCACATACTAGCAGTGTAGAGAGAGGCTCATCCTACCACAACACCTCATTGGTAGCAAGAGGGTCTCACAATTGAGATATTGGCAGCTTTTTGGGAGAGGTTGTGGGACTCCAGATAGCCAAGGCGAGTCACTTTGTTCTAGTGGTTGGTTGCACACTGAGGTACAACAGTTGGCAGTTGGCTTGTACATTGTGGTCTCTCGGCCGCATGTGTAGCTTGTGACCATCTTGTGGAGAGTTAGCGTCACTGTCTTTGGGACTATCCTTTGGCACAGCAAGTGTGGCTTTGTGTTTCGACTAATGCCAGCTCTTTCCACAGCTCTATAGTACACATGGGGAGCAGCTGCTTGGTCTACTCTCACGGGCCTAGCACTTTAGTTTGAGCTATCCTCCACCAACAAGATGATAGTGATGCAGGGGGGTCAACCTACACTCCATCCAACTACAGAGCTTACTCCACAGGAGTGGTGCAGTGAGAGAGAGGCTGTTGGGAGCTCATCAGAAACCTCACAATCTGGTTCATCTGGAGGGCCCGTTGCTTCCGCATCTTTGAGGCTCGCCATGTACCACCAGCAGAGACTGCTCGGGATCTTTGGCTAGAGCTGATCCATACTCTCAGAGGACAATTTGAGAGACTCTAGGGCAGCTCTGACCGCATGCGGGAGTGCAGAGAGGTTTTTCGTCGACTCTGGCGTCTTGGGCCTTTCTTCACTATGGTCCAGGTGTGCTCAGATGGCACTACTATCCACCTATGTGGCTCTTCCCTCCTCCCATCTCTTTATTTAGCCTCATTGTACATATGATGTTTTTTCATTGGGAGTGTCTCCCCATCATGATTGTTGTAGCCCTCTCTCTCAAAGGTGGTTGTAGCCCTATGGGCAATTTTCATTAACTAATAGAAGGATCTTTTTCTTGGAAAAAAAAAGACCAAAAGTTCCAACAAAGGAACCAATTGGTGCATTCATACCAAAAGTTTTTTATTTCAAAAAAATTCAAGAAAATATCAAAATGAGGGTTCTCCAACCAAATCAACATGCAAGAAATACATCTTACACCTAACATTTGGAGTAAGGTTCTAGAATGAGTGCCTACAAAAGGGACAACAACCTAGTATCATTTTAGATCAAATCCCAAAATCATGCTTAGTTTAAGCGACAACAATTGGTCCACTATTGAGAAAATTAGACCAACCATCAAATAGAGTGTTTCTTATCAATGAGAAAAATCAGAGCTAATTGAATTAGGATTAAGGCATTAAAAAATACAAAGATTCCAATATTTCTTTCTTTAGGAACAACCAATCAGAAGACCCAAAGTGAATATGCTTTCAAGTCTAGCAATCATATCAATCCATACATTTAAGGGAAATCAAGACTTGCACGTTGAACATGTTATTTATAGAGTTCTCCTAGAGTAAGGTCATGGCTAAAAAGTAAAGATCCATAAAGCATGAATTGGTTTCTATTAAAAAGACCAATGAAGAGAAGGCATCCTCAATAATTCCATGCAAATTAGAGAGTAGTAAAGCCTAGCAAATCTAAAACTCAGCACGATAGCACACTTTACTCCAATACCTAGCTTCACTAAAGTC
Source organism: Adiantum capillus-veneris (assembly GCF_014529385.1). Lineage (NCBI taxonomy): Eukaryota > Viridiplantae > Streptophyta > Polypodiopsida > Polypodiales > Pteridaceae > Adiantum > Adiantum capillus-veneris. The sequence continues at coordinate 71,957,696 of NC_140938.1, read as the reverse complement.
TGTAAACATCTGGGAGTTCTCTGAATCTGGCTTTACTCTAATCAATAGAATTGTGGATCCTGTGCTCTTTTTCCACTTATAAGATACCTATGGCCTTTCGAATCTGTATACAAATCCTTATCTCCAATGTAGTCATAGAGTTGTAAAATCTGGTCCATTGCACTTGTGCATGCGTTGCTACTTCTACTAGTTAGCTTTGGTTCTAGTGCATTTGAACTCTCGGCTCAGCTTGACTCCATGTCGTCTTGGTCTCTAAGAACTATCTCCTAGCAAATCCTGATGTTGATTAGCAAAATTACTCCTACTCGAGTTTGATAAGACTGCTTTTGCCAAAGTACTTTTGGTAGTTGATTGCTCTTAGACTCACAAGAGTTGATTAACTCTAGCTACTCTAGCTCGAAAGTGTCAGAATTGATTGCAACCTTTGAAATGATGAAAATCTGGGCTTTGAATAGCCTATTCGAATCCAATGTGATTTGTGCCTCGATTCGCAAGTTCCATGCGTGAAACTGTCCTAATGGCTTGATTTTACTAAAAATACGTTTCGAACTGCACTTTTATATGCTCGATCCTAGTTTGACAGGTTTTTGATTGTTCGCTCAAACTGCTCAATTTTTTGCTAACTATTGTGATATTCTTTAACAACATAGCACATCGATTTCAACACCGATTTTTTCGACTCAAATTGTTGGCACCGATGACATCTCTTTCATTACGCAGCGGATTTTCAACATCCAACCCTGACACACGAGCATTCACACGGACGAGCGTTTTTCCACGGGCAATTGTGCTTGCAACATGCACATGTGTGGTACCTCTACCATAGAGGAGTGACATCGACATCGAGCACACCAATTTCGCTCTACAGCACAATTTTCAGCTTCGACTTCTTTGGTGGCTACTCGACTATAATGTTTCCTCCGCGGCATCGGAAATCGGCATCGACATTCCCATTCTACATCGACACATAGGTACACAAGGGTTTTTTTGAGCCTACCTACACTAGTTTCTCCAAGTTTCCAGACACTTGCAGGCACAACACTTTTCATGCGATTTTGGTAGCCATTTTAACAACAATTTCTCTGCGGACAGATGCATTGACAAATGCATGTTTGTTTGAGTAGACCTAGTGCTATTGAGCTCTTTTAAGAGCAAATATCCCCACAGTGATCCTTTTTACTGCATGCAGCAATTCTTGGCGCCTGTTCGTGCGCAATCACTTATGTCTGTTGAGTTGCGGTTACTGCCTATTGTACTTCGTGTGGAGCCATTTTTGGCTATTTTGGCAATTTTCTCGGCCATTTTTGAGACTTGGACCACCAGAAGAGCGTTTCTAAGACTGTGGCTAGTCGTTTTGTGTCTGCTTTAGGCTTTGGAGGGTCGTTGCATGAGGTTTTCTTTGAGCTGAGGTATTCTTGAATGTTGAGATACCTTTGGTGATACAGGCAGTTGGAGTTACCCTCTTACGGTACCCTCGTTATCGGATATGTATTTGGACAATTTCTTTTGCTTTTGATGTCGAGTTGGCGATCACACAACAGTGGTTTTGAGTAGTGTATGCCCAGTGATTGTTTTGAGCAGTTTATGTGCTTACTTTTGTCCTATCGGGTTTGAGAGTTTGCTCCCCATACAAAAGAGACTCTACCGGATTTTTCCCACGAGTCCATTTTATGTGTTCTTGGCACATTTGGTTGTTCTTACACAGTAGTTTTACTATTTTTGGTTCTTGGCACATTGGGTTGTTCTTACACAGTAGTTTTACTATTTTGGGTTTGAGTTTCTACTTCTGTTTATAGAGGAAACTCTGCCAAGATTATCCCAAAAAATTTGCCCTAATTTTTTGGCCACATTCACTTGAGTCATGGCTACGAGTAGTGCTTTTGAAAGAGAAGAGTACTACATCAAAAAGTTTGATGGCACAAACTTTGCTCTTTGGTGGCAGTGTATGCAAGATGTTTTGATCAACAAAGGCTTGATAGCACCCTTGCATGAAAGAAGAGAGAATGTGTACAATGATGAATAGTGGGAAGCCTTGAATGAGAGGGCCATGGCGACCGTCTGCACCTTGGTGAATCCCTTTACTTTACCATAATGGATAAGACCGATGCTATAGATTATGGGATGCTCTATGTGCAACATGGGACGGCCCAATGCCTCGAACAAGGTTTTCTTGATGAAGAATTTTATGTGCATTAATATAAAAGAGGGCACTATTGTTATTTATCACTTGAACGAGTTCAACAACATCTTTCATATACTACTTCAAAAGGCCTCAATTTCGATGATGAAATGAAGGCTATTTTCTTGCTATGTTCGCTACCATCGTCATGGGCTACCTTCAACACAACCTTAAACAATTTTGCACCTAATGGAAAGCTACTTTTCAATGATGTTGCTAGTGTGTTCCTCACTGAGGAGATTCACCATCAATCTCTTGATGCGAGTGGGCATGGTGATGCGTATGTGGCTAGTGGAAATCGTGACAAGCAAAGATAGCGTGGTCATAGACGCGGTCGTGTTCTCAAGACATAGGCAAGGTCGTAGCAAGAGTCGCGGCAAAGACGTGAGAAATGTTGAGTGTTACTACTGCCATTGAAAGGGACAGTTGAAGAAAGATTTTTTCACAATGCAGCGTGATAAGGGCAAAGAGAAAGCGAAGTCTAACAAACCTATCGTAAAATTTGAAGAAATTAATGTGGTTGAGTCTCCAGCCATTGAAACAGTTTTTGACGTACCAAATGATGTGTTGGTTTCCACATCAAATTTGAGTCCTGATGCATTGTTAGCTCTTTACGAGCACTATGCTAGAATTGGATTGTGGACTCAGGTTCTAGCTTTCATGTGACTCCCCACAAGGAGTGGTTTTCTACATACACTGCCACACATGGCACAGTGAAGCTAGGCAATTCTTATGATCTTGATATATGAGGTGTGGGCAACATTAAGTTCTCTATGTGTAATGGGACTGAGTTTATGCTACACAATGTCATACATGTACCCAAATTGACAAAGAGTTTGATGTTTGTTGTGACAGCTGGATGATTTGGGTTACACTACCATATTTTCTCATGGTTCTTGGATTATCAAAAAGGGAAATTTGGTCATGCTTAAAGGTCAAAAATCCGGCTCATTGGACTCATTTTATGTTTCTTTCGTGAAAGACAATTCCATTTGTGTAGTTGAACTGCCGTCTACATAGTTGTAGCATAGCCAGCTAGGTCATATGAGTCAGAAGGGAATGAAATTCTTCAACATTCTGGTTATATCCCTGTGTTAGATTACTCTTACTTCTCTTTATGTGAGCATTGTATCTATGGCAAACAAACTAGGTTGACATCAGCTCGTTTGAACAAGGAGTTAGGGAGTCCTCTAGATCTTGTTCATGGCTACTGGTGCGGACCTATTCCAGTCAAGTCTCTAGGGGGAGCATTATACTTCGTCACATTCATAGATGACTCTACTAAAAAGGTGTGGGTTTATCTCTTGAAACAGAAGAGCGACGTCTTTAGTGTCTTTCAAAAGTTCTTAGCATTCGTAGAGAACCAATTGGGTAGAAAGCTTAAAGCTTTGCAAAGTGAAAATGGAGGCAAGTATATTTCCTTTGAGCTCAAGGATTTCTGCAGTAAATGAGGCATTAAAATACACTTTACCATGCCTTACACACCCACCCACCCAAAATGGTGTAGCTGAGAGGATGAATAGAACCATTCAGGAACGAGTCATTTCTATATTGTCTATGGGAAACTTACCTCAAGAATTTTGGGGAGAAGCTGTTACAACGCCTGCTTACTTACTCAATCGGTCACCTAGTACGCCACTAAAGTACAAGGTTCTGTAGGAGATGTGGACGAGAAAAGATTCCAATTATGATAGGGTATGTGTATTTGAGTGTGAGGCAATATAATATGTGTCAAAAGAGCTTAGACAAAAGCTGGACCCCAAATCACACAAGTGCATCGTCATTGGGATATGGTGTGATGGAGAGATAGGATATCGTCTCTGGCACTCAGAATCTAAGAAGGTTATACAAAGATCACATGTGATATTCAACGAGTCTAAGATGCATAGAAAGCCAGTGAAAGACATTGAGTATCATAGAGTACGGTTTGAGGATGTTGCCTCACCACCAGTTACACTGAAGGTTGAACATGCTAGTGATTCACCTTCCACTAGTACACACACACATGTTGCTCCAGAGAGAGCTAGCTGCTACAAAGAGGCCATTCAAATGGACAATAGCGTGAAGTAGGAAGAGGCTATGCAATGTGAGTATAACTTGATCTTTGCAAATGAAACTTGGGAATTGACAGAGTTACCTACAGGTAAACAGGCATTGCCATGCAAATGGGTGTACAACAAGAAGTATACCATAGACAATTCCGAGCCTAAGTATAAGGGGTTCAAGAAAAATAAAAGTTGTGGATTTTGATGAAATCTTTTCTCCCATGGTCAAGATGACTACATTGCGTCTTATGCTTAGTTTGATAGCCATTGAGGACATGGAATTAGTCCAAATGGACGTGAAGGCAACTTTTCTTCATGGGGATCTTGAAGAGGATGTCTACATGAAACAACCAGAAGGTTTTGCAATAAAGCTTGAGAAACCAACACGGGCAGAATTGGTGTGTAGACTCAAGAAAGCTTTGTATGGGTAAAGCAAGGCACAAGCCAATTATACATCAAGTTCATTAATTACATTCAGTCCTAGGGTTACATATAGAGACAAGAGGATCACTGCTTGTACACAAGGAGGTTGGATGATGGTTCCCTCATCATTCTGATTTTGTGCGAAGAGGATATGCTCATAGTCGGGAAGTCAAAAGATGAGATTGCACTCCTCAAGGATGCCTTAAGCAAGCAATTTGCTATGAAAGATTTGGGAGATGCACATCACTTTTGTAAGGGCCTTCTTCTAGCCCTTACGTAAGGCCAACACATCTAAGCCACCGACTTAAAAGATGAAAAATAAAAAGAATATAATCATAATAATAATTAAAAAAATATTCAAGTAAATTCGGGCTCAATTCAAGCACCAAAATATACTCACAAGCCACTTCCGGCTTATGCCATGGGAACATGGACATAACCAATTAATAGAAAATTAGCTTTTCATTTTGAGAAAAATTAGCATAAAGGAAAAGATAAGGGAAAAGGAAGAAGAAAAAGAGAAGATAAGGATAAGCTGAGTAAGTAACTTGTTGAGAAAGTTTTGATAAGTGAGATAAGTTATCAAAGAAAGATAAGTTATCAAGATAAGGACAATAAGCTATCAAGATAAGTGAAAGCACTTATAAAAAATGTGCATAAAAAAAGGGCTTCTCTTCTCATTTTTCACTTCTCTCCTCCATTTTTAGGATGCAACTAGAGAGTAAGTTGTAGAGAAGCTTGAGGAAGCCATAGCCAAGCCTCTTGCAATACACACACACACACACACCTCCTCTCCAAGAGAATCCATCGCCAAAAACCATAAACATGCCTCCTATAACTTGATCTTCTTCTTCCCATTACACTCCCATAACCCTTCAGCTTTCCATAGATTGAATCTCTCTTGCCTCTTTCCATTCTCTCCTTCCAAGTAGCGCAATTGGTGGTCTTGAAGAGGGGGAGAGTCAACTACATCAACAAGATTCTTCAATCACCCAAAGCAAGGAGAAGACTCTTACCATATACACACCAAGGTAAGTGTTTTCTTGTCATCTTCATGCCATTGCACACCTTAAACATTGGGTTGCTCTTCATTCTACATCAATTCATGCTTGAGCTCTCACATTTACATAAGCAAACTTTCCTCTTTCTTAGAAGGACAAATCACTAATTTTCTCTTGTTAACTAATAACATTGCTAACCACTAACTACAATGTTATTTCAAGTTCCGTTATTTCAAGTTCTTTAGAGTACCATGCTAATATGGCCTAGAGAGAGCAGAAAGCCCTCTCTTTATCCATAGGTGCCTTGAGATCATACTTAACTAAATAATGGATCCATGAAGGGATCAAGATAAGGGAGGAGGATGTGATTTAATTAAGGAACTCTTTTAATTGTCTGATAAAAAGGAAAGTTGGAAAGGCTAGGAACCTAAATGGGCTATTCCGCAATTGTCCTCATCAAGCAGGATCTTTGCTAATCTGCTTCTCAGATTATTTATATAAAAAGAATCTAGAATAAATTATTTTTTTGTAAGCATTTCCCACACAAGATAAAGAAAAATAAGAATTGGAAATTGTGTCAAGGTACCGTCTCTACACGTGCGAAGGAGACAGGATACCCAAGTCCTGGGATAAGGATAGGGATATGCCTGGAGGAGTATATGTGATTGCTTGAAAGATAGCTAGATAATTTTACTTATACTAAAGAAAAAAGGAAGTAAAATATTCTAAAAATGAAAAAGGTGGGAACGACCTGATAAATGCAGTTTGCATGCTGCTTTCAAATGCTTGAAATGTATTCTTGGCTCGACATGTTTTGGAATATTGTTTTCTAGTATCATAGTACTACGTTGGGAAGGTGCATTTACCAAACGGTTCGGTGGGTGGCTAGATTCCGGAGGGTTAATCTGTTGGCCAAAAAGTTGAACCCGATTTTATGTTGTCCATTAAATTAAGTCAAGAACAAGAAAAGGGATCCCGATCTACAGAGCGGGAATCAAACTTGGGAACGAGGCCTTTGTGTAGCTATTAAATACACTCATCTTAGGGGAACGCTCTAACGGCTCTGCTCGACCATAACCGAGAAAACAATGTCAGTGACCTTGAACCAAGGGTGAACTAGAGAACACCTACTAGTTGACCCTGAAAGGTTGAGTTCACATTTAGTCTGATGACTTTGAATCGAAATTTCAAAGCGATAAGGAAATATATTTTGGGGTTAAGGGTTTCGTAAGAGAAAATTGAATGTGATCACCCCCTTGAGTTGGCATCGAAGAGCGGGAGGGGTCCTGTCTTGGTGTCGTTCTCAAGCGAGAGGGATGTCAAGAATCGTGGTGTATCCATTTGGAGATGGTGCAGTCGACGGTCCCTGGCATGGCCCTCACAACTTTCTTGGTATGCGTATCAAGAGAGATCGCAAATGTGGTATACTTGAATTTTGGAGGAAGAGTATGCTCACGAGGTCTTGCAACGTTTTAATATGCAAGGGGGGAAAGCATTCAGTACCCCAATGGATGCATACGAAAAACTTAGCAAGCATGATTGTCCCAAATCGGATGCTGAAAAGGCAGAGATGGCAAAGGTGCCATATTCTTTAGGAGTTGGCAGTCTCATGTTCGCCATGGTTAGCACACGATCAGACATTGCATATGCAGTGGGAGTGGTCAGCAGGTATATGGAAAATCTAGGCAGAAAGCATTGGGAAGCATTGAAGCACATCTTGAGATACATCAAGGGCTCAACTAGCAAATGCTTACGCTTTGGGAACAGTGATGCATCCATAGTTGGATACACTGATTTGGATTATGCAGGTTGTGTGGACACTAGGCGATCCACACCTGGTTATGTTTTCTTGTTCGTTGGAGCGACAATTTCTTAGAGATCATGTATCTAGAATTGCGCTTCGTCTTCCGCCACTGAGGCAGAGCATGTTGGAGTTTCTAGTTCCAGTAAGGAAGATGTGTGGTTATCTCATATAGTGGGAGACATTGATATACACCAGACTCCAGTGCTACATTGCGACAATCTCATAGTGCGATTAAGTTAGCAAAGAACCCCGTGTTTCACTCCAAGTCAAAACACATAGAGGTTAGGTATCATGTAGTATGGGATATTTTGGCTGACAAACGCATTGAGTTAGTCAAAGTTCACACAGCTGAAAACCCAACGGATGCTCTAACAAAGAGCTTAGCCTCATAGCGTTTTGCACATTCCATAGCGATGATGGGCGTAGGGTGATGCTATGGTCATGCTTCCCGTTTTTACATTTGTACATAATAGCCATTACATTTTTTAGCCACTTGGGCCACATTGGCCTTCAAGTGAGAGATTATTAGGTTTCTGGTCCTCTGGCTGGTCTCGGTTGGCCACCCACCCACTTACCATTCATTTGTTCATAATGCAAATAAGGAGTAGAGAGGATAATTCTCTCTAGGTCTCCACCAAGTGCTTTGTGTCTGCTTATCTCCTTCCCCCTTCTCTCCATCCCTCTCTCACACTCCGCATCCGCTCCCACAAGAGAGAGAGAGAGAGAGAGAGAGAGAGAGAGAGAGAGAGAGAGAGAGAGAGAAGAAGAAGAAGAAGAAGAAGAAGAAGAAGAAGAAGAAGAAGAAGAAGAAGAGAGTTTTAATGTCGTAGGAAACTATCCCAAGAGAACTCAAAGATATAGCCGACAAGGAGTTGAACTCAAGACCTATTATTCAAGAGAGGGAAATGGCATAACCAATCTACCACAATTGGTTGATAGAAAGGTTATACCATTTTCCTCTTTTTATTAGCGTGCACACACACACACACACACCCAAGAAGAAGAGAGTTTTAACGTCAAACTATCCTAAGAGACCTTAAAGATCTAGCCGACGAGGACTTGAACTTAAGACGAGAGAGAGATGCATGCACCATGCATGCCCTGCTGCCCTTTTCCCTCCTCCATTGAGTTGTGATACCAATGTAAGAGTCTAGGGACTGGAGCTTAGAACTTTCCACACAACCGTGCCCTATATAGACCTTGCCTTGCTAATAATAGGGACCCCATGTACCGCATGTCCATGTCGTGGCCATTGGCTTGCCTGGTCTTACCTTAGGCTTGACACTTATAGAGAGGTGTAAGGTTCATTTTCAAGATTTGGACCAAGAAGAACTAGATCTTTAGGATAGACTACAATCACAGGGTAACCCAATTCTCATCAAATTCCATAACCAAGCATAGGCAAGACAAAATGTAGCCAACCCTTCAGAGAAGGTAACCAACATGTTATGTGTGTGTGTGTGTGTGTGTGTGTGTGCGCAACCATTTCCAAGCACCATATGCATCATTGGTAGTAGGCCCATTGAGTATACGATGTGACCAAGCTAAACCTTAACACCAAAATGTAGGTAGGCACTGACCTGTAGTAGAATTGAGGTGAAATTTCATTGGTTTTCTTGAAGGCAAGATCATGATCTAGCTAAGATTTTGCAATTTCATTGGCTTTTTTTAGGGCAAGCTCAAAATCTAGTCTAGATTTTACAATTTTACTCGATTAATAATACACTATACCCTAGTTTTTTGCAAACATTGATCACCATTAGTGGAGATAATTGTCAATACAGGCTAAGGATTGCGATACTTAGTAAGTTAGTGGTGAGACTTCGGACAATTTTAAAAAAATTACAATAATTTTTAAAAGGGAAAATTATCAAAATACCCTTGCATTTTGTGGAAATTTCCAAAATACCCTTGTACTAATATTTAATGGCTTGCTCCCTAATTCACATAGCTTATCCAATTTTTGATGATAGAGTTCTACCTTTTAAGTGTCTTAGACAAACATTTTCACCAATAAGCTAACAAACAGTGTTGTTAGCTTATTGGTGAAATTTTTTTGATGATAGAGTTCTACCTTTTAAGTGTCTTAGACAAACATTTTCACCAATAAGCTAACAAACAGTCTTGTTTGTGTCTGCAGATAGTAAACTACTTGATGATCACAAATTGTAGTGCTAAGATCATCTAATGATGGAGAACCAATATTTCTTTAAAGAGTTGGGAAAGATAATGCTTAATGAGGAGTATATTGGCAATATTGATAAATTTGAAGGGCGTTTTGGGAAGTTTTTCTAAATGAGAGTTTTGAGGGGTATTTGGGGAGTTTTTATAAATGTGAAAGGCATTAGTTTTAATAATTTTTCCTTTTCAAAACTTCTGTTAATAGTAATATGAGGTGAACTCTACAATACATAGGCTGGGTTCACACCGCTTCAGTTGGGCTTACTTGGACCAAATTTGCTTCACTACCCATCTTGGTGTAGTTCAGACATGGAAACCTTCAACAATGTGGTGTGGCATGCGAACTCATGGAGAAAGCTGCCCCTCGCATGTTCCGGCATGCTTGAGCTGCCCAAGGGTTGAAAACAAGCATTCCAACCAATTAAAGGTCTGATTGCACTTGTGCAAAGACACTTTTGCAAGCTCCAGGAAGGGCAGTGTGAACTGCAATAAGGTAATCACACGGCAAGTTGTTCTTCTCGAGTGCACAATCAGAACTCCCCCTTAGGCTGGGTTTGGGTTCGCAATGTTGCGGTGGAAGAAAAGCGAAGGTTCCATCACTTTTGGGTGGAAAACAAGCGTGTTCATCTCTTCCGCCTCCCTAGTATTCACACAAGGAAGTAGCTGCAAATGCTCCCTTTGCTTGCATGGCAATGCTCCATAGGTTGGAGGAAAAAGGTGTTAGGGTGGAAGTGCTCGCGGGAAATAGGGCAGGGTGGAAGAGATCTCTTCCTTGACGTGGCTGCCCTATCATCAGCTTCTACCGCCTTATGTGAACAGGGGAGGGAGAGAGAGAGATTCTGATTGGCTCGTAGGTTTTGCTCAACTCTTCGGCCAGTCGACGTGAACCTAGCCTTAGGCAGGAAACGACCTAAATAGTTATATTTTCATTTCATTGAAAAGAGTTGTAGTTATGTATCGCTTTCCAGCGTGGCAGCCAGGTCCACCGCGTGGCATTGAGCTCCCTCTGCCCGTGTGATATAGTGATGCGGCTCTGCCAGCCGCCATCGTGGAGAAGCATAACACGAGGCTAGCCCTGTCAGCGCAGCCGGGTGAAAAAAGTGGAGGGCGGCGAATCGCGATCATCTGCGCTTTGCGCAATCTCCACGGTTGGGCTCAAAGGTTTCCTTGTTCCAACGAGCGCTGACAAGGGCTCCAAATTTCGCAGCTTAGCTCCTCAAGGGCGTACTCGACAGCTAGAAGAGTCTTCCTCGCCTGTGTTGGAAAGATCCTTTGAGACGAAGCGATCCACTGGCAGTTTCCCAGTTTCTCTTCTCGGTAAGCTTGCTCTTTTCTTCTTGCCCAGACCTGTTATCTAATTTTCTCGTTCTTAGCTGCTCATGTCTGATGGCTATATGAGGAATGATATTCGTGATAGACATTGGCAAGGGCTTTATATGTTGTTACCAAATTTCATTGCAAACCTGTGTTCAAGAAATATGCTGTCAATGTTGCCCGTACAAGAAAACAAATACATGTCTCTTGACGGTGAGTTTGTTTAGGCCCTTGTTACAAACACAGAATTTCATGGTGTTGTCCAAGTTTCCACCAACTTATGGTGCCCTGTCCGATGGGGATATTAAAACAAAGCAGGACCAACACACACACACACACACGCTCAATTTGCGTAAACTATTGATGACGTGGCAGTCGTACGGATGCCCACAAAACGTGCTGTAGTGCCACATGGCAAAGTTTGCTGACATGGCAAGTGTACGGATTTCTGTGATTCATGCTGGTAGCTTTGGGCGCCAGCTTTTGGGACCAGATGTTTTTGAGTTTGACTGCTTTTCAAGGCCAAGGGACTTAAAATATGCTCCGTCTCTAGCACTCTTTTGGGTGAAGGTGCAGAGCACAAGTACCTGCATTGTACTGAGTTCAAGCAATATCAAGAATTACCGAAAGGGACGCCAAGGTTTGAGGCCAGTGCTCTCTTGGGGGAAAACTCTGCCACTCCCCGTCTCGTGTGTCGTGCACGCTCTCTCTCTCTCTTTCAATTCAGTGTTATTTGAAGTGCTAAAAATGTTCAATCTGTTCTTCTCTGTTTACACGTGTTGCCCAATCCTGTTACAATGATATCAGAGCTTCAGGTGCGTGCTTTTCTGAAAGCATACTGGTCCTATCAAAGAGTAGACAGAGCAAACCGGCGCTTCTAGATTTTGCCATAAAGAATCTTCGTGTCCCAACCTCGGACTTATTACCCACTCCACCCTTACTCCATCACGCATCGGGCGCGCACCTGTCTTCACCGCTTTGTCTTACAGGGCATAAGCCATACGAGCTTCGTGACATTCTTTCGCGGCATCCACAACCAAATCTCGCGATATTGCAAAGCTTTCAACAGTTTTTGAATTACAAGTTACCCCCTTTGATGCCCTAGGTGATACCTCCTCCTTCGGCACCAGAAAGTCCGAGAGCCGCCAATCACCTTCCGATCTGTCTGTTCCGATCGGGGGAGTCTTCAGGAATATGGTGCAGCCATGACGCTGATCCAGTGCGATCGCCTTTGCTACCGCCATTGCCTCCACCTTCCCCACCACCACCACTACCAGGCTACAATGGTTGGAGCCCATATGGATTACCTTATTGTCTGTACCCGGGATACACGCCTAACCATCTGAAAGATTTTAAGGATGGCGGCACTACAGTCAAATTTTTCACCTTTTCCGGGATGAAAGATCGGAAGAAAGCATTGCAATTCCTGCAGCAATTCGACAACATCTATACTTTGGGGAACTATATAGAAGAGTCCAAGATCTCTCGAGCAGCGGGTTTTCTCAAAGATAATGCCATGCAGTGGTGGAGTTCAATCTCGACGAACTGCATGCTCCAAGGACCTGGCGAGATTCCAAGGCAATATTTGCGCGGAGTTATATGACTTCTCTTTTTGAAGTGTGGATCTTGGCAGAATGGGGCAACTTGAAAATGCTTGCCACAGAGACCATGGACGACTGTAACCAAAGGTTTCTTGACGTCTACCTCCCGGTGTCCTTCTTTAAGTCCATTTCCTTGGAGGACTAGTGCGAGCGATACACCATTGGACTACCATCACCATTGCAGGAATATTACCTGTCCAAGCAAGTCTCAACTATGTAAGAGCTTATGGACCATGCCGTGGTCGGCTACAAATTGATGAAAGGCAAGCTAGAGTTTACTACAGAAGTAACTCCGGCTAATAACCAAAACTCACGGCCACCACGAACAAATTCTCAAGATTCTCGTGAAAGTCAACCGCAAAGGTCTCATTTGACGCCTCAACAACGAGACACCTTATTACAAGAAGGCCGATGTTCTGGATGCTTTCAAACAGGGCATAATTATTTTGGTTGTCCCCAACGCACTGACAAACCAGCGAAGCTGACGCCCACACCGACAATCGACAAAGCCCCAGGACCATCTCTAGCCAAACGAGCTAAGGCAGCCATTGGACTTGTACTTGACATCTATGGAATACGCCTTGAAAGTACAAATGAATTGTGTTGAGCATATGGCAAAGTCAACGGCTTCAAAGCCTTAATTTCTTTGACCAAGGAGCTACCGAAAACTTCATCCATCCAGAATTCGTGAAGCTGATGGACTTTGATTATGATCCATTGGGTGGCGAAATCGAAGCCGAATTAGCCAACGGTTAGACCCAGAAGGTGGTACCTCTTATTGGTTCTCTTCTAGTAACCATCCAAGGATATCATAGAAAAACCGATTTTCACATTTTGAAGTTGGGCAACGTGACGTTCTCTTGGGCATGCCTTGGCATGACAAGAATGACGCGACACTGCAGATTCGGAACTGTACAATTACCGGGATGCAGGACAAGCCAATCGTTCGCAAAGTTTGGTTGTTTGAACAAATACCTGAATGAATTATCTAGTTGTTTTAATACTTTTGAACTGTGTTTGAGGAAGTACTATTTGAAATTTGCTTGAAATATATGGTATCTGTTTTAAATCTGTCTTGGTGCTGATTTGAATTGTTTTGACTCTGGTTTTAATACTGGTTTCAATGATTGGTGATTTTACAGTCGGGTGCAGTAGTGAGAAATGATGTTTGAGAATGTTTCCTCATACTCATGGCCCGGACCCTTGTGGTTATTTGCGGGGAAAGTATTGAATGTTTGAAAAATATTGTTACTCATGGCCCGGACCTAAATGGTTATTTATGGGGAGAGTATTAAGAAGTCTGAGCAGTGGTTACTCTTAGCACCTCCAAACGACGTACGCTGCGGTCTGGGGGGCGTTTGGTTGTAAAAGGCCTCTATATCTCATGGCCTGGACCTTTTTAGGTTATTTGTGGGAGGAGTGATGGGGAGTGTTCATCGGTGGCTTTATGTTTCTATGTCTTGTAACATGCATATGTGAGCATTCGTGTTGCATTGTGATGTGCCAACCATTGATTATTCCTTATTTTTCTTTCCGGAAAAAGATCCTTCCATTAGTTAATAAAACTGCCCATAGGGCTACAACAACCACCTCTACTAGAGAGGGCTACATCAACCATAAGGGGAGACTCGCCCAATGAAAAACAACATATGTACAATGAGGCTAAATCAAGAGATGGGAGGAGGGAAGAGCCATACACGTTGGCGGTAGTGCCATCTCGGCTCACCTTGGACCATGGTGAAGAACGACCCAGGACACCAGAGTCGCAGAGAGGCGTCCAGAGTTGCAGGAACGCTTCTTTGCGCTCCCGCATGCGGTCGGAGCTTCCCTGAAGTCTCGCGAACTGACCCGTGAGAGTATGGATCAACTCCAGCCAAAGGTCACGAATAGTCTTCGTCGGTGGGACAGGGCGAGCCTCTAAGATGCGGAAGCAATGGGCCCGCCAAATGAACTAGAGTGTCACGCCATAGACGAGCTCCCAACACACCTCTCTCTCACTGCACCACTCATGGGGGGTAAGCTCTATAGCAGGCTGGAGTGTAGGTTACTAGGTCGACCTCCCTGGATCACTATCATCCTGTTGGTGGAAGATAGCTCAAACTGTAGCGCAAGGCCCGTGAGGGTGGACCAAGCAGCTACACCCCAAGTGTACTGTCGCGCTGTGGAGAGAGGTGGCATCAGCCGAAGAACGCGAAGCCAAACCTGCTGTGCCATGGGGCAGTCCCACAGACAGTGATGCCGACGCTCCAAAGGATGGTCGCAAGCTGTGCACAGGCTGCCGAGAGGCCACTATGTTTCAGCCAACTCCCCACTGCTGTAGCTCTGTGTGCAACTAGCCATTGGAACAAAGTGACTCGCAATGGTTATCTGGAGTCCCACACCTCGCTGAAAAGCCTGACAAGAACTCAGTTGTGAGACCCTCCTCCTGCCAATGAAGTGCTGTAGCAGGACGAGCCTCTCTCCGTACTGCCAGTATGTGACGCCTTAGTCGAACAATGTATTGAAAGAAAGGGATCCCTGGGTGGTCGGCCGAAGAGAAAGGGTCTCTCCAAAACCACCCTCCAGGATCCCATTGCACTCGTGCTAGAGGGTAGCTCTCCCAAGCCGAAAGCCTCCAATGGCCTGTCTCAAGAGCTGCTGGGTCAGGATCTATGACACAAGTCCTCCCACAGATGCCCACTACTCGTATCCTCTGTAAACAACACTCTGCAACCTGTGGAGCCTCTACTGAGACTCTGTGTAGTCGACCCTCGCCTTGGATCTCGAAGAACATGGAGGGTACGGTCTCTGAGCAAGCGCGAACTGCAATGAGGACCTCCAATCGCGTGAAGGCCCCATCCATCTGGTAGGTGCTGGCTCTAGAGGAGTGAGCCACTCAGCTGGTAAAGCCTCTGTGATGTCCTTGCACATGCTTTGCACCCCTCTCATGCCCTGTAGCTGGATGCTTTGTATCTCCTCTGGCAAACCTGAGAATTGAAGCCAGTCGCCTATAGTGCGTGCTGGACCCTTTGCCATGGGACCCCAGAAAACATGAGGCCTACTACCAAGAGGCCTCTCTAAGTGCTAACCATGGGGTTCCACACAAGGGGCTGTCTCAAGCGCTCCTCCGTGCAAGTGGGTTGGTGCTGCTCCAGGCCACTCCGCAGCCGCTCCCAAGAGCGAAGCAAGTTCGCAGCAAAACGATCCTCGAGTCTCTTGCTCAGACCAACTCTGCTCATCTCTGTAAAGATCCAACGGGTGGACGGGCTTCAAGGGCTTCCTGCATGAGGCACTTGAGCTCTAAGTTGTTGAAGCAACAACTCCTTCCAGGGCTCCTCCCCTGGAAGCAGTCCTCTGACGACACACCTCCCAAGAAGGGCTCTGCTCTACTGTGTTGGGTCCATGATGCCCCCCCCCCCCCCCCCCCCCCCCCCCCCCCCTCTTGAGAACATGGTAAAGTGATGACCCTCCAGTCTACTCTGGCCCGGGCTAACTGAGTGTCGCTCCTGACCAAATTTTTTTTCTGATCAGCCTATCTAACTGGTTGATACAGGAGCTCGAGAAAATCCAACAAGATGTAATGTACCACATTGTAGCCAACAACACCTGGTTGGCCACCACAACTCTGCTTGCCAAAGAGAGCCGTGCCGAACTCCAATGTAGCAACTTCCTCCTGATGGACAAGAGGAGGGGGGCAGTTTGCTGCTCAGGAGACAAGTCCAGGACAAGTTTGCTGCTCGGGATCCAGTAAGATCCGCTCGGGGATGTGTAGCATCGCACCCCCCTGCTCTATCTGTCTGTCACAGTGAGAATCACAAGCGCATGGTAAAAAAAAGTAGTCTCTGCAAGGATGCTAACTTGAATATTCCTTATTGAATGAGATACTTCTGGCAAACCAACGACCCAAGATTTCAAGAGCTCCAATCTGGAATGAGAAAATTGATTGTCCCTCTGAATGTCCCATAGAATGTCCTCGGAATGACTCGGAATTTTTTTTGAGCTAACTTGAGTTGTTTTGTAGATACGTAGTAAACACGGATGATAACTTTCTTTCAAGAAGGGGGGATGTCACAAATTGCTGACGTGCCAAGCCATTGAAGAACGGAGCCAACCTGCAGATCTCGGCCGAGAAGCCTTAACCCTAAGAAGAAGAAGAAGAAGACGTTCCCACCAACTTATGGGACCCCGTTCGATGGGGCCCAAGTGACCTATAGATATTAAAACAAAGCAGGACCAACACACACACACACACACACACACACACACACACACACACACACACAAAATCAATTTGCGTAAACTACTGATGACGTGGTAGTTGTACGGACGCCCGCAAAATGCGTTGCAGTGCCACGTGGCAAATTTTACGAATTTTGGCGTTTACACTGTTGGCGTGGTAGGTGTACGGCTTTCCGTGATTCATGCTGGCAGCTTTGGGCGCCAGCTTTTGGGACCAGATGCTTTTGAGTTTGACTGCTTTTCCTGTAACTGCTTTTCAAGGCCAAGGGCCTTTAAATATGTGCAGAGGACTCAGTCTCTGGCACTCTTCCGAGTGAAGGTGCAAAGCGCAAGTACCGGCATTGTATTGAGTTCAAGCAATATAAGGAAATACCGAAAGGGGCGCCAAGGTTTGGGGCCAGTGCTCTCTCGGGATGGAACTCTGCCAATCCGCGTCTCGTGTGCCGTACACTCTCTCTCTTTCTTTCAACTTAGTGTTATTTGAAGTTCTAGAAGTGTTCAATTTGTTATTCTTTGTTGGCACATGGTGCACATCCCAGTTACAGGGCCCTTGAGTGTGGTTGGGAAACGACATGCAGTGTCGTCTCTTCTCTCTCTCTGATCTCTCGACTATCAGAGCCAAGGCCTCCGTACCCCACTCTATCATTCGAGCAGAGCTAGCTGCCCCTCCTATGGAGATTGAGGCCCTTACCAGTCTCCAAATCAGTCTCCTTTATGCACAGCTTGTGGGATAGTACTAGAGACAAAAATGCTAGACTGGCCCTTGAGTTTTCCAGATAGTTAGCTCTTCAGGGGGACACTTCATGCTGGTATGCACAGATGACATCATGGTTTCAGAGCCATGGCTTCACCATGGATATGTTGCCCCCTTTCGAGTACTCTCTTCAGGCACCCTTGATGTCTCTTACACGGGTGGAGATTACTAGACTCATTCGTGAGGACCTGATTCAGATGGATACCAGGAGATGGATAGAGCCGCCACAGGAGTAAGGCACGAAGATGGCTTTCTATAAAGAGCATCTTCTCCACCTCATAGGAGATGGTTTGGGATTCGACCCAGCTACATGGACACACATATGTCTCATGGTTTGCGGTGTGCCATTGGTCAGATACGCACATCCTCACATCAATTGGAGATTGAGACTTGTAGATTCGGAGGGATACCAGCAAGCAACAGGATATGTCGTTTATGCCAGCTAGAGCTAGAGACAGAGCTACATTACTTGTCATTGCACAGTGTACTATGAGATACGAGGCCGTTTCTACTGCTTCGGTCCTTTCTCTAGGGTCATGAGTTATGAGGATCTGAGATGTCTTGGGCTATATCTATTATCTACTTGAGTTACACAGATATAGAGACACTTTACCTATTGGGGAGAGCTACAAAGAGAGAGAGCCCTAGTGACAGATTACAGATTTGTTTTCACTAGATATGGGACACCCAGAGGAGCAGCCATCTTTGCAGAGCTTGGCCCACACTCATTCAACCACTACCGGGAGTCTCATCGACCGAGCTTTGGAGCTACGGAGATCCAAATGGCCACGATTGAGGAGAGGGGCTATACAGCATCGACGGAAACTACAACAGAGGATTCGAGCCATACTCTCTTGACATCCACAGTGCAGATGAGGATGGATTCTAGTAGTAGTAGTATTTTTGTTCTAGCTCTTTTGGTACCCAGACATGGTATCGAATTCACTATTTTGTAATAGATTGGTCTCATAGGTCATTTTGGCCTTTTGAAGACATCTCTCTCTCTCTCTCTCTCTCTCTCTCTCTCTCATAACAAGTCTCGAGTTCAACTCTTCTCGTCGGATAGATCTTTAAGGTCTCTTGGGATAGTTTCCTACGACGTTGAAACTCTCTTCTTCTTCTTCTTCTTCTCCTCTCTCTCTCTCTCTCTCTCTCTCTACATATATATATATACACACACACACACACACACATCTATATACATATATATACAATCATAGTAAGTCTAATTCATCTCATGGTGAGCGCAAGAACTCTTATATGTGAATATATGATAACTCAAGAGAAGCCTAGCCTTATGTTGTAATTTCTATAACGATCCCTTGCACACCTTGTCCATACTTTGTATGTTGAATACATCTTAATACACACACACACACACACACACACACACACACACGCGTATATATATATATCTTAATATACACACACACACGCACGTATATATATATATATATATATATATATATATATTTTTTTTTTTTTTCTATACAAATTCTGGCAGGTTTTCTTCCTCTAGAGCAAAGATTCTTTCTTTGCAGAAGTGATTTTAGAAAGATATTTGCTCTTTGTTTCTCTTTCTTGTACCTACTCTTTTGCAATAATCATAAGACAAAGAAACCTGCTTTTTTGAGATCATTGATAAAGGAGGTGGGGGTGTTTTGGTGCTCTTGCTTTTCTTCTTCTTCTTCTTATCTCTCTCTCTCTCTCTCTCTCTCTCTCTCTCTCTATGATGTAAGTGAGAAGATAAGTTTATTAATTTAACAAAGTCATTCAAAGGCACATGGTTGTGGATTTCCAATCGAAGAATAGAGCAAAATAACTGGCCAAAGTTTAAGTAGCCAAGACGAAGGCAGTTTATGGAGGAAGGCTATCACAAGAGAATACAAGGATCCACTACCGGCCATCAGAACATAGAAACTACCCACATCAACCTATCTCAATACTCACATACACATCCGATACACATGCTGATTATCTTCATTGTACTAGAAAGCTTTTATGAGTCATAAGAGGTCATGGAAGTTTAATTTTGTATTCCTGTTTTATATGCCTTTTAGCATGGTACTCGGAAGTGGAATGTAAAACAATGAATAAATCTGCCCTGTAGATCAACGTTGGCCGCCAAAGAATGTATTAAAGTCATTCTTTCTTTCTTCCTCTCATTCTATCGTTAAGGGATAGCATGGTGTGCGTGCGTGCATGAAAAGCACTAATTGCTTTCGATTTTAGGCACCAACTTAAAAGCCTATTGGAGGTCTTCATAAGAGTCCCATGAGCGGCACATTAACTCAGAGTTCATTAAGTACAGGCTTTGGGTCAGATCACTTTATGTCTATAGATTTTTTGAGAAAGAAAAACAACTTTTTGGGTGTTTCGTTCCTTCCTCTTTAAAAATTTACTTCATCATATGGCTGCCTTTATCTGCTGCAATCTTGAAAGATGATTAACATGTTTTATAGGTAGCTGCACAACTGGGATGTGTGTGTTTGTTTCTATACAAATTATGCCGATCACCGTCTATGTTTTCTGATTTGGGCAAAATTTTTCCTGCGACTGCTTTAGTAGGATATAAAATTATTGTTTGACACAATAGTGAGATAATTATTTTCAAACGAGTAGGATGAGAAAAAATCTTATTGCATTGTCCTTAACATGTGGAAGTTGTTTCTACTTTACTTATTTGGATGACACTAATGCTTTTAGAATGTCGTAATGTTGATTCCAAATCTGCTGCTCTTCTGCAGATGACTATGGGGGATACCACCAACGTGCCCTCTGCCAGAATTGCTCCATCTATGTTATCCTCAGATTTTGCAAATCTGGCATCAGAGGCCAAGCGCATGTTGGAGTGTGGTGCTGACTGGTTGCATATGGACATCATGGTTTGACTTTAACCCTACACACATTTGCATTGTCCTTGTGAAGAACTTATGGTCTGAAAATATAATTTGCTAAAGCATATGAAAGTTCAGTGTATTGAAGCTTGCATAGAGGCAGCGGGTTAGAGGTTGTCTCATAGAGTAACAAAAGTAGTTCCAAATACTTCAGCTTGATCCAAGGGCCTTTGGCTCAACCAGGTTGCAAGCATCAATTTGCATGCCTTTTCGTATTGCTATACGCAAACTACTATAGTGTGGCTCTTGTTTTTTATTCAGGTCACTGTTATTGATGGCTATTGTACCACTCACTTGGCTTGAAGCATTGCAAATAACTCTCACAAAATATTTGGTTTTTGTAATTCTTAATCAAAGTTTATCTTATGTAATTTTGTGCCATGTCTCTCTTTCTTTGCTTAATCGCTTCTGCTGTTTTTTTAAATAGGAAATTTACCAAAATGCCTCTGAAATTCATAAGCAAATTGCTTCTGCCGCACTGTTATTTAAGGAAATTTACCAAAATGCCTCTGAAATTTGTGAAAGACAATGTGTTTTGCTGCTTGACATACGAAGATTGGTTCTCCCTACATACAAGATGATAGAATCAGGATATTTAATGATACTGTGGGCCACGAGATGAAACATTTCATTATTTAGAGACATAAATGCCACTGTTTGTGAGCTTATTGGTGAAAGTTTGTGTATCAAGGTGCCTAAAGATAGATCTCTATTAACAGAAAGAACAAAACTATGTGAAAATCAAAGCTATTTATCCAAAATTGTTACATTGGTTTTTTAAAATCGCGAGGGTATTTCAGAAAGTTCCACAAAATACGGGGGGTATTTTGGTAATTTAACCTCTCATTTTCTTATGTCTTAACATCCTTTACACATCTTTCCTTCACATACACCTTGCGGCTGCATCCACATTGCCTTATTGCTTCAAGGGCCAAGGCTCAAGCTCCCTCTCCAATCCCTCAACTTTCAAGGTCAAGGGTCACGCCTCTCTAATCTTTCTATCCACCATACTCCAATTCAAACTTTATCTACCTAGGACTATCCATAATCGACCATATCCTTAGGCAAGGCTCTCTAGCACAAGGATGGTTACTAGAAGAATATGCTGATTTCAATATTGATCGAATACCGGCTCATGATGTCTCGAAGCTCCAAGAAGCGGTGATGTCTTCATCCTTTGAGACCACCTCGCTTGTCAAGGAAGTCAACCTCGGTGACCCTAACAACCCTCAACCCATTCTTTTAGCCCCTAGGCTGTGTGGGTCACGCCACAGTGATGACGTGGCATGCCCAACTGGAAGGAAAATGGCTGAGAGGACAAGGAGAAACTGATCCCAAAAGAACTTGCAGAAGTTTTGGGTGTAAGACCTAAAAGAGGGTAGACAACTTAAAAAACTTATGGAGCAGTGGCTGAGGGGCTTAAAACCTAAAGTACCAAAAGCTTGAACTCTGGCCTTGATTTTTGTAAATCTTACTGACTGCTGATTGTACGGAAATTCTGTGATTTGTGTTGGTCTATTGACGTGGCACAGCTGTACGGATTTCGGCTTTTTACGCTGCTGGTCAGTGGCAGTTTTACGTGGGCCTTTGGTGCAGGTGCTTTTGGGGTTGCATTGTTTTTAGGAAAGATGACTTTTGGGGCTTTGCTTTGGGCCATTCTGAAACCCTCCCATAGGGCGGTAGACGTAGGCTTTCCCCCGAAACTTTACTTTAGACTTTATGACACAAAGAAACTCTGCAAATAAAAACCTGTAACGGGAATCAATACTTCAAACACACACGGCTCGGAAGCTATAATGCTCCGAGCAGCCGCCAACACCTGTTGGCCCCAAAGATTGGTGCTCCGTTTGGTATTTCTTTATTGAATTCAATGAGGGAATAAGACCTGTGATTTCCTACAAGCAGCCCCGCATAATCCGGGCTGAAAATGACTTGTTCTTGCCCGATTTCGGCAGCATAACCGTACTCGGACGCTTCACAGACAGTAGCCCCACGCAAAAAGTGACTTTCTCGACGCATATGAACGCTTTGCAAAACCTGGCGAGAATCTGCAGCACACTGAATTCTTTGTTTTCTGCCCTGAAAATGCTCCAAATCATTCGCACAACGGTCCTCTTGCGTCCCCGGACCTCCTGGGGGTATTAGGGACCGTTTAGGGCCGAAACCCTAAACCTGCAAAAATACACAGCAGGCTGTATTTCACTGTTTTGGGCTCTATTTTGTGAGCCGATCGCATCCGTAGTAATTCCTCGAGCTCCCGCATTTGTAGGGCTACTTTCCCTTTGAATCGGACAAGATTTCTTGCATGAAATCTCTCCGAATTCACCTGTACCTGCGGGGGAGATAAACAACTAGCTAATCTAGTACTTGTGCAAGAGGCTCTTGCCTCGGCAATCATGCATGAACCCACACAACTGTACATAAGTCAAATGAAGAGCCCTCTTGTGGGGCATCACATAATTGCACGGAGGGGAGAGAGAGAGCAGTGATTGTTGTGCAAGGATTCAGTTCTTGCACTTCACTGTACATAGAGGGTAGGCAAGCACACAATAGCTTTGGTACTTGCAACAATCCACCATGCGGTTGAAAAATGCAACCCACATTTTATTTCAACGCTTCTCTTTTTCTCAAGGTGGAAAATGCCCAAAAATGTGCCAAGTGGCACTCATGCATTAATTCCCCGCTTTGAACCTTCTGATCTAGGAATATCTCAATTGGTTGCTCAGTTGACTTAGCGGCAGAGTAATGAAATGTTCCTCTTGTCATTCCGGAGCTAATGACGCGAACAGATTTCATGGTCCAAAATAGCAGTTCCCTAAATTTTAGGAGATGCTTCCATTGGACTCTCACTGGTCATCTGACCATCTTTCACCATTGGACCACATCCAAAAATGCAATGTAGCCCAATTCTCGGGTGATTTTCTTTGGGTGACCCCACCCTGTCATGGTGCCTCTATGGAGTTAATTTTCTAGTATCCACCAACTTATTAAGTGCGGTGAGGGGACCTAGATGACTTTGAACTGAGCGTAGACACCCTTTTACTACTGGAATTCCAGAATTCCAGTGCCGACCAACTTCCCCTTTGCGGGTGAAACTACTGTTTCACACTGGCCATACAATGTCCGACCATTTGATGGTCTAAAAAATTAAACAAAAATCATCGGAAAGAAACCAATAACTAAGGTTAGCAGTTGCCATGTCCTCGTGACAGTAGTTAGCCATTGCCATGTCCTCGTGACATACCTCCCTCTTGAAATCGCAACGTCCTTGATTGCATGCCATATATACATGCCATTGATGATCTTGTGTTGTTAGCACACTTTTATCATCGCATGTACCCGCAAGAAAGGTCAATAACACATAGATACAAATGACTTAATGAGACCTTCATACTTTTGTCATTTCCATCTATGATAGAAGTGAACATTATACATTTAACACTTAAACTTTAAAGAGCTATGCAAACTTCTATTACACTGAATCCATATGTGTATTTGATGTACTAGCTCTGTCATTACCCCTCCTTTGAACACGTTGAGTTGGGGCATACGTAGGTTGTAACCCAAAGGCCTCAAGGTAAAGCTGCAATACATTTGGTGACTTTGACAACTTATGCTCTTCCATCCACTTTGCATCCATAGGTGGATAGTTCTTGAACTTCACCAAATAGCGTCTTGCAACCTGTCCCTTAACTTTTCTTTCTTTATGTGCCAAAATCTGCTCAGGAACCAAAATTTCTCAACTTCTGGCTGATCCTCATCTGGCATATCTTTTGTCACATCACCCACGAAGGGTCTTAGAAGACTCATGTGAAACACATTATGAATCTTCCAAGCGTCAGGCAATTTCAGTCTGTAAGCAACATCACTGATCTTATCAAGCACTTGAAAAGGCCCATAGTAACACATGCTGAGCTTTGGGAATAACCTTTTCTTGCTTTTCATCTTCTTTAACCTTCCCTTTTCAAACCATAAAAGTACCCAATCACCAGGTGAAAACAGTAATTCACGACGGTGACGATCAACAACCCTTTTCTGCTTTGCCGCAGTCTTCTCCAAGGCAACTTTGATTTTCTTATACATTTCATCCATGTTCTCAACATATCGATCCGCCTCAAAGATCTTGTCCTTTATATGCAAATTGGGAGGAAACTTTTTGCCACCTTCAACAATCTCAAAAGGTGCCTTGCCTGTGGACGAATGCACCGTATTGTTGTACGCATACTCAAGCATAGGCAAATACTGTTCCCACTTGCCCTTATTATCTGACACATAGCATTTCAACAAATCCAAGACAGTAGAATTAGCCTCTTTTGATTGTCCATCAGTTTGTGGATGAAACAAAGACAAGAACTTGAGTGTAGTGCCCATGTTCTCAAACAATCCTATCCAGAACAAACTTGTCATGCGAGGATCACAATCATTGACAATCGATTGTGGCATACCATGGTACTTGAACACATTGTACATAAATAACCGTGCCATCTGATCAGATTTTATCTTCTTCCTGACAGGGATAAAATGGGTCTGTTTGCTGAACCTGCAAATAATGGTCCATATACCATCATTCCCTGTCGGCGTTCTTGGAAGATCAAAGATAAAGTCCATAACAATGCTTTCCTATGGCTTATCCGGAATCGGCAGTGGTTGTAACAACCCTGGTGCCTTTTGTCTTTCAAACTTGACCTTTTGGCAAATCACGCATGCTCGCACAAAGGCATCCACATCTCTCCTCAAAGTAGGCCAATAAAAGAATGTCTTTACCGCTTTAACTGTCGCATCAATACCACGATGCCCTGCATCGGTGGGACATGACTTTCTACCATGACCTTATGTCGCACTGGCCTAGTGACACAAAGTCTGCCATGCATCATCATAAAGCCGTCCCTGAGGAGGTAGTGCTCATGATGTTGCCCCTCTTGCAATTGTTCAAAAATCCTTGCAAAATCTTCATCAGTAGCATACTGTTCCTTCATGTTATCCAGCTCATGATGATAAGGAATTGACACAACTGAAATTTGTGGCTTCTTTGATAACGCATCAGCCACAACATTCTTCTTGCCTTCCACATGCATAATCTGGAAGTGGAACATAGAAAGAATGTTTGCCCATCGCATATGCTTTTCGTATAGCTTTGACTGTGTCAAGAAGTATCGCAAGGTCTGATGATGTGTTTGGACAACAAAATCAGCACCTAACAGGTAATGCTTCCAGCTAGAGAGCACATGAATGACGGCCAATAGACTATCATGTCGTCAAAGAATCTACTGCGGGTACTGACTGCTGAAAACTGAAAACGCTGATGCTAACTGAGGTCTTGTCGCTCTGCAAAAACGCTGATGGTCTCAGGCTGATGCAAAAACGCTAGGGCTGAAATTGCTATCTATTGTGGAATCTACTAACGCTAGGGAATCTGCTGTCTTCTGTTGTCGCCGTGGCTGATCTGCTGTGCAAAACACCCCCCCTTTTCAAAGTGAGGTATTGGTACCGAACTGTATGGCGTCGAGGGAGATCGCCAACAGTGTTTGGAATCGTGGGAAAGACTGTTTGTCGGCCCGCTCTGATGCGTGGGTCATGCGTGTCACGTGACACATCCCAACCCTATGTGTCCGTGGACAAGCTACACCACAGCAGGGTTCGGTGAGTTCAGTCAAGTCTAGATTAGCAGTGATCTGGCACTTTTGTGAGTCTATTCGTAGACTGTGCATGCCCAGTCACTTAGCATAGATGCATATCCTCTGGTTGCACACAGCATGATCATCGGAATTACCATCAGAATCCATTAGCACCAATTAGGGGAATTTTCCAGTGCATTTAGCCTATTTTCCTATTTATTGGGATTTTCACTTATTATTTTTAAGTGACTTTCCTACAAAAGTAGGTAGGGCAATTTTGCTAAGTTAATATATAAGCAAACCCAAGTTAGCACTTTCTGGCAGAAGAGGCAGCAGGAGCACCTTGCTCAACAGGCAACTTCTCAGCAAGATCAACCCCCGCGACTACTCTGCCGTTTTCTCCACAGAAGACCTAGCGTTTTTGCATCAGATCAGCCTTGGCGATTTGTGCACAGCAGATCAGCCCCGGCGTCATCACGACATAGCAGATCAGCCTAGCGTTTTTGCATTTGCCGAACCCCGGCGACAGAAGGACCAATTTCAGCCCCTGGCGTTTTTTGGATTTCAGCAGCAAATTAAGACCGGCATTATTCACCTAAAGTGTAGCAGATTCAGCCCGCAAAGACCATCAGTTTTCAGCCCTAAGAAACCTCATTTTTCAACCATAAAAACGCAGCCAAAACAGTCATTTTCAGCCACCGAAACAGTCCCAGAATTCAGCGATTAGAAGTCACAGATTGCAGCCATCAAGGCGTCTGGTCACCACCGTCGTCGTCATCGGCATAGTCCCATTGCATCAGTTCATTGCATTCGCATTGTACACCTTTGTGCAATCAAGTAGACCACTCTCGCCGACGAGAGTGGGGCCTTCGGAGGAGGGTTTTACAAACCTCTCGGGTGTCGTATCTCTTCTCTCTCCTTCTCTCAGTCTCATTCACTTGCATGCACAATCCACTCACTTTGTTCGTGATCACAGCACTCTACAAGACGGAAAGCTCTCTCTTTCCCTAAAGAACTAAAAGGAACCTTGAGCAATAAAGATCACTAATCTTGAGAAAATACAACATTCATTCCGCTGCACCTAACATTGGTATCAGAGCTTTGAAAGTGTTCTGCATTACTCAAGGAAAGAACCACAAGATTTTTTTTGCTTCTTGTGATCGCACGAACCCAAGTTTACTTCGGCGTGGCGATTCCTAATCGTGTTCTGTTGAAGAGTGACAGGAATCCCAAGAAAGAAGGGCTTGTCCAGCCTCCCCTGGTGTCTCTTTTCACTCATTGAGAGCGGACCGTGGACTTAGCGGCTGGCCAATCGACGTGAGGTGGAAAAAAGCAACCTTGGTGTGAGCGCAAGGCCGCCAAGGGGTGCGCCCGCAGAAAAGGGTAGAACTCGGGTGAAGAGAAGATCCTTCTCCAACGCGATTTGCAAGCGAAAGAAAACCCTCAAGAACCTCAAGATCCTCAAGACCCCAAGATTCTCACGAATCAAGGATCCCCAAGAACCCAAGTTCCTCGTGAACTTAAGAACACAAGAACCCACAAGAACCCACGATTGCAGAATGATCATCACTCGAAGCGGATTGGATACTTCGCTTGGAAGTGATGAGCATGAGAGAGGCGAAGAAGAATTTTCCCCACGAGGAGGTTTTTCCGACCCTTCCCCATCTACGACAAAGATTGCACTAACTCCTATGGAGGAGTTGGACCAAGAAAGAGAAGCAGAAAGAAAAGCCTACGAAGAAGATATGGCAGCCATCGAGCGTAAGTACCAAGAAAGAAGGGCAGCCATAGAAGCAGAATTTTATCACGAAAACAAAGCACAAATGCAAGAGTTATTGCGACTCTTTTCTCAAGTACCGGCACAGTTGCAACAGAATCGGAAAAAGGAGACTCTTCAGTCTCTTCTTCTCCAAAGCATGACACACAGGATTTGCATGATGATGAGAAGCATGATGATTGAATGCCAATGATTTGCATAATGATTTGGATGACAATGACAAGCATGATGATTTGCATGATCAAGATGTGATTTCTCACAAGCATGATGAAATGCATGAAGAAGATGTGATTGTTCACAAGGATGATGTGTTAGTTGATGCTTTTTCTAGCGAAATTAACCTCGTTGTAGATTCGATCAATCACGAAGATCCGATCTTGGCTTTCGAGTCGAGGTCTAATGAACCCCCACAGGACGATTCGATTATTCAGGAAGAATCAATCTTGGCTTTCGAGTCGAGGTCCACAGATCCCCCACAAGAAGATTCGATAGATCCCGAAGAAGTGATCTTGGCTATTGAGCCTTGGTCCAAAGAGCCATCACAGGAAGTATTATGTGTTCACATGATTGATACGCACGCATTGTTTGAGTGTTTCATTCGTGAAGGGTTCCTGTATTTTAGTCAGCATCGTTATGTGATCTCTTTTCCTAGGCATGACATATTGTATGTTGAGCATGTTTCTCTCATGGATGAGCACGAATGTATGCGGATTGTTCATGAAAAGTTGAAAAGTTTGTATGTAAGGAAGTCACATTCCATGTCTCTTCCTTGGCATGACACAGTTTTCGAAAGAGCACATGATTGTATGAGCACCAAGCATGGGCATTTATATTGTGATTTGCCACAGTTGATTGATTTCGATCAAACAGAAAAGATTCGACCTCATTGTTTGCATGTGTTTGATGAACGGGTTGTCACTCCATCTCTATGTTCATCTACATTGCATACACAGTCTTTAGAGAAAACAAGATTTTTTTCCTTCACTTTACATGGAAAGGGTATGTTCATGGTTTTGTGTTGGAGATGGTTTCAGGAATTTTCAGCCATGGAGATTCTTGAAGATGGAAGAAGCAGGACTCTAGACGAAGTTGAAGCAAGAAAGGAGATTCAGAAGACTTTGAGTCGCTTTCGGCGCGGCCCAAAGAAGCAAGCGTTGCAGACCTTTATGAAGTTCAAGTACCGCACGACCCACACATCAGAGTGGGCCGGCAAGGAGTCCCTTCCAGGATTCCAGATGCTGTTGGCGATCTCCCTCGACGCCATACAGTTCGGTACCAGTACCTCACTTTGAAAAGGAGGGGATGTCACGTGACACATCCCAAACCTATGTGTCCGTGGACAAGCTACACCACAGCAGGGTTCAGTCAGTTCAGTCAAGTCTAGATTAGCAGTGATCTGGCACTTTTGTGAGTCTACTCGTAGACCGTACATGCCCAGTCACTTAGCATAGATGCATATCCTCCGGTTGCACACAGCATGATCATCGGAATTCCCATTAGAATCCATTAGCACCAATTAGGGGAATTTTCCAGTGCATTTAGCCTATTTTCCTATTTATTGGGATTTTCACTTATTATTTTTAAGTGACTTTCCTACAAAAGTAGGTAGGGCAATTTTGCTAAGTTAATATATAAGCAAACCCAAGTTAGCACTTTCTGGCAGAAGAGGCAGCAGGAGCACCTTGCTCAACAGGCAACTTCTCAGCAAGACCAACCCCGCGACTCCTCTGGCGTTTTCTCTACAGAAGACCTAGCGTTTTTGCATCAGATCAGCCTAGGCGATTTGTGCACAGCAGATCAGCCCTGGCGTCATCACGACACAGCAGATCAGCCTAGCGTTTTTGCATTTGCAGAACCCCGGCGACAGAAGGACCAATTTCAGCCCCTGGCGTTTTTGGATTTCAGCAGCAAATTAAGACCGGCATTATTCACCTAAAGTGTAGCAGATTCAGCCCGCAAAGACCATCAGTTTTCAGCCCTAAGAAACCTCATTTTTCAGCCATAAAAACGCAGCCAAAACAGTCATTTTCAGCCACCGAAACAGTCCCAGAATTCAGCGATTAGAAGATCACAGATTGCAGCCATCAGGGCGTCGTCGTCACCACCGTCGTCGTCATCGGCATAGTCCCATTGCATCAGTTCATTGCATTCGCATTGTACACCTTTGTGCAATCAAGTAGACCACTCTTGCCGACGAGAGTGGGGCCTTCGGAGGAGGGTTTTACAAACCTCTCGGGTGTCGTATCTCTTCTCTCTCCTTCTCTCAGTCTCATTCACTTGCATGCACAATCCACTCACTTTGTTCGTGATCACAGCACTCTACAAGACGGAAAGCTCTCTCTTTCCCTAAAGAACTAAAAGGAACCTTGAGCAATAAAGATCACTAATCTTGAGAAAATACAACATTCATTCTGCTGCACCTAACAATGCGATACTTGAACTTCATAAAGGTCTGCAACGCTTGCCTCTTTGGGCTGCGCCGAAAGCGACAAAGTCTTCTGTGGCTCCTTGAATGCTTCAACTTCGTCTATAGTCATGCGTCTACCTTCTTCAAGAATCTCCATGGCTGAAAATTCCTGAAACCACTTCCAACACAAAAACATGAACATATCCATTCTATGTAAAGTGAGTGGAAAAAATCTAATCTTCTTAAAGACTGTGCATGCAATGTAGATGAACATAGAGACGGAGTGCCAACCCGTTCACCACACACGCAAACAATGAGATCGAATCTTGTGTTTCTGATCTAAATCAATCAACTGTGGCAAAACACAATGGAAATGCCTATGCTTGATGCTCAATCCTTCTTGTGCTCCTTCTGATACTGTGTCATGCCAAGGAAGAGACATGGAATGTAAATCCCTTAATTGCAAACATTTCATTTTTTCATGAATCATCCGCATACATCCGTGCTCATCCATGAGTGAATCGTTATCAACGTACAATATGTCATGCCTAGGAAAGGGATCACATAAAGACGCTGACTAAAATACAGAAAACAATCACGAATGAAGCACTCGTACAATGCGTGCTGACTAATCATTTGAACACATAGTACTTCCTCTGAGGGTTCTTTGGACCCAGGCTCGAGAGCCAAGATCGGTTCTTTGTGTTTGATCGAATCTTCCTGTGGGGGTTTTGTGGACGTCAACTCGAGAGCCAAGATCGGTTCTTCGTGATGGATCGAATGTGCAATGAGGTTAGCTTCACTAGAGAAAGTATCAACTAACACATCATCCTTGTGAACAATCACATCATCTTCATGCAAATCATCATGGTTGTGAGAAATCACATCTTGATCATGCAAATCATCATGCTCATCATCATGCTTGGCATTATCATTCAAATCATCATGCTTGGCATTATCATTCAAATCATCATGCTTATCATTGTCATTCAAATCATCATGCTTATCATTGTGTGTCGTGCTTTGGAAAAGAAGAGACCGAGAGAGTCTCCTTTTCCTGATTTTGTTCAAACTGCGCTTGCACAATAGAAAAGAGTTGCAAGAACTCTTTCATATGTTGGTCGCTTTTTTCTTTTCTTGCTTTGTTCTCGCGATCAAATTCTGCTTGTCTTGCTTTGTTCTCACGATCAAATTTGGCTTGTCTTTCCAAGCGTGCTTGCTCGTGCTCACGCTCTATGGTTGCCATTCTTTTTTCGTATTCACAATCTATGGCTGCCATTCTTTTTGCTTTTCTTTCCTCTCGTTCTAACTTCCTTTCCATAAACAATTGCTTCAACTCCTCCATAGGAGTTAGTGCAATCCTTGGCGTAGATGGGGAAGGGGGAGGGTCGGAAAAACCTCCTCGTGGGGAAAATTCTTCTTCGCCTCTCTCATGCTCATCACCTCAAAGCGAAGTATCCATTCCGCTTCGAGTGATGACCATCCACTGAAGTCGTGGGTTCTTGTGGTCTTGGGTTCTTAAGTTCACAAGGAACTTGCTTGGGTTCTTGGTTCTTGAGTTCTTGAGTTCTTGAGTTCTTGAGGTTCTTGCGGGTCTTGAGGTTCTTGAGGTTCTTGGGGTTCTTCTTTCGCTTGCAATCTGTGTTAGAGAAGGATCTTCTCTTCACCCGAGTTTTGCTCTTTTCCACGGGCGCACCCCCTTGGCGGCCTTGCGCTCACAGCAAGGTTGCTTTTTCCCACCCCACGTCGATTGGCTGCTAAGTGTCTGTTGCGGGTGTTGGTCTTGCTGAGAAGTTGCCTGTTGAGCAAGTGCTCCTGCTGCCTCTTCTGCCAGAAAGTGCTAGCACTAGGTTTCTATATATACAAACTTAGTAAACTTGCCCTACCTAGTTCCCAACAAAAGTCACTTAAAAATAATAAGTGAAAAATGTTAAAAATAGGAAAAATAGATCTAAGCACTGTAAAAATGCTCCTGATGGGTTCTGATGGAAATTTGATGATCATGCTGTGTGCAACCAGAGGATATGCATCTAATCTAAGTGTCTGGACATACACCGTCTGCGAACAGACTCACATAAGTACCAGATTACTTCCTATTCTAGACTGACTTGACTGAACTGAACCCTGGTCGTGCTGTAGCTTGTCCACGGAGACATAGGGTTGGCAACCTGTCCTTGCATTAACAACGTCGTCCACCATGTAAGCGCATTGTCTTTCAAGAAAGTGGCAGCTTTCCTGACCTTAGAGGCCTCTGTAAAATTCCCTCCTGCATAAGCTGTATCAAATTGCTGGAGGAAAGTAAGAGCCTTTGCCTTATCCTCAAAGCCGCTAAATGTGCTAAACTTTATAGCTGCAGCACCTTCTTTGTAAGCTTTTGGCTTTTCCATTGTCTCCAAATTGTCATAAGGAATTGTCTGCAACATGGGAACTGTAGTAGGGATCATCGGTGCATCTTGGCCATTGACATTTTGCGTCATAGGTGCCATATTTGGCCGCTGTCCAGAAAAACCAGCCATGCCAAAATTACCCTGTGGCACCCCAAACTTGCCTTGGTTGCTTTGAAAGCCTTGCTGCATGCCAATGCTACCATACATGGGGTTTGGTATCATGCCTTGCATACCCCCAAACACTGTTCTTGGCATATATTGCTGGTTTCCAGCGCATAACCAGCCATACTTTGGAACACAGATCCACCCCCGAAATACCCAGGATGTACCGTGGGTGGTCGAAAAACTTGATGCATTGCCTGGAAATTGGTTCTCTGTCCGTGTAACACAACATGCGGGCTTGGAAAGGTGGCGGGCTGAACTGGCAAAGCCTGTAGAATAGGCATCCTAACCACCTGTTCAAGGACGGAAGGAACCTGTTTTGGAGCCCCCGACTCCGCAACACGCGAGTGCTCGCTATCCTGTTGAGATGCATGAAGTACTTGGGCTTGAGCCTCAACAGACTCCACGGGCTGTGTGAGTTGCCTTGACCGCTGTGGTACTGGTTGCGTTTGCAAAAACTCCATAAACCTTGGGTTCTGCACCAGTCGAGAAAACACGTTCACGGCGGCAACTAACTGAGTCCTGAACACATTATCTTCAAGTTGCCCAGTCATAAAGTCTTGCACTGGAGGAGCATTCACATCGGAAGGAGGTACAGACAGACGTGGTCGTGACTCTCGCCAACCTCAAAACACTGTAGGAATATCTTGCGTGTCCTTTGAAGAGGAACCCTCTTCCATAATACCCTTCCCTTTGTCGTAATCCGCGTTCCTGTACTTTGTTTCTTCACCAAACCAACCGAGGCTCACTTCTTGAGGAAAAAGTGATTCTGTCCTGGCGACGGAACCATGAAAGCGGGCCGTAGGGCACGGTAAACACAGGCTTTTACCCGGAACTTTACTTTAGACTTTATGACACAGAGAAACTTTGCAAATAAAAACCTGTAACGGGAATCGATACTTCAAACACACACGGCGCGGAAGCTAGAATGCTCCGAGCAGACGCCGATATCTGTTTGGCCCGAAAGATTGGCGCCCGTTTCGGTATTTCTTTATTGAATTCAAAGAGGGAATAAGATCTGTGATTTCCTACAAGCTGCCTCGCATAATCCGGGCTGAAAATGACCTGTTTTGGCCTGATTACGGCAGCATAACCGTACTAGGATGCTTCACAAACAGTAGCCCCATGCAAAAAGTGACTTTCCCGACGCATACAGACGCTTTGCAAAACCTGATGAGAATCTGTAGCACACTGAATTCTCTGTTTCCTGCCCTGAAAATGCGCCAAATCACTCGCACAACGTTTCCCTTGCGTCCCCGACCTCCTGGGGGTATTAGGGACCGTTTAGAAACCTACAAAAATACACAGGCTGTATTTCACTGTTTTGGGCTCCGTTTCGCGAGCCAATCACATCCGTAGCTAGTCCTCGAGCTCCCGCATCTGTAGGGCTACTTGCCCTTTGAATCGAACAGGTTTTCTTGCGTGAAATCTTTCCGAATTCAGTTGTACCAGTGGGGGTGTCACCAGCGTGTGACTGCTATCTATCCTTTTTGTTGATTTCTTTCTTATTATCTATTTACTTTCACTTTTTGGAAACACCCCTCGGGAAATCTAACTGCCCTGCATTGCATAGCTAGTGTGGAACTGTCCAGAGGGAGTCCAGGCCTGAGGGCAAGAGAGCACTAAGGTTGGACAAGGACTATGGTTAGCCAAGTGGGGTCATTGACTAGCCAAAGTGGAATCCTTTGCTACAGAGGCTACATTTCAGTTCTGGATGTGGCCGCAGTGTACAAAGAGGGTCGGATGACCTAGAAAGATACAATGGCAGCATCTCCTAAAATTTAGGGAACTGCTGTTTTGGGACTTGAAAATGTCTTCGCGTCATTACGTGCAGTTTGACATGGGGATCATTTTGTTACTCTGTGGCCAAGTCAACAGAGGCTGCAGGTGAGATATTTTTAGACCCGAGGGTCTAAAGCGGGAAAATGCACAAATGAGTGACACTTGGCACTCTGAGGCCAGTTTACTACTTATAGAGAAGGCAAAAACGTGATTTATAGCTGGGAGGCTCATTTTGCAAGTCTCTGTCACAGGTTAAGAGCTATGGAGTGCTTGCTTTCCCTCTTATGCACAGTGCGGTGCCAGGAGTGATGCCCTGCACGCTACGCACTGCCCTCTCTCTCCCCTTTGGCAGTATGTTATGCCCCTCTAGTGGGCTCTTCATTTGACCAATGTACAGTTGTGTGGGTTCATGCGCGATTGCCGAGGCAAGAGCCTCTTGCACAGGTACTGGATTAGCTAGCGGCTAATTCCCCCCGCAGGTACAGGTGAATTCGGAGAGGTTTCACGCCAGAAATCTCGTCCGATTCAAAGGGCAAGTAGCCCTACAGGTGCGGGAGCTCGAGGACTTGCTAGGGATGCGACCGGCACGCGAAACGGAGCCCGAAACAGTGAATTACAGCCTGCTGTGTATTTTTGCAGGTTTAGGGTTTTGGCCCTAAACGGACCCTAATACCCCCAGGAGGTTCGGGGACGCAAGGGGACCGCTGTACAGGCGATCTGGAGCATTTTCAGGGCTGAAAACAGAGAATTCAGCGTGCTGCAGATTCTCGCCAGGTTTTGCAAAGTGCCCGTATGCGTCGGGAAAGTCGGCCAATGCGTGGGAATACTGACTGTGAAGGGTTCTAGTACAGTTACGTTGCCGAAATCGGGCTGGAAGAGTGGAAATTCAGCCGAGTTTGTGCGGCGCAGCTTGTAGGGAACCACAGCGTTTATTCCCTCTTTTGAACAATAAAGAAATACCGAAAGGGGCGCCTAAGTTAGGGGCCAATCTGGTGTCTGTCTACTCATACAGGTGCAATCTAGTAGCCTGTATCCCTCTCCCCTTTGTTGTGTCTTGAAAGTACAGGTAAAATAGACGACTAATAATGGGTGAAAGCTAAATCAAGGTTTAAAGTAAAGTCTACCGCCCTTTTTGGATTGAACAGGCCGGTTTCATGGTTCCATCGACGGGATTAAATCACTTTTTCCCATAGAAGTGAGCCTTGGGCAGTTTTCGGCTTGAAGACACAGGGGATCATAGACGAGACACAGGGAATTGTAATTATGGCTGACAGACCAGATGATGTGACTGAAGAGGTTTCCTCTTCACAGGGTCAACAGACACATGAAGTGGGTGAGTCCTCAAGACCACCACAGACTGATGATGATATATTCAGGACCCAGTTGGCTACTGCTGTGGCTATGTTCACACAAGTAATGCAGAATCCGAGGTTTTTAGCCTTTCTGCAACCTCCGGTTCCGTCTCAGCAAGTTGGGTCACTGGATCATATTCAAAAGCCTGTTAAGGCTCGAGCACAGGTGATTCATACTGCACAGTCAATGGAAACACCTGTACACTTGACGGAGAACATGCAGTCTCCACAACCTGTGCCTAAGGTACAAGAACAGGTGGCTGAGATGCCAGTCTTTCAGGCTGTACCAGTTCAGCCCGCCACCTTTCAGTAGCGTATAGCTGGTTCTAATGGGCAGGGAAGCAACCTACAGGCTATGCAACAGGTCTTCCCACCACCTTCAGTACACCCTGGCTATTTTGGAGGTGGATCGGTATTCCAGAGCATGGCTGGTCATGCACCTGGAAATCAGTTTTATACGCCAGGAACAGTGTTTGCGGGTGCTCAAACGATGATGCCTAACCCCATGTACAGTGTCATGGGTATGCAACCAGGGTTTCAAAGCACTCAGGGACAATTTGGGATGCCACAAGCAAATTTTGGTATGGCTGGAATTACAAATCAGCAGCCAAATATGGCATTTCCAGGTCAAGTTAATAGCGGCCAAGGAACACAGATGAACCTTAATAGTGTTTCCATGTTTCAGTCACTTCCATATGACAATTTAACGCCGCTGGAGAGGCCAACTCCGTACAAAGAAGGTGGCAAAGGTGTGTCATTCACGACCTTTACAGGGTTTGATTACAGGAAGAAGGCTCTTTCATTCCTCCAGCAGTTTGACAAGGCCTATGCAGGGGGAAACTTTACAGAGGCTTCAAAGGTCCGCAAGGCAGCCACTTTCTTGACAGGGAATGCGGGACAATGGTGGACAACTTTATTGCTTCAAGGGCAAGCTCCGTCCACATGGATTTACTTTAAGCAGATTTTTGCAGCAGCATGGTTATCTGATGACTTTGAAGCAGATGTCATGACAGAATGGCACCAGCTTAATGCTGCTACTTGCAAGAATCTGGATGATTACAATCGGAAGTTTTGGAAAGCTCTACTTCCAGTAACTTCCTATAGGTTTGTGCCATTGACAGAACAGATTGAAAAATACTGTTGTGGCCTACCCAAAGGATTGAGAAAATACTGCACGAAGACAAAAGTCACTACTTTGATGCAGCTCATCGAGGTAGCAAACACTGGCAATGGTTTGCTCAAGGGAGAAGATTGTGAATTTAACACTGGCGTCAAGGCAGGATCAGGCAAGAAAAATTCAGCCAAGAAGCACGTTCCCAATGAGGCTCCTAAAGGGACTCAGGAGTCAGCCAACACAGGGAAAGACAAAGCTACGGCTGAATCAGAAAAGGGACCAGCGAAGAAATGGAAAAGACGTTTTCCTCGCAAGTCAGAAGAGCAAAAGAAGGTCCTGAGGACAGAGAACAAATGCTTTATATGTGAGCAGCCTGGCCACATTGCTTACAATTGTCCTACAAAGAAAAGGCCAGCTGATTCTGATGACAAGGAAGACAAGACAGGAAAGAAGCCCATGGCTGGTCTAGTGCCAGATATGGTGGGCGACAAGCCAAATTCAGATGCAAGTGAGCTTTGCAGAGCATGGGGAAAGGTTAGGGATCAAACAGTGCTTATCTTCTTTGATCCAGGTGCCAAAGCCAACTTTATTTCCCCAGAATTGGCTTCAAAGTTGGGAATCAGACCTGAAGAGATGGGGTATACAGCAGAGGCAGGTTTGGCATGTCCTGGCCATACAGAGGCTGTGACACCCATCATTGGAAAGTTGCGTCTACATATCCAGTCCTATGTAGATGCTGAAGAATTTTACATCATGCCACTGGACGGATGTGATGTGTTGTTAGGTATTCCTTGGTTGTTTCGTGTACAGGGAATCATGGATGCCTACAACAAAAAGATCACTGTACAGAGCAGGGGAAAGACTCACATTCTGGATGTAAAGCTTAAAGGGGAGTCTATTCGTAGTACTGTATCAGCTTCTGCTATTACTTCTGTAATGAAAAAGCATCTTTCTGCGTACTTGGTTTTTGCACGTGAAGTGTCAGATTGTGATGAATCAAATTTATCTGTGCTAGATAAAGAAAGGTCAATGTTTTTACAACAGTATAGTGACTGTTTTTCCGATTCATTACCATCTCAATTACCGCCAGAGAGACCCGAGGACCATGCGATAGATTTGGTGCCAGGCAGTAGCCCACCAAATAAGCCTCCGTACAGGGTTAGTGCGGCTCAGCAGAAAGAGATAATGGGCCAAGTACAGGAGCTGTTAGAAAAGGGGCTGATTCAGCCCAGTTCATCTCCATTCTGTTCTCCAGTGTTGTTGGTGCAGAAAAAGGATGCCTCATGGCGTATGTGCATCGACTACCGTGCACTGAACAAGAATACCATCAAGAATAGGTTCCCTATACCTAGAATTGATGATATTATGGACAAATTAGAAGGAGCAGCTATGTTTAGCAGGATAGATCTAAAGAGTGGGTATCATCAGATCCGCATTAGATTAGAGGATGTGCACAAGACTGCTTTTAGAACAACGTTTGGCCTTTACGAATTTTTAGTGATGCCCTTTGGTCTCACAAATGCTCCTGCTACGTTCAATAGGATGATGGACAGAATTTTCCGTCCACACCAGTAGTTTGTTGGTACATTCTTTGATGACATGATAGTCTACTCAAAGAATGAAGAGGAGCATAGGCATCACTTGGCCATTGTGTTCAAAGAGCTACGCAGTCATAGGTTGCTCATCAATGCAAAGAAAAGTGAGTTTTTTCTGGAAGAGATTCACTTTCTGGGACACATTGTCTCAAAGGATGGTGTCAGAATGGATCCTGCAAAAGTCGAAGCGATCAAGTCATGGCCAAATTTGAAGACGGTGCATGATGTCCGAAGCTTTTTGGGACTATGCTCCTATTACAGAAGGTTTATCCGAAATTTCGCTGAGATTGCTTCACCTTTACATGCTCTTCAAAAGAAGGCAGTCACCTTTAGATGGACACAAAAAGAGATTTCAGCTTTTAATCTCTTAAAGGAAAAGATGACTTCGGATCCAGTCATTGTGTTGCCAGATCTTAGGAAGTCATTTGTGGTCCAGTGTGATGCCTGCGGTAGTAGCATTGGTGCTGTGCTAATGCAAGATGGCAGGGTAGTAGCCTATGAGAGCAGAATTTTGCAAGGGCCAGAGATGACCATGCAGGTCTATGAGAAAGAGTTACTGGCTGTGATTCATGCGCTCTTAAGTTGGAAACACTACCTGCTAGGTGCAGACTTTGTTGTCCAAACGGACCATCAGACCTTGCGATACTTCTTGACACAAACAAAGTTATCTGAGAAGCATATGCGATGGGCAAATATCTTGTCCATGTTCCATTTTCAGATTGTGCATGTGGAAGGCAAGAAGAACGTTGTGGCTGATGCCTTGTCAAGGAAGCCACAAATTTTAGCTGTGTCGATTCCTTATCATCATGAACTTGATGATATGAGAGAACAGTATGCAAATGATGAATATTTTGCAAGGGTCTTCGAGCAGCTAATGGATGGACAACGTCATGAACACTATCTTCTCAAAGATGGGTTCATGATGATGCATGGCAGATTGTGTGTCACAAAGCCATTGCGAGGCAAAGTTATGGAAGAGAGTCATGTCCCACCGTATGCAGGGCATCGTGGTATCGATGCTACAGTTAAAGCGGTTGAGACATTCTTCTATTGGCCTACATTGAGAAGAGATGTGGATGCCTTTGTGCGAGAATGCCTAATATGCCAAAAGGTCAAGTTTGACAGGCAAAAGGCACCAGGGTTATTGCAACCACTACCTATTCCAGATAAACCATGGGAAAGTATTGCTATGGATTTTATCTTTGATCTTCCGAGAACGCAGACAGGAAACGATGGTATTTGGACCATTATTTGCAGATTCAGCAAACAGGCTCATTTTATTCCTGTCAGGAAGAAGATAAAGCCAGATCAGATGGCACGCTTGTTTATGAGCAATATTTTCAAGTATCATGGCATGCCACAGTCGATTGTTAGCGACCGTGATCCACGCATGACAAGTTTGTTCTGGAGAGGCTTGTTTGAGAATATGGGCACCACGCTCAAATTCTCTTCGTCATTTCATCCTCAAACAGATGGGCAGTCAGAAGAGGCAAATTCTACTGTCCTAGATCTGCTGAAGTGCTATGTGTCAGAGCATAAAGGAAAGTGGGAGCAGTATTTGCCATTGGTGGAGTATGCATACAATAATACAGTGCATTCATCAACTGGCAAGGCACCTTTTGAGATAGTTGAAGGTGGCAAGAAAATTCCTCCCATACTGCATACAAAGGACAAGATATTTGAAGCAGATAAGTATGTTCAGGACATGGATGAAATGTACAAGAAGGTCAAAGTGGCCTTAGAAAGGACTCAGGCAAAGCAAAAGAAAGCAGCTGATCGTCACCGTCGTGAAGTGGTATATTCACTTGGTGATTGGGTGCTTTTACGCTTTGAAAAGGCAAGGTTAAAGAAGATGAAGGGCAAGGAAAGACTGTTTCCAAAGCTCAGCATGCGTTACTATGGGCCTTTTCAAGTATGCGACATAATCAGTGATGTTGCATATAGGCTGAAATTGCCTGACAGTTGGAAGATTCACAATGCGTTTCATGTGAGTCTTCTCAGACCCTATGTGGGTGATGTGCCAGAAGATATACCAGCTGAAGATCAGCCGGAAGTCGAGGAACTTGACGAGATCTTGGTCCCTGAACAGATTTTGGCACACAAAGAAAGGAAAGTGAAAGGCAAGGTTGCTAGGCGTTACTTGGTAAAGTTCAGAAACTATCCACCAATGGATGCTAAGTGGATGGAAGAAGGTGAACTTGCAGAGTCACCAACTGTGTTATCACTTTACCTTGAAGCCTTCGGTTTGCAACCTACCTTGACCCCTTGAGTTTCAAAGCTACATGGATTGTCAGTGTGACAATGGCTTCTGAAACAAATGATGTACATGGTATTTAAAGTGAGCTCAAATGAAATACCTATTACATGAATGTTAGAGCTGTACAGATTGTCAGTTTGGCAATTGCTCTTATGGAATGTCCAAAAGTTTGGTTAGTGCTATAGAAGTGAGTATTTCTTGTTAGTTTGTCAAGGATACAGTGATTGCTTCTATTGAAGAGTACATGTGTAACTGCATTCTTAAATTGTCGGTTTGGGTATGCTCGAAAGTGTTACGGGATCCAACGTGTACTATAAGACAGTGGCAAAATGTGCAGCTACCATTTTGTCGTTGGAAAGTTAGTGACTCAAAGCAATGGCAGAGTGCGAAGCTACCACTATGTCATTGGGACAGGGTTCACACGCAGGCAATACATGAGTCGACGAGGTGTTGAATACACCAGGGTTGACAATGAGCATGTATGTGTCGTATATGTGTCGACAGGTGTTGAATACATCAGTGTTGACAGTAAGCATGTACGACATAGATGCAAACGAGGACGTTTGAGATTTCAAGAGGGGGGTATGTCACCAGCGTGTGACTGCTATCTATCCTTTTTGTTGATTTCTTTCTTATTATCTATTTACTTTCACTTTTTGGAAACACCCCTCGGGAAATCTAACTGCCCTGCATTGCATAGCTAGTGTGGAACTGTCCAGAGGGAGTCCAGGCCTGAGGGCAAGAGAGCACTAAGGTTGGACAAGGACTATGGTTAGCCAAGTGGGGTCATTGACTAGCCAAAGTGGAATCCTTTGCTACAGAGGCTACATTTCAGTTCTGGATGTGGCCGCAGTGTACAAAGAGGGTCGGATGACCTAGAAAGATACAATGGCAGCATCTCCTAAAATTTAGGGAACTGCTGTTTTGGGACTTGAAAATGTCTTCGCGTCATTACGTGCAGTTTGACATGGGGATCATTTTGTTACTCTGTGGCCAAGTCAACAGAGGCTGCAGGTGAGATATTTTTAGACCCGAGGGTCTAAAGCGGGAAAATGCACAAATGAGTGACACTTGGCACTCTGAGGCCAGTTTACTACTTATAGAGAAGGCAAAAACGTGATTTATAGCTGGGAGGCTCATTTTGCAAGTCTCTGTCACAGGTTAAGAGCTATGGAGTGCTTGCTTTCCCTCTTATGCACAGTGCGGTGCCAGGAGTGATGCCCTGCACGCTACGCACTGCCCTCTCTCTCCCCTTTGGCAGTATGTTATGCCCCTCTAGTGGGCTCTTCATTTGACCAATGTACAGTTGTGTGGGTTCATGCGCGATTGCCGAGGCAAGAGCCTCTTGCACAGGTACTGGATTAGCTAGCGGCTAATTCCCCCCGCAGGTACAGGTGAATTCGGAGAGGTTTCACGCCAGAAATCTCGTCCGATTCAAAGGGCAAGTAGCCCTACAGGTGCGGGAGCTCGAGGACTTGCTAGGGATGCGACCGGCACGCGAAACGGAGCCCGAAACAGTGAATTACAGCCTGCTGTGTATTTTTGCAGGTTTAGGGTTTTGGCCCTAAACGGACCCTAATACCCCCAGGAGGTTCGGGGACGCAAGGGGACCGCTGTACAGGCGATCTGGAGCATTTTCAGGGCTGAAAACAGAGAATTCAGCGTGCTGCAGATTCTCGCCAGGTTTTGCAAAGTGCCCGTATGCGTCGGGAAAGTCGGCCAATGCGTGGGAATACTGACTGTGAAGGGTTCTAGTACAGTTACGTTGCCGAAATCGGGCTGGAAGAGTGGAAATTCAGCCGAGTTTGTGCGGCGCAGCTTGTAGGGAACCACAGCGTTTATTCCCTCTTTTGAACAATAAAGAAAT
The DNA here is from genome assembly GCF_014529385.1 of Adiantum capillus-veneris. Lineage (NCBI taxonomy): Eukaryota > Viridiplantae > Streptophyta > Polypodiopsida > Polypodiales > Pteridaceae > Adiantum > Adiantum capillus-veneris. The sequence goes on along the minus strand of NC_140938.1, from coordinate 71,914,964 downwards.
ACCGAAAGGGGCGCCTAAGTTAGGGGCCAATCTGGTGTCTGTCTACTCATACAGGTGCAATCTAGTAGCCTGTATCCCTCTCCCCTTTGTTGTGTCTTGAAAGTACAGGTAAAATAGACGACTAATAATGGGTGAAAGCTAAATCAAGGTTTAAAGTAAAGTCTACCGCCCTTTTTGGATTGAACAGGCCGGTTTCAGGGGGAGTAGCAACTAGCTAATCCAGTACCTGTGCAAGAGTCTCTTGCCTCGGCAATCGTGCATGAACCCACACAACTGTACATAAGTCAAATGAAGAGCCCTCTTGTGGGGCATCACATAACTGCACGGAGGGGAGAGAGAGAGAGCAGTGAATGTTGTGCAAGGCTTCCGTTCTTGCACTTCACTGTACATAGAGGGTAGGCAAGCACACAGTAGATTTGGTACCTGCAACAATCCACCATACGGCTGAAAAATGCAGCCCACATTTTATTTCAACGCTTCTCTCTTTCTCAAGGTGGAAAATACCCAAAATTGTGCCAAGTGGCACTCGTGTATTAATTTCCCGCTTTGGACCTTCTGGTCTAAAAATATCTCAACCGGTTTCTCAGTTGACTTAGCGGCAGAGTAATGAAATGTTCCTCTTGTCATTCCGGAGCTAATGACGCGAACTAATTTCATGGCCCAAAATAGCAGTTCCCTAAATTTTAGGAGATGCTTCCATTGGATTCTCACTGGTCATTTGACCATCTCTCACCACTGGGACCACATCCAAAAATTCAATGTAGTACAGTTCTCGGGTGATTTTCTTTGGGTGACCCCACCTTGTCACTGTGTCTCTATGGGTTTAATTTCTTAGTATCCACCAACTTATTAAGTGCGGCGAGGGGACCTAGATGACTTTGAACTGAGCCTAGACACCCTTTTACTACTGGAATTCCAGTGCCGACCAACTTCCCGTCTGCAGGTGAAACTACCGTTTCACACTGGCCATACAATGTCCGGCCATTTGCAACTTCAAAAAGACGGTCTCAAAAATTAAACGAAAATTATCGGAAAGAAACCAACAACTAAGGTTAGCGGTTGCCATGTCCTCGTGACAGTAATTAGCCATTGCCACGTCCTCGTGACACATTCCTCGTAGTGTGTAGAAGGATCCTTGGAGCCTCACTCTGCAGAGTATTTGGATGCAGAGTCTGAGAGTAGAGGACCCTCAGGAGTTGTACTGTTGCGACTTAAGAATAAAGAAATACATGCGCCAGTCTTTGGGGCCAGTGCGTTTGGGCGCGGAACCTTACCGTGCCGTGCCGACTCTGTGTGTGTGTGTGTGTGTATGTGTGTGTGTGGTAAAGTTGAGTGATTTTGCGGTTCCTGTTAGTGTGTTGCTATTGATTTCTCGCTTGGAGTGTCCCAAGTCTGTAATAGTGGTATCATAGCTCAAAAAGATTATTCTTCTACGCAGGATCCAATCCCTTTTGCAGGGCACATGGGTTCTCGCGGAGAATCTGACAGAGACAATACCTCTCTGGCAGGAGGTGAAGCAACAAACGGACATTTAGGCAAATTTTGGGCGGGAAATTTTTCCAAAGCAGAGTAGAAATGTCAACTACAGGTTGACAAGTGTAAAAAGATTGATGTATTATTCCCAGAACATGAAATCTGTGAAGCATCTGAAGACTTACCCGATGGATGAGATTCACTCGAGATGGAAAGAGGCCATTGATTCCCCTCTCAAGTCGGGAATGCAGCTAGTTGGAGGAGAAACCCCCCCCGCCCCCCCCTTCCCCCTGCTTTAATTCTCCTCGTCGAGTTTTGCCGGCGGCTTCTTGGACTCGTTAGGCTTGACTCACTCTAGTAGGAGAACGGTCTTTTTTGGCCTTCATTTGCACTAGCAGACATAGATGGAAGCTCGTGCTTTGCCTCAGAGTGACTCTGATAAAGTCCCCTCGTTTGACCCTACCGAGCCCACCATCTGACTTGCCTTGTCGCCAATTGAGCAAGCGAGCCTTGTAGCAGAGATGGAGCTCCTTCATGCCACCTGTTATCTATAAGATCATTGGCAATCGTCCTAGCAAAGGCAAGGTGAGCGACCTCCTATGAGGTGGGAAAGATCATTGACATATACCTTCTAGGGCTCGTTAAAATAACCTTGGCAGCCATCTCGAGAGTCTCAAACTTGATCTGGTAGTGGTCGGGGCTCATTTCAGAAACTGATGCCATGCCTTCGACCTAGCTTCACATGTTCTTGCTGAGGAAGCAGATCTGCCTATTTTGGTTGGCTTCCTCGGCTTGAGTAGAGAGTACCTCCCGCTTCTTTCTAGGATTGGTTCCGAGATTGGGACAATCTTGGAGACTCCACGCATGGTAGCTTCAGTGGCTGCCAAGGCTGCAGGTATACCCACAGTACGCTTTCTTGTTCGCCCCCACTAGTCCTCCTACGTAGGGTAAGTGGCGGTTGGCTCCGCCAGGGCGGTCGCTCTGCCAAAGAGAGGAGTATTCGGGACTCCCGAACGAGAGTTTCATTTGCAGGCAGATGGGTCATCTAGCGAAGGCCTGTCCTCACAGGAGATCTCGACCCGCATTGCATGCTCAACCTCCCAAGGTTGATCAAGCACAACAGTCAGGTTCCGAGGGCACACAAGGTGGCACCTCTTCAGAGCCCATTGACCAGCCAGCTAGTGGATGGCAGCAAGTGCACGGCGGCCATCAAGAGCAGAGGTAGATTGGGTTGCTATAGGGAACCATTTTGACCCTATACAACATGGTTTCCTTGCGGAGCCTCCTTCCACCCCAGCTTCCCCCCCCCCTTGCCCCGGGCAAATATTCCTAGCTGAGCCCTCAGCTTCGACACTTGACCCTTCGCGCACTCCTCGGACACAGGGGATTGTACACTCATCCACAGCTTGACGCTCTCTTGATATAGTGCTTTCACTGGGAGCCAAACAGCTCGGGAGTGAGAACCCTACCTGAGGACGCCACTAGTCCCTCGCGGGCTGACCAGTTTTTACATTCGTCAACAGTGGGATTTCTTCGACTAGAGCTTTACCTGATTCCTCGGCAACCCATCTTCTGACCTTGAGGCAGCTTGTTTCTGATTACATGTTCTTTTTCTAGCCGCCAAAAGTGCCGAGGCTTTGGATACCACGGTGGGCTTCTCCTTCCAATTGCGTGTTAGAGATCACACAGAGTGGACCGTGCACACAGTCTGTCACGGTTGTGACTATGTTGCAGTATTACATCCATTCCTAGTTACAGATACGCGAAGTGCCATGCCAAGGAGGACCCCTGCGCTTGGATGGTCACACCACTTCGCCCAAGAGACGTGCCTCGTCGCCAAAAGCCACACTCCTTCGATGACTGGTCACACCCCTTCGCTCTACAGGTGCGACTCTTCGCCCAATGGTTGCAGCTCTTCACCGAAAGGATGTGTCTTTACGTCTAAAGTCATGTCTCTTCACCAAGAGGATGTGTCTTTTCATTTATGTCTCTTCGTCTCCTATATAAGGAGCCCTTGTATCACACATTCAATCAATCAATATAGAGTCTTCTAAGTCTTATCTCTGAGTACAATTCAAGTTTCTTAAGTCTCAATCAGGAGTTTAAGTACTTAATTAAGGATTAGTACCTAGAATCCTTACAGTGGTATCAGTGCAAATTTTTTCCGGGGACCCGAAGGTTGTGAGCCTCTCACCCTCGCCGCTACCCTCTCCCGACCTTCCCAGAGTTGCATGGAAGCAGAAGAAGGATGGATTGCAGATTGCGATGCCGGTGTTTAACCCCTTCATGTAAACCTCTCCTGCAACCTCATCTAGACATGCACGCACCCTTTGGTGGCTGATTTGCGAGCAATTGCTTACCCGGGCTGAGATGGAGTGGTGGCCGCAGATTCCCCCTTGCATGCTCCCGTGCCCTTTGGTGTTGACCCAGGCTGGCTGAAGTGTACCCTTTCGCATCTTCTTCCAAGCGTTGCAACCTTCAAGCGGCATCAATTTCCCAAGCGACCCAAGCGGCAGCAATTTCCGTACGCTGGCTGGGTCGCGTTGGCTGGCCTTTATTTTTATGTTGTGCAGTTCACGATGGTAGCAAGTCAATTCAGCGCAAGGTTTTTTTTAATCAAAAAATTCCCCGGCCATGCACTTGAATGAAGTGGCCGCCCAAGACCCACTTTGTTTAAACCTATGTGAACACCTTTAAAATCCCAAAACCATTAAAAAAATTTACCCCAAACACTCCGGCGATGGCCTATTTGCAGCGTGGGTGCTCTCCCCAGCCAGTTCGAATACTCTTCTGCCAACTTCCAGCGCTGCAAATTCTAGCCGGCACGTGGTGCGCGTGCGGGACTGTTTGCCATCATAGCCAACGATGCCTTCGATGTTCCAATCCACTTTTTCTCGTACATAGACGAGATACCAAAGAAGAATTACGAGTGTACCCCTTTGCACAGAAAGTGTTCGTGTTTTTCTGAAGCCTTTTTCAGCGCCGGAATCCGTTCTAAAAAATAAGAGAAAATTACCAAAATACCCCTCTAATTTGTGGAAATTCCCAAAATACCCCTCAACTTTCAAAAATTCCCAAAACACCCCCAATATTTTGTCATAAATTCCCAAAATGCCCTTCAAATTTTCCAAAATTCCCAAAATACCCCTGGTTGTGGAATTAAATTTCTCCAAAGATTAAAAAATTTGTAGCTTTTCATAAGAAGACTTGTTGCTTATCAATATAAGATGCTAAATCCAGAATTTGAGTCGATTATGTAGGCTCTGGAGATGAATTGGTTCATTATCTTTAGACATAATTGCCTTTTTTTGCGAGGTAATTTGTGGCAAATTACATGTTAAGCATGCAAAAACGGATCTCAATTATCAAAAAGGAATAAAGATAAGTCGTTTCTGAACCTTGATTTCGCTTGGGAACGTGTTAAAAAAGTCTGGCTCGCTGCTGTTGCTACCCACACCCTCCACCTCGCCATCGCTGCCCCCCCCCCCCGCGCTGCCCAGCGCCCTGCCCGCTCAGCCAACCCCGCCGCCCACTCAGCCTGCCCGCCCAGACAACCCCGCCGCTACCCTGTCCCACCACCATCCTTTTGCCCTCCTTGCTGCCCGCAACCTTTTTGCCCTCTCCCCGCCCGCCTGCATTTTCAATTTTTAGCCTACCCTGCTTGTCGAGCCTCGCCAATCACCTTGGCGTGTTTGGTCCAGCGGGAGCCTCCCCCCTCGTCTTCATTTCGCTCCTTCTTCACAACAGCAGACACAGATGGAGGCTCAAGCTCCACCGCAGAGGGACTCCAATGAGTCCACCATTCGACTTGCTCTTTCACCGATGAGCCTAGCCACAGTGGTAGAGCGCCTGCAGGCGACTTCTGTCATCTGCAAGATTCTCGGCACTAGACCTAGCAGAGGAGAGCAGCGTGATCTTCTCGAGGCCCGCCTTCTCGCAGAGGTGGGCAAGATCTTGGACGTTCAGATCCTTGGACGAGGCTACTACCAGATCGAGTTTGAGACCCCCGAGATGGTGTCCAAGGTCATCGCCATTGAGTCCATTGACCATCCGAGCAGCTCGAGCCCACTTTCGACAGTGGAGACATGGTTTTGACCCTGCTTCACATGTTCTGGTAGAGCAGGCAGACATCCCCATCTCCGTGTACTTTCCTGGTTTGCGGAGGGAGTACCTACCACTTTTGTCCAGGATAGGCTCAACGATTGGTACTGTCCTGGAGACACCTCGCACGTCAGCCTCAGTAGCTGCCAAGGCGTCCGGCATTCCCTTAGTTCGCGTTCTGGTTAGGGACACTCACACTCTCCCGAAGGTCATCCTCCTGCCTTGGGTGAGTGGGGGTTGGTTTAGACAGAGCGTGGAGTATTCGGGCCTCTGGAATTAGTGTTTCATTTGTTGACAGATGGGCCATCTTGCGAAGGCCTGTCCACGGAGAAGGCCTTGACCTACACCATAGACTCAGCCACAGGCCGAGACATAGAGCACACATGCAGAGCCACTCTCCGAGCCTAGGGCTCCAACGGAGGACGGATGACAGCAGGTTCGTGGTCGACGACGGGAGGGGCCACAGCGATAGCTTGGCACTCAGAGTGGTCCTCAGGCGCCTGCCTAGCAGCAGTGGGTTTCCACGAGGAACCGTTTCCGTCCTCTTGAGCAGGATGAGGTCCCTGCTCCAGTCCCCACCTCAGCTTCACCCTCGACAGCCCCTCCTCCCCATGAGTTTCCCCCCTCCTCACCATCCTCCCCCCGGCCTCCTGCTCCTGCCGCCTCTTCCCCTCGTCCCTCTACCTTTGCCGCTCCCCCCCGCCCCTCTTCTCCCCCTCTTACCCCTGCTCCTACACCCCCCCCTCACGCTCCAGTTCCACAGTCGACCCAGGGGGCAGGGCCATCTCCGGCTGCTAGGAGATCTCTTGGCAGCGCCTTTACCACGAGTCGCTTGGCGAGAGAGGGACAGCCTTGCTTGCGACCCCGTCTACAGGTACATACGTCTCCCTTTGCAGCAGTCTCTCGTGGTCTGACGAGCTTCGACATTCGGTGCCGATGGGACTTCTTTGACTACGACTTTACACGTTTTCTCGGCGACTCCTCACTAGACCATGAGGCAGCCTGCTTTAGCGTTCATGTTCTGTTCCTTTCAGCTAGGGGGATAGAGGCCTTGGACTTAGCGGTTGGCTTCTCTTTTCCCCTTTGCGGCAGGGACCAGACTGAGTGGACTCTCGATTCAGTGTTGGAGTGGTTGCATACACAGGTCCTAGAGTTCTCTCACCACATGGGAGACCTAGGAGTTACAGACATGCTTCAGACTTTGTGGCCATTGGCCAAGTTTGCGGTGACTCCTCTAGATACAGTAGGATGTAGACACGTTGTGGTTCACTTCTTTGCTGATACGCAGTGCTTGCCATGCTATGTACACATTCATGAGGACTCCTGGACAGAGGAGGTTGCTTTACGTACGGCTCGATCTACTTGGGCTTGGGCCAAGCATTTGTTGCAGTCACGCCTATCTAGAGGACGCTCGGATGCGGATTACTTCCCATCCAAGCCAGCCTCGAAGATAGCACGTTTAGCTGCTGTGGCAGCATCTGTTCTCTCTCGCTCCCCATGAGGATCGTCTCATGGAACGTGCAGGGACTTGGTGGGCCCCAGTTTCAGCGTCAGAGGGTCCGACTGTGTCAGGAGATTCAGCGTTGCCTTGTGGGAGGAGAGATTGATCTCCTTATGCTACAGGAGCATAATTTGTGTGAGAGCCGCATTAGACGTTGTGGTCAGCTCTTGCGTGGACGATATGATACCTTTTGGTTAGCTGCTTTTGGACCTGGAGGCATCCAAGGTGGGGTATGTATGACTATTGTGGATTCTTTGCAGCAGGCCATTGTGGGCAGAGGGATTATTGTGCCAGGCAGGGCTCAGTGGATCACTATGCAGGTTCAGGTTGCCTTGTGGGCTTCCTGAACATATATGCGCCCAATGTGGCGAGTGCATGAGCAGAGTTTTGGTCACGGATTGTTGAGTCTCTGCCGTAGGCAAAGCAATGGTCCATAGGGGGTGACTTCAACATGTTGAAGGACCCTTCTGACAGGATTGGTGGTAGCCATGCTACTGGGCATGGAGTTGAGCTGGTAGCTTGGGAGAGGTTTTGTGTGACTCTGAGGGTCTCGGATGTGTGGTAGCACTCTAGTTTTGTGAGGCCCCCTGACAGCCTGGCCTTCTCTCATTCGGACCGTAGAGTGGGAGGAGTGAATCTATCCCGGATAGATCGCTTCTACACGAGTGACCATTTCATTGACTTGGGTGGGACAGTTGGCATTCTGGCAGGGACTTCCTTCTCGGACCATGCACCAGTGATCCTCACAGTGGCAGACAGTCAGAGGAGGGGGAGCACGATGCTTCGCATCCCTGAGAGGGTCTTGCTGGACTCTGCACTCAGAGAGCGAGTAGAGGCTCTCTGAACAGAGAGCTTGGACATGCAAGATTGTCCTGCTGACAGAGTGGCCTCAGGACTATCTCAGATTAGTCGTTTCTTTCTCCAGGAGTCTTTGGCTCGCCTGGTTGCAACGAGAGAGGAGCAACAGCGTCTCAGACGGGGCGTTGCTTCCTTGCAGAGGATGCAGGAGCAGCATCCAGATAGTCCTTGGTTGGAGGAGCAGTTACAGCAGGCTCGCCAGGAGCTTGTTAGCACAGAGGAGCGGCGCCATGAGTTTGCTTTCTATCGACAGGCATCTCAGTGGACACATGTGGGTGACAAAGTGACTGGTGCTTTCTTCGAGGCAGTGGGACCTTGGCATACGCATGCCAAGGTCAGTCAGTTGAGGAGGCCCGACGGGTCAGTTGCTTCTGAGCTAGAGGACATGCGTGCAATTGCTACTGACTTTTACTATAAGTTACTGTCTGCAGAGCCTTAGTCAGAGGGTCAGGATGCATGCAGGGAGCAGGTGTGGGCACATATGCCTTGCCTTGTGACTGAGGAGATGCATCAGAGGCTTGAGCTGCTACTTCAGCTGGAGGAGTTGCACACGGCTCTTAGTGCACTCCCCCGTGGTAGCTGTCCAGGTGAGGATGGCTTGACTCCCAGTGTTTTCTTAGAGTACTGGGACTTGCTTGGCCCAGATCTCTGTAGTGCTTTTCAGTACATCTTGCACACAGGAGAGATGCCTGAAAGACAGCATGAGTGAGGGTCTGATCTACCTCATTCCCAAGGAGTGTGGCTCCTTGGATGAGATTCGACAGTGGCGCCCCATCGTCATCCTCAACTCAGCCTACAAAATTCTTGCCAAGGCTCTGAGTTTGAGGATCTAGCCACTTTTAGAGAGCCTTATACATGGGACTCAGACAGGTTTTGTCAAGGAGCGCAGTATCCTTGACAACATCTTTACTTTTTGGGAGGCTTCTGCCCTAGCGCGGCTCCGTGGTGAGGATCTGGTGATTCTTCTTCTCGATTTTGAGAAGGCCTACGACAAAGTTGACTCGGACTTTCTGGAGGGCACTCTACGCAGGATGGGCTTCTAAGATGCTTGGATCAGAGGGATGTCAACTTTGTACAGACGGGCACACAGTCAGATACCTTTGTCAGGAGGTAGAGGTGATCGTTTCATGCTCACACCTTTGGTCAGAGAGGGCTGCCCTCTTGCCCCCTTCCTCTTTCTGTTCTATGCTCAGGTGATGAGCAGGTTTTTGGTGTCGCAGCAGGTTGGTTTACGGGGCTTAGCACTTCCTATTCGGGGAGATGAGCTACTGGACGCTGAGTTTGCTGACGACTCAGCCTTGTACTTGGATGGCTAGGAGGCCAACGTTCACACGTGTGAGCAGGCTCTTGAGACCTTCTGTTGTGCATCTGGCGCACTGATCAACTGGAGAAAGATAGTGGCTTTCTCGGTTGGTAGTGCAAGTAGGCTGACGCTGCAAGTATAATGCAAATTTTCTTCTGAAGTGGAAAAGGAAAAAAAAAACTCCATTTAGGATGCAGGCTCTTCACTAGAACACCTAGATGCTGCAAGATGGTCCCACCGGGCGTGCCACTGATAGATATTTTTCTATGGCCAGGCCATGGAGCAGACCAAGACCAAGAAAAACCTAGCAAACAAAAGAACTCAAGCTGTATGCTACGCTCACTCCCAAAACAAAGAGCCTAGACAATGTAAGTGCGGCTAAATCATTTGCCAAAACATCTTTCGAATTCTCTCTCTCTAACACACACAATGCTCGGGCTGCATATACTCGCTCAGACTCGAGAAAAAAATCATGAAGACATTTATGTGTTTATTATGAAAATGGAGAGAGACGGAGAGAAAGAGAGACACTGTTTTCCCGAATTTGTTGTACATCAAAGAAGCTAGCTCGCTGCTGCTGCACGCTCCCCCCCCCCCCCCCCCCCCCTTGCGCCATCGCTCCCCCTCACCCCCTTCTCCATCTAACCCTCGCGCTGCCCTCAGCCACCCCCGCGCTGCCCCCCCCCCCCCCCCCTCGCCCTCGCGCTGCACTCCCTCCCTCCTCCCGCCTTCGCGCTGTTTCCCCCACCCTGCCCAGCCCGCCTCCTCCTGCCCCCTGCTGCTCCCCGCCCTCCCCCCCTAGCCCTCCCGCTGTCCCCCCCACTCCTTGGCTGTTTTCTCCCGCCCCCCCCCCCCCGCAGCCTTCTTTACCCGTGCTCGCCTCCTTTTCCTTCCCTCCATCCCCCCCCTTTTTTTGTCCGCATTATCTCCGAAGGGTTTTCTGCGCCTGGCTCTGCAACACCTTTTCTTCGGACAAGTGTTCGGCGTTCTCGGCTGCAGATTGTTCTTCTCCGTCCACTTCTTCGACTCAGCAGGAGACACAGATGGAGGCTCCAGCTCCGCCGCAGAGGGACTCGCCTGAAGCCCCCTCGCTCGACCCCGCTGAGCCCACCATTCGAATTGCTCTTTCGCCGACAGAGCAAGCGAGCCTTGCCGCAGAGGTAGAGCGCTTGCAGGCGACTTCTATCATCTGCAAGGTTCTCGGCACCCGTCCTAGCAGAGGAGAGCTGCGAGACCTTCTCCAGGCCCGCCTTCTCGCAGAGGTGGGCAAGATTTTGGATGTCCAGATCCTCGGACGAGGGTACTACCAGATCGAGTTCGAGACTTCCGAGATGGCCTCCAAGGTCATAGCTATGAGTCCACTGGCTATCCGAGCATCACGCGCCCACTTTCGACAGTGGCGACACGGTTTTGACCCGACTTCGGATGTGCTAGTAGAGGAGGCAGACATCCCCATCTCAGTCTGCTTTCCGGGTTTACGGAGGGAGTACCTTCCACTGCTCTCCAGGATTGGCTCCGCCATCGGGACTGTTCTGGAGACACCTCGTACGGCAGCATCAGTAGCTGCCAAGGCGGCCGGCATCCCTTCAGTTCGAGTTTTGGTCAGAGATACCCACACGCTCCCGAAGGTCATCCTTCTGCCTCGGGTGAGTGGGGTTGGTTTAGGCAGAGTGTGGAGTACTCGGGTCTCCCGAACCAGTGCTTCATTTGCAGACAGATGGGCCACCTAGCGAAGGCCTGTCCACGGAGGAGGCCTCGACCTGCACCTCAGCCTCAGCCCCAGCCTGCCAAGGCTGGGCCGCAGCCTCAGCCAGCGACAGTGCACAGATTCTGAGCCACCCTCCGAGCCTGGGGCTCCAGCGGAGGAGGGGTGGCAGCAAGCCCGTGGCCGTCGACGCCAGGGGCCACAGCGACAGCCTGGCACTCAGAGTGGCCCTCAGGTGCCTACTCAGCAGCAGTGGGTTCCCACGGGGAACTGCTTTGGTCCTCTTGAGCAGGAGGAGCCCCCTATGCCAGCCTCCTCTTCCGCTTCACCCTTGCCAGCCCCCCCCACCTTCAGATTTCCCCTCTTCCTCCTCATCCCCTCCCCCGCCCTTTGCTCCCGCCCACTCCTCACCTTGCCCCCCTGTCTCTGTCGCCCCGCCCCGCTTCTCTCCTCCTGTGCCCCCCCCCCCCCCCCCCCCCCCCCCCCCCCCTCCCCCTCCTCCTGCTTCAGTACCACAGTCGACTCAGGAGACTGGTCCCTCGCCGGCGGCTAGGAGATCTCTTGGCAGCGCTTTTGCCACGAGTCGCCTAGCGAGAGAGGGCCAGCCCTTCTTGCGGCCCCCTTTGCAGATTCAGACATCTTCCCTTGCAGCTATCCCTCGTGGTCTGACGAGCATTGACCTCCGACGCCGCTGGGACTTCTTCGATTACGGATTCACTCGCTTTCTCGGCGATTCCGTAGCAGACCACGAGGCAGGCTGCTTCAGGGTCCACGCTCTGTTCCTCGCCGCTAGGGGGACAGAGGCCTTGGACTCAGCAGTTGGTTTCTCCTTTCCCCTCTGTGGTAGGACCGAGACAGCGTGGTCCCTCGACTCAGTGGTGGGATGGTTGCATACACAGGTTCTCGAGTTCTCTCACCACATGGGAGAACTTGGAGTTACAGATTTGCTGCAGACTTTGTGGCCACTGGCCAAGTTTGCGGTGACACCCCCAGACTCAGCAGGATGTAGGCACATTGTGGTGTACTTTTTTGCTGATACACAGTGTTTGCCTTGCTATGTATACATACATGAGGACTCCTGGACAGAGGAGGTTGCTTTACGCACGGCTCGCTCTGCTTGGGCTTGGGCCAGGCACTCACTACAGGCTTGCCTATCTAGAGGACGCTCGGATGCGGATTACTCCCCATCCAAGCCTGCCTCGAAGATAGCCCGTCTTGCTGCTGCGGCAGCATCTGTTCTCTCTCGCTCCCCATGAGGATCGTCTCGTGGAACGTGTAGGGATTAGGTGGGCCCCAGTTTCAGCGATAGCGGGGCCGATTGCGTCAGGAGCTTCAGCGTGGCCTTGTGGGAGGAGAGATTGATCTCCTTATGCTTCAGGAGCACCATTTGTCTGAGAGCCGCATTCGGCGATGTGGTCAGATTTTGCGTGGACGTTATGATACCTTTTGGTCAGCTGCTTTTGGACCTGGAGGCATCCAGGGTGGGGTATGTATGACTATTGCGGACTCATTGTAGCAGGCCATTGTGGGCAGAGGGATTATTGTGCCAGGCAGGGCTCAATGGATTACTGTGCAGGTTCAAGGTGGCCTTGTGGGTTTCCTGAACATCTATGCGCCCAATGTGGCGAGTGCTCGTGCAGAGTTTTGGTCACAAATTGTTGAGTCTTTGCCACAGGTTGACCATTGGTGTGTAGGAGGGGACTTCAACATGTTGGAGGACCCCTCTGACAGGATCGGAGGCAGCCATGCTACTGTGCATGGAGTCGAGTTAGCAGCTTGGGAGAGGTTGTGTATGACTTTGAGGGTCTCGGATACATGGCAGCATTCTGGCTTTGTGAGGCCTCCAGAGAGTCTTGCCTTCTCTAGATCAGACCGCAGAGTGGGAGGAGTGAATCTATCGCGGATAGATCGCTTCTACACTAGTGACCACTTCAGTGACTTGGGGGGATCAGTGGGCATCCTGGCAGGGACATCCTTCTCGGACCATGCACCAGTGATCCTCACAGTGGCAGACAGGCAGAGGAGTGGGAGCACGATGCTTCGCATCCCAGAGCGGGTCTTGTTGGACACAGCACTCAGAGAGAGGGTAGAGGCTCTTTGGACAGAGGGCATGGACAGCCAGGCTCTACCGGCAGACAGAGTGGCCTTAGGCCTAGCTCAGCTTAGCCACTTTTTCCTCCAGGAGTCTTTGGCTCGACGGGCTGCAGCGAGAGAGGTGGAGCAGCGTCTCTGACGAGGCATTGCTTCACTACAGAGGATGCAGGAGCAGCATCCAGACAGTCCATGGTTGGAGGAGCACTTACAGCAGGCTCGACAGGAGCTTGCTTGCACAGAGGAGAGGCGCCATGAGTTTGCCTTTCACCGACAGACATCTCAGTGGACTCAGGTAGGTGACAGAGTGACAGGTGCTTTTTTTGAGACAGTAGGACCTCGGCACTCGCATGCCAAGGTCAATCAGCTGAGGAGACCCGATGGGTCAGTTGCTTGTGAGCCTGAGGATATGCGTGCAGTTGCTACTGACTTTTACCGTGAGCTACTGTCGGCTGAGCCCCAGTCAGAGAGACAGGATGCATGCAGGGAGCAGGTTTGGGTGCAGATGCCTTGTCTTGTGACTGAGGAGATGCGCCATAGGCTGGAGATACCTCTTTAGCTTGAGGAGCTGCACACGGCTCTTAGGGCCCTTCCTCGTGGTAGCTGTCCAGGTGAGGATGGGCTGACTCCCAGCTTCTTCTTGGAGTACTGGGACTTGCTTGGCCCAGATCTCTATAGTGCCTTTCAGTACATTCTGCACACAGGAGTGATGCCGGATAGCATGAGTGAGGGCTTGATTTACCTCATTCCAAAGGAGGGTGGCTCCTTGGATGAGATTCGACAGTGGCGCCCCATCACCATCCTCAACGCAGCCTACAAAATTCTTGCCAAGGCTCTGAGTTTGAGGATTCAGCCACTTTTGGAGAGCCTTATACATGGGACTCAGACAGGTTTTGTCAAGGAGCGCAGTATCCTTGACAACATCTTCACTTACTGGGAGGCTTCTGCCCTGGCACGTCTCCGTGGGGAGGACCTTGTGATTCTTCTTCTCGATTTTGAGAAGGAATACGACAGAGTTGACTGGGACTTTCTAGAGGGCACGCTTCGCAGGATGGGCTTTTCAGATGCTTGGATCAGAGGGGTGTCAGCTTTGTACAGACAGGCTCACAGTCAGGTACTTTTGGCAGGAAGTAGAGGTGAGCGCTTCATGCTCACACGATCGGTCTGACAGGGTTGTCCTCTTGCCCCCTTTCTCTTTCTGTTCTATGCGGAGGCGATGAGCAAATTTTTGGTGTCACAGTAGGTTGGTTTGAGGGGCTTAGCACTCTCTATACGGGGAGATGAGCTTATGGACGCTGAGTTTGCCGACGACTCAGCCTTGTACTTAGAGGGCCAGGAGGCCAATTTACACAGGTGTGGGCAGGCTCTAGAGACCTTTTGCTGTGCATTGGGCGCACTGATCAACTGGAGAAAGACAGTGGCTTTCTCGGTTGACAGTGCTCCTGTGCCAGAGTGGATGCCAGGAGAGGGTTTCAGGTGGATTCCTCCAGGGACTGCAGTTCGATACTTGGGTTGTCAGGTTGGTTTGGATTTGTCCCCCGAGCAGCAGATTGCTCCTCTTCTCCTGTCCATCAGGAGAAAGCTGTTACACTGGAGCTCAGCACGACTTTCGCTGGGTGGTAGAGTAGTAGTTGCCAACCAGGTGTTGTTGGCAACTATGTGGTACATCACTTCTTGCTGGATCTTCTCGAGTTCTTGTATCAGCCAGGTAGAGAGGCTGATCAGGAACTTCCTTTGGTCAGGTCGCGACACTCAGGTTGCCCGAGCCAAGGTGGCTTGGTCGGTCATCACACTCCCTTGTTCTCAGGGAGGGCTTGGGATCATTGATCCAGCACAGCAGAGCAGAGCCCTTCTTGGGAAGTTTGTCGTCAGAGGACTTCTTCCAGGCGAGGAGCCCTGGAAAGAGTTCTTGCTGCAGAGGCTTCGTGCTAGGGTGCCTCAGTAAGGAGGCCCTTGGCAACCTTCGACCAGATGGATCTTTACAGAGTTGCGCCGAGTTGGTTTGAGCAGGAGACTGGAGGACCGATTCGCTGTGAGTTTGTTTCGCTCTTGGGAGCTCTTACGGCGTGGCCTAGAGCAGAGACAGCCGACATGCACGGAGGAGCGCCTACGACAGCCCCTCGTCTGGAACCCCATGGTTAGCACTCAGAGAGGCCACTTGGTTGGGAGTAGGCCTCATGTTTCTTGGGGTCCCATGGCAGCAGGTCCAGCGCGCTCTCTAGGTGACTGGCTAGAGTTCACAGGTTTGTCAGAGGAGGTGCAAGGTGTCCAGCTACAGGGCATGAGAGGGGTTCAGAGCATGTGTCAGGACATCTCAGAGTCAGTTCCAGCTGAGTGGCTCACGCCTCTCGAGCCAGTAGCACCCCGATGGATGGGAGCCTTCACACGACTGGAGGTTCTCATCTCAGTCAGGGCTTGTTCAGAGACTGTCCCAGCCCTGTTTTTCGAGCTTCAGGGTGGGGGACGATTACAGCGAGTTACAGTAGAGGCCCCGCAGGTAGCAGAGTGCTGTTTCCAGAGGATCCGAGTTGTGGGCATCTGTGGGAGGACTTGCATCATAGACCCTGACCCAGCAGCTCTCGAGACAGGACATTGGAGGCTATGGGCTTGGGATTGCTGTCCACTGGCACGAGTATAGTGGGATCATGGTGAGTGGCTTTGGAGGGACCCCTTCTCTTCTGCAGACCCCCCAGGAGTCCCTTTCTTTCAGTACACTGTTCGGCTTGGACGTCATATACTTGCAGCGCAGAGAGAGGCCCGCCCCGCTGCAGCACGGCATTGGCAGGAGGAGGGTCTCACAGTTGAGTTCTTGGCAGCTTTTTGGCAGAGGCTGTGGGACTCCAGACAGCCGAGGCGCGTCACTTTGTTCCAGTGGTTGGTTGCACACAGAGCCACATCAGTAGGGAGCTGGCTTGTGCATAGTGGTCTCTCGGCCGCATGTACAGTCATGAGAAAAAGAAGAAACTTATCCATGGCTTGGTTTTGTTGTCGCATCTTCCCAAGGGCTTTTTCACGCCAGCTTCAAGATGGTATTTTTTCGTTATCTAAATTTTGTAAGGGTGCTCATTGACGCCCCTTCAAATGGCCAGCTTCTTCTCGCTCTCTCTCTCTCTCTCTCTCTCTCTCTCTCTCTCTCTCTCTCTCTCTCATCAAAGTCTCCTCTCTCAAAAACTGAGGGCTCTCGCCCACAACGCGCTCTCTTCTCTCTCTCGATATGGTGGGGGATGCCCTCAATTTTACTGAAGCCTCCAAGAGCAAGACTCTCTCGCTCTCCTCTCTCCTCGTGGTGGCATGGATCCCCTGTATCAATCCCTCTTCGATTCCCTTCCTATGGGGGGCACCCCTTAGTGGATTTGAATGAAGTCAAAGGCCTAAAACAAAAGAAGACATCTCTCTCTTTTGTTCAATTCACAACGGAGGACTTCTTGCTCTCTCTCTCCTGCGAGTCTACGACTCATGCTCGATACACAGCATGGGCCAAGCCCTCTCTTTCTCTTGCCTCAATTAGCCACATAAGCTTTCTCTCTCCTCGTCACCCTCGCTCTCAGTAGGGCTTGCAAAGTCTCACCCTCTCTCTCCTTGCATTTCATGGTGACTCTCTCTCTATGGAACTCAACTACAGAGAGTTCTTCACTCTGCCTTATTGTGAACAGAGCAAAGGCTCACCCACTCTCTCCTCGATTCTATGCAGCCCCCTCTCGTCATCGACAATGGCCTGCTCATTTCTCGCCACATCCTTCGAGTGCCATCCTGCAGAAACTGGCCAACATGCCCCTTCTCATGCATGCGACTCCTCATCTAGTTTATGTTACTCTCCAAACAACTCCCCTCTCGGCATGGCAATATCTGTGCCCTTTTGGCGACTCCTCCACGTCCTACCTACTGCAGCCCTCGCTCTCCCTAGCATGGCCTGATCTCCACGGCCTCTCTCATGACATGCTTGGAAGCCTCATCATCCTGGCCTCCTCTACAAGGTCGACCCTCTAACCGGCCCGCAAACAGCGGCTCTTCTCGAATCTCTACCGACCGGCACTCCCTGGCCTGCTCAATATGGCTTGCATAAGCCCTCGTCATCTCCCTTGCTCTCTCGCTTGCAAACGACACAGCAAAGAGCCTCTCTTTCACTCTCGGCAGTCTACCCCCAGTACCATCTCGGATGATCTTTATCGACTTCCCCAACTCTCTATCTTCTCGCCTCTCATACTCAGGCCGAACCTTGTGCAGCCCGGATCTCACTCCCTCTTCCTGCAACCGGCTATGGGCATGGCCTCTTCCTCCCCATGCTCACGACCAAACGGTGCCTGCTCTCATGATCTTGGGAGTCACTTCCTTGCTCGCTCCTGCAAAGCGACCCCATCTCCCTCACCTAGTATCATGCAACTCCCTTGTGCCCTTTAATCTACACTCCTTACTATGCTTGCTCGCCACCCTTTCCTCGTGACCTTCCAGATCAGGACATGGCCCCCTTTTTTTTCTCTTTGCTAAGGTCTTAAAAAGACCCTATTCCCACCACATAGTCTCCTCATAAAAGAAACTTTAATGTTGTAGAGTAATCTCTCAAGACCTCTTCTCCCTCTCGTCTATGGCTCACAGGGCAAATCTCTTTTCTCTCTCACCTTGATTCACAACCGGGCAAATCCCTTTCTCTCTCCGATTTGATGCAGGGCCTCGTTCTCTCTCTAAGGCAACCCACAAGGCAATCCTATGCAGGGGGAGGTTTCTTCTCTCTCTTGGTTCCTCCACACAGAGGGATACTCTCTCTCTAAGCTAGAGAGAGGTACTCTCCCTCTCTCGATTCCTTGCAAGCTCTCAACTATGGCCGCTCAGACATTCTCTCTCTAACTCCCATACAGGGAGCGCTTCCTGGCTCCCTCTCAACATGGCCTCCCATGCTAGTGAACATTCCAAACATATGTACAAAAGCGAGGTGCCTCCTCATAATGGCTTTTATTTCATTTGTCGCAATCATCGTCCACAAGCAGCAGTTTGAAAGCAACTTCATATTTTAGAACTGTTTGCACCCTTCACTCGAACTTGTGCACCACCATGAAATATAGAAGGCACAACCACATCGATGTCATCAAGTCGAGCATCTCCAAGTTCTCTTTCTCTTTAAGCATAATTCCATAGTAGGTGCGGCATCTTCATTGCCTGTCCAAACAAACTCCTCTTGGCAAATCAAGTGAGAGTATCATCAATGGAAATTTATAATAATTCAACCTTTCAAGCTTGCTTCAAGTGCTCAAAGCTAATGCAAGTGTTCTCTTTCTCTGTCCAAAATCCCCATGCCCTTGGCGGAAAAAAAGTTCAACAGTGGCATCCTGCGGGAAAAACTAGCCTGCTAGTGTTGAACCCAGAACTTCGGTTAAGACTGATGCCTTATCCATTGGGCTATAGATGATGTATGTTGAGAAATAAAAAATAGAAAAAAAATGAACAACCAAGAGGCGGACAATATGCAATCACACAAAGATGCAAAATGGTAATAACCCCCTAGCCTTGCACTGATGACTTGACTTGGCATTCCTATTGATCCTTGATGACTCCTCAATGCCCTCGAGTGGGTCTTTCCCAATGACCTAAAACACCCAGGTTTATGGAAGTTTACAGAGGGATTTATAGGCGCTTGGGTCCAAGTTTACAGGTAAAAGCTAGGCGAATAACAAGAGAACCCAGAACTCGGGGTAAGACTGATGCCTCATCCATTGGGCATAGTTAAAAGATATCAAACTAAAATAGGTGAAAATCATTCAATCACAAAATGATGAAAGCAAATAGAACAACCCCCCTTTTAGCATGATAATGATGACCTGACTTAGCACTTCTAACGATCCTTGATGACTCTCCAATAACCTCAAGTGGGGTCCTCTCAATGACCGAAAACACTCAGGTTTATGGGAGTTTACAGAGGGATGTATAGGTGCTTGGGTCCAAGTTTACAGGTACAAGCTAGGGTGGTGGCAATGAGTGGTGGTCAACCAAAATAAGTTTCTCACATAAAAGCATATCCCAAAAAATTTGGGCAAAATGCGGTATAAATGCAAATTTTCTTCGGAAGTGGAAAAGAAAAAGAAAAACTCCATTTAGGATGCAGGCTCTTCACTAGAACACCTAGATGCTGCAAGCTGGTCCCACCGGACGTGCCACTGATAGATATTTTTCTATGGCCCGGCCATGGAGCAGACCAAGACCAAGAAAAACCTAGCAAACAAAAGAGCTCAAGCTATATGCTACGCTCACTCCCAAAACAAAGAGCCTAGACAATGTAAGTGCGGCTAAATCATCTGCCAAAACATATCTCGAATTCTCTCTCTCTAACACACACAATGCTCGGGCTGCATATACTCGCTCAGACTCGAGAACAAAGTCATGAAGACATTTATGTGTTTATTATGAAAATGGAGAGAGACGGAGAGAAAGAGAGACACTGCAAGTGTTTGTATTTTATTTGTTTTTTATCAATCAACACAAATTTACATCCAATGTCATGAGAAAAAGAAGAAACTTATCCATGGCTCGGTTTTGTTGTCGCATCTTCCCAAGGGCTTTTTCACGCCAGCTTCAAGATGGTATTTTTTCGTTATCTAAATTTTGTAAGGGTGCTCATTGACGCCCCTTCAAATGGCCAGCTTCTTCTCGCTCTCTCTCTCTCTCTCTCTCTCTCTCTCTCTCTCTCTCTCTCTCTCTCTCTCTCTCTCAGGATACAGGACACATGGGTATCACCAGAGGGAGATCTCGAGGATACTAGCTCTACACCATCAGTATCTAGAGCAGAGTCATGTACCAGCACCAGGGGATCCAGCATTCCAGAGATACCTGAGCAGGCCACCACCGATGTACCACATTCTCTACCCTACATCTGTTGCTTGTTTTTAGATACCCTCCCTATCATCTCATGGTTGTATCACCTTGCAGCCCCTAGTTGAGCCTGATGATGCATGAGCACACCTCGACACGAGGACCCACACTATACATTGTACACCACATGCACCACCCTACCACACCCTTTTGCATAGTATAGGCTCATTTCAGTTTGTACCTTGTTTTTTGATTTTCCGATGCCTAGAGCTTCAACACATGTATATGATATTGTCTCATAGGTCGAGTTCGGCCTTTCGAAGACGTTAATAAAGCTTTCTTTCTTTCTTTCTCACTCATCAAAGTCTCCTCTCTCTCAAAAACTGAGGGCTCTCGCCCATAACACGCTCTCTTCTCTCTCTCTCTCGATATGGTGGGGGATGCCCTCAATTTTACTGAAGCCTCCAAGAGCAAGACTCTCTCGCTCTCCTCTCGCTTGCAAATGCCCTCCTCGTGGTGGCATGGATCCCCTCTATCAATCCCTCTTCAATTCCCTTCCTATGGGAGCACCCCTTAGTGGGTTTTAATGAAGTCAAAGGCCTAAAACAAAAAAAAGACATCTCTCTCTTTTGTTCAATTCACAACGGAGGACTTCTCGCTCTTTCTCTCCTGCGAGTCTACGACTCATGCTCGATACACAGCAGGGGCCAAACCCTCTCTTTCTCTTGCCTCAATTAGCCACATAAGCTCTCTCTCTCTCC
The DNA here is from genome assembly GCF_014529385.1 of Adiantum capillus-veneris. NCBI lineage: Eukaryota > Viridiplantae > Streptophyta > Polypodiopsida > Polypodiales > Pteridaceae > Adiantum > Adiantum capillus-veneris. The sequence continues at coordinate 71,894,373 of NC_140938.1, read as the reverse complement.
TCGTCACCCTCGCTCTCAGTAGGGCTTGCAAAGGCTCACCCTCTCTCTCGCATTTCATGGCGACTCTCTCTCTATGGAACTCAACTACAGAGAGTTCTTCACTCTGCCTCATTGTGAACAGAGCAAAGGCTCACCCACTCTCTCCTCGATTCTATGCAGCCCCCTCTCGTCATCGACAATGGCCTGCTCATCTCTCGCCACATCCTCCGAGTACCATCCTGCAGAAACTTGCCAACATGACCCTTCTCATGCATGCGACTCCTCATCTAGTTTATGCTACTCTCCAAACAACTCCCCTCTCGGCATGGAAAAATCTGTGCCCTTTTGGCGACTCCTCTTCACGGCCTACCTACTGCAGCCCTCGCTCTCCCTAGCATGGCCTGATCTCCACGGCCTCTCTCATGACATGCTTGGAAGCCTCATCATCCTGGCCTCCTCTACAAGGTCGACCCTCTAACCGGCCCGCAAACAGCGGCTCTTCTCGAATCTCTACCGACCGGCACTCCCTGGCCTGCTCAATATGGCTTGCATAAGCCCTCGTCATCTCCCTTGCTCTCTCGCTTGCAAACGACACAGCAAAGAGCCTCTCTTTCGCTCTCGGCCGTCTACCCCCAGTACCATCTCGGATGATCTCTATCGACTTCCCGAACTCTCTATCTTCTCGCCTCTCATACTCAGGCCAAACCTTGTGCAGCCACAACCGGCTATGGGCATGGCCTCTTCCTCCCCATGCTCACGACCAAACGGTGCCTGCTCTCATGATCTTGGGAGTCACTTCCTTGCTCGCTCCTGCAAAACGACCCCATCTCCCTCTCCTGGTATCCTGCAACTCCCTTGTGCCCTTTAATCTACACCCCTTACTATGCCTGCTCGCCACCCTTTCCTCGTAACCTTCGAGATCAGGACAAGGCCCCCTTTTTTTTCTCTTTGCTAATGTCTTAAAAGACCCTATTCCCACCACATAGTTTCCTCATAAAAGAAACTTTAATGTTGTAATCTCTCGAGACCTCTTCTCCCTCTCGTCTATGGCTCACAGGGCAAAGCTCTTTTCTCTCTCACCTTGATTCACAACGGGGCAAATCCCTTTCTCTCTCCGATTTGATGCAGGGCCTCATTCTCTCTCTAAGGCAACCCACAAGGCAATCCTATGCATGGGGAGGTTTCTTCTCTCTCTTGGTTCCTCCACATAGAGGGATACTCTCTGTCTCTCTAAGCTACAGAGAGGTACTCTCCCTCTCTCGATTCCTTGCAGGCTCTCAACTATGGCCGCTCAGACATTCTCTCTCTAACTCCCGTATAGGGAGCGCTTCCTGGCTCCCTCTCAACATGGTCTCCCATGCTAGTGAACATTCCAACATATGTACAAAAGCGAGGTGCCTCCTCATAATGGCTTTTATTTCATTTGTCGCAATCATCGTCCACAAGCAGCAGTTCGAAAGCAACTTCATATTTTAGAATTGTTTGCACCCTTCACTCGAACTTGTGCACCACCATGAAACATAGGAGGCACAACCGCATCGATGTCATCAAGTCGAGCATCTCCAGGTTCTCTTTCTCTTTAAGCATAATTCCATAATAGGTGCGGCATCTTCATTGCCTGTCCAAACAAACTCCTCTTGGCAAATCAAGTGAGAGTATCATCAATGGAAATTTATAATAATTCAACCTTTCAAGCTCGCTTCAAGTGCTCAATAGCTCATGCAAGTGTTCTCTTTCTCTGTCCAAAATCCCCATGCCTTTGGGCAAAAAAAAGTGCAACAGGAGCGCCTGCGACAGCCCCTTGTTTGGAACCCCATGGTTAGCACTTAGAGAGGTCACTTGGTTGGTAGTCGGCCTCATGTTTCCTGGGGTTCCATGGCAGCGGGTCCAACACGCTCTTTAGGTGACTGGTTAGAATTTTCAGGCTTGTCAGAGGAGCTGCAGGGCTTTCAGCTACAAGGCATGAGAGGGGTGCAGAGCATGTGCAAGGACATCTCAGAGGCAGTACCAGCAGAGTGGCTCACGCCTCTCGAGTCAGCAGCGCCTAGATGGATGGGAGTCTTCATGCGACTGGAGGTTCTGCTCTCTGTTCGGGCTTGCTCAGAGACGGCTGTTCCCTCCCTGTTTTTCGAGCTACAGGGTGAGGGACGCTTACAGCGAGTTGCAGTAGAGGCCCCGCAGGTGGCAGAGTGCTGTTTTCAGAGGCTCCGAGTGGTGGGCATCTGTGGGAGGACTTGTGTCATCGATCCTGACCCAGCTGCTCTTGAGACTGGACATTGGAGACTGTGGGCTTGCGAGTGCTGTCCACTGGCACGAGTACAGTGGGATCCTAGAGAGTGGCTTTGGAGGGACCCTTTCTCTTCTGCAGACCACCTAGGTGTCCCTTTCTTTCAGTACATTGTTCGATTGGGACGTCACATACTGGCAGCACAGATTGAGGCTCGCCCTGCTGCTGCAGCACCTTATTGGCAGGAGGAGGGTCTCACAGCTGAGTTCTTGGCAGCTGTTTGGGAGAGGTTGTGGGACTCCAGACTGCCGAGGCGAGTCACTTTGTTTCAGTGGCTGGTCGCACACAGAGCTACAGCAGTTGGGAACTGGCTTGTGCATAGTGGTCTCTCGTTCGCATGCACAGCTTGTGACCATCTTGTGGAGAGTTAGTGTCACTGTCTTTGGGGCTGTCCCTTGGCACAACAAGTGTGGCTTCGTGTTCTTCAGCTGATGCACGCTCTTTCCACGGCTCGGCAGTACACTTGGGGGGCAGCTGCTTGGTCCACTCTCACGGGCTTGGCACTTCAGTTTAAGCTATCATCCACGAGCAGGATGATAGTGATGCAGGAGGGGCGACCTACACTCCAGCCTACCACAGAGCTTACTCCACAGGAGTGGTGCAGTGAGAGAGAGGTGTGCTGGGAACTCATCAGTGGCCTGACACTCTGGTTCATCTGGCGGGCCCGTTGCTTCCGCATCTTCAAGGCTCGCCCTGTACCACCAGCAGAGCCTATTCGGGATCTTTGGCTTGAGCTGGTCCATACTCTCAGAGGACAGTTGTAACTAAGTCAGACTTTGTAAATAATTATATTTACGAGAAAAGAATTATCTAATTAGTTGTGTGCACATCATAATAGATTTAGCAGTTCTGGGGCCTCAGGTGCGCCCAAGTTTGGGCCAGTGCACCTCAGGGAGACCCTAGCAGAAAATACCCTGAAGCCCTAGGGATTGGGAAATCGGGTCTTCAATGAAGGGGTAGATAGTAACCTCAGATTTCAGGCTCAGAAAATTACGCGCGCTAGTGTAAGCACAGGAATGAGATGGGGTCCTTAGAATAATAACCCTAAGGCCTGATTATTTTACGGCCTTAGGATAAGTTAGTTAAAGTATTCTTAAATGATTGGCGCTGGACCAAATGGTCGGACAAGTGCGAATAGGTAATGCCAGAGCAGTGTCGGTACGGCATTGCGTTGGGGAGCAGCTAACAATTTAATTGGTTGCATCTATGTGTGCAGTTGTGCACTTAATTGCACATTTCATTAACTAGCATAGGATTTTTAAAGTCAAAAGTTGAATGGTTTTTAAATTTTAAAGTAAGTGTGCCACTTGGCACACTTTCCCATGCAATCTCTCTCTCTCTCTCTCTCTTCATGCTAGCGCCCCCTCTTCTGGGAGGCTATAAGAGAGCAGCCCCTCCCTCTCTTGCCAGGTTGGCAGTGCACTACCTCCCCTAAGTTGAACGTCCTCTACGCAGTGAAGCTCTCCATTGAAGCTTGAGAGCAGCACCTTGTGGTGTATGTGGAGCCTCTGTGCACCCATCACCTAGAACAAGGCCTCTCATGGTCATAGGCAGCTGTGGGAGAAGTTTCATCGCGTAAAGTAGTAGAAAACCCTTTTTCTCTCTCTACTAGCTGCTGCAAATTCTCTGTTTTCAGCCCCTAATCACCTGTATTAGGGTGAATTTCAGCAAAGATTTAGTAGGAAACTATTCCTCTCTACCTACTATACACACACACACACACACAGTTTGGAGCATTTCCGTCGCGAAAAGGACCTCCGTTTCGGCATTGGAACGCGCTCAGGTAACAATTTCTGGTTATGTGCAGAAAATTACAGCAAGCGTGTGTGCGTGTGTTTTGCATGTTTCCTTCGTGGGTTGACTACAGGAATGATCATGTCCGAAGAGACATAGTTAACGGAAGATAGACTCTCGTTTTTGAGAGCTTCCGATGAGTTTTGTGGAAGATAGACTCTCATCTACGAGAGCTTCCCAAAATCTCACAGAAGAGGAAAGATCCTCTTAGTAGTCAGGAGAGCAGTTCTTCTACTCTGTGAGTCAGAAGAAGGAGGAGGACAAGAAAGAATAGAGGACGGGCTTTCGCCCCGTTCCTGTGCTTGTAAAGAATTCTCCCTTAGTAATAAAGATATTCTCTTTATGGGGGGGGACCAGCCCATGTTCTGGTCCCTAATGATGTGTCAAGCTTTCTCTCTTTCTCTCCAAAGTCTCTTGAGTATATAAATTGCATTTAACAGTCAGTTTTCGCTTCCGTATTTTTGTGACAGTGGTATTAGAGCAAGGTCATCTCTCTCTTCCTTAAGGGATTGACGACTCTTGGCAGACTGCAGAAATGGGAGGACGTGAGATAGAGTTCTCTCTCCTTCAACAACAGGTGGAAGAGTTGCAAAAAGCTCTCTCCCATCCAGAAGTCCAAAAGATTCTCCATACTCTTGAGAAAGGGAAGGAGAAAATGCCGATGGGGTCGGGAGAAATCCCGTAGAACCCAAAGGCGCCAAAACCAAGGAAAGATCCTTTGATTGGAACCTCCCGCATGCACGAGAGGCACAGGAAACCTCCAGAACGTCAGGTGCGGTTTAACCCAAAGGTTCAAGAGTAGGATCCCCCTGATTCCCCTCAGTTCTCTTTCATGAAGGATCTGGATGACATAGTTGCTCCGGAAGACATGTTCCTGGAAGATCCGTCGCAGCAAGAATTGCATTCAAGGGAAAAGACTCCTGTCCCTAAGGAGTCTTAAGCATAGAAAGAAGTAGCACCATAAGAAGAAGCACCACAGGCAAAAAACATTCAAGTCGGGAGACAAAGATGTGAAATTCGACACCTACAATGGGCGGCGTGATAATGACAAAGCGTTGGCTTTCATCCGCCAATTCGAAGTTGCATTTGCTGAAGGGAATTTTAAAGAAAGATCCAAGCTTCACCATGCTAGTATGTACCTGAAAGGCACCGCCAGCAGTTGGTGGTTAACCCTTATCCTGGAAGATTGTAAACCCCAAGATTGGACTGCTTTCAAGAAGGAGTTCTACGCACAGTTCCTTCCTCCAGACTATGAGAAAGAGGTGAAGAAAAAATGGGATCGACTTTCACAGTCGGAGAACGAAACTGTTCCACGCTATGTGGATAGGTTTTGGGACGTTCTCTTGAAATTCACTCCATTCAAGAAGATTGACGATTCGGAAAAGATGTGCAAGTTTGAAGCATGATTGCATGATGCCTTGCAAAAGGCTATGAAGATTTACCCTCGAGGTAACTTGCAGATACTTATGGAATCAGCCCGCATAGTTGATGGAATACATGACAAGGGTACTCCCAGGAAGATGGAGCAAAGCACTTACCATGCCAAGCAAAAGGCTCTCCATGAGCAGCCTACCTCTACTTCTTCTCAAAAGAAGAAAAGAACCGCCTCCGAAGCAGAAGCAAAGTCAAATCATCCCAAGAAAGGGAGATACCTCTCTCCTGCTGAGTTGCGAACCTACATTAGTGAAGGAAGATGCTTCAAGTGCGGACAAGTCGGTCATATTAAGGGTTATTGTCCTACTAAACCTCCACAACCACCCTCTTCCAATGCAGTCCCAGATGTACAGGGAAATACAACCAAGGATGGAAAAGAAAGATCTCTTCTTAAAGCTTGGGGTAGTATCAACAACCAACGGGCTCTTATTTTGTTTGACCTTGGCAGTACAGACAACTTCATCTCTACCAAGCTAGCTGATGACCTGAACTTACAGCCCAATCGTTTTGGAGTTTCTATTCAAGCACAATCTGCCTTCAAAGGGCAGAACTCAAACTCTACTCCAATCATAGGGAAGTTGAATCTAAAGGTCGACGACTACAAGGATCAAGAGTCTTTCTTACTAGCTTCACTTGAAGGATGCTATGTTATCTTGGGAATGCCTTGGCACTACAAGATGCATCCCATTCCGGATTATGTTCAGAAAACCTTATCCTTTGATTATAAAGGAAAGGAATATCTTGTACTTGCAGATGCAGGTGATTGGCATATTCCTATCGCCAATCACATTGCCATCAAGAAAGAAATGAAAAAGTGTGTTTCAACGTACCTGATTTTTGCAAGAAAGAGAGATGTGTCTGTTTCACAACTTTCTTCCTCTTTAGAGCAAAAAAGACTAAAGTTATTAGAAAGTTATCAAGATTGTTTTGCAGATGAACTTCCAAATGAACTCCCACCTCCTCGACTGAGGATCACACAATTGATTTGATCCCAGGAAGTTCTCCTCCAAATCAGCCCCCTTATTGAGTTAGTCTAATGGAGCAAGAGGAAATTCTCAAGCAGGTTAACGAACTTTTGGAGAAGGGCTTAATAAGGCCTAGTACTTCTCCATATTGTTCACCTGTCTTGCTAGTACAAAAAAAGGATGGCACATTCCGCATGTGCATAGACTATAGATCTCTAAACAAGATCACAATCAAGAATCGATTCCAATCCCTCGGATTGACGACATTCTTGACAAGTTACAAGGAGCAAGTGTCTTTAGTCGTATAGACTTGAAGAGCGGTTATCATCAAATCCGCATAGCTCCTCAGGATGTGCATAAGACTTCATTTAGAACAACCTTCGGGTTGTATGAATTCTTAGTGATGCCTTTTGGACTCACTAATGCACCAGCCACATTCAACAGAATGATGGATAGAATCTTCCACTTATATAGAAGCTTCACAGGCGTTTTCTTTGATGACGTCTTAATCTTCTCAGAGAGAGAAGACGAACACTGTAAACATCTCGCCTTAGTGTTTGAAGAATTACGCAAACACAAATTATTTGTGAATGCTAAGAAGAGTGAGTTCTTTCTAAAAGAAATCCACTATTTGGGCCATATAGTATCTCACAATCAGGTGAGAATGGACCCTGATAAGATTCAAGCAGTTGTAGAATGGCCTACGCCAACTACAGTACATGATGTACGAAGTTTCCTTGGCCTCTGTTCCTATTATCGGCGTTTCATTCGAGCTTTTGCTGCGATAGCAAGTCCCCTCCATGACCTGACAAAGAAGCGGATTCCATTCCATTGGGGGTCTGGACAAAAACAAGCTTTCGAAAAGCTTAAGTATCTACTCAGTCACGGACCCGTTCTCACCGTCCCTGATCTTCACAAACCTTTCGAGGTATACTACGATGCATCTGGAGATTGTGTAGGAGCAGTTTTGAACCAAGAGGGTCACGCGATAGCCTATGAAAGTGGACGCCTTAAAGATGCAGAGTTGCATGTTTCCATATACGAGAAAGAGTTAATGGCAGTAATTCATGCTCTTTCCATTTGGAAACACTATTTGTTAGGAGCTTATTTTATTATCAAGACAGATCATCAAAGTCTTCGTTACTTTCTCACACAGAGAAAGTTATCAGAAAAGCAGATGAGATGGGCCAACTTTCTTTCAATGTTCCATTTTCAGATTTTACATACTTCTGGAAAGAAGAATGCAGTTGTAGATGCTCTCTCCAGGCGTCCAAAGATCAATGCACTAACAACTATTTATTATGAGGAACTAGAATCTCTCAGCGAGATGTATCCTCAAGATCGAGACTTCGCTACAATTTGGGCAGATCTTCAAGCTGGTCACTCAAAGCCACCTTATTCCATCAGGGATAATACACTCTATCGTCAACAAGCAATATGCATAGCTCAGCCCTTACGACAGAAGGTGATGGATGAAGCACATAATTCTCCTTATGCTGGGCATCGGGGAATTGCTTCCACCACTAGTGCCCTCGAAAGGTATTTCTTTTGGCCAACACTCTGTGCGGACATTGAAAAACATGTACGTGAGTGTTTAGTCTGCCAAAAAGTAAAATATGACAGACATAAAGTTTATGGCAAGCTTCAGCCGCTCCCTGTGCCTAACACGCCATGGGAAAGTATTTCCATAGATTTTATTACGGATCTTCCTCGATCCAAGAATGGAAATGATGCAATCTGGACTATAGTAGACAGATTCATTAAGCAAGCACATTTTCTTCCAGTAAAGAAGACGATCAAAGCTGATCACATGGCGAGAATATTTCTAGCTCAGATCTTTAAACACCATGGATTGCCAAAGACTATTGTCAGCGATAGAGATCCCCGCATGACTAGTCTATTTTGGCAGGCATTGTTTAAAAACTTGGGAACTAAGATTGACTTTTCATCAGCTTATCATCCTCAAACAGATGGTCAAAGCGAAATCGCTAATGCCACTGTTTTAGATCTCCTCAAGTGCTATGTTTCGGAACGACAATCCGAATGGGAACAGTACTTACCAATCGTTGAGTTTGCGTATAATAATACCATACATTCCTCAACTGGTAAAGCTCTCTTCGAAATTATTTATGGGAAGCCACTCTTACTTCCTATTATGGTTACCAAAGAAAACATCTTCGCCGCAGATGAATTTGTGCGCAATATTGATATTGCCCATCAACAAGTAAAGCAAGCGATTCTTCATACTCAAGAGCAATAGAAGAGAAAAGCAGACAAGCACAGAAGGAATCTCAATCTAGAAAAAGGACAATATGTCCTGCTTCGGTTTGAGAAAGCTAGATTGAAAAAGCGGGTCGGCAAAGGGAAAGTTGTCAAACTTTCCCATAGATTTTACGGCCCTTTTAAAATTACAGATAAAGTCAATGACGTGACTTTCAGATTGGATTTGCCTTCTAACTGGCGCATCCATAATGCTTTTCATGTCAGTCTCTTCCGACTGTATGTTGGACCTCCTCCAGTGGCGCCAGTACAAGAAGATCCTCCAGAAGTCGAAGAGACTGAGGAACTTCTTCAACCTGAACAGATAATACACCACTCGGAGAGACAACTCAAGTCGGGGAGTCTACATCGAAAGTATTTAGTCAAGTTCAAGAATTACACTCCTTTAGATGCAAAGTGGATGACCGAGTCCGATCTTAAGGACTACCCAGACATCTTGCACAATTATGTTGACGCTCTACAGTTGAGGTCAACTGTTTAGAACCAAGAGGGATGTAACTAAGTCAGACTTTGTAAATAATTAATTTATTTACGAGAAAAGAATTATCTAATTAGTTGTGTGCACATCAGAATAGATTTAGCAGTTCTGGGGCCTCAGGTGCGCCCAAGTTTGGGCCAGTGCACCTCAGGGAGACCCTAGCAGAAAATACCCTTAAGCCCTAGCGATTGGGAAATCGGGTCTTCAATGAAGGGGTAGATAGTAGCCTCAGATTTCAGGCTCAGAAAATTACGCGCGCTAGTGCAAGCACAGGAATGAGATGGGGTCCTTAGAATAATAACCCTAAGGCCTGATTATTTTACGGCCTTAGGATAAGTTAGTTAAAGTATTCTTAAATGATTGGCGCTGGACCAAATGGCCGGACAAGTGCGAACAGGTAATGCCAGAGCAGTGTCGGTACGGCATTGCGCTGGGGAGCAGCTAACAATTTAATTAGTTGCATCTATGTGTGTAGTTGTGCACTTAATTGCACATTTCATTAACTAGCATAGGATTTTTAAAGTCAAAAGTTGAATGGTTTTTAAATTTTAAAGTAAGTGTGCCACTTGGCACACTTTCCCATGCAATCTCTCTCTCTCTCTCTCTTCATGCTAGCGCCCCCTCTTCTGGGAGGCTTTAAGAGAGCAGCCCCTCCCTCTCTTGCCAGGTTGGCAGTGCACTACCTCCCCTAAGTTGAACGTCCTCTACGCAGTGAAGCTCTCCATTGAAGCTTGAGAGCAGCACCTTGTGGTGTATGTGGAGCCTCTGTGCACCCATCACCTAGAACAAGGCCTCTCATGGTCATAGGCAGCTGTGGGAGAAGTTTCATCGCGTAAAGTAGTAGAAAACCCTTTTTCTCTCTCTACTAGCTGCTGCAAATTCTCTGTTTTCAGCCCCTAATCACCTGTATTAGGGTGAATTTCAGCAAAGCTTTAGTAGGAAACTATTCCTCTCTACCTACTATACACACACACACAGTTGGGAGCATTTCCGTCGCGAAAAGGACCTCCGTTTCGGCATTGGAACGCGCTCAGGTAACAATTTCTGGTTATGTGCAGAAAATTACAGCAAGCGTGTGTGCGTGTGTTTTGCATGTTTCCTTCGTGGGTTGACTGCAGGAATGATCATGTCCGAAGAGACATAGTTAACGGAAGATAGACTCTCGTTTTTTAGAGCTTCCGATGAGTTTTGTGGAAGATAGACTCTCATCTACGAGAGCTTCCCAAAATCTCACAGAAGAGGAAAGATCCTCTTAGTAGTCAGGAGAGCAGTTCTTCTACTCTGTGAGTCAGAAGAAGGAGGAGGACAAGAAAGAATAGAGGACGGGCTTTCGCCCCGTTCCTGTGCTTGTAAAGAATTATTCCTTAGTAATAAAGATATTCTCTTTATGGGGGGGGACCAGCCCATCTTCTGGTCCCCAATGATGTGTCAAGCTTTCTCTCTTTCTCTCCAAAGTCTCTTGAGTATATAAATTGCATTTCACAGTCAGTTTTCGCTTCCGTATTTTTGTGACAACAGTTCGAGAGACTCCAGGGCAGTTTCGACCGCATGCGGGAGCGCAGAGAGGCTTTGCTTCGACTCTGGCGTCCTGGGCCATTTTTGACCATGGTCCAGGGTGTGCTCAGATGGCACTACCATCTACCTGTGTGGCTCTTCCCTCCTCCCATCCCCTGATCTAGCCTCCTTGTACATATGTTGTTTTTTCATTGGGAGAGTCTCCCCATCATGATTGTTGTAGTCCTCTCTTGTAGAGGAGGTTGTAGCCCTATGGGCAGTTTCATTAACTAATAGAAGGATCTTTTTCTCGGAAAAAAAAAGGAATAAAGATTATTAAATCTTGAACAATCCAACCAAAGTAGATACAAGGGTATCTTGGGAATTTTGAAATTTGAGGGGTATTTTGGAAATTTCCACAAATTAGAGGGGTATTTTGGTAATTTTTCCTAAAAATAATTTCCGCTCCCGGAGTACCCGTCCCAGAACTTGCACCTGTTCGAGAGGTCTCTTTGAGGCGTAACCATGCAGAATTCTCAGGACGGAGGTGGTCAATATGACGATGCCCTTACTCTTATCAAGGAGCAGATGGCCACACTTTCCATAAGCCTCGCATCACTTCACATTCGCTTGGATGAGATGCAGATGCAAAACACTTCTCAAAGTCGTCCTGCTACTTCTTGGACTACTAATGCAGCATCTTCAACACCTTCTTCCGAAGCTTCAGTGGACGAACCAAATGAACCAGATCCAACTGAAGAGGTAGACAATCGCGAACTTCAATTACTTTACAAATTTTTTAATGCTGCACAGAAGAAAAAGCTTGATGTTAAACTATCGGAACCATACACTGGTCACTGCGACAAGCGCGTGTTGGACCTATGGCTGTTCAAAATGGAGGTCTACTTGTCCAACACGGACTTTGTCGAGAGTAAAAAAGTTACACTTGCTAGTTCTTTGCTCAAGGACACAACATTTCTTTGGTGGCAACGACAGGTTGTTGATGGTAAATACACCTTCTTGGGATAAATTCCGGCGTGCTATTTGCAAGGCGTTCGAACCTGTCAATGCGGATTTTCATGCCCGGTCCTCTCTTCGCCGCCTGAGCCAGACAGGTTCCTTGGCCGCGTACATCATAGAGTTCCAAAGGCTAACCCTGGAGATAGAGACCCTTAGTCCCTTTGATCAACTTCACACCTTTATCGACGAACTCGAACCCAACCTGAAGGACGATGTGTACAAATACAACCCTATCACCTTGGATGCTGCAATTGCCTATGTGGAGTGTCTTGGCGATTATCGGCGCCCTACACAGAATTTTCTCCCTGGTGAGACAGATCTTCAAACAACGCTCACTTTTCACAGCGCGATCGCAGAGACAGCTATAGCCAAAGTCAGCAACATCAATCTCAGTTCAGACAGCAAGCAACGCAACCTTATTCAGCTTCAAGGTTCTATTCTCAAGATCGACAATCTCAAAGCAGATCTTCTTCAAATGTTCCTCCACTTGATCCCACTTGATCGTGGTAAAGGACATGATTTTTCTCAAGATCGGCATTCCAATACTCAGCAAGGCTCTTCGTCAAATGGATCTTCGACTTCAAAGAAAGATGGATTATGTACAATTTGTGGTGGTGACCATAGATGGTATCAATGTCTAAAGAAACCACATCCGTCTAATTCGAAAAGAAATTCCAACGCGGAAACATCATCGAATGTTGAACAACCAGATTTTGCTAAGGATAAAGTTGATGATTACAGTCTTAAGCCAAAATCCTCTCCATTGATTCATAAAGTTGAAGTTACCCCATCTGAAGATTGCCTTGAGAAGATTTCCTCTTCCCCAAATATTTCGCAGTTACTGGAAGATGTTGAACCAGAAGTCTTATATCGCATGAAGGATTTTGAAGATCAATCTCTTGTTGTAGTCAACCTGATTATGCGAGATTGCTCTAAAAAGTCTTTGAATAATGCAATTGTTGGCGGATACGCCGCGACGGACGTCAGCACAGTGAGAACTCACCTAACAAGATTTGTTAGTTAAGGACGAAGCTCGACCCGCAGGCGGGTGGAAGCAAGCATAGGGTGTCAACCTACACTCGACCGACTCTCGACTAATTCCTATAGAGGTCTCTACCCAATGTCTAAGCTTCAGCCTTCAAGAGTGCATAAGAAGAGATTTCCTACAACGCTTTCAAGAGCCAAATACCCATCAAACGTTCTCGAAACGCCACAGAACTTGAAGGAGACCCTATCAACACCAATAGGTCGCTCTCCCTAAGGTCCATGAACCAAAATCCCAACCCTAAACACTTGGTGCAAAATCACGTAGGATGTCTGGTCGAAATTTGCAGGTCGTTGTTTCCGAAAACTAAATTGCTTAATATGTAGCTCTACTCAATGCGAACGCATGGATATGCTGAAATGCGAAAACGGATAACGTATGCTCACCAAATCACCAGATGTAGCTTGTGGGTCGAGTTTGTAAAACCAGACCGTACACCCGCAATATAGGTATTGGCGCGTAGCTCTCGTCGGGGGCAACACACTGCACTTCTCCGCACTCGATTCCGACCACCGGTGCGCGTATAGCGTCAAGATGAAACTCTCACTCTCTCTCGTACACAGTACGCTCACTCACAGACATAACTTTTTTAAAATGACAAAGGTTTTTTCATTAAGGTCAAAAGTGGTATAAATACCTTACAATCTCAAACCGTAATGTTCCAATTTAACCATCTACTCAATCTAAATGTCAAAAATGGGATACAATCTAGAAACTTCTATAAGCCCCACTATTACAAAGGTGAAATGTCGGGTTTTCTCAGTTAAAGAATAATTAAAAAATAATATTCCGCCGAGTAGTCATTCTCCGTTGGGTGTGTCGAGTTGCTAACACTCCCCCCCTCCTTGTTCATGTTGTCCCCGACATGGCAGTTGAGCTGCTTCTTCAGTGGAGGCTTTCTCGCATCTTTAGAAGGGACTCATAGCGCGCATACTGGGCGAGTAACGTCGGGCCGAATATATCTGTGCTGATGGTGAAGAAGCCGGTGTAGAAGGCTTCTTCAAAGGTCTGGAGGTGATAAGAAGGCAAAAACATAATCCTCTGATATAGTGCATGTATCACCTCGTGAGAAGGCCGAGCAGACAGATTGTATGCACATCTGTATGTATCTTGAAAGAAAAAGATACTGTTTGTCGTCTGGCTTGGTTTGAAGGTTTCGAAGACTGCCAAAAGGGTTTTACATATTTTTCTCATCATGATGCAAGATAGGTCAGGCGAGCCAGTGAACGATTTGATGGCACCCGTTAGGGTTTTCACCATGTATTGCTCACTCATTCTCTCGCTTGCCTTCAAGCCTGGCAGCTTCGGGTAATTGAGCCAAGTGGGTTGGCTTCTCTGCAACAATTCTTGGGCCTTCCATGTCTGCATCCTTGGTAGAGGGCAAAAACTGAGGTTGTCTCTGATCACTTTAGGTGCCTCTACCATATGGATTAAATATTGCAGATACTTTGTGAGCCATGCCATTGCTAATAGTGGTTTTGAGATTATCAATCTCACTCTCCGTGGCCATTGATCTTGCTCTGAGCCCGGTTAGCTTTTGCATCACCACATCCCAATCATTGGTTGGTGGTTGTAGGTCCACTGTATCGGTGGTCATCTCTTTTAATTCCACTAACCGAAGGCTCTGCATCTGTTCCTTGGGCTTTGTGCTTGCCAACTCAAAGGCTACAGTAGCTGCCTCTTCTCGAGAGTAACCCGCAGCTAGTAGATCAAGAAATATTCTGAAATTCTTTTCTTCTGGATCCAGCTTCTCCTCTTTTGGTTCATCTTCTTCTTTCTGCTCTTTCTCTTGCTTGGATTCTTCTTGTTCATCAATTTTATTCAGCTCCTCCTTTTGTTGGGTTTGTGGAGGGCTAAGAGGAGGTGGTGATGGGGGTGGGCTGGATTCCCTGCTTGACGGTGGAGTTGCTGTCTTCTTCTTGAAATCTCTGTCCGCCTTGGTTTTTCTCTCTCTTTCTTGGCCTTCCTGCTCTTCTAGCACTGCCATCGTACTTCGTCCACTTCTTCTATAGATGGGATATTCGGGATATTTTCTGCCGTAGCATGTAGGATCTCAAAGTTTTTGATGTAGTCTTTGAACCTATCCTGGTGAACCCTTCGAGATGATCCCGACATGGCTTCCAGGGATGGCTTCCACAACTCGCTTACATCTCCCTTGAGTGCTCTTTCGGCTCTGAAGCTTCCATTAGCCTTTCTAGTCGCGCCGCTTTTTGTGACTTGGTCTCTTTGATCGGCACTTGTAGACTTTCTTTCTTTCCTTTCTTCGACTCTGGCGGCTCTTCTACCACGGTCTCTAACCGGCGCTTCAAACGTGTGGCAACTCTGGGTGCCCTGGGAGGTTCTTCTTCTTTATCTTCTTTCAGCTTTAGCCAATCATTCTGTGAGGGAGTTTCAGGCAAGTTTCCTTTGGCATGCAATGCTCCATAGACCACTTTTGTTATCAGCTCACTAGGTACAATATAGGTGGGATTTCTGTTCCCCATCTGCACCAGGTTGTCATGGATGTAAGCAACATAATTTATTACTTTTGGCTTCCTCTTCTGGATTGCCCAGGTGAAGGTGGTAGCAATGGCTCCAGGTGGCATCCTGTACTTTTGTGGCTGCTTTGTACACATGTGGAAGTATTGGTTGTAGAGTTGGCTCATAATAGCCACTTTTGGGTTTGCAATATCTTCAAATGTGTAGTTCTTCTTTTCCGAGTACACCTTGACTTCATCTCGCCTCTTTGTCACACTCTCTTTTGTTTGAGATGTCAAGTGCAGCTGCCACCACCCTCTCTGTGATGACAATCATGGTATCTGGCTTGCCTTGCAGATGAGTGACTCGGGCCACTCCATCTTCTTTGATAGTGGTTACAAATTCCCACACTCTTTTGATGTCAATCCCTGCTGGCAAAGCTTCAAAGTAGTTGTGTAGATCCAGCTTCTCCAGGTAATCCCCCATCTTGCTTCTGACAAATTCATTGAGCTCCCGTGGTATCATGGGTAGCTCCACTGCATTTCCTTCAAGATCTTTGAATACGCCTTGGTAGATTCTTAAATCATTGGACTCTAGCAAATCATCCTGAATCCATGTGCTGGTGGGTTTCAGGGTTCTTTCTGGGATAGCAAACGGCTCCACTTCTTCCAAGGAGTCTTTTATAGTCATCCTCTTCTTCTTTGCAGGTGATTTTGCGGCTGCCATGGATCCTGTTGCACTCAGTAGTCCAAAGTTAGCGTTTTTTCCATATTAGATGATAAACTGAGTTCTAACTATCCAAATGACTTGAAAATTGAAAATAAAACTTAAAAGGAACTAGAGAAACTCTGCATGTGCTCACAGTAGCTTTCTGGCTAAAAATTATCATTTAGATATCCTACGCTAGAATGTCTACCTTGCCTGTTTTTGGTGAAACTTGGCAGGCTGGTGGCCCTTGACCTGTGCAACATGGCTATGTGATTGGAATTGGGTTTGGGCATCAAAAAGTGCAATTTTGAACAGATTCAAGCTTTTGGCTCACAAATTGGGTAGGATGTCCTCAACAGGGGAAAAATGATATTCAAATGGGTTGAATTTGATACACAGGCTTCTTGCACTATGTTAATGGCTCCCATGAGGTCAGATCCTGCATAGTAGGTCAAAATCACACTAGAGACATCCTACGCGTAGGATGTCTTTTTCATCAAAATGACTTGAAGTTGGTTCTGGGGTTAGCTCTTGGCATGTGGAACATGGCCTTGCTCTTGGATTTTGATTTGGACAAGAATTGGTGTTGGTAAGAGCATGTGTAGTGTTTTTAGGCTCAAAAAGTGCATCTTGGAGGTGTTGGGGGCCAAATGTGATGAGAATGGCTTGAAACTTGATATATGAGCCTATGAAGGTGTTATAAGGAGATCCGGAACTCAAAAATGCCAGCTGGGGGCCAAATTGGTCATTTAGACATCCTACGCTTAGGATGTCTATTTTATCATTTTCCACATATGATCCCACAGATAGCTTGGTAATGAGCTCATGAGTATATTGTGCAAGTTTCATGTGATTTGGACTAGTTTTGGTAGGTCTATGGCCCATTATTGCTTTTATGCTTTGACTTTGCGTTTTTTGGTGCACATGTGGTCAATTTTTGTCAAAATGCGATGAAACTTGGTGGCTAGCATGTACAACTATTCAGAAACTGTGTGTGATAAGAGATGTTGAGTTTGGTGTTTAGATTTGGCCTTGAGACATCCTATGCGTAGGATGTCTCCTGATGAAATTTATATTGGAGGTGCTACTGGTGCCTGCCCTGTGTCCCCCTGAGTCCCTTTTAAGCATTATTTCAACAAAAAAGTCAAATAGATAGAAAGAAACTCTGTGTGTGGATTTCAGAGCCTCTGAGCCGTTTTTTTGACTTTTAGAATGCTTTTCGGCGATGAAATTTCTTGATGTTGGTCTCCATAGTTTCACGGTCCCTTGGGGATCCTTGCCATATGGTTCTTGTTGACTTTGGCTTCACCAGGGCTCCGTTTGGCAATTTGTCACTCTGGAAGCGCCTTTGGTTGCGTTTACATGTCGTCGATGACTTGTGGTGGTCTACCACCATAGGACTTGGCTGTTGATGGTTTAGGAAAGCCACTCGTGATGTTTGGTGGCAAACAGACATGCGGTTTGGCCGTGAGAGCTATTTGACGCTTTGTGTGTCCGATGCCGTTTCTGAAGTTTAGTGCCGCTTTGGGTTGCCTTATGGCCATGTGGGCTATATAGACTTGTCGAGCATGTCGAGATGCTTCTACCCATGAGTTTTGGTAGCATTTGGGCACCTTTCCGCCGATTTACCATTCGGTGGCCTCTTGCAGGGCTCTAGAAGTTAGGGTTTTTTTCGATGGTTTTCTACCGCCTTTGGGCATTCAAAAGTGGTCTCCTATGCTAGGGTAAGCCGCCGATGAAGTTTCATTGCTTTTGGGTTAGCCGTTAGGTGGCTACTTCTACCTGTAGGTCTCTACTGCTCGCTTTCCGTGTGAACCCTACGCTAGTTTTCGTAACAAAACATCAAACATACGCGAAAATCTCAAGGTGGTGAGCCTACCTCTCATGTCTGGAGCCTGTCGGGTGGTTGTGCGCGTCGTAGAAGCCTTTGGAAGTTCCGTTTGCTCTAGGTGGCAAGAGCTCTCTCTCAAAAGACAATAGTAGAAATGAGCTTAAAATAAAGTGAAAAAATCTTATAATGGGGTCCCCGAACCATTTTCATGAAATTTGACATGTGTTCCCAACTTCTTGCGAGATGCGGTTTAGGCTCAAAAATTTCTTGATTTGGACCTCCATTTGCCCAGTTTCTGAGAAATTTGACGTTTCGGTCAAAATCCGACCAAAACACGCTTTCCGCTCCATTCTCATAATTGCACCTCCATTGTACCATAGGTTGTCCTATAGTCACTTATTATCCCCATATTTTTTGTTTTTCATTACGACCGTTTTTCACCTGCTTTTTGTATTTCTGTCGATAATTAGTAAAACTAAAAAGAAAATAGCAAACCCAGAAAATCCCCAAAAATCATAATAACTCAAAAACATCACCGCAAAACACTATATACATTCACATGCAATTTTTATGGCCGGATTTCTCCGTTTTACCAATATTTTGCTCGTAAAATGGCTATTTTTACCTATATACACACACCTAGGGGCTTGATTTGGCGTTTGGTCCCATATACTTGTAGATTCATGCTGTATAAGGGCATATGTACTTAGGTTAGTCCAAAAAATTTCGCAATCAAACGACAACCCTCTAAAATAGTCGAAAAACATGGCCTTTTTTGCTCTTTTTACCATTGGGTCCGCATTTCAGAATGCCTCTCCCCCTCCTAGCCAAAGTCCTCCTGGACGACAAGGTATCGCCTCCGTGTATGTGCCGTGCATGGGTTAAAAATTGTGCTAATGCTTGGCTTTGTAATGTGGCCCTATAGGATGCATACTCGGTCAATGCATGGAAAAATTAATGCTGTGCAAGAGGAGGGTATAAGCAAAATGCTTATTGGCATTCGACGTCGAGGTTTCCTGTTTGTTGTTGATTTGGTTGGAGGGTTTTCTTTGCAAGTAATAGTTGTAATTCTACAGCTCTCTGTTTGATGGTCTTTCTTGCAAAAGTCGCTTGGTTTGCCACTACTGTCGAAATGGCCATGGTTATCTCCTTGGAGAGACTTGTCGTGGAGGAGTTGGCTGTAGTCTTTGTCTCTTTTGCTTTCCATTTGTAGCTTTGTTTTGGTTGTCTTTGTAGGTTTATTGCTACTTTCGCGGTTGTCATTGTTGTGCTGTTGATGGGCACCTACATTGATCGGTTTGCCTGTTTCATATGTAGTGTGTGTTTGTATGCCGATGTTGCGTGTACTGAAGGGAGTTCCTGTTGCTTTGGTTTTGGGATCCAAATGCGAGTCGCATTTAAGTTGTTGCTGAGCATTTTCTTTGGGATCCATATCTTTTTTATTCCCTTGGTTTTTGGTTAAACTGTCTACTTTTGTTGACTTCTTTTGTTGTATTGTGGTTTGTCTGCCATGTCACCTCTATCCTTCCGCACCCATACTTGTTTGTCGCGTGTTGCTAACCTTGATCTTGGCACTGCGGTCTGTGTTGTTTTATGTTTGTAGTGAGCATGATTGGCAGTTCCCTGTTTGTTCGCCATGGGTATAGTGTTGTTCTTTAGTGGCATCCATCTCATCGGTTCTTTATCCAGTGATTGTGGTGCTGCTATCTGGTTCTTCCCGGGTTGCTGAGCAAAGGCTACCACCTGTTGTTCTTGTACATGCTGAATTTTGATTGCATCCGTATTCCAATCTATGTGCACATTATACTCTTTTTGCCAAGGTTGTCTCAACAGCATGGGGTGTTGTGTGCTCTCATCCTCAACCACATAAAACTTGTGTGGGTAATATATTGATGTATTTGTACATGCAATATAGTCCAGTCCAATGTTTTGCAAATGTGATGTACTACTTTCCAGCACTTGTGAAGTAGGATGTAGTTGACCCTCGGGCTTGAGTTGTTTGTATAATCTGTAAGAGATTAGATTTGCTTGAGCTCCAGAATCAAGCAATGCCGTAGATTCAACTTGATTGCTACCCACTTTGACTGCAATTATTGGCTCCACTGTGTCTTCATCAAAATTCGTTAGTCGAATGGCATTTATCCGTAACGGTGATTCACATTGTTGTTGTTGTTGTTGTCGTAGAAGCCGTCTTTTTGCAATGCGTTTTTTTGCTTCTGCTTTGGCCTCTTCGTGTACCCTCTGTTTCTCCTTCATTCATTGTTTTTCTTGATGGATTTGTTGAAGCATATCCTCTGTTAGTGGCAAATGATATTTTTTTAATCGACACCCATTAATCCAATTTGGCATTTCTTCCCCTGTAAATGTAGCAAGCTTGACAGCTCCACTTTGTGATAAGTCACGAATCACAAAGGGTCCCATCCCTCGCTTTTTAAGTTTCTTAGCATGTTGCTTCAAGGTGTAAACAAGTACATAATCACTTGTTTTGAACTCTTTCGTGCGCACATGCTTGTCAAAAAACTCTTTTTGTCTTCTCTTTTTAGCATAGATCGAAGCTACAGCTCTCAAGCGAAATTCATCTAGCTTTACAAGATCATCAACTCTTGAAGAGAGTTCATGCCCTTTCCATTATAAGTTTTTCGCTACTCGTAGAGTTGGAATTAAAAACTCTATGGGTAATATAGCGTTTACGCCAAATACCATGTTGTACAGTGTTGTTCCTATTGATGTTTTGTAAGCTACATTGTATGCCCATAGAGTTGAGTGTAACTGCTGATCTCAGTCTGTCTTTGACTCTGATACAATTTTAGTCAGAACAGTACACAGTGTTTTATTTGTGGCTTCAGCTTGTCCATTTGCCTGTGGATGATATGGAGCAGATTTTCTATGTATGACCATGAATTCCTCTAGTAGATATTCAATGACTTCATTAAGAAAATGTGTTCCTCGATTACTGACAATTTCTATTGGTAATCCGTATCGTACAAAGATATTCTCATACAAAAATTGTGCAGTGGTTCTTGCGTCTGCTTTTTGTGTTGCCTTGGCTTCCACCTATTTTGTGAGATAGTCCGTAGCCACAATGATATATTGGGTATGGGTGCGATATGCAGGGAGTGAAATAGGCCCCACAAAATCAATGCCCCATTTTGCAAATGTCCTTGCTCCCTTTATTGGCCGTAGTGGCATCTCATCTGTCTTTGTTGGCACCTTGGTGCGCTGACATGCGTCACAACGCTTTACAAACCCCTCAGCATCCATATGCAATGTAGGTCACCATATTCCTGCGGTTAAGATAATTTTTGCCGTCTTATTGCCTGAAAAATGGCCTCCACTTATTCCTCCATGTGCGTGTTCTAGAATCAGCAAGTATTCGCTTTCACTTGCACAGATTCTAAGTTGATTGTCCTTTCCTCGCTTATAGAGTTGATTCCCAATTAAATTAAACTCACGAGCCTCCAGCTCTATAGACCTTTTCTGTGCTTTTGTTATGTTTTCAGAAAATGTCCTTGTTGTTAAGAAATCAATGATATATTGACTCTATGCAAGTGCAATGTTTACCTGAAACAATGTCGCGTGATCCATTGGTCGTTTGACACTACATATAGTACAATTGTTAACATAAGCATGTGTATCAGCATACATAGTTGGCCAATAAAGCCTAATTGTTTCAGTCTTTGGTGTGTTTTCATTGTTGAACAATGAAATGCACAATCCTGGACGTGTTCTTCTTCAAGATAACACTCGAATTCTTCCGGATTTATACATATCGTAGAATTTGGTTCGAGCCTGATCATATAGTTGTTCTGCAATCAACTGGAAGTTTTTTGTTGGTCGAATTGTTTGTTGTGTGGATTTGTCTTCCTTGTTATCAAATCTACCTCCAAAGGAAAGAATACTAACAATTTCCTGAGATCATTTGGGTACCATTTCAATATTGAAAAGATAAGCATCAGGTATATCATCATCTACTCCTTTAGGAGCTTACCCGTTTTGCATCCTTGAAAGGTGATCAGCTCGTAGATGAGTTTTACCCTTTTTGACTACCACTGTGAAGTCAAACTCTAGCAATATAATAAACCAGCGTACAATTCTTTCAGTATTCCATAGTTTATTTACCAGATACAAAAGAGCTTGATGATCTGTGAAGAACACAAATTTGTTTGCGAGCAAATAATGCCGAAATTTCTTTACAGCATAGATCATTCCTAACCCCTCTCTTTCAGTGGTTGTGTAGTTCTTTTCTGCACTATTTAATTGTCGGCTTGCATAACAAAATGGGAAATCCATTGTTCCTTCTCCTGGTTGAGCCAGAATACTCCCAATTGCATATGCAAATGCATCAATGTGAACATGGAATATCTTTTTCCAATCTGGTACTCTATGTACAGGTGCTGATACAAGGTGTTCCTTAAGCTTTTGGAATGAAGTTTCACACTCCTCAGTCCAGTCGAAACTGACTAATAAGCGATACAGAGGTTGTGCAATGACTGCATATATATATATGAATCTTCGATAATATCCGCAATGTCCCATGAAGGATTGTACTTGTTTGGCATTAGTAGGCCTGGGTAAGTCTATTATGACTTTGATTTTGTTTAGGTCAGTGGTTATGCCATTTCTTGAGACAATATGTCCTAAGATGCGGCCTTGCCTAACCATAAAAATGCACTTTTCCGGGTTAAAACAGATTCGATATGTTCTGCACTTCTCAAATACCTTTTGTAAATGGTCTATATGTTCTTCTCGTAGAAGAGAGTGTACACAGAGATCATCCATATATATTTCTAAGAATATTCTCAGGTATTCTTTGAACGCATGAGTCATTAACCTTTGAAAGGTAGCTGGGCATTGGTTAAGCCAAAAGGCATTACTCTATACGCATATATTTCCCATTTTGTGGCAAACGCTGTTTTGTGTTGATCTTCTATTGCAATTGTCAGTTGGTTCTACCTTGACTTTTTTGAGGTTCACACACACTCGCAGCTTTCCGTTTTTTTTGGGGACAACCACAATGAGTGACACCCAATCTGTATGTTCGATTTCATAGATGAATTCAGCATCCATCAGCTTGTCAATTTTCTCTTTGATTCGTTTAGTAAATGTGTCATTATATGTGTAAGGACGCTGTTTGCTAGGTTTAGCATGTGATTTCAACGGTATTGTATGTTGGCATATCGATGGATCAACTTCTTTGAGGTCTTTGTAGAACCATGCAAACACATCTTTATACTTCTTGAGAAGTTGTGTTAGCCGCTCTTCTTCTTCAAGCTCTAAATCAGTTACGATATACACCGGCTCAGGCTTTTCTCCTGGCTCCTTGAGGTCTATTCGTTTTGCATTTTCCAGCCCATTGTAAGATTCCTGGTTTATTCTTTCCCTGTCTGGTGGTGTCATTATGATTTTTCTGTCCCGAATGGTGAATTTTCGATAGTGGGATGGTACATTCATGTTTTCTTTTTCTGACTCCTCCTTGCCATCACTTTCTTCCTCAGTCGTCCATACCTCTCGTAATGACCGTTTTAGTTCTTGGTATTTTTTTTTACGCTCCAATTTGGTCTACTGTGGGTCTTCTATTTTTTCCTGTTTTGATTTTTGAGATTTTTTTGATTTTGTTTCTGTTTTAGTTTTCCGTACTTGTTTTATTTCCTCTTGCGTTCCTTCCCTTCGAACTTTTGAGACTTTGCTTGATAGTTGGTCTTTTACACAATCCTCTGCTTTTACAAGCATTAGATAGTGAGTTTTATCTTTTATCCTGTGCATATGGTTCTCTCTCATTTTGTTTTCTGCTCGTTTTTTCCTATAGCGTTCCTAGCGTCTAGGGTGCTGATTGACAAAGTTATAAAACTTAATATTTGCTGTTTTCTCCCCACGCCCGCTTGAGCTGTCCGAACACTCATTATCTGCATCGTTATTTACCTCCAGATGCTCAGAGGAGTTATAAAAATCTTCTTGTTCTGGTGGTTCTACAATCTCATCTCCTCCTGGTATAAGGCTTACCATGTAATAGGGTAGCACATCATAGCCATCCTTATCGCAAAATTTTGTCGTTGGGCTATCTGTAATGGTACAAACATCCAATGTTGTTAGTATGTGTTCCCATTCCAGAGGTTCTAAGGCATCTTCGGGAAAAGGTTCCGGAATATAATCCTTGTCTTTAATAGCTCTTTTTAAAACGCATTTCTCTCTTTTTAAGCTCCCACAATGTGAAGCTCCGCACATCCATAGCTCTTTTTTTCGCCCTAACCATGCTGGGAGTTCGGACCCTGCCAATGTAGTTGAATCAAACCCTTCCACTGGTGTCTGGTTAACATCTTTGTAACTATGGTCTTTTAGGTGTATTTTGGTTGTAGTTTCGCCATGTCTGAGGTATATGTGGTCGTAACTCCAATCCTGGACTATCTTTAATTGTCTCATGAATGGTCTTCCCAAGATGATCTCGTAATTGTTCTTTTTGTCGAAATCAACTATTGCAAATGTATGTTCATACTCGATTCCGCACGAGGTGACAATTACTTTTTTTAAGACTCCTAGAGGCTTTTCCATGAACCCATTTGCCAATTGCAATTTCATTTTGGTAGCTCTCAAAGCCGGTTTTCCTCATTTTTTTCAGATTTCCTTGGTGGCGATAGCGACTCCTGCTCGGCTGTTAAGAATAGCTTTGGAAACTACTCCTTGGAATTCTACTGGTAGCGTAGTGTTTCCATCTTCTCCCTCGCAATACTCTCCAACTTTGTTTAAAGGTATTGGCCTAGTGTTTAGTTGAGGCTTGTCCTATTCTCTGATCCCTTCTTGAAGCTTCGAGGTGGGGTCTTTTACTCCAAATTTTTCTAAGCATTTGCCTACGGTGGTCCACATGTCTGGTCGTAGCCTTAGGAGTTTGGTTGATGTGATTGTGCATGCCACAGGGGTGGACAATAACTCAATCAACCCTTGTGAATCCATCACTCTGCTAGAAGAAAGTCTTTGAGATGGGATTGCTCTCACCTCAGACTTAGCTTCATACTCCAATAGGTAATTTCATACTCCAATAGGTAAGAGGGTAGAGTTTTTAGCGAGTCTGGTTGGTTGTGCCTCGAACTAATTGATCCCTGGTCTCCCCCTTGTGAGTGCATATCAAAGTTCATTTGTGATCTTGCCTCAAATTCTTCAATAGGAGGTAAAATCTCATTTTTCTCTTTTCTCGTGCTATTCATTTGGTAACTCACTCGGTTAGTTTCGTTGGCATCACGGATTTGCTTCCACAGGTCATCTAGACCGTTACAATCCTTACCCATTTCTACCAATGTTTTAGGTTGGAACCCTTCACTTGTCTCATCTGTTGTATTTGGCACTATGATAGGTTCTCTCATTCATGAGTCTCTTCTCCGTGTCTACTTGTTTCTCTTAAGTTGGTTTGATAGGGGTTGGAGGTGGTATTTCATGCCAACTTGCAGGTTTACCAAGCGGGTTTTCTATCAAGGATTGGGCTGTTTCAATCATCTTTCGACATCTTTCCAACCTCTGTTTTTCTATTTCGGCATATGGATAAGTCATCCATCTTTGCTCTTGGGTTTGGTTGTTTTTGAGTTTGGCTTCGTAAGCTTTTAAAAGTGCGTCTAACTGCTCATTTACCTTTTCTGCCAACACTGATCCTACTGATCCTACACTTTTGGGTTCTGCTATTTCCTTGGGTGCTATGGTTGTCGCAGTGTGTGAGCTTAGACTAGCTAGATCCTCTAACCGCTCTAATCTATCCTTTGTGTGTTTTAACTTCTCGGATAGAGCCATTTTCTCTCGTTCTTTCCTGTCTTTCATACGCGCCTTTATAGCTTTCCAAGTGCTTCTCTGATTTTTCCATTTTGAACTTGGGGCATCGGTTTTTGGCTCTTCAATCATGGGTTCATTCGTCATTCTTTGAGCTTGGGCTTGTGTCACTGCCTGAATAGGTATTACTGTCTCGTTTTCTGACCCTCCATTGGAAGGTACTGCTTTTAGCATGTTCAAGGTAGTTTTTGCTCCTTTGCTCGGGTTCTTAGGGCAATCAGGAATCAAATGAGTAATTCCACACTCGGTGCAATATGCGTTGACTCTAATGATTTCATCATGAGGACAGTCTCTTAGCCAATGGTCTCCACCACACTTGTAGCAGGGTCCCTTAGGTTGTTGAGGTGCTCCTTGAGCTCCTCTTTGTTGGTATGTATGTCTCTGCCCGCCCATGCCTCCGTTGGCTATGAACAACAATGTTCGTTCATCCAAGCTATATCTTCCTTCTCCTGCTGCCTGTGCAGCTGTTAGTGGTCCTGTACTTCCCATCATGCTCCATGGTTCTAGCGTTGGGGGTTCTTCCGGTGGATAATAGACAGAATTTGTAGCATATCCATTGGGATCTTCGTAATATGCATGCATAGACACCAAAGCCTTCTCTTCTGGTTCGGTTACTGTTGGTGTGTATCTTATGCCGACTGGTCGTAATCGTGGTAGGGGTGGTTGCTGCCCCAACACTGGTTGTGGTCTTTCTACGCTTACAGGTCCTGGTAGGTTGCCTGCTTGATACCTAGGCATCGATGGAAGTTGAGGAGATGCTACCTGAGCCTGGGGAGCATAAGGTCGTTCTCTCACATATCCCTTGTTATAATAACATTCCTCCGTCACATGGTTTGTTCATTTTTGTTCAATAGCACACCACTTTGGCTGTTTAGCCTAAGGTTTGGCATACAGGTTAATCTTTTTTAGCACTTCCTCTACAAGCTGCTCCTGGCTTACAGCTACTTCTCCTTTCGGTGCTGTCTTAGCGGACTTGCTTTCACTTTGTTGTGAGGATGAATCATCGTCAAGATCCTTGAATTCACCCTCTTTGTAGACCGCACAATTGTCTACAAGGTAAAGAGCCTCCTTAGTTAACTCATTTAACGTCGTGCTCCTCTTCATATATAAGTCCTCCTTCATATATATGGAGATCTGCATTCCTTAGTCCTTGAATAAATATAAGCATAAGTCTCGACTGAGTTGGCAGTTCTTCCACAGGGCAGAACTTAACATATCTTTTTAGTCGTAGGGCTGCCTTTCGCACAGATTTCCCTTCTTTCTGTTTGAATTTGTGGATTTGTGAAACAGTATTATGAGCTATTCCCCTTTGTGAGAATTCCTCAATAAACTCGTCAAACACCTCCTCCATAGACTCAAAGTCTCTACGCTCTACATAGTCAAACCAAGTAGCAACATCCTTCTCTAGGGTCAGTCCAAACCCTGCAAATTGGGTAGGGAAGTCTAACACCTCTTCAGCTCTAATTACACGCACAAAGGCTGCTACATGATCCCTAGGATCTCTGTTTCCCGTGTATTTCTTGTTTACCCATTTTTGCACTTGAGAAGGTCTAATTCTACGATGGTCTACAAATCTCATCATTGGTTCTCCTCGTCCCAATCGATATACCTCCTCTGGCCTTCGGTAGTGGACGGGTTCCTCTCCCAGTGGTGCTCCTAAGCCATAATTTCTGACGGTTTTTGCAAGAGATGGTTCATCTCGTCGAACTCGTTCTATGGGTGGTCTTCCAGGCTCTGTTGACGCTTGAGTTTTTGGCTTACTCTCGCCTTGATATCGTGAATAGAGTGGTGGTTCTTGTAAATCCCTTAGCCCTCGTGCGGCTGGATAACCATCTCGGTTTCAGTCTTGTTCTAATGTTGCACTCTGTCGAAGCCATGCCTGCAACGATGGTTGGGTTTCTGGTTGGTTTTGGTAGTTGAACGTCTGTTGTCGAGTAGAATGTGAGGTCGCGTCGTACTCTTCTGAAAAGGGATTTGTCGACTTGCTAAGAATGTGTCTTCCTGATTTTAAATTCATCAAACTTAGCAATGCAACTTAACACAAATCCAACCACTCACCTGGTAAAGGATCAGTTTCCGCACAACTTCTTGCTTTGCCGTTGAATATACCTCTACACAAGCGTTTAATTTTGGCAATCGAATCAAAGCATTTAACCGCTAGAGGTGGTCTTAGTAATGATTGGTATAACTGGAGGGTTAACCCCAACAACTATTGTATTTTATACACTTTTGATGTTCTGGATTAGGTCTGCTAATCTAGAACTGTACTTCCCTCGGATGTTGGTCAATTTACATGGAAAGTCTTAATTCCGTCTTTGCTCCGTCAAAAGGTCAAACAAGGTCTAAATTCACTTATGAAAGAAGTTCTGGAACTCTTAAGTCAAATGGAACATCACTGTATTTCCTCAGTCAGCTTTTCACTTCACTAAGCCCCAGTAGATATCCTACGTGTAGGATGACTCATGCTCTGTTTTGCCTGGTTTTTGCACTATAGATTCCCCTTGATGTGTTGAGTCCACAGCTGTTTTTACTTTTTGATTTGGACACCTACAAGTTGGTCAATTGATCAGAAATCTGTTCTAGCAGCCTGATGTTGGTCTGACCAGTCAAATCAACTCCAATTTGGACCAAAATTGACTAGGAGGCTTGCCTCAGGCTATACAACACCTTGCTATGCCTGCAGTCAGTTTCTGACTTCAATTTCATGCAGTAGACATTGTACGCGTAGCATCTAACTGATCAAAATAACTTCAAATGCAAAGCATAGACTCCCCTTAAGGTGCTGATCACTTTGGTATGCTCAAAGCTGGGTTTGGAGTGCTAATTCACACAGAACACATACTACGCGTAGGATGTCTATATGGCCTGTTTGACCCCAAACTTGAGTCCCAGCTTCCCTTTGATGTCAGCAACCCAGTGCTAAGCTTAGATTTTGGTTTGGATTTCAAAAGACCCCAATTTTAGCTATTCTAGCCCTTTTCAGTCAAAAATGCTAAAGTCTGTTTAAAACCCAATTTTCTTACCCAATTGAGATGAGACCTTTCTCAGGCACTCAATAAATCATGCAGATCATGCTCATACAGCCATTCTATGGTTTTGGTCTCAAAATAATGCCTTGACACAATTTGGATAGGATGTCTGGCAATTTCTGTCTATTTGGCCTTATCTTGTCAAGATATGGTCAAACTTTCACTTTCCAGGTGAAAATAGGGTAAAACCTATCTTCTAAACACATTGGTGAACTCAGAATTTCAAAATTTTCACTAGATCACCCTATAGACATCCTACGCGTAGGATGTCTCCTGGCTTAAAATTTAATTTTTTCCTGACAGAAATGCTCCTGATGCTCTGCAGCTCTCTCAAAAACACTCACAGAAACTTTTGAACTTCACTTCAGCTTTCAAACACTCTTTTCAGTCTTTTACAACTTTGTGATGAATCTAATAGCAAGTATAACATGCATGAAGTGCTCTAGATCATAAATCATGATGTGCTACTTACCCTACTCCTACTCATCATGTGAAATGGTGATATTGGTGTTTCGGTTGATTCCTGGCCTCTCCGGACTCTCAAGCTCTCTTTTCACCGCCTCTACCACTCCAACTCCAACTCTCTTCACCACAACTTAACTAATACCTAAAACTACCTAAGTCTACCTAAGTCAAAGGATCTAGGCCAGACACTCACTCCCTAGACTCCTCCTAAGACCTAGAGAGTCCTCCACCCTCTGATCCTATCTAAATGTAAAACGAGACTCTGACAAGCCAGAGAATCCCTATCCCCAAGGACTAGTCTCGGTCACCTACTTAGGGTTTTCGTCCCCGGCAGCGGCGCCAATGTTGGCGGATACGCCGCGACGGACGTCAACATAGCGAGAACTCACCTAACAAGATTTGTCACCTAAGGACGAAGCTCGACACGCAGACGCGTGGAAGCAAGCATATGGTGTCAACCTACACTCGACCGACTCTTGACTAATTCCTACAGAGGTCTCTACCCAATGTCTAAGCTTCAGCCTTCAGGAGTGCATAAGAAGAGATTTCCTACAACGCTTTCAAGAGCCAAATACCCATCAAACGTTCTCGAAACGCCACAGAACTTGAAGGAGACTCCTATCAACACCAATAGGTCGCTCTCCCTAAGGTCTATGAACCAAAATCCCAACCGTAAACACCTGGTGCAAAATCACGGAGGATGTCTGGTCGAAATTTGCAGGTCATCGTTTCTGAAAACTAAAGTGCCTAATGTGTAGCTCTACTCAATGCGAACGCGTGGATATGCTGAAATGCGATAACGGATAACGTATGCTCACCGAATCACCAGATGTAGCTCATGGATCGAGTTCGCAAAACCAGACCATACACCCGTAATGTAGGTATTGGCGCGTAGCTCTCGTCGGGGGCAACACGTTGCACTTCTCTGCACTCGATTCCGACCACCGATACGCGCGTAGCGTCAAGATAAAACTCACTCTCTCTCGTACACAGTACGCTCACTCACAGATATAACTTTTTAAAAATGACAAAGGTTTTTTTCATTAAAGTGAAAAGTGGTATAAATACCTTACAATCTCAAACCCTAATGTTCCAATTTAACCATCTACTCAATCTAAATGTCAAAAATGGGATACAATCTGGAAACTTCTGTAAGCCCCACTATTTACAAAGGTGAAATGTCGGGTTTTCTCAGTTAAAGAATAATTAAAAAATAATATTCCGCCGAGCAGTCATTCTCCGTTGGGTGTGTCCAGCTGCTAACAGCAATGACATGGGATTTAGCAGTCAAAGCAAAAAGGTTTCGCCAAAAGCAAAGGTTCAAAACAAAGGTTTCCAATAACTTAAAGATTGAAGATTTTTGAAGATTCAATGCTTTTCTAGAGTTCTATCAACATCAGAAGTCATTCTTTGACACGGGCTCTCATTTTAAATGGGAGGGAATGTCACGATTGTGACTATGTTGCAGTATTACATCTACTCCTAGTTGCAGATACGCGAAGTGCCATGCCAAGGAGGACCCCTGCGCTTGGATGGCCACACCCCTTCGTCCAAGAGACGTGCCTCATCGCCAAAAGCCAAACTCCTTCGACGACTGGCCACACCCCTTCGCTCTACGGGTGCGACTCTTCGCCCAATGGTTGCAGCTCTTCACTGAAAGGATGTGTCTTTACGTCTAAAGTCATGTCTCTTCACTAAGAGACGTGTCTTTTCATTTATGTCTCTTCGTCTCCTATATAAGGAGCCCTTGTATCACACATTCAATTTGTCAATACAGAGTCTTCTAAGTCTTATATCTGAGTACAGTTCAAGTTTCTTAAGTCTTAATCATGAGTTTAAGTACTTAATTAAGGATTAGTACCTAGAATCCTTACACAGTCCTAGATTGGCTTCAAGCCGAAGCTTTAGAGTTCTCGCACCACACAGGAGACATGGGTGTGACAGACTTGATTCAAACACTTTGGCCACTAGCCAAGCTCAATGTGAGGTCACCTGATGCAGTTGAATGTAGACACATTGTGGTTTACTTCTTTGCAGACACACAGATTACTCTTCTTTATGTATTTGTACATGAGGATTCTTTGACAAAGGATGTAACCCTATGGATTGCACGCTTTTCTTGGGCTTGGATTGGACAGTCACTACAAACAAGCGTATCTCGAGGTCGCTCGGATACAGATTACTCTCTATCTGTAGCGTTGATAGTGTGTCGTGCTCTCTACAGTGGGTGCTCCTTAGTGCAATGTGCGTAACATCTCACTCAAAACAGAATGAAAACACAGGAAACAACAGATAACTGCAAATCAACACAGAGACACAACAGTAGACGAGAACATATGGACTCGACTATCTCAAAGGACCAGTACAGACGTTGGCGTGGCAACACCCTCAGCTCCAGCCCAGAATGCACGGGTACAAAGGGGGTGTCGAGGCTCAGATGTGCAGGGATGGTGTAGACGTGCTGTGTATAGACTCTCTACCCTAGACGACGATGCTGGACCATATATGAAGAAGATGATCGTGATGACCCAGCAACTACTACTCATATGTATCACCATAAAGAGCCACCAACGGCTCATAAATTTCAGCCATCTAAGTCCAAACTGAGTGGTGGTGATGACCTGGCCATGATGTCCACTAGACCACCGTCCGTATCCCTACCACGTGTCACTACCCAGCCCAGAGACTCCGTCCAGTGTGAACCAGACCAGACCAACTGTACTAACTGTGTCCCCTGTGAAAGTGACACTATAGCCTGCTACAAGTTGCCCGCCACAAGACCGCTCATCGTCTCACTGAGAGGAATACTGAAAACTATGAAAGAAAACCAGTAGGTATTGCATCCGTACAATGGTGAGCTCTTGATTCTGTCATCCAAGAGAGAGAGTTGTGGCCATTGGTGCATCCAAAGTATCAGACTCTAGAGGTGGAGCCATCAGATTATGGGAAAAGTCTTGTTGCTCGGTGGATGGGAGTACCTCGCCAGAAGTGTACTGAGGCTGCCGACTTGAACACCCATGTCGATGTGCGCCTGCGAAGACGTCACAAGGAGCCGTCTGTGAGGATGACATGTGTGGTAAGGAGCCAAAGGTGCCAGGCTGCTGAAATCCCTGAGGGTAGTAGTCAAACTTTTGCTGTGCTGGAGCATCTCCTCAAAACTATCGATGACTGTGCTCTCTATATCCCATGGGCGTCTGTACTGGTCTAGCGGGACGAGCCCACCCATATCCCATAGTAGCCTGAGGCTGCTGCTGAAACCCCATGTCCCCCTAGACTAGCATGTCTCGAAATCCTTGCATTTGAGCTTTGAGGTCATCAATTATATGGGACTTTACATGCAAAGCCTAACGTAGGGCGAAAATGGTAGCATCTCTATCAGCAATGGCACTCTCTGCAACTCGCAAGCAACCTTCCATGGCCGCATATGTGCTTGAGTGCTTTTGGTGGGTAGTTGCTAATTTCTCGGCACCAAGTTCAATCATTGCAATAGCATTTCTTGACTCCTGCAGGTTCTCATCAGAGTTTCTGAACAACGAGGCAGAGTCTCTTCCACTGGAAGAAGCATCAGTAGCACCTGGAGATATAGAGTGCCCAAGAGGCACTGCAGTCGAGGTCGGGGTGACAATAGGAGTAGGGTGCCCAAGAGGCATTGCAGTGGATGTCGGGGTGACAGTGGTAGCAGGTTCAATGGGCGAGCTGGAGATGAGAGAGAATGACGAGAGTACCAGACGAGCTGAGAAGGGTGTGGTAACAGTGGCAGGAGTATAGATGGGAGAACTAGGGAGAGATACCTGGGAGAGAGAGACCGGCTCAGTAACAAGAGTGGGTGTACCAAGAACAGAGAAGCTCCGGACGGCCTCGGGCACTGTAGAGACGGGGACGGAGGTAGAAGAAGGACGTCATGGAGGATGCGTCACTCGAGTCTGGCTCTCTGAATGGCAGAGATTGTAGTGTCTGTGCCGTATCTTTTACCACTTTGACTCTTTTCTTTTTTTTGCTCTTTTGATCATCTGTGCCAAGAGACTTTATTTTTGCTTGCGATGGCAATGCTACATCCTCATGCACTTCAAGAGGGTTGATGTGGATGTTTATCACCCAAGCCAACAGTGGCGCGGCAAAACGTTGGAAGCTAGATTGAGGTGACTGCACTTGTGCTCTAAACCTTTTCCCCCTGGTCTGCAATGATGTAAAGAGGATATGATGAAACTCGCAAGGTATGTTCTTGATTAAACAGTAAAGACCATCACATTGTGTGAATGTGGTAGGTACTTCGCATTTCTCCTTTGGTCCTTGAGCATCTCTCACTAAAACATAATATCTGAATACTGCTAAGAGAGCTTTGTGATGCTGCAGATTCGGATGATCCGGTTCGAACAATGCCTTGCATGCCTGTATGGTAGCAGGTTTGGAGAGCTTTGGATATGACCTAGTACTCAGCTACAAGGAGGAAAAGTTGGTCATCCCCATTGCATGTCCTAGACGCGCCTCTGTCAAAGTGTGTCCTCTAACATTGGGAAAATTTTTGAGCATTTCATGAATCGTGCCGACAGGTATGCCATCAAGAAGGACAATTCAGCTAGCGATGTTACACCCAAGTTGTCCAATTGGTCATGTGAGAGAACATCTGTAAGAGATGGCTTGGACTGCTGCATGTGAAAATTGAGGGAAAATTTTGTTTTGTGTTTTGTTTTGTCAGGCGTGGCAATTTCATGACTGATCAGGTGACTCATTGCTTTTCTTTTCCCTTTTGGATCCTTCTCCTGTGCACTTGAGCTACCACTATCTGAGCCTGAGCTGGAATCTGCATCTGATGCCGAGGCCTTGTAACTTTCGTTAGATGGAGCATTGGACGTCATATCCGTGACCCGATGGCTGCTAGGATCTGATTCCGCTTCAGTTTCATATTGGCCTGCTTGGGTGGTTAAGCCCTTTCCTCAGCAACAGTTTTTTGCCTCTTGCCATAGCCACCTGATTGACGACTATCTGTAAACACTGTATTTTTGCAAAACCCCAAAAGCTTATAGCAGTGAGCTCACTGCACACTAGATTCTGTTAGGCCCACAAGAGCATACATAGAAAACATCCCCAGGATCATACATACATCAGTACATCACCGTATGCCTCATGCAGTAATCGTAATTCTGTATAGAGCATAATCCCGATTCCTTTGTTGCTGAAAGCTAAAAGTTGGTATCTTGAAAATCTGACTTAGAGCGAGCACAGTATGGACGCTTTGTGTGTAGAGAGGTGCAATGTGCGGAGCACCGCACCCACTGTAGAGCACACATTGCACCTCTCTGCACACAATCCGTCCATACTGCGCTTGCGTCCTCGCCATCGAAATTCACTTGCTATCAGTCAGATTTTCAAGATACCAGCTTTCAGCTTTCAACAACAAAAAAATTGGGATTATGTTGTATACAGAATTGCGATTGCTGCATGGGGCATACGGTGATGTAGTGATGTATGTATGCTCCTGGGGATGTTTTTTGTGTATGCTCTTGTGGGCCTAACAGAATCTAGTGTGCAGTTTGCTCACTGCTATAAGCTTTTGGGGTTTTGAAAAAATACTGCTACAGTGTTTACAAATAGTCCTCAATCAGGTGGCTATGGCACGAGGCAAAAAACTGTTGCTGAGGAAAAGGCCTCAACCACGCAGGCAGGCCAATTATGAAACTGAAGCGGAATCAGATTCTAACAGCCATGGGGTCACGGATATGACATCCAATGCTCCATCTGACGAAAGTTACAAGGCCTCGGCATCAGATGCAGATTCCAGCTCAGGCTCAAACAGTGGTAGCTCAAGTGCACAGGAGAAGGATCCAAAAGGGAAAAGAAAAGCAATGAGTCACTTGATCAGTCATGAAATTGCCAGGCTTGACAAAACAAAATTTTCCCTCAATTTTCACATGCAGCAGTCCAAGCCATCTCTTACAGATGTTCTCTCACATGACCAATAGGACAACTTGGGTGTAACATCGCTAGCTGAATCTGTCCTTCTTGATGACATACTTGTCGGCACGATTCATGAAATGCTGAAAAATTTTCCCAATGTCAGAGGACACACTTTGACAGCGGCGCGTCTAGGACATGCAATGGGGATGACCAACTTTCCCTCCTTGTAGCTGAGTACTAGGTCATATCCAAAGCTCTCCAAACCTGCTACCATACAGGCATGCAAGGCATTGTTCGAACCAAATCATCCGAATCTGCAGCATCACAAAGCTCTCTTAGTAGTATTCATATATTATTTTTTAGTGAGAGATGCTCAAGGACCAAAGGGGAAATGCGAAGTATTTACCACATTCCCACAATGTGATGGTCTTTACTGTTTAATCAAGAACATACCTTGCGAGTTTCATCAGATCCTCTTTACATCATTGCAGACCAGGGCGAAAAGGTTTAGAGCACAAGTGTAGTCACCTCAATCTAGCTTCCAATGTTTTGCCGCGCCATTGTTGGCTTGGGTGATAAACATCCACATCAACCCTCTTGAAGTGGATGAGGATGCAGCATTGCCATCGCAAGCAAAAAGAAAGTCTCTTGGCACACATGATTAAAAGAGGAAACGAAAGAAGAGAGTCAAAGTGGTAAAAGATACGGCAGAGACACTACGACTCTGCCTTTTTCAGAGAGCCAGACTTGGGTGACGCATCCTCCACGACGTCCTTCTACCTCCGTCCTCGTCTCTACAGTGCCGGAGGCCATCTGGAGCTCCGTTGTTCTTGGTACACCCACTCCTGTTACTGAGCCGGTCCGTCTCTCCCAGGCAGCTCTCCCTACTGCTCCCGTCTGTACTCCTGCCACTATTACCACACCCTTCTCAGTACTTGTAGTACCCTCGTCATTCTCTCCCATCTCCAGCTCACTCACTGAACCTGCCACCACTGTCATCTCGACATCCACTGCAGTGCCTCTTGGGCACCCTACTCCTATTGTCACCCGGACCTCGATTGCAGTGCCTCTTGGGCACTCTACACCTCCAGGTGCTACTGGTGCTTCTTCCAGTGGAATAGACTCTACCTCATTGTTCAGAATCTCTGAAGAGAACCTGTAGGAGCAAGAAATGCTATTGCAATGATTGAACTTGGTGCCGAGAAATTAGCAGCTACCCTTTAAAAGCACTCAGCCACATATGCGGCCATGGAAGGCTGCTTGCGAGTTGCAGAGTACCATTGCTGATAGAGATGCTACCATTTTCGCCCTGCGTCAGGCTTTGTATGTAAAGTCCCAGATAATTGATGACCTCAAAGCTTAAATGCAAGGATTTCGAGACATGCTAGTCCAAGGGGACATGGGATTTCAGCAGGAGCCTCAGGCTACCATGGGATATGGGTGGGCTCGTCTCGCTAGATCAATACAGACGCCCATGGGATATGGAGAGCATAATCATCGACAGTTTTTGGGAGGTGCTCCATCACAACAGCAGTTTGACTACTACCCTCAGGGATTTAAGTAGCCTGGCACCTTTGGCTCCTTACCACACATGTCAGCCTCACAGACGGCTCCTTGTGACGGCTTCACAGACGCACATCCACATGGGTGTGCGAGTCGGCAGCCTCAGTACACTTCTGGCCAGGTACTCCATCCGCCGAGTAGCAGGTGGCCGCTCCTTTTGTTGAGAGTTGGTTTGTGGAGAGCACTCATAGAGTCCAGAGTTTTCCCATCGATCTGATGGCTCCACCTCCAGAGTCTGATACTTCGGGTGCAGCAGTGGCCACAACTCTATCTCTTGGATGACAGAATCAGGAGCTCACTATTGTACAGATGCATCACCTAGTGGTTTTCTTTCGGGTGCAGCAGTGGCCACAACTCTATCTCTTGGATGACAGAATCAAGAGCTCACCATTGTACAGATGCAGTACCTAGTGGTTTTCTTTCATAGTTTTGCAGTATTTCTCTCACCGAGACGGTGAGCGGTCTTGTGGCGGGCAACCTATAGCAGGCTACAATGTCACTTTCACAAGACACACAGTTAGTACAGTTGGTCTGGTCTGGCTCACACTGGACGGACTCTCTGGGTTAGGCAGTGACACGTGGCAGGGATACGGACGGTGGTCTTGTGGACATTGTGGCCAAGTCATCACCACCACTCAGTTTGGAGATAGATTTAGATGGCTAACATTTATGAGCCGTTGGTGGCTCTTTATGGTGGTACATATGAGTAGTAGCTGTTGGGTCATCACGATCATCTTCTTCATATATGGTCCAACATCGTCGTCTAGGGTAGAGAGTCTATACACAGCACGTCTGCACCATCCCTGCACATCTGAGCCTCGACACCTCCTTTGTACCCGTGAGTTTTGGGCTGGAGTTGAGGGTGTTGCCACGCCAGAGTCTGTACTGGTTCCTTTGAGATAGTCGAGTCCATATGTTCTGGTCTGCTGTTGTGTCTCTGTGTTGATTTGATGTTATGTGTTGTTTCCTATGTTTTCATTCTGTTTTGAGTGAGATGTCACGCACATTGCACTGAGGAGCACCCTCTGTAGAGAGCACGACACACTATCCACGCTACAGCTGCTCTGATTGATCCCATGATGATTGTCTCATAGAATGTGCAGGGTTTAGGTGGACCCAAAATTTGACTGTCGTGCCACCATCTTTGAAATCTTTGGGTTGGTTAGGCGCATATCCCGGGTATGGATAATAAGGGTATCCATATGGGCTCCAATCATTGTAGCCTGGTGGCGGTGGTGGTGGTGGTGGGGGCAATGGCGGTTGCACTGGATCAGGGTCAGATGGCTGCACCATATTCTTGAAGACTCCCCCGATTGGAACAGACGGCTGAGAAGGTTGCCGGTTGGAAGCTCTCGTACTTTCTGGTGCCGAAGGAGGAGGTACCACCTGGGGTATCAGAGGGGTAACATGTAGTTCAAAAATGGTTGAAAACTTTGCAGCATCGGAAGATTCTGCTGAGGATGCCGCGAAAGAATGTCGTGAAGCTCATTCAACAGAAACTGCAAAATTCTGCTGAATCCATTGATTCCAATTATTGGGTTCTTTATGGCTTATGCCCTGTAAGACATTGCGATGAAGATTGGAGCGCGCCCAATGCGCGATGAAGTAAGGGTGGAAGTGGCTAATACGTCCAGGTTGAGTGGCTAATAAGTCTGGGTTGGAGGGCGAAGATAACTCAAATAAAATTCCAAAAAGCTCTGTCTGCTCTTTTGTAGGACCGATATGCTTTCAGAAAAGCACACGCCTGATGCTCTGATACCACTGTCACAAGACGGGCACCACGTGCCAATAGAAAAGAGCAGACTAAACAAACTTTTAACACTTCAATAACAACTGAACTGAAAGAGAGAGACGACACGCGACACGCAGTGGCGGAATTCCACCCCAGAGAGTATTGGCCCCTAACCTTGGCGCCCCTTTCGGTATTTCTTTATATTGCATTAACACAGTACAAGCCGTACTCCAGACTCTGCACCTTCTCCAGGAAGCATGCCAAAGAATGAGCCCTAACCTCATATTTAAAGGCCCTTTGCCTGAAAAGCACTTACAGTGAAAAGCCTTCAAAACTCAAAAGCTTCTGGTCCAAAAAGCAAAGCCAAAAGCTGCCAGCGTAATTTACGGAAATCCATACAGCCTGCCACGTCATCAGCCAACGCAAAACTCGGAAATCCGTACAGCATGCCACGTCATCATGTCAGTGCAATTTTCGAAAACTGCCACATCATCAGCAGCTATGCAACTTCAGTGTGTGTGTGGGTCTTGCTTTATTTTAATTCTTTGTCACTTGGGGCCCCATCGAACGGGGTCCCCATAAGTTGGTAGGACTTCTTGTTCTGTTACTTGTTCTTCTTAGGGTTTAGGCCCCTCGGCCGACATCTGCAAGTTGGCTCCATTCTTTAGGCTTTGACATGTCAGCAGTTTGTTACATAATCTGCGAAAATCCGTACATTATGCCACATCAGTAGGCCAGCGTGAATTGCGGGATTCCGTACAGCTGCCATGTCAGCCAGGCGACGTGAATTGCGGGCATCGGTACAATCAACCACGGCATCACTTTGTGGGTGTATGTATGTCCGGGTTGCTCTGCCACGTCATCAATTTGTGACAGCCACAATGTCCTCTAGATCACCTCTCCCTCTATCTGCCTAAGCGAGAGTCCACCCAATGTGAACCCAGAGCTAATGGTAACCACTGTCCAAATCCAACTATAACTGTTGTCCATGTCTTGTGTCACTGCCTAAACGAGAGTCCATCCAGTGTGAACCCAAGGCTAATTGTAACTAGTGTCCAAAGCTA
The DNA here is from genome assembly GCF_014529385.1 of Adiantum capillus-veneris. Taxonomy (NCBI): domain Eukaryota; kingdom Viridiplantae; phylum Streptophyta; class Polypodiopsida; order Polypodiales; family Pteridaceae; genus Adiantum; species Adiantum capillus-veneris. The sequence continues at coordinate 71,855,047 of NC_140938.1, read as the reverse complement.
ACTATAAATGTTGTCCATGTCTTGAGACACTAAAGTCCGCTACACAGTCGGGCCTCCTCTTTGCTTCCACAAGAACTAGAATGTCAGAAAGAGCACCCTCCGTACATATTTAAAGGCTGTGGACCTAAAAGCAATTCATATGAAAAAATAATGCCCCCAAAAGCTCCGGGAACCAAAAACTTGTGCTCATCCTTGGCCTAGCACAAAACACGGAGATGCTATACAGTTGTTGCCACGTCATCAGTTTGCCGCAAATTGCGGGCCTGGCCGTACATGCCACGTCAACAATTATTTGTGGGACCCTTTTTAGGTGTTAGGCCTCTCCACCATCGACTCCTATTTTGATCAGGGTTAGGATTACCCTCTTAATAGCTCTTGCCACATTACTATTTTGTGACAATGATCCTCAAGGCCAATCTTGATGACAACGGCTTCAATCATCATGTGACCCGTGCCAGCATCAATCACCACACATGAGAATCCATGGAAAGACTTAAAGAACCAATATTTACCATAGACTCCCACTGCCCACTTACATGTCAATCCCATTTCCTCCTGCTAGTAATGTCTGATGCCGCCGTGTTTGGGGGTTGAGAGTAGTTTTCAAGTTGGACCATCATGGTCCCATGAGCTGAAGTGGTTTTGTGCATGTCATCATGCCATATACAGAAGCTGGAAGCTCCCTTGATACCAATATTAGCGCTTCGGATCCATCGTGCGCCATGACACAACGCTCACTGACCTAAAGGTCTGGTTCACTTGTCACCGTGGCCAGATAGAGATCAAGTGCCATCTCGGGGACGTAATAGGGTATCTATATTAAATGACTCGCGTGACTGGATCATTGAAAATGGTGCTTCTAGGCATATGACATTTTCTTGTGATTTGATGTATGATTTGAGCATAAAAGTCATTTGCTTCTATAGATAGTGAGAGGGCTTGACCTCTTTTTTTCAAATGTGGACTCACTCCCAAATAGATGGTACTCTTGTATGCATCAGTGACGCCATTAGCTGAGCCAAAATTCTCTCTTTTCTTTCCAACCTGCAACACCTTCCCAAAAAAAAAAAAAAAAAACTTGTTTTCTCTGTCCTGCTTTCTTCCAATGCTATCAACATCTCTCTCTCTCTCTCTATCTCATTCATGGGTCTCTCACTGTTTTTTGAGGTTTTGTCACCACTTCTTTGCTGTTTTTAGGGTTTAAAAATTTCTTTTTGGCTATTTTTAGGGTTTTGTCACTGTTTTTAGGGTCTCGTCACTGTTTCTTTGTAGCAAAGATAATGTGTGGTGCTCTCTATAGTGGGTGCTCCTCAGTGCAATGTGCGTGAGATCTCACTCGAAAGAATGAAAACACAAAAGACAATGAATAACAGAGCAACAACAGCACGACTTAGCAGTGAAACTTGAACAGCATGAACATCGACTAACTCAAAGAAACCAATATAGACTCTGGCATGGCAGCATGCTCAACTCCAGCCCAGAACTCATGGGTACAGTGGGGTTTGAGGCTCAACTGTGCTGTGATGGTGAAGACGTGTTGTGCGTGAACTTCAGATACTAGACTCCAGAACTCACAACCATACAAAGAAGATGATAATAATGACCCAAAACAACTCTCATAAAGAGCCGCCAACGGCCCATAAATATCCAGTCTAGCTATGTCCATCTCCAAACTGTTGTGGTGGTGACCTGGCCACGGTGTCCACTAGACCACCATCCGTATCACTTGCCACATGTCATTGCCCAGGCGAGAGTCTGTCTAGTGTGAACCCAGTCCAACTGCAACTAACTGCTTGTCTTGTGCCAGTGACACTGTAGCCCTGCTCGAGATTGTCCGCCACAAGCCCGCTCACCGTCCCGGTGAGATAGAACACTGAAATTAGATAAAACACTGAAACTAGCAGAGAATACTGGAACGAGGGGGAAGAATGCAATCGACTGGAGCTCTGTGGAGAAGAAATGACAAAATGTAGGTATTGCCGAATATGATGAAGCTTGCCACCATGAATAGTATGACCGAAAGCAGAAAGGGAAGAAGGCTTCAAATTTAGCCTGTTTTTTACGAGACGACCCTCCAACTTGCTGCAAAAGCTTCAATTTGATTGAAAAACCGGGAATTTTCAAGTTTGCCTGGGTAGGGATGAGAGGAGGGTGTAAGGGCTGAGGTGGTGGGGTAGGGTGGGTAGGGGTGGTGAGGGACGAGGGGAGAGAGTGGTGGTTAGGGGCGAGGTTGGGTGGGATGGTTAGGGGCAAGAGGGGTTGGTGAGGGATGGGGGAGAGAGAGGGGGGTGGGTAGGGGCGAGGGAAGGATGTGTAGGGAGTGGGTTAGGGGCGAGGTCTAGGAGGTAGGGGGTGGGTAGGGACGAGGTTTGGGTAGGTAGGGGCGAGGGAGAGGGGGGGGGGGGGGGGGGGCTGGGTAGGGTAGGTAGGGGCGAGGGAGACAGAGGGGGTGGGTGGGGGCGAGGGTAGGGTGTAGGGGGTGGGCAGGGACGAGAGAGGAGTGGGTAGGGGGTGAAGAGGGGTGAGGGAAGGCCACAGAGGAATACACTTCCAGAAAGCAGAAACTGAAGAATGTCCAAATATACTCTTGTGCTTGGGACTGGCTCTGCGGAATCTCGTTGAAGGAGGGTAGTTCATCAAACTTTGTGACCTCCACACTTGTTGCATCCTTAGGCAAAGATTGAATAGAGACCCCATAACAAGGCATAGACTTGGTAGCTGCCAACCAATCCAGCAAATCTTCTTCTGACACGTTAGGTGGAGTAGGCTGATTTAGTTCAGGATTGGATTCTATTGGCAAAGAACTATGGTGCACCACTGTATCCACACCTCCTTCAAGTTTAATGGGTTTCATTGGGGAGCCAGGAGTATGTATCCACATTGAGTCATTTCCCCAATCATGCAGTGCTTTAGTGTGCCGCAACTATGGTCTACCGATGAGCAGGGGAAATCCTCCCTCAGCCTGTGGAAGACGGAACCACAACAAAATCCAAACTAAAGGTGAAATCTTGTACTTGCAGAGGCACCTTTTCCACTATGCCCACAGGGTAGATTGTCCTCTGGCTGGCCAATGTTACTGTGAAGGGAGCAGGACGAGTAGGCTGTAGGCCTTAGTGAACTCGGGCATCATGTTGATGCTTGATCCACCATCCACAGTTACTCCTGAGAATTGCTGCCCCAAGATGGACACTATGAGATGAGGGCTTCTATAATCCGTGAGGGGAGCAGCGGGATGGGATATCATATAGGACTTTGATGGTTGCATTGGGAGGTGTCCGCCACTAGGATCTGCTCCGGGGTAAAGTGACTGAATAAGTGCAAGGGTGTCACTTCTAAGACTCCCATCTAGCCGCAACATGTCATAGAGCGACACTTGTTGGAAGGTGTTCTTCAAGATTGTGTCTGCTGTAAGCTTTTCTACAAGTGGTTTCTCGGGCACCTTAATTTGCTGTAGGTCGGCTACTGCTTCTAAGAAAGCTTCATCAATATATGAGAGCAGAGATGAGGATCCTTGCTTGGCACGGGGGGATGGCTTGTCGACAGTTGGAAGCGGGGTATCCATGGGTGGGATCGTGGGCGACAGAGGGGAATTGGTTGGAAGGCTAAGACCCAAGGATGCCCTCTGGGCCCGAGTGAGAACACCAGTGGGCTCCTGTACCTGCATGAACTTGTCATTAGGTGCCACGACATGAGTAGAAGGTGATGGTTGAGGGACGGTGCTAATTGCTATCAAATTGACCTTGGGAAAGGTAAACTCATTTTGGCTTTGACTTGGGCTCGAAGCCGTGCATGCCCGAAGTTTGGGACAATCCTTACTGTAGTGATCCTTCGCTTCCGGGCAAAGACGGCAGGGATGGGACCCTTCTGGCAGGGGGCATTTGCTTTGGTAATGTCCATATTCCCCATATCTGTAGCACAAAATGGGCCGATTCAATGGGCGAGTCGAAGGACGAGTGCATGGAGTTGGGAGGTGGAGGTGTAGAAGCTTTGAGGGGATGAGGGAGCATGGCATGATAAAAGCTTTGAGAGGGAAAAGTACTCTGCATACCTTGCATAGGAGGGGTCGTCAGCAAAGGTGGCATGTGGTTTGGATGGCCATAGGGGGAAACCATGTTGGATGCAGGTGCTGGCCCTTATTGAAGAGTAGGACCAAGACTTTGTTGTATTTGTCGCAATCCCTCGAGGTAGTAGCAATCCTTGTCCTCATGTCCAGACTTTTCACAGAAGTGGCAATAAGCCCGAAGGGGGCATTCATGTGGAGGGTGCCCTGGAGAGCGGCACGAGCTACACCAAACCATAGCCTTAGTCTCCTGCTGAGACCGGAGCTCTTCTAGCTCGCGCTTAATCTGTTCTAAAGCCTCGTGATGTGGAGGCTTCTCTTGTCTAAGAGAGAAGGATCTCTCCTCTTGAAGAGCTCATTGTAACTCTAGGGCTTCTAGTTCCTTGCGTAAAGAAGTCAAAGGCTCAGAAGGACTCTCCGTCGGTGAACAACTTCCTAGCCCCTTCTATCCGAGTAGCAGCCGCGACAAACTCCTCTAGGGTGGCGTCACTTCGGAGACTCTCTTGGAGTTTTTGTTGAGAGGTTTTGGGAAGAGCCTTCTCCACCCGGTTCTTAACTATAAATTCATCAGGTTGTTGAGGAAGCTTAGCAACCAGAGACTTGGTTCTGGTCATGAGTGGTCTAAAACCACTCAATAAAAACTCTTGCACTTGGATCCATCTGCACTCAATAAATACTTGGATCCATCTCCACTCCTGCTGCTAACACAATGTGTCCCAAAAAGTGTATCTCTGGTAGGAAAAATTCACTTTTCTTCGCATTAATCACTAACTTGTGATCTCGTAATGCCTGAAAGAACTGAAGCAGATGATCTCTATGTTCTGCCTCATTCTTGGAGAAAACAATGATATTGTCAAAGAAAGTGCCAACAAATAGTCTATACTCTTGAAAAATCCTGTCCATTATTCGGTTAAATGTCGCAGGAGCATTGGTGAGGCCAAAAGGCATCACCAAAAACTCAAATAACCCAAAAGTCGTCCCAAAGGCTGTCTTGTAGACGTCTCCTGGCGCGATTCGGATCTGATGATATTCACTCTTCAAATCAATCCTGTTGAGTATATCATCGATTCTAGGAATCGGAAATCTGTTCTTGATGGTGATTTTGTTGAGAGCTCTATAATTGATGCACATTCTCCAAGATCCGTCTTTCTTCAAAACCAACTACATTGGACAACAATACGGTGAAGTACTAGGCTGGACAAGACCCTTTTCCAAGAGGTCTTTCATTTGGTTTATAATCTCTTCGTTCTGGGCTCGGCTCACACGGTAAGGTGGCCGGTTCGGTGGTGTGCTTCCAGGTATCAGATCAATAGTATGATCTTCAAGACGAGCAGGTGGCAACTCGCCTGGCAGGCCCTCTGAGAAGCAATCGCCATGAGTGGAGAAAATCTTGGCGTTCTTTATAAGTTCAGGCATATTTGTCCTATCCTCATCACTCTACTCTTATATAAAGATCGAGTAAACAAACAGCTTGTATTTCATTAATTTTGAAATGGCCGAAGCCGATACAATAGGGACAAACTCGCCCTTAAGTTTAATATCAAGTACAATGGTTCTGCCCTTCTCTGTTGTCAATATCGCTTTCCTCGCCCGATAGTCGACCACGGCGTTGTTCTTGTGGTACCAGGGAATTCCGAAGAGGACATCACAACCTTCCAAAGGCATTATGTAAAAGTCTCATGCCCCAAATACCCCTGACAATGCAACCGAAGTTTGCCAATGACAGGTGTAATGGCTACGTCCCTATCGGGTGCCTCTAGAACTCCCTTTCGCAAGTGGTCCCATCCGATCGGGAGTGATCTCGAACCGCGCCGCCAATTCCGGTGAAATGAAGTTGGCCTTGGTTCCTCCATCAAAGAAGATCAGGGCTTCTTGATCTTTCACTTTGCCCCAAGCTCGGCAAAGTTCTGTACTCTTGTCCTGTTAGGTGCAGCGGAATGAATGTTGTAAGATTAGTGATCTTTATTGCTCAAGGTTCCTTTTAGTTCTTAGGGAAAGAGAGAGCTTTCCGTCTTATGGAGAGTGCTATGATCATGAACAAAGTGAGTGGATATTGTGTGTGCAAGTGAATGAGACTGAGAGAAGGAGAGAGAAGAGATACGACACCGAGAGGTTGTAAAACCCTCCTCCGAAGGCCCCACTCTCGTCGGCGAGAGTGGTCTACTTTGATTGCACAAAGGTGTACAATGCGAATGCAATGGACTGATGCAATGGGACTATGCCGATGACGACGACGACTCGATGGCTGAAATCTGTAGGCTTCTAATCACTGAATTCGGGGACTGTTTCGGTGGCTGAAAATGACTGTTTTGGCTGTGTTTTTCGAGGCTAAACTTGGGGGATCATCTGCAACTGAATGGGGCTGATCTGTTACTGTTCTAACTGCTAAAAACCTGCGTTTTCCAATGGCTGAAATTTGCGTTTTTGTTCATGCTGAAAAACGCTGGGAAAGCTGAGATCATGCTGGCGTTAGTGATGTCAAAAACGCTGATGGTAGTGCTGAGGAGTATGCTGGCGATGGCAGGAATCTGCAATTGCTATGGTGCTGGTGATCGAAGGCGAAGGCTTGCTGCCTGTAGGAAACGCCAGGGATGCGGGGGAGAAGCAAAACGCTAGAGGGTCATTAGGGGGGGGAGGTACTGCTGAGAAGTTGCCTGTTGAGCGGGAAGCTCCTACTGCCTCTTTTGCCAGAAAGTGTGAACTTGGGTTTGCTTATATATTAACTTAGCAAAATTACCCTACCTACTTTTGTTGGAAAGTCACTTAAAAATAATAAGTGAAAATCCCAATAAATAGGAAAATAGGCTAAATGCACTGGAAAATTCCCCTAACTGATGCTAACGGATTCTGATGGGAATTCCGATGATCATGCTGTGTGCAACCGGAGGATATGCATCTATGCTAAGTGACTGGGTATGCACGGTCTATGAATAGACTCACAAAAGTGCCAGATCACTGCTAATCTAGACTGACTGAACCCTGTTGTGGTGTAGCTTGTCCACGGATACATAGGGTTGAGATGTGTCACGTGACACGTCCACCGTGCTGGGATCGGTACCCATGCAATCTGGAACCAGTCCTGTTTTCATCTTGCCTTTTCTTCCACGTTCCTTAGCTGCTCTTGAACTCTCAGGCCTTTCTTCGTCCTTGTTGTTCTGTTCTTTTTGTGCCTTTTTAGGGCACTTCGCGGAGATATGTCTAGTTTTCCCGCATCCAAAGCACTTCCCTTCCCTGATGTAGCGAGCTCTCTCCTGAGGAGTGAGCTTGGGTCGTGCATCTTTCTTTTTTGGGTTGCTCTTTCTCTTTCTACTTTCATTCGTCGATGTCTGTTCGGCTCTTTGTGTCATGACCTCATCGGTAGGGTGGGTCAAACTGACCTACCCAGTCAAGAATCAATCGTGACAGCACCAAATGACCACTTCAAACAATTCGCAGATCACAATAGATTTGCACTGGCCCGGCGGAGTTCCGTGCCTAGAGATATTGGCCCCAAAGACTGGCGCCTATTTCGGTATTTCTTTTTGTATTAATCAGTTCAAAGTACAAGAGAGGGTCGGGATTCACTCTCAGACTCTGCGTCCAGATGCCCTGAGAAGTGAGGCCCTCGCCACTAATTTAAAGGTTACAAGGGATGCCCAAAAGCAAAGCCCCAAAAGCTTTCAAAATCAAGCCTAAAATAAAAGCAAAGTTCTTTTTTCTCACAAGCTCTATTGAGCTACAGAAAATAAAGCAAAAAGCTTTTCCCTCTCTCTCAATTTCTTGCGTAGCAAAAAGTAGGCTGGATTTGCGTCTCTAGGAAGAGGAAAGCAAGCCCGCTTTTTCCGGAAATCCGTACTGCTGCTGCCACGTGGCACTAGCGTCAACTTTTAGGGTTTCAGCCAGCAGTTAGGGTTTCCAGAAATTAGGGTTTTTGAAAATTAGGGTTTTTTTGCAGATTTTAGGTTTTGTAGGAAATTAGGGTTTCTGCTATCGGTAGCACATCATCACTTTGTGACATACCCCCCTCTTGAAAGCATTGTAATCGACCGCGATTACGCCTGCAAAACCAACAAAAACCATAAACCATCTTAGCAGACACTTACTGTTAGTACCTACGTACTAGGAACACACATCTAGCACATGTACCAAATCGACAGTCACATCACACGACATCACAGGACATCACATGACATTCAACATTCATTCGGATCTTAGACCATGATTTATCGGCAATGTAGCTAGCAATCACATCTAGGTCCAATCGGGACTGCATCGATGTCTGATTGACTAACCCCTATAGCAACCATGTCTATTCGAGATCTATTAGACCAAAATGCTGCAGTTATTTCGTCTATCAGTTCCTGCACTTAAGAGAAGTCAAGAACAAATCAATATCATAATCAGGAATTCCATTTCATTAAAGTCATACAACAGAATACTGTCAGCTTTCAGTATCCCTGAAGCTCAAAGAGACCTCAGTGACTCTAGTATCTAAATCGAGGCATCTGTTGACAAAGGAGCGTAGCGACTCCCCTCTTGTGCATCCCACTGCACCAGATCTGCGGCCAAGCTGAATTCTAGGTTCCGTTTGGAATAGACTATGCTAAACCAAAAGCATCGAGGTAAAGTTTCACAATCTGAGGAGTATCTGCTAGGTCCTCCTCCTCCATCCACTTCGTATCCAATGCAGGATAGTTCTTGAACTTAACCAAGAACTGCCTTCGGACTTTACCTTTAGTCTTCGTATCCTTATGTGCCAAAATCTGTTCAGGAACAAGGATCTCCTCGTTTTCTTCCACTTCGGGTTACTCATCAGGCTCCCCATCATCAGGCACATCACCCTTAAAAGGTTTCAAGAGACTTACATGGAATGCATTGTGAATCCTCCAAGTATCTGGCAGTTTCAATCGGAAGGAGAGATCATTTATCTTTTCAATGATCTGGAAAGGTCCATAGTACCGCATACTAAGCTTTGGAAAAAGCCTCTCCTTTCCCTTTTTCTTTCGTAGGCGTGCCTTCTCAAAACGTAAGAGCACCCAATCATCCTCCTTCAATTTCATGTCGCGACGATTGCGATCCGCTGCCTTTTTCTGTCCTTCTTGAGACTTCTGCAAAGTCTCGCGAACCTTCGCAAAAGCCGTATCCAAATCTCGCGTATATTCATCCGCTTCAAAGATCTTATCTTTCGTGCTCAGGAAGGGTGGAACCTTCGCAGCACCTTCAACAATCTCAAATGGCACCTTCCCCGTCGAAGAGTGTATCGTGTTATTGTACGCAAATTCCACCAAAGGTAAGTACTTTTCCATTGAGTCTTCTGATGAGAGATATAAGACTTTAATAAATCTAGAACCACTGAATTTGAAATCTCAGATTTCCCATCAGTCTGTGGGTGGAACGATGACGAGAACTGCAACCGCGTGCCAATGTTCTCCCAAATTGCCTTCCTAAACAAACTCGTAAATCTGGGGTCTCTGTCGGAGACAATCGTCTCAGACATGCCATGTAATCTCAAGACCTGGGCAGTTTCGCTAAATGATCCGGCTTGACTGTTTTCTTCACTGGAATGAAATGAGCCTGTTTGCTAAATCTGTCAATAACAGTCCAGATACCATCATGACCACTCTGTGTCCTCGGGAGATCAAAAATGAAATCCATTGCAATACTTTCCCAGGGACGGGTGGGTATGGGTAAAGGCTGTAACAATCCCTGTGCCTTATGCCTGTCAAACTTGACCTTCTGGCATACTAAGCAACTGCGCACAAACTCTTCCACATCCTTTTTGAGTCTCGGCCAAAAGAAGTATCTCTCTACCCCCTTCATGGTGGTAGCAATGCCGCGGTGACCCGTAAAAGGTGGAGAGTGGCATTCAGTCATAACCTTTGCCCTCAACGGCTGTGTAATGCACAACATAGTCTTTTTCATCAAGTAGCCTTCCGGAAGGGAGTATCCAGCTACTGTCTCCCGATCCCGTATCCATGTGAAAATATCTGCAAAATCTGTATCTGTGGCATACTGATCGACCATATCCTCGAAGTTCCTATGATGTATCGCGGAAATAGCCAGAACCAACGGCTTCCGAGACAAAGCATCTGCCACCACATTCTTCTGTCCCTGAACATGGACAATCTGGAAGTGAAACTTTGACAAGATATTCGCCCACCGCATCTGGTTTTCCGAAAGCTACTTCTGTGACAAGAAGTAGCGCAAACTTTGATGGTCTGTAAAGACAGTAAAATCCGCTCCGAGTAGGTAATGCCGCCACTGAGTAAGAGCATGGATAACCGCCAAAAGCTCTTTCTCATATATCTGTGTTGTCATCTCCGGCTTAGAGAACAATCGACTCTCGTAAGCAATGACATGGCCTTCTTGCATCAAGACCGCACCCATACTACGACCAGAAGCATCACAATATACTTCAAAAGACTTTTGCAAGTCCGGCAAAGTCAAAACTGGTCCCGTAGTCAATTTCTCTTTCAAGGTCCGAAAGGCAGTCACCTTTGTGGATCCCCACGAGAAAGGGACTCCTTTCTGTGTCAAGATATGCAAAGGGGAAGCAACCTCTGCAAACTTTCGTATGAACCGCGTGTAGTACTAACACAGTCCCAAGAAGCTTCTAACTTCATGGACATTCTTCAAATCGGGCCAATCACGGATAGTCTCTATCTTGGCCGGGTCCATTTGCACTCCAGTTGACTGCTGAGACAATGTGTCCCAAAAAGTGTATCTTTGGTAGGAAAAATTCACTTTTCTTTGCATTAATCACTAACTTGTGATCTCGTAATGCCGGAAAGACCTGAAGCAGATGATCTTTGTGTTCTGTCTCAATTCTTGGAGAAAACAATGATGTCGTCAAAGAAAGTGCCAACAAATAGTCTGTACTCTTGAAAAATCCTGTCCATCATCCGGTTAAATGTCGCAAGAGCATTGGTTAAGCCAAAAGGCATCACCAAAAACTCAAATAACCCAAAAGTAGTCCGAAAGGTTGTCTTGTAGACGTCTCCTGGCACGATTCAGATATGATGATATCCACTCTTCAAGTCAATCCTGCTAAAGCACGAGGATCCCTGTAACCTGTCGAGTATATCATCGATCCTAGGAATCGGAAATCTGTTTGTGATGGTGATTTTGTTGAGAGCTCTATAATTGATGCACATCCTCCAAGATCCGTCTTTCTTCCAAACCAACAACACTGGAGAGAAATACGGTGAAGTACTAGGCTGGACAAGACCCTTTTCTAAGAGGTCTTTCACTTGGTTCATAATCTCTTCATTCTGTGCTTGGCTCACACGATAAGGTGGCCGGTTCGGTGGTGTGCTTCCAGGTATCAGATCAATGGTATGATCTCCAGGACGAGCAGGGGGTAACTCTCCTGGTAGGCTCTTTGAGAAGCAATCGGCGTGAGAGTGGATAAAATCCTGGCGTTCTTTATCAAGTTTAGACATATTTGTCCTATCCTTATCATTCATATCTTTCATAAAGATCGAGTAAACAAACAGACTGGATTTCATTAATTTTGAAATGGCCGAAGCCGATACAATAGGGACAAACTCGCCCTTCACTTTTATATCAAGTACAATTGTTCTGCTCTTTTCTGGCTTTTCTTGCCCGATAATCGACCACGGCGTTGTTCTTGTGGTACCAGGGAATCCCTAAGAGAACATCACAACCCTCCAAAGGCATTATGAAGAAGTCCTCATGCCCCAAATACCCCTGACAATGCAACCGAAGTTTGCCAATGACAGGTGTAATGGCTGCGTTCCTACCGGGTGCCGCTAGAACTGCCTCTGCAAGTGGTCCCATCCGATCGGGAGTAATCTCGAGCCGTGCCGCCAATTCCGGTGAAATGAAGTTGGCCTTGGCTCCTCCATCAAAGAAAATCAAGGCCTCTTGATCTTTCACTTTGCCCCAAGCTCGGCAAAGTTCTGTACTCTCATCCATGGTGTCGGGATCGGTACCCACACAATCTGGAACCAGTCCTGTTTTCATCTTGCCTTTTCGTCCACGTTCCTCAGCTGCTCTCGAACTCTCAGGCTTGTCGTCGTCCTTATCGTTCTGTTCTTGTTGTGCCTTTTTAGGGCACTTCGCGGAGATGTGTCCTTGTTCCCCGCATCCAAAGCACTTCCCCTCCTTGATGAATCAAGCTCGCTCCTGAGGAGTAAGCTTGGGTCGTGCATCCTTTTTCTTTCTACTTTCATTCCCAGAAGTCTGTTCGGCTCGTTGTGTCATGTTCTCATCTGTGGGGTAAGTCAGACTGCCAGAGTGAATGGCAAAGCCCCGGTTCTGAATAGAAGCTAACGTCTGCTCCAAGCAGTGATCTCAGATCTGTGTAGGTAGACCCAAGGTGAACCGCTCAATCTGTTCTCTGAACATGATCTTCTTGAATGAAGAGACGGGTAGAAAAGAGCTCCAGAATCTTTCACAATAAGCATTGATTGTATCTTTCTTGGTCATCCGAAGATGGTTCCAAGCAGCTCGTATATCTCGTTCATATTCTTGCGTCAACCAAGAAGAAATAAAAAGATTTTTAAATTTCAGCCATTTAACTGGCGTAGTCTTGTTTAAAAGAAGTGTGGACCACCAAGTATGAGCATTCCCCTTAAGGTAAGAGGAAGCTCTCCGAATCTTGGAGTGCTCTGAATAGCGTCCTCCCGCGAAAGCAATGTCAAACTGCTGTATAAAAGACAAAGCCTTCGAAGCATCTGAGTATCCTGGAAAAGTATCAAACTTGATCGAGTGGCCACCTTCCTTAAACTCTCGGACTTTCTTGCTTTTATCTTCGAAAAATTCATACTAGTTGGCTTTGTAAAAATTCTTCTTGTTCGCATAGAAGTTTCCATCATCAGAATCGGAGTTGTCTGTAGACGAGTCCTCAGTAGAACTGTCAGGCTCTGGGCGAGATTTAGCCTTCTTTGCCTTTTTCTTGCCCTTTTCGAAGCTTTGTTTCTTGCTTCAGTTTTTACCTTTTCTGTCTTCTTCGCTCGAATCTGAAGAGCTAGAAGAACTGTCAGAAGAAGAAGAAGAAGAAGAAGAAGAAGAGCTGGGTACTCCTTCAAATCGAACACGCTTCTTCTGTTTCTTTGCCTTATCAAAAGTCGACCGACGACCCAAATATCCCGGGAAGTCGGTGCTTTTTTTCTGCTTTTTGCCGTGCTTTTTGGCTTTCTTTTGCGCGTCAAAAAACTGAGCAATCTGTGCATCAACCACCTCTTGTAATTCCTTCTCTGAATACTGTTTGTGATCAGAAGGTTTCTTGAGAGCGGGCTTCAGTGGTGGTGTAGTGGTTTTCTGCCAGTGTGCATGCACTTCCTGAAAAGAAGTCTCGCTCATATATTTTGCCAATTTTGGATCCTTCGCAAAACTGAGCATCATCTTTGTTGCATCGCCGATCAATTGACGACGCTTCATCTCTCTTTGCTCCGCCTGAGTAGGCCGAGACGGGCCATACTCAGGCTCTGTCAGAATCTTCTTTGTGATCCCTGCCCGCATCTCTAGATGCAGAGGGAGTCGACTGATCCTTGCGTGAAGCCATAGGTGCCGCGGAAAAAAAATTGGGAATCGGATTTCCCGTAGAAGAGAAGTCGGCCGTGCTCTGATACCACTGTAACAGACTTGGACACTCCAAGATCAATCGCGACAGCACCAAATAACCACTTCAAACAACTCACAGATCACAATAGATTTGCACTGGCCTGGTGGAGTTCCATGCCTAGAGATATTGGCCCCAAAGACTGGCGCCCCTTTCGGTATTTCTTTTTGTATTAATCAGTTCAAAGTACAAGAGAGTGGGTCGGGATTCACTCTCAGACTCTGCGTCCAGATGCTCTAAGAAGTGAGGCACTCACCACTAATTTGACAGGTTCCAAGGGATGCCCAAAAGCAGAGCCCCAAAAGCTTTCAAAATCAAAAGCCTAAAATAAAAGCAAAGTTCTTTTTTCTCACAAGCTCTGTTGAGCTACAGAAAATAAGGCAAAAAGCTTTTCCCTCTCTCTCAATTTCTTGCGTAGCAAAAAGCAGGCTGGATTTGCGTCGCTAGGAAGAGGAAAGCAAGCCCGCTTTTTCCAGAAATCTGTACTGCTGCTACCACATGGCACTGGCGCCAACTTTTAGGGTTTCAGCCAGCAGTTAGGGTTTCTGCAAAATTAGGGTTTCTGAAAATTAGGGTTTCTGGCAGATTTTAGGGTTTGCAGGAAATGCTGTCGGTAGCCACGTCATCACTTTGTGACACGCTGGCCTGGCGGAGTTCCGTGCCTAGAGATATTGGTGCCAAAGACTGGCGCCCCTTTTGGTATTTCTTTTTGTATTGATCTGCAACTTAAAGTACAAGTAAGTCACCGAGACTCACTCTCAGACTCTGCGTCGAGATGCTCTGAGAAGTGAGAGCCCAGAGACCCTTTATAAGTTTACACGGGATTCCAAAAGCAGAGCGCAAAAGCTGAGAATGAAAAGCTCTTTTAAAAATAGAACTCTTTCTCTCTCTCTCTTGCCTAGTGTAAAAATAAAGCAAATATCAAAAAGCCCCAGCATAGGATTTGAGTAGGCTTTTTTTTTTTCAGCTTGCCGCGAAACCTGCCTGCTTTTTTGTCCTGCTTTTTCAGCCCAGCACTGCCGCGAAACCTGCCTGCTTTTCTGTCCTGCTGCCGCACTGGCGTCCGTACAGCTTGCCACGTGACACTGCCTCCGCAGTTTCCGAGTACAGCCAGCCACGTCAGCATTTAGGGGTTCTCTGTAGGAAATTATTCAGCAGGCAGCCACGTCATCATCTCTGCCAGATGGTGTGTGTGTATTGGGCAGCCACGTGTCCAGTTTGTGACACCCCAGCGCAGTGGACTATGTCATGGCATATCCGAGCTTCATTCCCTGCATTCATGATTTCACAATAGGACCAAGACCAGTGGGTGTAGCAGTGGATCATGCTCTCTTGACACTTTACGTCTCCTTTCAATTCAGTACAGCCCAGGTGTCAGGAGGGAGGACACATACCCGCTATACATTTACACTAGAGACTGATTGTGTTTATACAAAGGAGATCTATAGTCGTCTATGTACAACAGCCGGGCTAGTCACCACTTTACTGACTGAGACATTGCATGATGCAGCAGCAGAGGCATACCCACACACTCAGCCTAATTAGAGACGCCGTTATGAGACCATGCCTCAAAACAGTTTAAATGACGAGGAGTGTAGAGAGATGAGAGCACAACTTCAGAGAGATATGCTCCTAGGGGTCATCAATCACAGACAGTCTCGGATAGCCTTCAGGCGCCTCGTGCGACGGAAGAAGCCAGCATTCCTAGCTCAAATGGAACGAGACTTATACAAGTTGTTCTTGAGTAGAGACTCATGAGAGGCATGGCGTTTCTTTCATGAGCACTCCCCTCTCCCAGTGATTTCTTCTCCTGATGTGTGGGGTCAATATGCAACATCCTTATATACGGTCCCTGGACAGACACCCCTTCTAGATCCTCCCGAGCCATGCACATCTATGAGTACCTTCTTTACCACTGAGATGATAAAGACGGCCATTGATAGGATGAGGACAAGAATGGCATATGATCATGATGGTCTAGTAGCAGAGCACTATATACATGCTAGAGATATGCTGACAGAGGTTCTTGCAGTTCTCTTCAATCGTGTCGTGTGAGGGTCTACCTGAGACTGTCTACTATTGTGCCTATCTTCAAGGCAGGTGATCCTACGGAGCCTGGAAACTACCGTACTATGATGATTGGACACACATTGGCACGGTTGTATGCATCTATCCTTGAGCAGTAGTTGAGCAAATGGGCAGAGTGAGGGCATACGGGCAGCGGGACATGCTGGTTTTAGGAGAGGCTTCTTCACTCTTGACCATATTCTGACACTCAGAGCCATCATTGAGAAGGGTAGGGCACATGGAAGACGGATTTATTGTAGCTTTGTGGATTTCCGCAAAGCATTTGACACGGTGCCCAGAGCCAGATTGATGCGCAGACTACAGGAGATGGGAGTGCCCATTGAGTTGATTTGGGGGATCATGGCTCTATACAGATCAATGGTGGGACATGTACGGACTCCAGAGGGGATATTCGATTTAGTTCACTCCACTATTGGAGTGAAACAAGGCTATCCATTGTCTCCTACTCTATTTGGTATGTATATAGATGAGGTTTCTGATTACATTGACAAAGAGGGTGATAGAGGTGCCCAGCCTGCAGGGACATGGATTCCATTTTTGTTATATGCTGATGTTATTGTGTTGATCTCTGACTCACCGGAGGGTATGTAGCGACACTTGGGTGCATTACATAGCTATGCGGAGGATAGTGGATTGTGTGTAAACCTTTTTACCAAGGTTATGGTGTTTAACACCACACCGCAGTGGATCAGGAGATCAGCACCTACATTCACTTATGTTAGGAGATTGTGGAGTACATAGATGCATACACTTATCTTGGGGTAGTCATCACTGGGCCAAAGTTTTCTTTGAAGAGAGCAATAGAGACTAGACTGACCAGAGCGTATGCGGCCTTGGGAGGATTGGAGAGGATGTGTTCTCAGGTTCAATTCTAGGAACCCCGAAAAAAGCTCTGGCTCTTTGATACCTTGGTAGCTTCAGCTATACTCTATGGGGTTTAGGTTTGGGGACCCTCTGTGGGTCAGAATGGGTGGAGAGGTATGGGTGTCACAAGACGGGCACCACGTGCCAACAAAAAAGAATAGACTGAACAGACTTTTAGCACTTCAATGACAACTGAATTGAGAGAGAGAGAGAGAGAGAGAGAGAGAGAGAGAGAGAGAGAGAGAGAGAGTGGCAGAATTCCACCCCAGAGAGTATTGGCCCCAAACCTTGGCGCCCCTTTCGGTATTTCTTTATATTGCATCAACATAGTACAAGCTGGTACTCCAGACTCTGCACCTTCGCCAAGAAGCATGCCAGAGAATGAGCCCTAGCCTCATATTTGAAGGCCTTTGGCCTGAAAAGCAGTTACAGTAAAAAGCTTTTAAACCTCAAAAGCTTCTGGTCCAAAAAGCAATGCCAAAAGCTGCGAGCGTAAATCACGGAAATCCGTACAGCTTGCCACGTCATCAGCCAACACAAAACGCGGAAATCTGCCCTTAGGGTTAGGGTTAGGGTTTTTGCAGTTTTAGGGTTTTTGGTAGTAGAATTAGGGTTTGCAGGTTTTAGGGTTAGGGTTTCCAGAATTAGGGTTTGCAGGTTTTAGGGTCAGGGTTTTCAGAATTAGGGTTTCAGCAGTAAGGGTTTCTGCTCTCGGGCAACCACGTCATCACTTTGTGACACTTCTTCTGTTACTTGTTCTTCTTAGGGTTTAGGCCCCTCGGTCGGTAGCTCCGTTCTTCAGTAGGTTATCGTCAACAGTTTGTTACATATGGAGAGGCCCTTGGTATCTATGATCTCTCAGCTGATTAGAGCCAAGGTCTTTGTGCCACTGGAGATCGTTAGAGCGGAGTTAGCGCCCCTCCCTATGGAGATAGAGATGCTTACCAGGTCAGTCTCCTTTATGCAGAGCTTATGGGATACTACCAGAGACAGATATGCTAGATTGGCCCTTGAGTCCTCCAGGCAATTAGCTTTATAGGGGGACACATCATGCTGGTATGCACAGATGTCATCATGGTTCTAGATAGATGGCTTCAGCATGGACAACTTGCCTCCCTTCCAGTACTCCCTTGATGCACCATCGTTATCTCTTACATGGGTGGAGATTACTAGACTCGTTCGCCAGGACGTGACCCAGTTGGACACCAAGAGGACATGGATAGAGCCGACCCAGGAGTTGGGTACGAAGATGGCTTTCTATAGAGAGCATCTTCTTCAACTCACAGGAGATGGGTTTGTGATTCATCCCAGCTATATGGATATACATCTATCTCATGGGTTACGGTGTGCCATTGGTCAGATACAAACATCTTCACACCAGCTTGAGATTGAGACTGGTAGATTTAGAGGGAGACCAGCAGCTAGCAGAATATGCCGCCTATGCCATACAGAGCCAGAGGCGGAGACACATTATAAATGTTAGTACAGTGTATTACAAGATACAAGGTCACTTCCACTCCCTATTCAGAGAAGGCTTCGGACCCTTCTCGAGAGTCATGAGCTATGAGGACCAGAGATGTGTTTGCTTGTATCTACTTGAGTTACACAGACACATAGATAGTTTACTGAGGAGATCTGGAGAGAGACAATTCTAGAGACAGATTACTGATTTCTTCACACGAAACACTGAACAGATAGAGGAGCAGCCACCACTGCAAAGCTCAACTCATACTCACACCCGTGGTACTCTCTTTGACCAAGCATTGGAACCAGGGAGATTGAGATGCCCGCGATTGAGGAGAGGAGCTTCACAACATCGACGGAGACTACAACAGAGGATTTGAGCCATACTATCTTGACATCCAGAGTACAGATGAGGATGGATCCATCACCCATTGTATCTTTCTCTTGTATTGGGCACCCATTGTATCAATGATCACACATACCCCACACAGTTCTAGCTACTAGCACTTCTAGATTCATTTTAATATTTCTTTTTTTGTACTCAGACACGGTACCAGATTCACAAGTTTGTAACGGATTGGTCTCATAGGTTATTTTGGCCTTTTGAAGACGTTAATATATCATTTCATTTCAAGAGGACAGGCTAGGTAGTCTCAGAGACAGATCACAGACTTCTTTAGAGCGGACACTGGACACCCAGAGGAGCTACCACCACAGCAGAGCTCGTCGCCTTAACCAGAGGCTGTAACAAACTCTTGACGTGTCGATCCATTGAAGAACGGAGCTACCGGCCAAGGGGCCTAAACCCTAAGAAGAACAAGTAGTAGAAGAAGAAGAAGTCCTACCAACTTATGGGGACCCCGTCCGATGGGGCCCTAGTGACATGAAGGGATTAAATTAAAGCAAGACTCACACACACTCACACAAAGATGATGACGTGGCAGCTGTACGGAAGTTCCGTAAATTACGCTTGCAGCTTTTGGCATTGCTTTTGGGACCAGAAGCTTTTGAGTTTTGAAGGCTTTTCACTGTAACTGCTTTTCAGGCCAAGGGCCTTTAAATATGAGGTTAGGGTTCATTCTTTGGCATGCTTCCTGGAGAAGGTGCAGAGTTTGGAGTACTGGCTTGTACTGTGTTGATGCAATATAAAGAAATACTGAAAGGGGTGCCAAGGTTTGGGGCCAATACTCTCTGGGGTGGAATTACGCCACTGTGTCGCGTGTCGTCTCTCTTTCAGTTCAGTTGTTATTGAAGTGCTAAAAGTCTGTTCAGTCTGTTCTTTTCTATTGGCACGTGGTGCCCGTCTTGTGACAGTGGTATGAGAGCATCAGGCGTATGCTTTTCTGAAAGCATACCGGTCCCACAAAAGAGAGCTGACCTCGGACTTTTGGAATTTATTTGAGGTATATTCGGCCTCCGACCCCGGACTTACTAGTCACTCCCACCCTTACTTCATCGCGCATTAGGCGCGCTCCCGTCTTCATCGCTCTGTCTTGGATTCAACAGAATATTTGCACTTTCTGCTCAACGAACTTCACGACATTCTTTCGCGACATCCTCAGCAGAATCTTCCGATGCTGCAAAGTTTTCAACAATTTTTGAACTACATGTTACCCCCTGTGATGCCCGAGGTGATACCTCCTCCTCCGGCATCAGAAAGTACGAGAGCTTCCAACTGGCAACCTTCTCAGCCGTCTCTTCCGATCGGGGGAGTTTTCAGGAACATGGTGCAACCATCTGACCTTGATCTAGTGCAACCGCCTTTGCCCCCACCTCCACCACCACCACCACCACCACCACCAGGCTACAATGGTTGGAGCCCATATGGATACCCTTATTATCCATACCGAGGATATGCGCCTAACCAACCCAAAGATTTCAAAGATGGCGGCACGACAGTCAAATTTTTCACTTTTTTCGGGGTGAAAGATCGCACGAAAGCATTGCAGTTCCTAGAGCAATTTGACAACACTATGCTTTAGGAAACTGTACAGAAGAATCCAAGATTTCTCGAGCAGCGGGATTTCTTAAAGATAATGCTATGCAATGGTGGAGTTCAATCGCGACACAACCGCATGCTCCAAGGACTTGGCAAGCTTTCAAGACAGTTTTTGCACGTAGTCACATGACTTCTATGTTTGAAGTCCGGATTTTGACAGAGTGGGGCAACTTGAAAATGCTTGCCACCGAAACCATGGACGAATATAACCAAAGGTTTCTCGATGTCTACCTTCCGGTGTCCTTCTTTAGATTTGTTCCCTTGGAGGCCCAATGCGAGCGATACACCATTGGACTATCATCACCATTGCAGGAATATTGTCTATCCAAGCAAGTCTCCACCATGCAAGAACTTATGGACCATGCCGCAGTGAACTACAAACTGATGAAGGGAAAGCTAGAGTTTATCACAGAAGAATCTCTGGCCACTAACCACAACTCTTACCAGCAAAGAACAAATTCTCGAGAGTCTCGTGAAAGTCAACCACAAAGGCCTCGTTTGACACCTCAACAATGAGACACCTTACTACAAGAAGGCCGATGTTTTGGATGCTTTCAAATAGGACATAACTATTTTGGTTGTCCCCAATGCATTGACATACCCGCAGAGCCGACTCCCGCGTCGACGGTCGAGAGAAACCCAGGACCATCTCCAGCCAAATGAGCTAAACCGGCTATTCAATTAGTACTTGACATCTATGGTATACGCCTTGAAAGGACAAATGAATTGTGTCAAGCATATGGCAAAGTCAATGGCTTCAAAGCCCTTATTTTCTTTGACCCGGGAGCTACAGAGAACTTCATCCATCCACAATTCTTGAAGCAGATGGACTTTGATTATGATGCAGAGGGTGGAGAAATTGAAGCTAAGCTAGCCACAGGGCAAACTCAGAAAGTGGTACCACTCATTGGTGCTCTTCTAGTGACTATCCAAGATTATCATGGAAAAGCCGATTTCCACATTATGAAGTTGGGCAATTGTGACGTTCTATTCGGCATGCCTTTGCATGACAAGAATGATGCGACTCTCCAGGTTCGGAACCGAACCATCACCGTGATGCAGAAGGGCAAGCCAGTTGTCCTCAAAGTTCGGTTGTCTGAACAAAACCCTGAATGAACTCTCTAGTTGTTTTTTAGTTAGATACTTTTGAACTTTGTTTTAGAAAGCATTGTTTGAAATTTATTTGAAACGGATGGTATCTGTTTTGAACCTATCTTGGTGCCGATTTGAAATGTTTGACTCTAGTTTTAATACCGGTTTCAATGATTGGTGATTTTACTCCTGGGTGGAGGGTGAGAAATGATGTTTGAGAATGCTTGTTCATACTCATGGCCCGGACCCTTCTGGTTATTTCCGGGGGAGTATTGAATGATTTGAAAGTGTTGTTACTCATGGCCCGGACCTGCATGGTTATCTACGGGGGGAGTATTAAGAAGTTTGAGTAGTGGTTACTCTCAGCACCTCCAAACGATGCAGGCTGTGGTCTGGGGGGCGTTTGGTTGTAAAAGGCCTCTATATCTCATGACCCGGACCTTTTTAGGTTATTTGCAGGAGGAGTGATGAGGGAGTCATTGAACAGCTCATGGCCCAGACGTGGATGGTTATTTCTGGGGGGAGTGTTCATTGGCGGCTTTATGTTTCTATGTCTTGTGACATGCATTTGTATTGCATTGTGATGTGCCAACCACTGAATATTCTTGATTGGATGAGATTGCGTGGATATGTAATTTTAGTGCATCAAGACACCCGTGGTGGCAGATCACTACGGTCTGGGTGTGATGGCTAATTTTACTATGTCGGAATATCAAGAGTTCCGATCTGGACGAAAGAGAAGCTAACTCCTTGATCAAAAGAGCCGAAAGGAGAAGCTAACTCCTTAACGAAAAGAGAAAATTGATTGTCCCTCGAAATGTCCCTCGGAATGACCCTCGGAAATTTTTGAGCTAACTTGAGCTGTTTTGTAGATATGTTGTAATCGCGGACGATTACTCTCTTTCAAGAAGGGGAGATGTAACAAACTGCTGATGTGTCAATCCACTGAAGAACGGAGCTACCGGCCAAGGGGCCTAAACCCTAAGAAGAACAAGTAGCAGAAGAAGAAGAAGTCCTACGAACTTATGGGGACCCCGTCCGATTGGGCCCCATTGACATAAAGGGATTAAAATAAAGCAGGACACACACACACACACTCACGCAAATCTGATGACGTGGCAGCTGTGCGGAAGTTCTGTAAATTACGCTGGCAGCTTTTGGCATTGCTTTTGGGAACAGAAGATTTTGAGTGTGAAGGCTTTTCACTGTAACTGCTTTTCAAGCCAAGGGCCTTTAAATATGAGGTTAGGGATCATTCTTTGGCATGCTTTTTGGAGAAGGTGCAGAGTCTGGAGTACCAGCTTGTACTGTGCTGATGCAATATAAAGAAATACCGAAAGGGGCGCCAAGGTTTGGGGCCAATACTCTCTGGGGTGGAATTACGCCACTTTGTGTCGTGTGTCGTCTCTCTCTTTCAGTTCAGTTGTTATTGAAGTGCTAAAAGTCTGTTCAGTCTGTTCTTTTTTATTGGCACGTGGTGCCCGTCTTGTGACAAAGGCACACTGATCGATTGAGCGACCGAGATGGGGAGATCCATATGCCCACGACTGCAGAGGACAACACAGCATCGACGGAGGCTGCATCAGAGGATCCGGATCAATTTGGCCCGACATGCACGACGCCCGGTCAGACTATTGACCATGGAGGAGATTGGTGAGATCCGCCAGCGACCGATGTTGGATCTCTTGTAATTTAGCTATCCGAGCTAGCTGCTTAGTTCACACCTAGCAGTTTTGGATTCCATAGCATAGTATTTTTATTTTGTCATTTTGTTACTCTGACTTTGTATCAGATCCACCATATTGTAACTTTCTGGTCTCATAGGTCACTTTGGCCTTTTGAAGATGTTAATATAACATTTCATTTCATTTCATTCCATCTCTCTCTCTCTCTCTCTCTCTCTCTCTCTCTCTCTCTCTCTCTCTCTCTCTCTCTCTCTCTCTCTCACACACACACACACACACACACACAGCCCCTCCCTCGCAGCCCCCCTCCAGCCTCCCCCTCACGCAGCCCCTCCTCGCTCCCCATCACGCAGCCATCTCTCTCTCTCTCTCTCTCTCTCTCTCACACACACACACACACACACACACACACACACACACACACACACGGATACATACCCACACACACACTACACACATACACGCATACACACACGTACTCCCTCTCTTCCCCTTCTCCCCTCTTCTTCACAATATGAAGAGAGGGTAGTTACGAAGACAACCATGTCTTCCCCCATCATCAAGACGCCGACATCGACAATGAAGACAACCTTCATGCTCACGAACAAGAGGCTTGCACAATTGGAGAAGGACATGAAAGAATGGTGGATGGAGAGAGAGATATGGAGGGAGGAGAAAGCCACCTTCATCAAGCTATGGAACGAAGAGAAGGAGGACATGAAAGCGGAAATCCAAAATCTCAAAGAGGAGAAGGAGAGAAGGGAACAGGAGAACGAGAAGGAGAGGGAGAGATGGAGGAAAGAGCAAGAAGAGATGAAGGCACAAATCGATCTCCTTCATGCTTCCATCACATCCCTCACCCCCGAGGAAGGAGAGATTAAAGAGGAGGCTAAGGAAGCCCTCAAGGAGGAGATCACCAAAGCCCTCACCGCAAGCATTGAGGACAAATTAGAGGCCACCAAAGAAGGATGGGTCGAAGTGGTCAAAAAGAATATCAGGAAGGTAGCAAGAGAGGAAGCCCAAAAAGATGAGGTACTCATCGTACACACAACCATCGAGGAGGAGAAGATGCGACAAGCTCGCCGTCTCAATGTGCGAGTGACCGGCATCAAAGAAGAAGAAGGGTCTACACCCGAGAGCGATGGGAAAGCTTTATGCAAGAAAGTGGGATACAAGGAAGAAGAGATCCCTTTCTCCAAAGTTTGGAGAGCCGGCAAAGATCCAAAGAAGAGAGCTCTCATCCTCCAATTCGCCTCCGAGGAGTCTCGAACTTCTTTCCTCCGAAAGAGGGTCATCTTGAGAGGGCTAGAAGGCCCCCCGATTTATCTTGATGATGACCTCACAAAGATGCAACAAGATCACCGTCGCGCGTGCATGCCTAGAGTCCACCAAGCCCGCAAAGAAGGGAAGAAGGCAGTATATCGAGATGGTAGGGTTATCATTGATGGCAAGACCATCGCATAGGGACTCGCGGCCTGTGGGACACACGAGGAGATTCATGTCACGGTTTGGAATTGCAATGGAGACCTATGGACACACCCAGAGAGACTTGAGGAGGTGATGAGAGGTCGAGACATCATTCTACTTACAGAGACACACGAGAGCCCAGAGAGAGGGTTACCACGGATACATGGATTCCAGTGGGAGTCTCTACATCGTGGATGTATGCGCCAGCACACCACTCGCGGCTCAGGAGGAGTGGCCATACTCTTTAGACAGGGGCTTCACAGCAGACTACAGATTGTTGCCTGGGACCCAAAGGCCCGCTACATGTGGATTCGCCTCGAGCTCTCACGAGACAGGATCGTCTACATTGCCCTTTGCTACTTTGCTCCCACAGGCTCCAGATTCGCCCCTATTGAGCAGGAGTCACCGTACGCATGCCTCACGGAGGAGATTATGGAGTACTCCACACTGGGTGAAGTCTTCCTTATGGGAGACTTCAATGCTCGTACGCGCAGTGAGCAGTGTGAGGCATATGACCACGAGGACCCAGAGGCACTACACACTCTAGATGAGGAGGCTACTATGAGAGATACGGCAGACAGAGCTCCAGTCACAGCCTACGGACGACATCTACTTCGACTTGGCTCCCAGCACCGTCTCGTTATTTATAACGGGATGGTCCAGTGGCCCACCTCAGGGGGCCTGACTTGTATGCCACATGGAGTTGCAGAGGGAGGGGGGAGTACAGTCGACTATATTCTGGGACCCAGGGAGGCTACACACCTTATCACATCCTTCACCATTCCACCCATACCCATCGGAGCCGACCACACATACCTCTCTTTCTCCATCACCGGAGATACCATCCCACACAGCTCCACAGCACACACTCCACACACCACCATCCATTTCACACATGAGCTAGCCTCTCTTTACTCGGCCGAGGTCGAGCATGGCCTATGCCTCCTCCACCCATCCACACCACTCTCAGTTCTCACATCACATATCTCTTCCGTTCTCCACACTTCAGCTATTAGCTCTTTTCCACACACCACTCACACAGGACGCACTCCCCCCCCAGGACTATGCCTCAGAACCGTTGGTATGATGATGAGTGCAGAGAGCTATACCGACGCCTCCGTGCACGGCGAGCCTTAGGAGAGATCACAGAGAGAGAGGCCAGACGGCATATGAAGACGCTGACACGCCAAAAGCGGGCATTCGAAGAGGCACAGGAGCTTGAGCTATACTGCCTATTCATGAGCATGGATAGCGTGACGGCATGGCGCACCCTGCGCGAGCCACGTCCGACTACAGCTATTGAGGATCCACAGATATGGCATGATTATGCAGAGCGACTTTATGAGGTGCCAGGGCAGCCTCCTATCCCACAGCCACACGAGCCACGCCCCACGTGCTCTTCCTTCTTTACAGCAGAGATGGTAGAGAGGGCCATACGCCGCATGCAGCACAGACGATCAGCTGACCATACTGGATTACAGAGTGAGCACATCATTTATGCGGCCTCCACTATAGCGCCGTTGATTGCACATGTCTTCAACCGGGCTATAGGGGAGGGCTTCCTAGAGGAGTGGACACAGCACACCATAGTGTCTATCCACAAATCTGGCGACACCCTGGACCCAGGGAACTACAGGACTATCATGATTGGCCACACGATGGCCAAGCTATATGGAGCAGTACTTGAGGCACAGCTCAGCTGCTACGCAGAGATCGAGGGTTTACGAGCTCCAGGCCAGGCAGGTTTCAGACGAGCTTTCTCCACCACTGATCACATCTTCGTTCTGCGCTGCCTCATTGATGGGGCAAAGGCACGGAAGAAGAGGCTTTACTGCTGCTTTGTGGATTTCCGCAAGGCCTTTGACACAGTCCCACGCGAGAGACTCTTCCAACGCCTTCACAGCATTGGGGTACCAACAGAGATGATTTGGGCCATATATGCTCTCTACGAGAGGGTGACGGGTCGAGTTCGTTGCCCAGGCGGTTTTTCAGAGACCATTGCTAGCACCATTGGTGTTAAGCAAGGATTCCCACTCTCCCCGACACTCTTTGGGCTCTACATCGACGAGATCTCCGACTACATACTGCGAGCAGGAGGAGAGGGGAGCGACTTGGCAGGTACTCCGGTCCACATCATGTTATATGCTGATGATATTGTGTTGATTTCAGAGTCACCCGAGGGCTTGCAACGCCATCTTGAGGCCTTGGACGAATTCAACACACACAGGGGGTTGACTGTGAACCTTGGCAAAACCAAGGTTATGATCTTTCACACATCCAGTGCAGTGAGGAGCGCTGCCACCTTCACAGCAGCAGGAGGACAGGTTGATGTAGTCACCTCCTATGTCTACCTTGGCATCACATTCACCAGCCTACCAGGACCCTTCACTATGAGGCAGGCTGCTGCTGACAGCTTCACCCGAGGATATGCAGCTCTGGCAATGCTAGAGCGGAGATGCCACCAGGCACACTTTCAGGAGCCCCGCACGAAGGGGTGGCTTTCGACACCTTAGTCACCCCGGCCTCAATGTACTCGGCGGCAGTATGGGCACCAGGATTGACAGCTGACCAGTGGACACAGCTTGAGAGGCCTTAGGTATGTATGATCTCACGCTTGCTCCGCAGCAAGAAGACAGTGCCACATGACATTATTAGAGCCGAGCCACACCACCTATGGTTGTAGAGGCACTATTCCAGACAGTCTGCTTCATCCAGAGGATGAGAGAGCTACCCCCTGACAGACTTACTCGTAGAGCATTTGAGGCAGCTATACAGCTATCAGAGAGTGGGCATGAGAGAGCATGGTACTCACAGGTCAGAGCATGGTTTGAGGGACACGGTCTTGACATGGAGAGCCTACCACCATTCCAGTACGACCCCCACTCACCATATGTTCACCTCTCTCGTAGTGAGAGGAACTTGGTATTGAGACAGGATCTGTGGCAGCTATACACTAGGAGAGTCTGGGAGTCACCTGGCTTGGGGACGAGGATGTCAGATTACAGAGACCAGTTTCTCACCATATTGTCTGGGGGGTTCATACAGAGACCACGCTACATGGACACATATATGCCACATAGCTCGCGGGTGGCGATTGGTCAGCTGAGAGTGGCTTCACACAGGTTAGAGATTGAGATCGGGAGACATATTGGTGTTCCCAGGGAGGAGCGAGTCTGCAGAGCCTGCACAGAGGAGGTGGAGAGTGAGGAGCACTTTGTATGTAGATGCAGAGCATACACTGAGATCAGAGGTAGGTATGAGGCCTTATTCAGAGGACAGCCCACTCTCCGAGAGATCATGGACTCTCGAGATCAGAGACAGCTCGGACGTTTCTTACTAGAGATACAGAGCCATCGGGACACACTACTACAGCCACACACAGCTACACAGACAGAGGGGAGACAGTCGCAGCTCACAGACTTCTTTCAGAGGATTGCCGCCCCTCCCTCACCAGACACTCAGAGGGGAGTGACACTCCCACAGGCGGAGGTGAGCCGAGCTAGACGACGACCACGAGTCACAGGCTACAGGGGCGCGAGCTCCCACCACCGACAGATCGAGGAGATCCGAGCCCGGGAGCGCCGTGCCACTGAGGAGCGAGTGGCTCAGATGAGGGCCGACCCTACAGCTTTCATCCGGGTAGCCTTGGCACCAGACCCGCCCATGTACCACATCTTACATCCCCCCATTAGTACAGGATGGAGCTAGATAGCTTGATGCATTCTCATGATTGTACTACCTTGAGCATATAGACATGCATATACCCCTAGAGATAGAGCTCCATCCCTCCTCAGATACTCCACTACCTACATTCAGTTCAGTTTTGTTTCATTTGTCTTTCCGATAGACGGATGACATACACACCATGTACATTTGATTTGTCTCATAGGCCGATTTCGGCCTGACATAGACGTTAAAAATCTTTCTTTCTTTCTTTCTTTTCTCTCTCCCCAGTGTTTTTGGTGCAGCAGCCCACAACCCTTCTCATCTTCTCTTGCAGGCTGTACATGACCCCTTTGGGGTGTGTCGTTGCAGAGGTGGACCATTCTGGTGGTGCTTTAGAGCTCCTCAACATCCCTTTTGCTGGGTGTATGCATTGCAGCCCCTTCTTGGACCTGATGTACCTTCTCTTTTCCCTTGACCATGGCGACCTCTATTGAAGTCAGGGATTGAATTTGGAGAGGTATTCACCAGTTGGAGTTTTACCAGCTGTTCATACCGTTTCCAGGAAGCTGATCATGCTGTTTTCGAGAGGTGTACCCGGAAATGTACCAATTCCATGTCCACAAACGCTACCGCTATTGTCAACCATCCTGCTCATCTTCTGCTGCTACTACCCATTGACTTTCATAGTTAGACAATGTTCTCAGCCTTGATTTACATATTTCATCATTGGGGAAGTTGTGCGCGCTTTTGTAGCTAGCCCAACTGATAAGCAACCCTTAATGTGCATTGTGTGATAACGAAAGCGCTTCAGGCCCTTGTAGTCAAGAATTGGGTTATGCTGATGCCGTGTGGTACAATATATACAGTTCGAAGCTTTTTCTTCCTGCCTGGGGGGTTATCACTTTAAAAGTTGCACTTTCATCAAGGCACCTGGAATTATGGGCCATTTTCAAACATCATATTGCCAAGAGATTATACCCCCAAACAATCAAAACTGTTTAGAAATCTGCCCGTCTAGTTCATTCCTCTTCACTGTTCATATGGTTCCTTGCAGATACATATGGTAAGCGATTATTAGTACAGTATCATACTAGCTAGTTTATGTGTAGAACCTTTGCAATTCTGAGCTTGTGCAGATGACTTTATGATCTGGTCACTTGCTTGGTTTTAGAAAACGTGAATTTTTGTTTTTATTTAATTTGAATGTTACCAAGTTTGGAAGTGGGGGGAGGGAAAAATCGTTTAAGTTTTATTTTCGTATTTTCTAAGAAAGGGCAAGTCTCCTTCTTGAAATCGTCTGGTTTATGCATGCTGATAGCTTTTACACTTGAAGATGCGAGTTCAAAACAAATTGTTTCTTTATGTCCATAGTTCAGTAGTATTCTATAATGGGCTTAATTTGTTTCCCAAGACTGTTAACATGAGTTCTTTTTTGTACCTGTGTGCAGGATGGGTACGTTGTCTCCTCAACAGTCCAATCTTGCAAGATTTCTAGTCAAGTGGGACTGAGTGTGTCATTTCAAGATATGTGTTTTACAAGCTTGTAATATGGATTCTTGTGATCATCTATGCGCTAATTGTGTTGCTATCACTATGTGGTGTCATGTCTATGCACACTTTACATTGACAATGGGATCCTCTGCTGGCTCCTTCAGGGCTGTGGAGAAGGGTAGGCGCTCGTTCGTGAATTGTTGGTCGCATCCAAGCTTTCATGATTCTGGCTTAGCACCATATCAGATGGCATTATGCTCCACTGCAGTGGTTCATTTCATAGTCCTCTTACATGCCACCATGAGCGGTACCCATAGCCTTGAGGCTCTTGGTCTTACTTTAGTGGCTCTATAGAGCATTCTAGATGTCTGTGAGTGCACAGAATACATGATCCGAGAAAAAAAAGAAAGCTATATTAACATCTTCTAGGGGCCAAAGTCAGTTTGAGAAAGATCAATGTACATGAGTATGCCCTCTTGAATATCCATTAGAAGAGTAAAAAGTATAAAAATGAATGCTACCAAAGTAAAACTTATCTGGAGAATGGAGTAATGATGATGATGGGATGGAGCTCTAAATTTATGGGCATAAAACTATATCTCTGGAAATACAATCTTGAGATCTATATGTCCAGCTAGCTCCAGCCCTCCCCAACTGAGGGTGTATGATGGAATGCGTAGCTGGTTATGGGGTCCAGATCCCACGGAGAATAGCCGCCGGATCGAAAATGCCTGCTCTATTCTATTTTTTCTAGCCTGTTGATGCCATGTCCTTATCTTTTGAATCTCCTTTTGATATACTCTTACGGCATGGTTCCCGGTTGCTCGAGGCTGCCGGCAGGGCCGAGCAATCTCTGGTTGCTGTAGTGTGACTCTGCTCTAAATTGTAACAGGGGATGCAGGTGTGGCTTTTTGAAAGAAGTTGGTGATCTAGATTGTTTGTGTCACCAAGAGGCGTATTTTGTTGTCTATTTATTCCATTTTTATTTTTATTTTGTTTTATTTTCTTTCTTCTCCCTCAAGGCGCTTGCTACATGAAAGTGGACAAGGCCTGGAGGTCCCAGGACAATGCATGTCCAATGTGAAATGAGCCAGGACCGGTGCATGGCTTGTGTTTGAGCTGGTCGGCATTGAGATCCGAAGGTTTGTGCGCCAGTTTATTGGCGTGGACGACCTTTATAAATGTAACCAAGCTGATTATAAGGTTGTGTGTGAAGTGAATTAATGAAACGACAATATTTGTTTTGGACATAAATCAATAAAAAATTCACGTGCTCAAGAGGTTCATTAAGTGGAAAGTAGGACACATGGCGGGAGTAGAGCTACTTGCCTGACATGTCAACATGTAGGAAGCAGGGTGCACAAAACTTTATGAAACTCAAGGGCATGATGCTACAGGAAATTCTCTGTAATTGCACGCCGAAAAGTGATTGAAGTGGGGGCTGATTTTCTGCTACGTTTTTAGGGTTTCGTGGTATGAACCGAGATGAGATAGGGGGAGGTGTCATGGTGGTATATTTGCCACTAGATCTCCTACAGGGGTGATGTGGAGTTGCCTGGTGACAGCCAATCTGCCCGCTAAATCCTTCAAGGGATTGCAAAGACTCTTTTGGCGCATCTCCAAATCATCCTCTACTATGCTGGCTTTCCATCGTTTCAGCAGATACACTCAGTTCCATTCATAGTTGAGTGGCCACACTTGAGGCATTTGGAAAGTGCTTGGATAGAGGCGGGCAGCAACCGAGCTTCTAGACTTTTTTTTTTCCAAGAAAAATATCCTTTTATTAGTTAATAAAACCTGCCCATAGGGCTACAAACCACCTCTACAAAATAGGGCTACATCAAAAGCATGGGAAGACTCTTCCAGTGAGTGATATGTACAATGAGGCTAAATCACAAAATGGGAGGAGGAAAAAGCCACACGGGTGGCCAGTAATGTCATTTGGGCGCACCCTGGACCATGGTGAAGAAAGGCCGTGGGTGCCAGATTCGTAGGAAAGCTTCCGCATGCGGTCGGAGTTGTCCTGAAGTCTCTTGAAGTGACCCTTGCGAGTGTGAATCAGCTCCAACCAAAAATCACGAATAGTCTCCGCCGATGGAACACGGCGAGTCTCAAAGATGCGGAAGCAGCGGGCCCGCCAAATGAACCAGAGTGTCAGGCCACATATGAGCTCCCAACACACCTCTCTCTCATTGCAGCACTCCTGGGAGGTAAGCTCTGTGGTAGGCTGAAGTGTAGGATGACCCCCTTGGATCACTATCATCCTGCCGGTGGACGCTAGCTTGAAATGGAGCGCAGGGCCTGAGAGGGTGGACCAGGCTGCAACACCCCAAGTGTACTAACTCGCTGTGGAGAACGCTGGCATTAGGCGGAGAACCCGAAGCCAAACCTACTGTGCCATGGGGCAGTCCCACAAACAGCGACGCTGACTCTCCAAGGGATGGTCGCAAGCTACACAAGATGCCGAAAAGCCACTATGTACTAACCAACTCCCCACTGCTGTAGCTCTATGTTCAACTAGCCACTGGAACAAAGTGACTTGCCACGGCTGTCTGGAGTTCCACAATTGCTCCCAAAAATCTGACTCAGCTGTGAGACCCTCCTCCTGCCATTGAAGTGCTGCAACGAGATGAGTCTCTCTCCGTGCTGCTTGTATGCGGCACCCCACTCAAACAGTGTACTGAAAGAAGGGGATCCCATGGTGATCGGCTGAAGAGAAGGGGTCTCTCCAAAACCATTCTCCAGGGTCCCACTGCACTCGTGCCAAGAGGGAAACTCTCCCAAGCCCAAAGCCGACAGTGGCGTGTCTCAAGATCTGCTGGGTCGGGATCTATGTCACAAGTCTTCCCACAGATGCCAACTACTCGTATCCTTTGAAAACAGCACTCTGCAACCTGTGGAGCCTCTACTGAGACACTGTGAAGGCGACCCTTTCCCTGGATCTCAAAAAACATGGGAGGTACGGACTTTGAGCAAGCACGAACTACGATGAGGACCTCCAGTCATGTGAAGGCCCCCATCCATCTGGGAGCTACTATCTCTAGAGAAAAGCGTCAAAAATCATGTTTTTAGAGCTTTTAAGGGAAAAATCAAACTCCTATACCTTCTTTTCCTCGTTCTCTTCTCATTTCTTCATCCCACTCCATAGCTCCCATATGTAGGTTGACGTAGGATCGGTTCTCTTATGAAAAAGGGGAAAAAATAGATACTTCATGTAGAATCTCTTTGCTCTTTGTCCATGTCGACAGGATCGTGCTCTGGTTTGCAGAGGGCAAGGGAGCAGTCTGGAATCACTTCCGCCAAGTGATCGGACAGAAAGATAAAATCTACACTTGACAACATTTTTAGTACTTCATAAAAACATAAAAACGCACACACACACACACACAGATGAAATGAAATGAAATGTTATATTAATATCCTTAAAAGGCTAGAATGACCTATGAGACCAAATTGATACAAAAGTAGTGAATCTGTTACAATGTCTGGGTACCTTAGTACTAAAGTACTAAGTGTGAAAATAAATGTGAAAAACTAAATATAAAGTATTAAATAAAATTCTTAGGAGCATTCTGGGTGTCGGGCTAGAATGCTTCTAATCCTTTGTTGTAGTCTCCTTCGGTGAAGTGTGCTTCTGCATCTCAGTTGTGGTCGTCTCGATTTCCTAAGCTCAATCGCCCTGTCAATGAGGGTGCCTTTGGTATGAATGTGGGTACTCCTTTGTGCTGGCTGCTGGCCTCTTGCTTCTCCTTCCACTCCTGCTTCTCTCTATCCGAAGAAATCAATAATCTGCCTCTGAGGCTGTAGTGCTCTTTGTCTTCTCATTAGATTATCCCTGTGCCAATGTAGTTCCAGTAGGTACAAGCCTAAGCATCTTTGATCTTGGTATTGCATGACTCTATCAAGAGGTCCAAAGCCTTCTTTAAATAGGCAATGGAAGCGCCCACGTATCTCATAGTATACAGTGCAATGGCATATGTAGTGTAATTCTATCTCCGGCTCCATTCCGCATAACTTGCAAACTCTGCTCTCAGGTGGGATTCCCCTAAATTTGCCAAATTCAATTTCCAACTGGTGTGAGGATGTACGAATCTGACCAATAGCACATCTCAAACCATGAGACAGGTGGGTATCCATGTAGCTCGGGCGAATCACAAATCCATCTTCAGATAGCTGTAGGAAGTTTTCTTTGTAGTCGGCCATCTTCGTGCCCAATTCTTGTGTAGGTTCTACCCATGTCCTTTAGTATCCAACTGTATAAGATCCTGACGGATGATTTTATTAATCTCCGTTCGTGTAATTGCCAGTGATGGAGCCTCAAGAGAGTATTGGAAGGGGGGTAATCTTTCCATACTGAACCCGTGTCTCTGAAACCACGAGGACAGTTGTGCATACCAGCATGATGTATCCCCTTTCATTGCTAATTGTCGAGAGGATTCGAGGGCCAGTCTAGTATATCGGCAATTATTTGTATCCCACAAACCATGTATAAAGGACACTTATCTGGTAAGAGCTTCAATTTCTATCGGAGGGGCAGCTAGTTCCGCTCGGGTAATCGCGTGTGGTATGGAGGCCTTGGCTCTAATCATTCGGGAAATCATAGATACCAAAGGTCTCTCCATTGACTTCCAATTATCCTGATCCATCTGGACCCCATAAAGCATAGCCGAAGCCACCACAGTATCAAAGAGCCAAAGTTTTGTTCGTGGTTCCTGAAACTGCACTTGTGAACACATCCTCTCCAACCCTCCCAAGGCCACAGAGGCTTTGGACAATCTAGCATCCGCTGCTTTCTTAAGAGTAAACTTCGGTCCTGCAAATACCGCACCAAGGTATGTGTATGCATCATTGCATCTGTGTACTCTACTGTATCCTGGCCATATGCAAATGTAGGTGCTGATCTCCTAACCCACTGCGGTGTGGTGTTAAACACCATAACTTTGGTTTTACCCAAGTTTACCGACAATCCACTGTCCTCCGCGAATTTATGTAATGCATCTAGCTGCCTCTGCATTCCATCTGGTGATTCTGCTATCAATACAATATCATCTGCATACAACAACAAAGGGATCCATGACCCTGCAAGTTGAGCACCTCTGTCACCCTCTCTATCAATGTAATTTGATACCTCATCTATGTACATACCAAATAAAGTAGGGGACAGGGGGCATCCCTGCTTTACTCCAACGGTGGGAATTCAAAACTATAAAAACTGTTGGCGGGCTGACTGTACGGAATTTCCACGTTCTGCATTGACAATGCTATACTTGGCACCCTATGGAATTCCGTGATTTCCACTGGCAGGTTTGGCGCAAGCCTTTAGAACTTATGCTTTTGGGGCTCTGCTTCTGGCATCCCTTGTACTCTTTATAAGTGCCCCATGGGCGAGTCTTTGAGGCATCTGAACGCAAACCTTGAAGAGGTGGACCCATCAGGAGTTGTTCCATCCTGAAGTGATAATAAAGAGGTGCTAGTCTTTGGGGCAAACGCGTATTGGTTCAGAATTCCGCCGAGTCGTGTCCTCTCTCTCTCTCTCTCTCTCTCTCTCTCTCTCTCTCTCTCTCTCTCTCTCTCTCTACAAGAGGGTTAACTGCCGCACAGAGGCTGATGCACGCGCAAGCCAGGTCCTGCAGGAGCAAGAGGTGCAGGGTTTGCAGCCTGTGTAGAACACGCAACAGGTGCAGAGCGTGCAGGGGGCAAAGAGCGTGCAGTCGACAGAAGGCACACACACCAGGTTCGTCTCTCTCTCTCTCTCTCTCTCTCTCTCTCTCTCTCTCTCTCTCTCTCTCTCGTCACTCCTGGGTCCTCCTCTTGCTGCCGCGTGGATTTTCCTTCCGCTCACGTACGCTACCCCTTTAATCTAAGCTTTTGATTAATCAATTGTAGCAGCCCGCCTTGCTTAAGCAGGGGGTTAGCTTCATGTAAGCAAAAAGGGGCAGCTTGTCAAGAAGTGGGTCCCTTTGCAGATGCACAAATGCAGCCAGCACACATGGCAAGCGCTCTCTCTCTCTCTCTCTCTCTCTCTCTCTCTCTCTCTCTCTCACACACACACACACACACACACACACACACAGAGCAAGTGATGGCGTCGTGAGGGGCTGAGCAGTTGATAGCGCAGCAAATGCTCCCAGCAATCCGTATGATACTACAAAGGCTCCAAGGCTACGCGCACAGAATTTTGTCCAGCCATATGTTAAACGATCGTACACTAAAGCCTATTTTAACATAGGCAAGGGGGCAGCTTAACCAGAGGGGGAGCTTCAACAAAGAGGCAGATAACATTTTGGTGTCAAGTTCATGTGCACAGAGGGGGTGGTTGGTTATTGCAAGCAACGGGGGAGCTTGGTGTGGGAGGCTGCTTGTGTGTGGACATGTACTAAGGCTCTCTTTGGATATTTGGCGGAGCCTGTGGGGCTCTAGCAGATGCGAAATTGTTGCCGCGAGCTGACCCAGTAGGGGGCCGCGTGTTTGCTGGTTGCATAGGCCGCAAGTAAGTGAGCCCGGTACATCTCTTGAACAACAAAACATGGAAGCAATCTCCCCTGCACAGGAGCCGGCACAGGACATGGAAGCCGTCAATGTCTCACCTGTTTGCAAGTCGCGTGCAAAGGCAACCTTTGTTCTCACAAACAAGCGGATGGCGCAGATGGAGAGGGAAATGGAGTGGAAAACAGAGATGGAAGGATGGTGGAAGGAGAAGGCTAACCTCCTTCAGATAGTCTTCAATGAAGGCGCACAATGGAAGGAGGAGAAAGAGAGCCTTAACGCAGAAATACAGACACTCAAAGAAGAAGTCTCAGCCCTCAAACAGGAGAACCCAAACGCCGAGATACGGACACTCAAAAAAGAAGTCTCTGCCCTTAAACAGGAGCTTGCGGATAGAGTAAGCAGTGGACTAGAGGAAGGTGAATTTCAGCCCTCGGTAATAGATGAAATCAAGGAAATCAAGGAACAGGTTAGGATGATCACAGAGGAAGAGAAACTGAGTGTGGCAAAGACATCTTCATGGGCGGAGATGATAACAAGGACACAGAAAAAGGCGGACGAGGCTGAAAAATGGATTGAGGTCGCCAAGAAAGGGAAAGGTCAAGAAACCCCTTGTACACCGACGCTTATCAACACGACCCTCGAAGAGGAACAAAGAAGGCGGATGCGAGCACTACATGTGAGAGTGACCGGTCTCAAGGACATAAACAATGTGGAGAAAGAGGTCACAAGCCTTACATCCATGATGGGGATGGAGAAGCCTTTGCACACAAAGGCATGGAGGGTAGGTAAGAAAAGTGTCGGCACGGGAGAGTCTTCAAAGGGGAGAGCTCTCATACTACGCTTCCCCTCGTTGGAAGAGAAGAAGGAATTCTTGAGGAAGAGGCCTACTCTCAAAAAGACAAGTATTTTCCTCGGGGATGACCTGACTCTCTCACAGCTCACACATATGAGAGAGGTAATGCCAGAGATTATAGCGGCAAGGGAGAAGGGAAAGATAGCCTTTTACAGAGATGGACGGGTGGTGATTTTAGAGCGGCGCACTGCATGACGGTGCGAGACCTATGGGACCACACTGAAGATGGCTACCTGGAATTGTAATGGGTCTATGAGGTTGGACGTGGGTGCATTTGAGGACAGTTTCAAAGACAAGGATATTGTATTCTTCTCAGAGACTCATCAAGCCCCTGGACAGGTAATGCCACCTGTGATGGGATACAGATGGGAGATAGCTCACAGGACAAATGCGAGATCTGAGCATGGGAGTAGAGGTTCAGGAGGAGTAGCAGTGCTATTCAGAGAGGAACTACAACCATTACTGCATATTGTACGAAGAGATGATCATGCTAGATATATGTGGGTGAGACTGAGAGCTGACACAGGTCAATTCCTATATATTGCCATATGTTACTTTCCTCCAAGTACATCCGTGTATGTTGCATCCAGAGGGCAGTCGCCTTTCTCTATTCTAGATGATGACATATGGGAGTTTTCTAGGGATGGTGATATCATTCTCCTAGGGGACTTCAATGCCCGAACGGGCAACTCGCAGACAGTCTTCTACGACACTTCAGATGAGATGCTTAGAGAGCTGGATGTGGGTGAGCTGGGACTTGATAGATGCTCAGATGACAGAGAGCAGACGGAGTATGGGAGATACCTCATGGAAATGACGACTACACATGGATTAACCATACTTAATGGCTTACAACGATTTCTCGAAGCAGCCGGTTTCACATGCTTTCCACACAGACATGGGGCCAGTACAGTGGATTATGTTATGACACAACCGAGCTTTGTCCCCTGCATTCAGGATTTCACAGTGGGAGCCAAGTCAGTGGGCATAGCAGTAGATCATGCTCTCTTGACACTGTCCGTTAAATTTCAGTATAGTACAACCCAGACATCAGGAGGCAGGTCACCCCCGCTATACATTTACACCAGAGACTGATTTCGTTTATACAGAGGAGATCTGGGACCGTCTATTGGAAGGCACAGTTGGCACAAATGGTACAGGCCTCTCAGTGGAGGAGTGCACCACTCTACTGACTGAGATACTGCATGAGGCTGCATCAGTGGCATACCCACACACTCAGCCGGGCAAGAGAAGACATTCTGGCAGCATGCCCCAAAATAGTTGGTATGATGAGGAGTGCAGAGAGATGAGAGCCCAACTTCAGAGGGATCTTCTTTTAGGAGTCATCACTTACAGACAGTCTCGGATTGCTTTCCGACGACTTGTGCGACGGAAGAAGCGAGCTTACCTAGCTCAGATGGAGCGAGACTTATATCAGATGTTCTTGAGTAGGGACTCAAGAGAGGCATGGCGACTCTTCCATGAGCACTCCCCTCCACCAGTGATTACTTCACCTGATGTGTGGGGCCAATATGCGACATCATTATATACGGTTCCTGGACAGGAACCCCTTCCAGACCCTACCAAGCCTTGCTCAGCTACAAGCACTTTCTTTACACCTGAGATGGTACAAAGGGCCATCGACAGGATGAGGACCGGGAAGGCATATGATCATGACGGTCTAGTAGCGGAGCACTTTATACATGCCAGGGATATGCTGAAGGAGGTTCTCGCAGTGTTGTTCAATCGTGCCATGTGTGAGGGATTACCTGAGACTTGGAGGTTGTCTAATATTGTGCCCATCTACAAGGCTGGTGACCCTACAGAGCCTGGGAACTACCGCACTATTATGGTTGGACACACATTGGCACGGTTGTATGCATCTATTCTGGAGCAACACTTGAGTAATTGGGCAGAGGGCGAGGGTGTACGAGCAAAGTAATATTTAGCCCCGCCAGTAGGAACTCATAAGTTGGTGTTTCTTTTGCATCTCCTTCTTCTTCTAGGGTTTAGGTCTCTCGACCGGTGCTCCATAAGTTGGTAGGGCCTCAAAGACTGGCCCATCGGGCACTTATAAAGAGTACAAGGGATGCCAAAAGCAGAGCCCCAAAAGCATAAGTTCGAAAAGCATCAGGTTCCCAAAGCATCTGCCTCTGAAAGCTTGCACCAAGTCTACCCAAACGTGATAGCAGAAATTGCAGAATTCGCGGCCAGCAATTTTATATTTATAAATTCCATAAGGGCCCATTTAATATTAAGGCCCCGACAACAGGAACCCATAAGTTGGTGTTTCTTCTGCATCTTCTTCTTCTAGGGTTTAGGCTTCTCGGCCGGTGCTCCATAAGTTGGTAAGGCCACGTCATTGACTTCTCACAGGAAAGATCATCGCGTACAGATCCTCAAGCGCGGCGACTACCAGCGTGAGTTTGAGACTCCCGAGATGGCGACCAAGGTCATTTCAATGAGCCTGTTGGCCATCTCGAGCAGCCATGGCCCATTTTTGACAGTAGCACCATGGTTTCGACCCTATCGTTGTTGTTCTTGTTGAGGAAGCAGACTTACCCATCTCGGTCTGGCTTGAGAGAGAATACCTCCAATTATATCCAAGATCGGCTCCGAGATTGGGACCGTCTTAGAGACATCGCGCATGGTATCTTTAGTCGTTGCCAAGGCAGTACCTACAGTCCGCGCTCTGGTTCATGACACCCACACTCTCCCGAAAGTAGTCTGGCTACCTAGAATGAATGGTTGATGGATCCACCATGAGCTTTGAGTACTCATGACAACCTGAACTTGTGCTTCATATGTAAACAGATGGGCCATCTTGCGAAGGCGTGTCCTCGCAAGACCCCACCTGCAGCACAGACTTAATCTACAAAGGCTTGCTAGGCATATCAGATAGAGGCCTAGGATTCTTCAACTGGCACCTCCTTAGAGACGGGTGCACAAGCAGTAGGTACATGGTCGTCGCTGCCAGGGATAAGCATGCTGTACGGTCCCGTGGGTGACCGAACCGTTTTGATCCTTTGCAGTTGGATGCCCCCGATGAGACTCTTTCCACCCCTATGAACGTCTATGTGCCCAAGAGGATCTTGTGGTGCTCCTTCTCGAGTTTGAGAAGGCTTATGACAAAGTTGACTTGGGCTTCCTTGAGCACTATGCATCGGATGGGCTTCTCAGATGCATGGATTAGAGAGGTGTCAACTCTCTACAGGTGTGGGTACAGCCAGGTACTGCTCGCAAGGGGAAGAGGCTGTCATTGTAGGAGGTTGGTTTCTGTGGTCTACAACTAGCTATTGGGGGGGATGAGCTTTTGGACGATGAGTTCATTGATGACTTAGGCATGTTTCTAGAGGGTTGGGAGGCCAATTTGCACAGGTGTGAGCAGTCTCTTGACGTGTTTTTTGTGTGTCGGGAGCATGGATTAACTGGTTCTGTGTTGCTCTTGCTTCCACGCTCGATTGGTCTCCTGGAGAGAGCTTTCCGTGGATCCTCCCTGGGACACCAGCTTGATACCTGGGTTAATAGATTGGTTTGCATGTGTCACCAGAGTAGCAGATTGCTCCTCTCTTCCTATCCATTAGGAGGAAACTGCTCCATTGGAGTTCTGGTAGTGGCCAACCAGTTGCTTTTGGCTACTTTGTGGTGATTTTCTCAAGTTTTTGCATCAGCCAGTTGGAGAGGTTGATCAGGAACCTTTTGTGGTTAGGGCGAGACACAGTCTGCTCGGAGTCTCCTGGAAGGTCATTACTTTACCTTGCTCTCAGGGAGGGTTTGGGATCATCGACCCAACACTAAACAGGAGAGCCTTCCTTGGGAAGCTCATTGTCAGAGGTCTCCTTCCAGGGGAGGAGCCGTGGCAGGAATTGCTGCTTCACAGGACCGTGCCCGGGTTCCACAGACGGTTGACCCATGGAGTCCTTTCACTCGTTTGATCTTCACAGAGTTGCACAAAGTGGGCTTGAATAGGAGATGGGAGGACTGTTTCATTGCGAGCTGCAGACTGGTCTTGAGTAGCATGAGCCCACATGCATTGAGAAGAGCTTGAGGCAGCCACCTACATGGAACCCCTTGGATAGTACACAATGAGGTCACATGGTTGGTAGCCGACCTCACGTCTCTTAGGGTCCCATGGCAGAGGGTTGAACTCATGCTTTTGGTGATTTTTTGTAGTTTACAGCACTTCTTGAGGAGATTTAGAGCCTTCACCTATGCTACATGAGGGGAGTGCAGAGCATGTGTCAGGATATTGTACAGGGTATTCCAGCAGAGTGGTACACCCCTCTTGAGCCGGCGGCTCCCTGCTGGTTGGGGGGCTTCACTTGGCTAGAGGTCCTCATTGCAGTTAGGGCTTGCTCATACACAAGTTTCTGCATGTTCTTCGAGGTCCAGAGAGAACTACTTAGGCACCATAGGTGGCCTAATGTTGTTTTCAATGGATCAGAGTTGTGGGCATTAGTGGGAGGACTTGTGTGATAGACCCCGATCTGTCAACTCTTGAGTCAGGACATTGGTAGTGCTGCCCTCTGTTGCGAGTACAATGGGACCCCGGGGAAGCGGTTTCGGTGAGATCCTTTTGCTTTAGCCGATCACCCGGGGACCCCCTTCTTTTAGTACATAGCCCGACTGGGATGTCACATACTTACAACGAGGAGAGTGGCTCCCCCTGCTGCAACGGATCGTTGGCAGGAGGAGGGTCTCATGTGCGAGTTCTTGGCAGATTTTTGGGGTGCCTGCCTGTGGAACAACAGACAGCCAAGGAGAGCCACCATGTTCCAGTGGCTATTTGCCCATCGAGCTAGTGTAGTTGGGAGTTGGTTTGTGCACAGGCCACTTCGTGGTGTGTACTTCCTGTGACCATCCCCTTGAGACACATCACTGCCTGTGGGACTGCCCCATGGCATAGTAGGTTTGGCTTCGGATTTTTCACTTGATGCCCGCACTTTCAGCAGCTAGCCAGCACACCTTGGGTGTTGCCACCCGGTCCACCCTCACGGGCCCAACACTTAGTTTTGAGATTGCTTCGGTCAGCCGGATGTTTGTGGTACAGGGAGGCCGGCCTACTCTTCAGCCCGCCACAAAGCTTGTACCTCAATAGCGGAGCAAAGATAAGAGTGTGCTGTTGGGAGCTTATCTGCAGCCTAACAATTTGGTTCATTTGGAGAGCCGTGTGTTTCCGCATCTTTGTGGCGGACTATACATGCCATCTGGCTGGAGTTGATCCATACACTCAGGGGATAGTTTTGAGAGACTTAAAGGTAGCTCCGACTGCATACAGCAGCACCGCAAGGCCTTCTTGCGACTTTGGCGACCAGGGCCCTTCTTCACTGTCACAGGGGCGGGCACCACGTGCCAACGAAAAAGAACAGACTGAAAAACTTTAAGCACTTCAAATAACAATTAAACAGAAAGAGATGCACGACACACGAGACGAGGAATGGCGGAATTCCACCCCAGAGAGTATTGGCCCCAAATCGTGGCGCCCCTTTCGATATTCCTCTATATTGCTTGAACAAGGTACACTCTGCGGGTCTTGCTCTGCACTGCCCGTGGTAGAATGCCAGAGAGAGAGTCCTATTGAAAGGCCCTTGGCCATTCAAAAGCAATTACATGAAAAGCTTCAAGTTCTAAAAGCATTTGCTGTCCAAAAGCTGCCAGCCCGCAAAACGCAGAAATCGGTACAGGCTGCCACATGGCAGGTGTCAGCGCAATCTGCGGAAATCTGCCATGTCAGTAGGTCAATGTGAATTGTGGAAATCCGTACTGCTCTGCCATGTCATCAGCTGGTTACAGGTGCAGTTTTGTGTGTGTGTGTGTGTGTGTGTTGCTCTTCTTCTGCCTCGTCCCTGGATTGCTGATCATTGCAACGCTAGTTGGCACATGCATAAATCAGATATTTGGTGGCGTAGGATTATATCTGCAACATGGGATAGTCGTTTGCCGTTGAAAGAGCGTTTGTTTCTTTGGCGGTGTTTGCTTGGTGTGCTCCTAGTGGGTACCTTTCTTCAGAGGCGCCGTATCCGCTCTTCATCATGTGTCCGTTGCTTGTCTGCCGACGAGGATGTTTGTCACCTCTTGTGGGATTGCTGTGTCACTCGAGAATTCCTTCGTCGGGTTTCTGCTTGTCTGCGGCTACGTTTTCCCACAACGGTCTTCCATAAGCGGTTTTGGATTTTTGGTATCTTCTTGCCGGCGTTGCAGTGCTTTGCAGCCTTCTTCATGTGGGTCAGGTTTTGGGCATACTGGAGCCTATGGCGACAGCGTAATGGCTATATGTTCCATCGCATTCATACGGATCCACTACCTTTCTTCAAGATTTCCCTTCGGCAATCTTTGCGGTTTGCCTTGGAAGTTGGTGATATCACGTCAGAGATGCATCAGCTTTCTTATGAATGCTTTTAGATATTTTACACAGCCGAACACTCCTGTGTTCCTTTCCTTGTACATCTTTTAGGTGGGTTTTCCTCTCTTTGAGGTTTCCCACAGTTAGTTAAATCAAATTGATTTACAAAAAAAAAGTGTGTATGTGTGTGCGCGGCACGAGGTGACCTGACGAATTTCTGCCCATCTGTCGCGTGATCTTCTACGCCGTGCTGAAGCTCTCTGTGCTTGCGTCAGCGGGCGTGTGTGAGTGTGTGCGTGTGTGTGTGGGTAAGAGAACCAGCGAGAG
Organism: Adiantum capillus-veneris; assembly: GCF_014529385.1. Lineage (NCBI taxonomy): Eukaryota > Viridiplantae > Streptophyta > Polypodiopsida > Polypodiales > Pteridaceae > Adiantum > Adiantum capillus-veneris. The sequence goes on along the minus strand of NC_140938.1, from coordinate 71,811,594 downwards.
CACGCGTAACTTAATTGCACCCTCGTTACCCTGGCAGCGAACTGTTTCCCTGCGCACTCTGCAACCTGTGCACAGATAGTACGTGGAGACAGCTTGGTGTTCAACTGCGTGTGCAGATTTGGCCTCTCTCGCCCACCTGTATCTGCTCGCTGCTGTCAGATTTTGTACGACCTCTTGCTTTATCAGTATCAGACATTCTACAATCAGGGACAATCACGGACAATTTATAGTATTACAGGCAAAGGTTTTTTTTTTTTTAAAGCAGATGTATGAGTTCTGTGTGAGAGATGTACATATCTCTGAGGTCTCTGTAAATAGATAAAGTGTTGAAATACCAAAACAAAGTTCTTTGCTTTAGCTTTCGGTCGTGGTTCGGTTGATGTATTCTCGTGCGTCTTCAAGCGTCGTAAAGCCATGGAAAGTGTGTCGAAGAGTGCTTCTGAAATCAAAAGTTGCCTGTATGAAGATTTCGAAGAGGCCCGGAAAGCCTGGAATGGTCAGGCATCAGCCCTTGAGGTGCGAATTCCAGTACAGGACCTAATGGATTCGGTAGCGCAATATGCCATGAATGCTGTCATTTTGTTTTTCCCTGGCAAAATGCCCGTTGTGCAGGATGTCGGACAGTGGGTTGATTTTCTGCTCAAACGCCAGGCTGTCCGAGGCGTTTATTTTGGTGCTCGGGGTTTCTATGAGGTACTGCTGGTAGATACTGAGGCTAGAAACCTCTTGCTGGAGATGTCTCTCCTCTTTTTTGGCACGCAGATGACTCATGTTCTGCCTTGGGCACTTACGAAGGACTATCAAAGTCTTATTCGTCACAAATGTCCTGTGTGGGTGGAAATTGTTGATTTTCCCCGTACGTGGAGGCATTTTCTTCCTTTGTTGGCTGCTCAACTTGGCAAGGTGATTTGCCCTCCGAAATTGGATGCGAACACTAACAGGTTTTGCATTTTGTGGGATACGGATAAGCATACCCCGGATGGAATTATGGTGGATTCAGAGGATCCTTGGGTGGGCAAGCGCCCTTTTAAACTCAACTGGGGCAAATTTGCTAACTCTTGTTTTCGATGCAGTAAATTCGGTCACATGCAATCTGAATGTCCTGAACCTGTTTTGCAGTCCCCTCTTTCGGCTATTCCTTCCTCTACCCCTGCCCCTATAGGCAAATCTGTTGGTGAAGCTAAATCGAATGGCTATGAAGGTGGCTTCTAATGCAGATAAAGGGAAAAACAAAATCCGCCGTCTGCGGATGTTGGGAATGTAAATGCATGGAAAGGCAAAAATGTTGCGTCAACTGATGCTAGCTAGTAGGTGATACCTAAAAAAAAAGTGAAAATTCGTACTCCACCTTCCTCCCGTAATTATGTTCCTTTGGTTAACGCCAATAAGAATGTATCATTTAAGTAGCTTCCATGCAATGACAATCGCACGTTGATTGACGCTTGGGAAAAAGCGATGCACTCTTATAAGGATGTACTTTTGGGTGAGGCATCCACTTCTCAGGCAGTTTCTATGGACATGCTTCCTGTTTTGACTCAGCAGATGGGTTCTGGCATGGATGCGGTGGATGGAGATGTCCCTATGGGCATCTTGACTTGATCCTTGAGTTTCTTGTAGTTGTAAATATGGTTTGTAATGCACAGTCGTATTAAATGCATTTCATATAATGTGCGTGGGTTATGTAACTTGGATAAATGGCGACTGACCTGGCACTATGTACATACATGCAAGGCAAATATTGTGGTTTTGCAAGAACACAATCAGCATGACTTTGCTGGTCAGTGTTCTTATTTTGCAGGTTATTGGATTGCATATGCTGGTTTGCATGATTACTCAGGTTAATTGATGCTGGTTCGGCATGAGCTTCAGCTAGTTCTCTTGTATAATGATCCGCACGGCTGCTAGATGGTGATTCAATGCTTGTTGAATGGTCATGTGTACGAATTTGGGGGCATTTATGCATATACATCATCTGAACAAAGGGCTGCTCTATGGCGAGACATCTCTTCTCGCTCATGGACCTCGAGTGCATTCCTTTGCGGTGATTTTAATAATACCCCTGAGATGGATGATAGTACTAGTGGCAATTCACATATATTGTTTGCGGAAAGGCAAGAATGGGATAATCTCTTTGCTGCTACTCAGATGACTGATATATGGTAGCATTTGCATCCAAATGCCTCTAGTTCTACTTTTCAGCATGTTGCCCATTCTTCTTATCGAGCGCGGTTGGATAGATGGTATTTGCTTAATTTGCAACAAAATGAGGAATTTGTATGTGAGGTCAACATTGATTACACCTTGCAGTTATCGGATGATTACCCTGTTTTGCTAGATGTGAGTTTTGGGTAGACTCGTTGTGATCAGGCTCTTCTTGTTAATAATGCTTATCTAACACATGAGGTTTTTCGAGACATGATTTCTGAGGTTATTCCCCCTCTGCTTGTTCATATGCATCTTGATCTTGATGCCGCCTGGTATCGCTTTGTTATGAGGGTGCTAAGTGTCATTTGTGACTATGGCAAGCATTACATGCAGTGCACTCGAGGGGATGTCAAAGATGCAAAGCATGCTTGGCAGCGACTGCAAGAGTTGGCTGATTTGCGGCCTCTGTCTAATGCTGAGATGTCGGAGTTATGTGAAGCCTCTGTGTGTATTCAGTGTAATGACAAGTGAAAGCTTGCTAAATGGCAGACGCGTGCTCGTCAACAGGCTTTCATGGACAAAGGCTGTGCTTCGAAGCAATTCTTTAAGCGTTTACGTCATTCAAGACTTTCACAGGCAATTAAGCGGGTTATGCTTTCCTCAAGTGTTTGGACTTCTTCAAAGCAAGAACTTGCGAATGCCTTGGTTTTGCATTATCAACAGGTGTTTGCTGCTCCTTCTCGGGCATCTTTGGCTGCTTGCCATGCGCGTCAATTGATGCTTTCCTTTGTTACTCCGATCATATCCCCGCAAGATGCATGTGGCCTTGAGGACCCCTTCTCTGCTTCAGAATTGCATAGTGCGTTGCTTGCTTTGGGCCGCTGGCGGTCTCCCAATTGGGATGGGCTTACTGTGGAATTTTTCCTCTCCTTCTGGGAGGCTCTTGAGCATCCATTGCTTTTCATGATCAATGCGGCATGGGAGAAACAAGATTTGCCGTTATCTTGGAAAGAAGGTTGACTTAATTTGCTGCCTAAGCAAGCGCTTTGTGAGCGATTTTCTCATTGGCGCCCGATTACTTTGATGCCGGTGGTTTATAAGATATTGGCTAAGATGCTGGTGCATCGCATTAAGGACCATCTTTTTGCAGGACACCATCAGGCTCAATATGGTTTCATTCCACGTCGTCAGATTATGGATAATCTGGCTAAAGTTTTGATTGGCATGGAGTACGCTAAGTACACTCAACAAGATGTGTTGGTTATGCAAGTTGACATTGAAAAGGCCTTTTGACACTGTACAATGGGACTTCATTGCCGCCACGATGACGTGCTTAGGGTTTGGTCCTAAATTCGCCAATGTGGTTCATTTTTTGTATGCATGTAGCACGTCTTCAGGGATATTGGAAGGTGAATTAACTGAATCTAGGCCTCTTGGTTGTTAGGTCAGGCAGGGCTGCCCCCTTAGTGCTTTGTTGTATGCTATTGCGACTCAGCCGCTGTTAACTTATCTTGATCACTTGACTTCTGCTCAGCGTCTTCATGGTCTGCGGTTACCTTCGAGTCGTACTTTCGTTGGCCAGGCTTACGCTAATGATTCATTGTTTATGCCCCGTAATCAGTAGGCGGATGTCAAGGTGATTATGGAAGCATTGGAACTTTTTGGCATTGCGGCTGGGCTTAGAGTCAACTTTTGTAAATCGAAGCTTCTGCCTCTCCGTTCTTGTGATTGGCATAGTCTGTTGTGGCCAGGTGAGATTGTGTCTTCAAATGTTATCACTAGGCGTTTGGGTTATCCAATTGGATGGAATGTTACTCACTCTCAGAAAGTCAATTGGGTCATGCAACGCTTGAATGTCAAATTGCATTACTGGAAGCTATCTACTTGGCCTTTGCATGTTCGTCTGCGAATTGTTCAGAGTATCCTGTTGGCATATGTTCAGTTCTTTTTGCCACTGATGCATTGGCCTCGCCGATGTCTTGATTCTCTTATGTCGGACATTATGTCCCATTTGTGGCGGACTCATGCTCTGAAAAAAGGATTACGCTTGATGTCGATGGAGAAGCTTTGCACTCCTAAATGTCTCAGTGGACTTGATATCTTGGATTTGCGCAAGCATGTGCTTGCGAGAAAAGCTATGCTGTTGCCTACTCTTGTGCAACAAATTCAGCCTTGGACTTTGATGTTTGCATTCCTCGGTCAGCACGTTGTTACTTCTGCTTTTGGCCATTGGCAACCCTCTCTCTGGGAGGTGGTTTTTGGCAAGATGGAAGGGCACATTGCTAGATGTCCTCTTGCTTCCACTTTAGTATTTGCCTGGAAAGAGGTTACGATGCATTTATCGTGGAATCCTTGGCAGGAAGGTGATTCGATCCGTTTGGAAAGTCTCCATTGGAGCCGGGCATTCTCTCTTACTTTGGTCAACCGCTCACCTTGTCAGGCTTACTTTCTCTCTGGTCGTGGCATTCGTGTGGTTGAGGATGTGGTCGATGAGGCTGGATATATTTTTGAGTTTCCCTTTGCAGCTCGCCGTGCATGCATTACCGTCAGTTTTGGAGAGAGCTTCAAAGCATGCTGCTCCACTTTTTGCCTGTTTCACCTTTGCCTGATGGTGATCGCATGTTTGATTGGGCCCTTCGGGAAATGCCTTTTCGAGATATCTCTGCAGGTCGAAGTTATGCTCTTCTTCTACCACAATCATGGCTTGATGGTCATTGTAATGCCCTTTGGCATATGCACAAATCTGATATCTGGTGGAGGAGGCTCCTCTCTGCCTTGTGGAAAAGCCATTTGCCTTTGAAAGAGCGCCTGTTTCTTTGGCGCTGCTTGCTTGGAGTGCTTCCTGTTGGCACTTTTCTTCGGGCGCGTCATATTCGTCCTTCTTGCGTTCGTTGCTCGATTGTAGAAGAGGATATTTGTCACTTGTTGTGGGATTGTTGCGTTACTAGAGACTTCCTTCGCCATGTATCGGCCTGTATGCGGCTCCGTTTTCCTGGGGTTGTCTTTCACAAAAGGTTCTTGGCATTTGGCATTTTCTCCCCAACACTACAGCGTTTTGCGGTCTTCTTTATGTGGGTCAAATACTGGGCTTATGGACCTTGTGGAGTCAGCGTAATGCTTATATGTTCCATCGTACTCATGCGGACCCATTCCCTCTCTTCAGGCTTTCTCTTAGGCAATCATTACAGTTTGCTTTGGAAGTTGGTGATATCACCTTAGAGATGCATCAGCTTTCATATGGATGTTTTTAGCTACTCTCTACAGCTGAGTAGTTATGTGCTTTTCCCCTTTATATGATCTTTGTAGTGGGTTTTCCTCGCTTTGAGGTCTCCCACTAGTAAATTAATCAATCGATTTACAAACAAAAAAGTGTGTGGGCTGCTTTACTTTAGGCCCCATCAGATGGGAAGCATAAGCTGGTTGGAACTTGGAACTTCTTCTGTTGCTGCTTCTGTTAGGGTTTAGGCCCCTCGGCCAGGATGTACAGGTTGGCTTCGTTCTTTAGTACCTTTTCATTGGGAGAGGCTCCCCACATTTTGATATGGCCCTCTCTAGTAGAGGCAGTTTGTAGCCCATTTGGCATTTTTTCTTAACTGATGAAAGGATCTTTTTCTTGCTAAAAAAAGGAAATCCCCCTCTTGGATCACAAAAGAATGTATGTTAGGAGCTGTGAGAGAGTTTTTTGAAAAGCAAGAAATAGTCTTGGTCATTCATTGTATATTTATGGACATTTGGGCATCCCACCTATGTGGTGATTGGCTATTGTACAATTTATCTTGAGGCTGTGCCCTTGAGATGCTTATTTCAATAGAAGATTATTTTGTGAAAAAAGAAACTTGGGGGGGGGGGGGGGGGGGAGAGTTTGTTTTGCTGCTGGAAAGAGAACCTTGTTTTTCTTGGAAACCATGTATACCATTGTCTGGCAGCAGTTTTTTTTTTGTTTTGAATTGAGCATGTGCCAATTTAAATTATTCTGTTTGCAGTCATTTTGTGCCAAACTTAACGATCGGAGCCCCTGTAATTCAGAGCTTAAGAAAGCACACAGAGTAAGTTTCCTTCGAGAGGATAAGGTTACCTTTTTCTTCTTGTTCTATGTTTTTTAAGTTGGTTATGAAGAATTGACTTTTGTTGCAGTGCTTTCCTGGACTGCCACCTTATGGTTACCAATCCCTCAGATTATGTTGCTCCATTTGCGCAAGCTGGAGCTTCTGGATTTACTTTTCATATTGAAGTGGTAAAAGGTAGTGCTGACTGATCCTGGACACAGATGGCCACATTTATAAGCTTTTGTCAAATTTGAGGTTTTTGCAATCCAATGTTACAATTGAATGTCTTCGGTTTTTTACAGATGAATGGAAGGATCTCTTAAAGAGCATTAAATCTGCTGGAATGCAAGCTGGGGTTGCGTTGAGGCCTGGGACATCCGTTGAACAGATATTTCCTTTAGTAAGGCTTCCTTCCCCAACGGCGAATCAACTTGGATTGACAGGAATTCAAGTGCATTATAATATATGAGGCTATGATATTGGTGGCATGAAATGCTGCTTTTGGGGTACAGAGTGGCTGTTTAGCAAGATTTGTCAGCTCTATAAATGTTGGCTGTGTAATGCAGGCTTTGATGTTGTTGATTATCAATGAGTGAAGAATTGTCAGCCCTTTAAATGTTGGCAAGTAATGCAGGCGTTGATGTTGATTCTTGATGAGTTTTGTAAATAACATTGTTTGTTTCTTTGTGGCTAATTAAATGATTAGGTTGAAGGTGAAGAGCACGTTGACATGGTATTGGTGATGACTGTGGAACCTGGGTTTGGTGGGCAGAAGTTTATTCCAGAAATGATGACCAAAGTTAGTGTGCTTCTTGCTTTGTTTCCGTAAGAAATCTGTTTGGTACATCAATCATGTGTCCACCTACTAGTAGGGTTACATAAACTCCCTGACAATTATCCTGTGTTAAATGAATTGTGAATGGTTGATTATATGGGTTTCTTGAGGATGGTTTTTACTGACGACTTTTTTATATACTCGTGGCAACAGGTTAATATCCTTCGGAAGAAATTTCCTTGGCTACATATTGAGGTAAGCCAATTTTTGTTCCAAACATACAGAGATAAAAACCATTTGGTGCGTATTGCTTTAGTTGAGGCTCTTTTTTGTTATGGCAAATAGGTAGATGGAGGGCTAGGCCCCTCAACCATCGAAGAAGCTGCTAAGGCCGGTGCAAATTGCATAGTTGCTGGAAGCTCAGTTTTTGGATCTCAGGACCCTGCTGGTGTCATTAGCCTTTTACGGAGTAAAGTACAAGATGCTACCATGAGAGGGTTTTAGTTGCAGATGCTCTTTTAGACCAGTGGATATAGAGACAGTTTCAGATTTTTGTATCGTCAATACGTTTACATATTTCCATGAAGATATATATGTAATTTTTAGAGAAACCTCTAGTATTATTGGGCTCATGCACATGCATATTTACTACATGCCTGAAGATGAAAACAAACAGGTAATAAAGTATCACTCAAATGGGTGATGCATGCTCCAAAAAGATTTGTTGATTCTTGTGCTTGTGCATTTAGTGAGACGATCATGATTTCAACACTAAGGTGCTTATGGGCCGACTCATGACTCGGCCAATGTGGGTAGGACTGAGCTTGCACACACACCCACAAACTCCCCTATTGTACCTTGCAAGCACATGCCTTCTGTAGTTGTCTTGTGAGTGTATTGGACACGGGTGGGGGGGAGGCTCCATCATATTTTGCATCAGGATGCATCCATGCACTTTGCACAGTAAGACTTCGTGTTAAGGCTTACAAAGGGTGGTGACTTTCCAACAATTCCAGTTACAACATGGGCTCCCTTTAGTTTGCATTGAGCTTGGTTGAAGGTTCTCCTTGACCGTTCCTCTTCCCATGCTCTTCCTTTTTCTGCATGTAAAATATAAGGAGGTCATATAAGGAAAATATAGACAAGAAATGATAATAATCTTTTTTTTTTCACAAAATTTTCCAGTGTGCATTGTGGTATAGCGGCAAATTTGCTTTATGACAATTTAAGATTGAGATCCATAAGCCAAACTTTGAGGTATGGCTTGGTATGAAGGATATATCTCCTAGTTTGCTCTCAAATAACTTGTGATAGCCTCATTATGTTGGTACAATGGAGCAACCGTCGGACTGCCTTCTCCATCAGACTTGAGAGCTCCCAAAACACTGATTGTGTAAGGGCAGCTCGCAGAAGTTTAGCACTTTCTCCCAAGAGAAAAACGCACATTTTCTACATTCCTTTTTGAATATTTAGAATGTGGTTCCATATCGGATAGAGCCCATATTATATAGTATAAGAAAGCACAACCATTTGACCATATTACAGCCTAGAGGCTATAGTATTAATTTGTTTGCTCTCTGACTTTCTGTAACAAAAATCGAACCCCAATTTGTAATATTCTGCTTTGTTGCACAACACCATGTGAGTACCATATAGTTGTACAATGACTACTATGAATGCGGGACCGGGGGGGGGGGGGGGGGGGGGGGGGGAACGATGTGGGTGCATAGTTCAAAATGGATGTTGAATACATACTTGTAGTGTAAGGGAGACAAGTGTCAATGCTTCCGTTCATTTCTGAAGGTGTTTAGATGCTCTTATCAAAATAATAATATATTGTTAATGGCAAAATAAAACAATTCATCAGACAAATCTATGTGTGTGTGTGTCCTAGCCCTCATCTTTACTTCGAGTTTCATCCTTTGTTGATACAATATGTTTGCTCCCTTTTTTTTGTTTGGGATTATAGATGAGATACCATAATTGTACATTGATTCTCTCTCTCTCTCTCTCTCTCTCACACACACACACACACACCCGTGCACCCCCGTCCCCCTCCCCCCCTTCTCCCCCACAATTAAATTTATGAATTGCTTGTCATAATTTATGAATTGTTTTGAATATGTGCTGCTTGGCATTTTTCAACGTGTATGGTAAGCATTGGCATCAATTTTCTATGTATGTTAAGTTGGTTTGAGAAGAGTTGATGATTTTTGTGGGCTGAAGCAAACAAGGGAAGGGCATGCTAGGTGAAAATATTGAAGTATTGTTTCATAGACTTCCCACATGCATGGCATGTGCTCCAGTTAATCACTCACTAATACCATGTTGAAAGAGAGAGAGAGAGAGAGAGAGAGAGAGAGAGAGAGAATTACCAAATGTGAATGGAATTGAGGGAGAAATTTAGCCATCACCTCCCCCACCCCCCCAACACACCCACACACACACACACTTTCTCTTTCTCTTTATAGACACTCTTTCTCGATCTCGTTCTCTTTACACACTTTCATTTTCTCTCTCACACACACAATATTCTCTTAATCCCTCTTGCACTAGTTTCTCTTACCGCTTATATTCTTTACTTCTACTTGTTACACACACACACACACACAATATTCTCTTAATCCCTCTTGCATTAGCTTCTCTTATTGCCTATATTCTTCACCTCTACATGCTATTGTAGATGCGTCAAAGTTTATATGTATCCATGCCACTTAACCTTTATGCCACTCATGCACAAAGTAATGATTCTCGGGCATGATATTACCTTTACCTTCTCTTGGTCCTAAAGATGATCGGTGGAGATCATTGGTGTATACCAACAAGAATCCTCAAGGGGCTCAAATCGTTATCTTCTTCCAAATTTCCATCCTAGTTTGGGCCTCTAGTGGATTCAAGTTGAAGTAATTTGATTTAAATACAAATATGGACATTCTAATGTCGATTTTGTGTGTGTGTGTAGCAATGGAACCCCAATTGAACTCCAATATCCACCTAGTGGTCCCTTCAATGCAAATGAGCTCAAATGCGTGGAGAAGAAGTGTGATTAGTCTATTTATGGATATATTCGTGTTGCCTACTTTCCTTCGGATCGCTTGGGGGATTTTCTCAAGGGGGAAGAGACTCTTACAAACATGGGAACTAATTTTAGGCGTCATTCAGTGAGAAGAAATCAAATGGGTAGCTTGAAGCAACCCATTATTAAGAGCTATTTAGAAAAAGTTTTATTTTGGTGTGCTTATGGTCCTAAAGATATGCGTGGTAAGCAAAAACAGGAAAGGAAGCCGTCCACAGAAGAAATCGTATGTGTGGTTGCCACTACCACTTCTTTGCAAAGAGGTTGTATTTTCTTGAAGATATTGCTTGCGTTGCTACATTCAAATGCATCATGTTGATGAGAATGACGAGCTTTGCCATAAAGAAGGCATCGTGACAAGCTTAGGCCGGAATTTATGCTTTGCACCTTGGTTTTCTATAAAAATGAAGTAATGGATTTTTGACAGGTTGTGAAAAGGATACTCTCCAATCCAAGTTCATGAAGCACACATTCAAGCTGTAGTTCAGGAGAAAAAGGTGAACAATTCAAATTACACATAAGCTCGGGATGATTTTCTTTCAGTTAGAGATATCCTCAATATTGCAAGAAAGCATGCAAGTATTACATATGAACTACATTATAGTGATGCCCAAAGTGTTCGAATGTGGACTCAACATCCTGACCATGTGTTTTGCTACGAGGAGATGGATGCTACATAGAAAAAACCCTTTGTACTCGGAATCCAAACACATTGGCAACTTCAGAAGTTTGATCTCTATGGTAACAATGGAATAATCTCTATGGACTCTACTTTTGGGACAAATTTTTACAAGGTAAACTCTACATGCCAAAACCATGTTTTTACAGAAGATGTGTTTATTATCTTTTCTCTAATTTTAAATTTCATTCTAAAGTTTCAACTCTACACTATTATAGTCTTTGATAGTCATCAAAATGGAGTTCCAATTGCATGGGTCATCACATCAAGCTCATAAACAAGTAGTATTGTGCAATGGCTTACATGCCTTCGGAATAGGGCCCTTGATAACAATAAGAGACATGAGCCAAATGCATTTCTTGTTAATGATGCAACTGCCGAGATAAATGCTATAAGGTAACTCATTCTCATGTTATTAAACTTCTCACTTGTTCATTCTTTTTGGTTTCACAAGTGTAAGAAAAAACCATAAAGAAGCCAAATGCAGCCCAATGCTATGCATATGCTCTTGATATGTTGAAAGTGAGTCCGGGTTTACAAGCACACTTTGATGTTTTGATGCAAAGGGTATTGCTCCATTTGCAAGAAGTGCAAGCAAAAGGATTGGATAGAGTTTTACATCCGGCCAAAGACTTCAACCAATAAAAGACGGGTCTGGTAACTCTATACAACGGGCGAAGCCATTCATTGAACGTCATGTGAGAAATACGACCTCAACATACAATGATTCATGACACGGCTATGTCATTTGCACAACCAATTGCCAAGAAAAAGAGATCAATGCAATTTACATTAGACTCCCATGCTTTGGAAGAAGGAGAAATTGATTGTTGATAACAATAGTGCTGAATATTTGTAAACATTTTGTGTTTGCATAGCTTCTCTTTTAATTTGTGAAGTGTAGTGAGGAAAGTGGGGGAAAAGGAGATAAAATGTAGAAGAAGTAGGGATGTGTGTGTGTGTGTCTCTCCAAAAATTAAGGTGGGTAAAGATGGAAAAAATGTGTGTGTGTGTGTGTGTGTTGGGGGGGGGGGGGGGGGGGGGGGGGGGGGGTGATGGCTCAACTCTCTCTCTCAATTTCATTCAAATGGAGTTAAAATTTGGTAATATTCTCTCTCTCTCTCTCTCTCACACACACACACACACAATTTTATTCTTTGGTAATTTAATTAGAGAGGTGGACATCCACATTTTTCATAGCCCTAGAAAATATATTTTTGAATTGTTAAAATCAATTTATGTAGTTAAACTTCATTGTATCCCAAAAAGTTTGAAGAGCGTCCTTATTTCTTTCGGGTAAGATAAATGTTTTTGGCGAGCTCGAGTTTTAGTGTAAATATCGGCAAATGCTTCAAATTTTAGTGTAAATACCGACGGCAAGCTTAGGTTTTAGTGTAAATACCGGCAATGGTTTAATTTTTTGGTAACCCTAAGTTTTAGTGTAAACTAGTACGGCCGGCCGCCTTCGGCGGCTTCTTTTTTTTTTTGTCTCTCCCTCTTTATCGCGTGCATAGGGGCTTCTCTCAGTTTTGGAGTTTAGCTTTCATGTTGCAAATTTCGACATGTGTAAAGGGCTCTCCCTTCCGCCATATTACGTTAGTTTAGATACCTACAAATGCTTCATATTTTGACCTTAAAAGCTTGTGGGTGCCCTTTTTTTTTGTTAAGAAAAATGTTTTTGGCAAAGGCTTGAAATTTGTATACGGCTGATGGTAAAGGGTTCAAATTTCGACCACATCAAAAAAGTTTGAAGTCTCTCTCTCTCTCTCTCTCTCTCTCTCTCCTAATTAGAGATCCTATGGACCTAGGGTCGTAGGGTTTCAATGTATAAGATTTAGGGGCATAGGTTGCCCACTATTCCAATGAGAGATCCTTTGGCCCTAGGACTACCATGGTGCATATGTAGGTGTCCCTGGGAGCTTTTACATTGATACCTAGGTGATCCCCCAAGAAAATCCCGGTCTTCTTCAGTGCCGGTCTTTTCTTAAAAAATCTTTTCCTAGCCTCCCAAGTAGGAAAGCGCATAATGAACGCTCTTTCTTTGGAGCTACCTATCCCATCCTTGCCTTTCTTTCCCACTCTCCAAGCCCTTGTGTGAGTAGGCTCGGGGAAGTTAATTTGTTTCAGAAGTTAAGGAACTTCTTCTTCCACATTGTTGGTGTCTTTGAGACCAGTTACATGAACATGAAGAGGTCACATATTCCTCTTTGGCTCCTCCTCCAAGGTCAAGTTAATGATGGTGGATGGGGGTGTGGTAGTAGACATTCCACCTTTTCCTTTCTTTGTAGCAAGGGAAAAATGAGAAATTCCACTCAAAATAGAGAAAAATTGTGTAAAAACCCAAAAAAATACCCCTAATTTTCTAAATTCATCTTGGCAAACTCAAAGAAAGGAAATTTGTATGTTTGAAAAAATGATTCTTCCCGAACACTGGCTGCGAGCTTGCGAGTAAATAAAGTAGGGCATGTGTGAGCACTGCCATCTAAAAACAACGAATTGTAGTCTGTGTGCCCTTGCGACAGAATCTGCAGCGCAGCTTTCCGAGGTCCCGTCGGGGTTGCAGCTTTTCGAGGTTATACCGATTTGCCAAAGTCAAGGCGAGATGGCTCAAAGCGCAACACAAGTAACCGTGATGAGGTGGCATTCGCGCCCTCCTGCCACGTAGGAGGAGCGCTCGAAATTTATCCTCAGCCCCCCACCGAGTGCTGGTGGCATTGCGCTTCACAATGTGCTCGCACCTTTGCTCCACATTGATGGCATGGTGCCAAAAAAACTACCATCGGTGCGACAACTAATTAAATTTGGTAACATGCTATGCTTCAGTGCCTCTACTATCTCCTTAAACAGATCCTGACCTGTCATTTGGCCCATGTCTTGAATCCTTACTTCAACACTCTAAAATTTGCACACCTTTCTATATACTACTGATGTACGTAATTAACTAAATTAAAGTTGACAGAACATTTGTACTACTTTATTATAGAGTTTAAAAAGTTCTCGAACACTGAGCGCTACCACACATCAAAGAACATGCACGTTGGCTTGTAGTAGCTAAGCCTAGGAGTCTGCAGAAGCTCCCCCGATTGCTTGGCCGCCCAGAGAGAGAGAGAGAGAGAGAGAGAGAGAGAGAGAGAGAGAGAGAGATGCTCTGCCCATAATGGTGTCCGGCCAGCCCCACACATGCATTTGATCACCGTTTTGCCAAAGAGCTCCAGGCATTCACACTCCATAGCAACAAGAGAGAGAGAGAGAGAGAGAGAGAGAGAGAGAGAGAGCTCTGTTTGTTGCTCTATTGTGTGTGTGTGTCTCATTTTTGTTCTTAGTTTTTTGTTGGAAGATGAACCAAACGGGCACCCTCCTAGTTAGCTACTTCTTCATAAAGCCATCAATTTGGTACTCCCATTATTTTTCCGACAAAAGCTTTGTAGATAGGAGAAACTATGATTGTTTAGCTGAATGATTATTGAGCCCAACTTTTGTAAATATGAGTTGTAAATACCTGATTATGAGATTTGAGCCTTGTAAGCCAGCCATCGGCAAAGAGCCCCTAGGTATAAAACTCAAGTTTTTGACTTTCGACAAAACCTTTGTATCCTTATCTAAATTTTTTGGAGAGTTTGAAGTGTACGATTGAGAGCAGCTACTCTCAAGCAACTTGTAATCGATTTTTCTCTAAATTTGTTTTCAACAATTGCACTGTGTTTCTATCTTGTGCTCTTTAATTTAAGTGTATCCATTCTCAATTTTGTTGTGGTTCATGACGGCCTATCTGCGAGCTAAATCTACTGTTTTGAGTGCATAAATGGTTGTTTTTTAATGTTTCAACCATAGGAGAGTGTTCCTAGACCAAGGACGATCTTTCTGGATAGTTATGTTGTAGTTTGTAGGACCTTGATCATGATGGATAGTGATTTTGGTAACTTGCCGGATTGCAATTAGACTTGGTAGGATAGTATCCCTAGACCTCTTAGAACTCTTCCTAAATTTTTGTTGCATTTGGACTTCGTTTGAATGTCGAAATGGCATGACGACCGAGAGCGTGAGACAAGATATATGCAAATTTATAGAGTAGAAAGTGATAGATTTGTTCGTGCTCTAGATAGATTTGTTCTATAGGTTCACTTCTTTAGGTTGATACCCTCAAAGAGTCTCATGATCTATCCGAGTCGCTTCCCGAGTATTGACATTATGTTAGTACCAGACAATTATGCTACAAACGTCCGATCGCGGTGACCCGCTAATATTGACGCCATTGTCGGGGATAGTGGTCCTTAGGTGGTGAGTGACCTAGTCATAGTTGTAGCTTTCTGGTCTTTAGGTTTTGATATTTGTTCTCTTTACACCTTAGCAATCAAGCAACTAGACACGGGGTTTAGTGTTTAGTAGAGGCTAGAAGTCGGGGACTTGCTAGATTCTCTCTTGAGAGGCATTGGGAGTTGTGATTGAGATACGAAAAGCATTTCATTATGTATTTGTTTTAATGCTTTGAAAGTACTATTCCATCATCCATTTTACTTGCAATTTTGCATTGTTTGTTTGTTTTTGTTCCTAGATTCATTTTAGCACTTAGGAATAGGCTAACTAGCAACATTTACCATAAAATTGGGCTAAGACGCTCATGGCAAAAACTGTGGAAAACCATATTTTTGGTAAGTGAGACCATAACTTTGAAAATTAGGAAATTTGAGGATCATAGCTTAAGAGTTGATCAAAACCCAAAAATTTGTGGAAAAACGGGATAACCAAACACAAGGGAAGCAATATGGAAAGTTTCATCCATTTTGGTGGAGAAACATAGATCGCGATCCATGTACCTCTGTGACTGTTTGAACAAAAAATGAGACCATTGGGTTGATGGTGGTTCCTAGTCACGAAATATACAGTTTTGGAGAAAAATGGACATTGAAAATAGACTCAAAATCAAAAAATTGGGCAAAAGATACAAAAACCTTAGAATTTGACCATCATTTGGGGTTTTTTAACTTTTAGAGATCCAAATCCAAAAAGGGGTGAGAATTGGTATTTATAGAGCTTAAGCATTTTGTTGACTAAATTTTATGCCAAAAGGGTGTCAACAAATATGGATCACAATCCAAGTACCTTTTGACCATCTGAGACTGAGATTTGAGTAATAGATAGCTGACAATGATAGCCGATTTTTGAAAATCAAAGAAAAAAAAAGAAAAAAAATTTATTTTTCCTCTGCTAGAGCCTTGGCGACACTATTGGAAGGCTCGGCACCGCCTGGTCAATCCTTGCCTCACCCTCCCCTCGGCTTCACTCACCCCGACCCCTCTCTCGTGCTCCCTCTGTGTCGAGCCGCATAGGAACCCCCCCACTCTCCCGTATTCTTACACTCATACCCCCCCCCCCCCCCCCCCTCACACTCTTTTTTCCCCCCACTGTCATTACTCCCCCCCCCCCTTGGCCCGCTAATATTCTTTCCCCCCCCCTTCCCCCCCCCCCCCCTCTTCCCCACCGGCTCGCCTCACCCTCCCCTCGGCTTCACTCACCCCCCCCTTGGCCCGCTATCCCCACCCTCATTCTTCCCCACACCATTGACTTATACCCCCCCCCCCCCCCCCCCCCCCCCCCCCCCCCCTCTCACACACTCTCTCCCCCCCCCACGGTGGGCACCCGCCCTATGGGATTCCCCCTCCCTCTAGCGCCACCTCATCCTCTCTCTCTCTCTCTCTCTCTCTCTCTCTCTCTCTCTCTCTCTCTCTCTCTCTCTCTCTTTCGTTTCAGCCCGAAGGCGCAGCGCGCGGAGCCATGGAGCCCATGCCTTCCCACACCACACACTCACCCCTCAACCTCACCCTCTCCCTCATCCTCACACTCTCACACACACACCCCAATCCCCCTCTCCCTCTCTCACGCTCTGTTTTGGCATCAGCACCCCCCCCTCTCCCTCTCTCTCTCCCTCTCGCCCTCTCTCTCTCTCTCTCTCTCTCTCTCTCTCTCTCTCAACACCACACACACACACCTCAACACCACACACACACACACACACACACCATTCCCCCCCCACCCAAAGCATGCGTAGCTGACGCTGGCCACCGAACAAAAAAATATATATATATATAAACATTATGTACATAAGCCCCCCCCCCATTCCCACCGCACGCTCGTGGACACATACAAATCCACACACGCACACACACCCATATACATATATATATACACATCCGCTCACATGCACATACGTACATACACGCGTATACGCACCACAAATACAAAAAAAAAATGAAGGACCACGATTACAACGACCACAAAAAGAAGAAGGATCCAAAGCACACGCCACCAACAACAAAAAGAGGAAATGCGCCGAAGGCATGCCCCGGTCGACCCTGAAAAGAAGTACGCTCGACACCGACGCACCGGCATCACACCATTTTCCGGCAACACAGAACCACGACGCCATTCTAGTAAATTATAGGTTATTTTTATCGTTTCTTAAGTTTTCACCCGAGCCATTGTAAAATTCCCATTTTGTAAATATCCTCTCTCTAGGTGATGGTCACAAAGGCCCACCTAGAGATTCTTATCTTTTAAAAAAACCTCCCAAAACAAAGAAAGGGTTAACCACACCGGGCCCACCACTTGCTTTG
This sequence comes from Adiantum capillus-veneris, assembly GCF_014529385.1. Lineage (NCBI taxonomy): Eukaryota > Viridiplantae > Streptophyta > Polypodiopsida > Polypodiales > Pteridaceae > Adiantum > Adiantum capillus-veneris. The sequence continues at coordinate 71,794,262 of NC_140938.1, read as the reverse complement.
TCTCCCCGATTAAGCTTACCCTAATCACACTAGGATTACCATAATCCAAGCAGCCAACACCTATAAATTGGCACTGAGAGGTCACTATCGGGGGGGGGGGGGGGCAGTCCATGGGAAGTCAGTAGTTGGTAGAGTGTAGTGGGAAGAGTTGACACTATCACCATCACGGAGATGGGGCTTGTGTGTTGGGTCTGCCCTGGGAATTGCACCATGCGAAGGGAATCACATCCACCTCTCGACTCCAATGGTCGATGCACACATGTATACACGCTCTTGATAGCAAGCTTCACAATCATTGAGTCGTCTTAGAGAACGCACCAAGTAGTTTTCACCACCTCCTCTCCCTACCTCTCTACCATTTGTAAATACTGCCGAAATAATTCTTGCTCACACCCGCGAGGGTTTTCATCATTTGCAAGCCTCTCTACTCGCGCTCTGTGTGTGTGTGTGTGTGTGTGTGTGTGTGTGTGTGTGTGTGTGTAAGTTTGTGGTGTTCATATCACTGTGGTTCGCGTCCTAGCCGCTCAAAGCTAGGTGGTGCCCCTTGTTCGCTTTACCGTGACAGGCTCGAGGCGCGTCATTCAGCCCCTGACGTTTTAGAGGCCGTCGGGGTTCGGGGTCCGCTTTGCGTCCGTCATTTGGTGCCCCCACTGAGGAGGGCTTTCTAAGACCCTTCAGTTTACAATGCTGGAAGTGATGCCCATTATCAATCATGGACGAATGGCTGAAGGAATTTTCTAACTGGAGGACGGAAGAAGAGGAAACGAAGGAGACACTAGCCGCCTTCATTGAGGTGCTACTGCCAGGCTGCAGTGTCGTCAGCATTCAAGAGGTAAATTCTCTATCTCGTGTTGCTCGTTCTAACCATAAGTTGAGAGCATCAGGTGGGAGGTTGGTGAAATGCCATCACTGTTGTCAACCAAGGCACACTGTCAATGAGTGCCAGCAACGAAGGCAACGAAAGGGCTGAAGTCATCTACATCGATATTCATCGCGAAGAAGTCATTCACATCAAGGAAGGGAAGAAAACGGTGAGACCTCTTTTCCCTAAAGAAACTACAGTCAAAGTTATAACTCCAAAGTGGCCTAAAGGGGCTGCTCGAGCCAAAGGCAAGGAGAAGATAAGCCAGTATGGAAACACATGACCCTGAAGGGAGAAGCATATGGCCAAGCAAGTGCTTCAAGCTCAGAAAGCCAGGTTGTACCCAGCTTGCCAAAGAGGAAGTTATCCGAAGCTAAGAGGCAAAAGGTCGCCTACTGATTTGCACGACGCATGCGAGTACTACCAATCCACTTCGACAATCCTGAAGAAGAAGTGGTACGAAGATTCCCATATCCTAGGGAAGAGTGGTTCGGCTAATGCTCTCGTTGTTTTGGAAAGCGAGTGGAGGATCTTCCTCCTCTCCCTGTACAACTTATCCTGAAGAATCTCTCTACCATGGGAGAAACCCAGTGGGCTGGGGACAAATTGCAACTGAATAGAGTAGAATTCATGCAGCATGACGACTACGGAAATTACCTGCAATTGATGTTAGCCAAGGGGCTGGGAGTGGTCAGACGCGTCGCAATCACCCCGTACGTGCTGAGCGACGAGGGAAAGGTAGAGACCATGAAAGGCGACGACCTCCTGTGGATGTGCCGACTCATCAACACTGGCACGATAAGAGTATAAGTAAGTATTCCACCCTCTGTGCATGATAGAAAACGGGCCGACGGCATTCCCGTTCAGATTCCTATAGCATATGCATGTGAATATCTATGTAGATAGGAAAGTCTTCTACCAATGGAAGATCGTACACCTATCGGTGCGGCGATACTAGGAGAAATCCTCAATTCCCCGAATCCTATCATTCTCCCAATATTAGAGTACCATCATTCCTTTATGTTTCTATCTTTATCCTGTTTTAACCAATCCACCCACCCCTGCGAAAAGCCGCTATGAGCTGCTACTGTTAATGTAATGTAAAAAAAAGAAAAAAAAGGGGTTTGTAATTTCCTAAGTCACTACCATGGCAAGTGTTTCTTTCCCCATGTTTAGTGGAAAGAAGGGAGAGGATCTCACCACCGACTTTTTGGATGATTTCGACATTGCTTGTGTTGTCTCCAAAAAAGATGACGACGCTTCACGACTTAGAATTTTTCCTCTACTGATGAAAGTAGAAGCCAAGTCCTGGTATAATGCATTGCCCCAGGCCACCAAGAATGCATGGGATGTGTTAAGGGCTGCTTTTGTAAAGAGGTTTGGTGGAGGCACAACCTCGGAGAAGCTATGGCAGCTACTGACAGAATTAAAGAAGAGAGGTCTGCTAGAGTATGCCACCTACAAGTCCAAATATGTAGACTTATGGGAGAGATGGGTTGCCTCACTGAAGGAAGGCGAAGGAGCGCCTAATTTCTTAAAGAAGGACCATTTCATTGCTGGTCTATGGTCGCCGCTTAGAGAGAAGGTGAAGGGAAGGTTTCCTGTAACATATGAGTTGGCAGTCGAAGTAGCTCGCCTTAAAGACAAGAAGCTGCGCATGCAAGCAAGAGTAAACGAGTCAGAGGAAACAAGCTCGTCCCGACCAACCCCAGTGACTGCAACAACCAATCATAGAGTCCAACCGCAGGAGGCATCAGAAGAGCAGCAAGACCTGTTGAGTCGCATCACCACCCAACAAGAGAGTTTATATGTGCATCTGGTGCATCAAGGGCATGCATCTGGTAGGGATCTAAAACAAGGAAGAGGACAACGAAGGCAGAACCAAGAGTACCACTGTTACAACTGCGGGGAATATGACCACGGAATGTACTACTGTCCACATTCGAGGAGGCAGAATTTCAATAGAGGGGGGAGACAGAATCAGATCTCTCCGGCAAGAGCAAGACCACCACCACCTAGGCAACTAGGACCAATCCCACCGGTCCAAATCCTTCAACCACCTGTACAACAACAATTACCACCCCAACCTCTCATTCCGCCACTACCCCCACCACCTGCTATGAACCAAGCGGTGAGTGTTATTAGCGTGAAGGCTAAAGGGAAGGCAATGGTAGAGGAATTAGTTCGAGAGAAGCACAAAGGGAAAGCGAAGGTAGAAGAAGTGGATGCTATGGGAGTGAAGCGTGCGAGGCATGAGGAAGCATCTCAAAGAGAAGAGAAGATGAAAGGGAAGGCCGAGTCTAGCAAGCAAGCAGCTAAACCGCGGTGGAAGATAGATATCGTGGACTTCTCACTAGGTGAGTATTCAAAACCCTATGACTTAGTTCAGGATGTGTTAATGCAGGGCCCGAAGATAACTTGGCCCCAATTACTCCACCTTGCACCCAGAATGAGGAGGCAATGGAAAAAAATGGTAAGTACCAGGAAATCAAGGCCCAAGATAGCTGGGGCTATCTCTGGAAGGGATCTCGACGACATCCTACCAACCATGGACGCTCACATCAAGGGGCAACGAATTTCAAACGTCTACATAGATGGTGGTGCGCAAATATGCATCATGAGTGAAAAGATGATGCACCATCTAGGTCTAGAGGTAAGTAGGCCGACACCCTGCCGAGCCAAGATGGCAAACAATGTAAGAGTGAAATGCGTGGGCATTGTAAATGCGGTCAAAGTAAAAGCATTCAATACAGAAGTGGAGGTAGACATCTTTGTCATGCCACACAAAGGAGAGGGCTACCCCATCATTCTTGGGAGGCCTTGGCTTATGGCTATGGAAGCTAAACAAGACTGGAGCACCGGGATGATTCAGATAAAGGACGCTAAAGAGAAGTCCATATTCTACGACATGAGGACTGAAAAGCGGTGCAACATGCTCTTGGAGGCTTCAGAAGATGAGTCCACCAGCGACTACTCGTCTACCTCAGGAGAAGAGACGACCACCACCGACAGAAGTGACAGTAGAATCGAAGTAATGGGGGTCATTCTTAAAGACCCAAATAGATTGACACAATCTGAAACACCCCTGACAAACCAAGAGGGATCATCAGTTATGCAGTCCTTGGAGGATGCAGGTAAGCTACAATGAAATACTCAATGAAGTGGCAGGTCACGAGCGATACACAATGTGTGATGGCTACTTAGGATACTTCCAGATTAGCATTGCGGAGGAGGAGCAGAAGAAGACAACCTTCATCACACCTTGGGGATGTTTTTCCTACAGAGTGATGTCGTTTGGCCTTACTAACGCCCCGGCCACATTTCAGCGATGTGTGACTTTTGTTTTCCAACCCTACTTTGGAACATCAATATGGGTTTTTATAGATGATTTTTGCATTTATAGCTCACGAGCCCTTCATTTAAGCAAGGTCTATGATGGCTTAACCAGGTTGCAAACCTTGGGTGGCCAACTCAACGTGGATAAGTGTCACATTGGTGAAAGCAAAGTCACTCTCCTTGGTCATGTAATTTCAGCAAAAGGGATCGAGGCTAACCCTAGCAAGATTCAAGCCCTGGTGTCTTTATCGTCACCCACCACCGCCAAGCAGCTGGTTTCTTTCCTTCAGAAGATAAGGTACTTAAGCAGGTTCATTCACCTGCTATCTCAAGTGGTCCTTCCCCTACAACAACTCACCCAGAGGGATGTATTCTCATGGAGTGAAGAGAATGAGCAGCAGTTTACTGAGGTAAAGCAAATCCTATCTAAGCTTCCCACTATTTCACCTCCTAAGTGGGACGAGCCATTTTATGTGAACCCTAGTGTGGGAAGTGATACACTCGGAGCAGTGCTAATGCAAAAGGACCCCAAGACTTCTTTCATGCGTCCTATTTACTTCTCTAGTCGTGTCATGACCTCGTCAGAAAAGGGATTTACCGAAGTAGAACACATGGTTCTGGCACTAATGTTTGCTACCACAAAGTTCCGCTCCTATCTCTTGCCTAGACCCTTTGTAATCCTGACAATGGAAGAGGTTTTCCATAAGTAATGCGACACATGTATGTAGGATCTCAAAGTGGTTAATTAGACTACAAGAGTTTGACTACACCATGCAAGTAGAAAAATCCACCAGGGCTAGTTTAGTGGGAATTCTCACTCATCGCCATTATGAGAAGAAGCCGAAGGTCAACACAGAAGCAAAGGAAGAAACACCAATGGTAGAAAGTCCTAGGCTAGAAAGAGCTCACTCTCTTTTCTTTGACGGAGCATACAAGAGAACAATGGATCAGTCTGCAGCAGTAGGCATAGTCATTTTCAATGAACAACAAGAAAGACTATTCTCCATTGGGCAGTTATTACACTCCCACTCCAACAATGAAGCTGAATATGCAACCCTAATTCTTGGGTTGGAACAATGTATTTCACAAGGAATTCAAAGCCTAAATGTATTTGGTGATGCTTTGCTTTTGATAAGGCAGATAAATGGCACCTGGGATTGTAAAAATCAGGTTTCAACTTCGCCAAGTTAAGGACCTTCTAAAGAAGTTTGAAACACTGAAACTATTCCATGTTCCCAGAACAGAAAATCAAGAGGCAGATGCTCTAGCTAAAGAAAGAATACAAGACGTTCCCGTAGGGGCGATCAAACTAAAGCTACCCCTCTTTCAAGGTAGTGATGCTATGCCTGATGTCATCAGCTTTCTAGATATATGAGAATGTCGAGCAGGACACACCAAAGGCCAAAAACAGTGGCTGGTAAGGAAATTTACTAGGTACCACCTTGTAAATGACCTCTTGTATTGTAAGGGCAAGGATCAGATTCTCAGGCGGGTGCCAGCCTCCAGTGAAATCTCAGAGGTAATTTCAAGTTGCCATGATGGCGTCTGTGGTGGTCATTTTGCTCTAGATATCACCAGTAGGAATATTCTACAAGCAGATACTCTTGGCCTAGATTGAACAGGGATGTACACCATTGGTGTAGAACATGTAAAGCTTGTCAAGTGGCCAGTGATTGAACATTAACCTACGAGCCACAAACTCCTATCATCTCATATGGTCCATTTGAGAAATGGGGAATAGATGCAATCGGTCCTTTACCAAGGGCCCAATCAAGTAAACTGTACATCATAGTGGGTGTAGACTACATGACTCGATGGGCAGAAGCAACAGCCACCACCTGCATTACAACCCAAGAGGTGGCAAAGTTCATTTTTGAGCATATCGTTTGCCGTTTTGGCACTCCTCTTGAGATAATATCAGATAGAGGACCAGGATTCAGAGGTGATTTGGTGGGAGAACTGATGAAGAAGTTAGGCATCACACGCCGACATTCCACACCATACTATCCACAATGCAATGGGCTGGTAGAGAAGGCAAATGGAATGATTTGCAAAATCATCACAAAACAGGTGAACAATCACACAGGGGACTAGGATAAACATCTCATGGAAACTCTTTGGGCCTACAGAACAACGTTCTGAACATCCCTAGGTTTCACCCCTTTCCATCTAGTTTATGGGAAGGAGACAATTCTACCCATTGAGGTACAAATAGCCAGTTTACGAGTTTTGGCTAGCCAGATACATCGTTCGATTGTAAACCTCCAAAATCACATCTTGGATCTGGAGAGACTCCAACTAGATAGGGAAGAAGTAATCAATCACTATGCAGCACAGGCAGAACGACGCCGACTCACTTTCAATCAAGGGCTTAAAGAAAAAGGACTGAAAAAAGGTATGCAGTACTGAGATACGACCACAGATTTGACACTAGGAAGGATAAGAAATTTCAACCCAGATGGGAAGGGCCATGCATCATCAAGAAACGCTATGACAACGGTAGCTATAAGCTGATGGAAGCAGATGGGAGAATTCACAAGACTAGGGTCAATGGATGGAGACTGAAAAGGTATTTTCTTAGGTTTGATCCACACTTCATGCTAGGCATTCCAGAGGAGGGAGAACCCTCTAACTCCACTGCTGAAGAAGCAGAAGAAGGGCTAGAAGCATGAATGCCTCTAGCCAAAGGGAGAGGCCTAATGATGGCCGATTTTTGAAAATTAAAAAAAAAAAGAAAAAAAAACTTATTTTTCCTCTATTGGAGCCTTGGCGACACTATTGGAAGGCTCGGCACCGCCTGGTCAATCCTCGCCTCACCCTCCCCTTGGCTTCACTCACCCCGACCCCTCTCTTGTGCTCCCTCTATGTCGAGCCGCATAGGAACCCCCCCACTCTCCCGTATTCTTACACTCCCCCCCCTCACACTCTTTTTCCCCCCCACTCTCATTACTCCCCCCCCCCCCCCCCCCCTCTTCCCCACCGGCTCGCCTCACCCTCCCCTCGGCTTCACTCACCCCCCCTTGGCCCGCTATCCCCACCCTCATTCTTCCCCACACCATTGACTTATACCCCCCCCCCCCTCTCATTCTCGAGACAGCATGCAAAACGGAGGATAAGACAACCCCCGGCCCCCCCTCTCACACACTTTCTCCTCCCCCCACGGTGGGCACCCGCCCTATGGGATTCCCCCTCCCTCTAGCGCCACCTCATCCTCTCTCTCTCTCTCTCTCTCTCTCTCTCTCTCTCTCTCTCTCTCTCTCTCTCTCTCTCTCTCTCTCTCTCTCTCTCTCTCTCTCTCTCTCTCTCTCGTTTTAGCCCGAAGGCGCAGCACGCGGAGCCATGGAGCCCATGCCTTCCCACACCACACACTCACCCCTCATCCTCACCCTCTTCCTCATCCTCACACTCTCACACACACACCCCAATCCCCCTCTCCCTCTCGCGTGCTCTGTTTCGGCAGGAGCCGCCCCCCCTCTCCCTCTCTCGCCCTCTCGGCCTGTACAGGCGCAACGCATCTCTCTCTCTCTCTCTCTCTCTCTCTCTCTCTCTCTCTCTCTCTCTCTCTCTCTCTCTCTCTCTCTCTCTCTCTCTCTCTCTCTCTCTCTCTCTCTCTCTCTCTCAACACCACACACACACACACACCATTCCCCCCCCCACCCAAAGCATGCGTAGCTGCCGTTGGCCTCCGAACAGAAAAAAAATTAAAAAAATATATATATAATATAAACATTATGTACATAAGCCCCCCCCCCCCCCGTTCCCACCGCACGCTCGTGCACACATACAAATCCACACACGCACTCACGCACACACACCCATATACATATGTATATACACATCCTCTCACATGTACATATGTACACACACACGCGTATACGCACCACAAATACAAAAAAAAAAAAACGAAGGACTTCACGACTACGACGACCACAAAAAGAAGAAGGATCCAAAGCATGCGCCGCCAACAACAAAAAGAGGAAATGTGCCAAAGGCATGCCCCGGCCGACCCCGAAAAGAAGTACGCTCAACATTGACACACCGGCAACACACCATTTAACGGCAACACGCAACCACGACGCCATTCCAGTAATTTATAGGATATTTTCATCATTTCTTCAGTTTTCACCCGAGCCATTGTAAAATTCCCATTTTGTAAATATTCTCTCTCTAGGTGATGGTCACAAAGGCCCACCTAGAGATTCTTATCTTTTAAAAAACCTCCCAAAACAAAGCAAGGGTCAACCACACCGGGCCCACCACTTGCTTTGTCTCCCCGATTAAGCTTACCCTAATCACACTAGGATTACCATAATCCAAGCAGCCAACACCTATAAATTGGGATTGAGAGGTCACTATTGGGGGGGGGGGGGGGGGGGGGGACAGTCCATGGGAAGTCTGCAGCAGTTGGTAGGGTGTAGTGGGAAGAGTTGACACTATCACCATCACGGAGAGGGGGCTTATGTGTTGGGTCTGCCCTGGGAATTGCACCATGCGAAGGGAACCACATCCACCTCTCGACTCCAATGGTCGATGCACACATGTATACACGCTCTTGATAGCAAGCTCCACAATCATTGAGTCATCTTAGAGAATGCACCAAGTAGTTTGCACCACCTCCTCTCCCTACCTCTCTACCACCACATCGTGCAATTTGTAAATACTGCAGAAATAATTCTCCCTCACACCCCCGAGGGTTTTAATCATTTGCAACTCTCTCTCTCTCTCTCTCTCTCTCTCTCTCTCTCTCTCTCTCTCTCTCTCTCTCTCTCTCTCTCTCTCTCTCTCTCTCTCTCTCTCTCTCGGTGTGTAAGTTTGCGGTGTTCATATTACTGTGGTTTGTGTCCTAGCCGCTCAAAGCTAGGTGGTGCCCCCTGTTCGCTTTACCGTGACAAGCTTGAGGCGCGCCATTCGGCCCCCGGCGTTTTAGAAGCCGTCGGGGTTCGGGGTCTGCTTTGCGTCCGTCAACAACAATTGGGGAAACTTTTGCAAAGGGAACCATAGCAAAAACTACACAAACGTAGATCAAATCATCAGTAGTAGCTGGTCAAAAACTATAGGCCAGACACATAAAATTGCTTTTGATTGACAAAAGGTGAAAAGTAAGTGGCGGAGTAGACTACCTAAGCTACAAATAATCATCAAGCCAAATGTGGGGTCTAGATCTGATGGAATATGGACCATGATTCATATACCTTTTTGGATTTTTTGGACAAAGACCATACAAACTTGTAGCAGAGAACAAAACAAACAAAACTCCAAAATCAAGGTAGCCAAAAAACTTCAAAAGGTGGGTCAAAAGGGACAAAACATTTCAAGTCCAACAATTGCCAGACAGACCTAGGGTTTGCCTTTTGGGTGACCTAAATTGATCTGAAACACATAAGAACCATTTACTGGGGCTCAGTGGACTAAGGGGAAGCTGTGTGCCAAGTTTTAGTGAAATGTGACACAAAGGTACATGAATCGTGATCCATGTTCCTTTGTCACAAATTGAACTCAGAATCATACCCTAGTTAGCACTAGCCCCTAGGAGCATAGTGATCTTTTCAAAATTGAATTTAGAGTTGTATTGTGGATTTTACAAGAAAAACAAGAATTTATGTAAAAAATGCAATAAAATTTTATTGATTTCAAATTTTGATTAACAGAGCGGCTATACACTCATAGGCACCAACTTTTTTTTTACAGATTGCAAGAGCTAGAGTATGAAGCATAAAGTTCTTTTAATGTGAGGATACAGATGCATCATAAGAGGTAAGAGATTAGGGTTTTGCAAAGTGAATGCTTGAGTATTTGCAGTCAAGCACAATATACCAAAGTAGAAACCCTATTGCTAGAGATGAAGTTAGTCGTATTTCAATCGAAGAGAGTGTCAATCAAGGATCATTGCCAACTTTAGAGCTAGTTTAGAGGAGAGTCTTTTTTATATGTCTTTAGAGAGATCATGCACCTATATGACTAGAGGAGAGTCTTTTTTATATGTCTTTAGAGAGATCATACACCTATATGACTAAAGGATTCAAGAGTGTGAGCTTCAAGGAAGAAACAATCATAGGAGTGGGACCATCCCAACCAACAAAAACCATGAAAACTTTGCATTCGAAATTTCAATTTGAAAGTGAACAGGGTGCTAAAATTTACAAAGATGGTATGGATTGCTATTGTGTTAAACTAGAAGAGAGGCCTATCGAGAACAAGGACATAGTTCTTGTGGACTATATTGGTGATCGATACTTTGATGATGAGGGAACCATGTATTTAGTTGTGAAAAACTCCTTTATTGTGGACAAATTTGGATTAACACTAGGTTGGTAACCTAACAGGACATAAAAGTGTCCTTTCAGGGTTTTGAAAAAAACCTCCAAAACCATAGTAGATCCACTCATTTTGTAAAATCCTTTCATGAGGTTATAGTTCAAGGCCTACTACACATTAAAAAAATAAGAAACTTGTAAAATTTCTCATCTTTTGGTCACACCGAGCCTCCAAAGTTGATGGACCAGTACATTTTCATCAAAACAGTCATTTCTTACATTTTGTTGCATAAAAATAAGATTAGGGATTTTTGTAGGACTTGAGATAAATTACCTAGTTAACTTCAATGGGTTGGTGATCAGAAAATATGATTGCTTCTCACTCACTATTTTTTGTTTTGCCAAAAGAAATAGGTACAAAAAAATTGAATTTTTACCATTCTGCAAACCTATCATCAAAGTTTCTATAGCCACGCTCAATACAAATAATATATGCATGTTTTTTTAGTTCCCTTTTGTCCTTTAGGTTCATAAGGAGCCAGGGAGCATGTCAAAAGAATAATACATTTCTTACCAAGGGGAATCTTGGGGACAAAGATGAAGTGCTAAATACAGCAAACATGAAAAAACTGGGTTCAACATTATGAGTTGTAGAATCCCATAGAAACTATTCAATATCTAGCCAAATTTGATTCTTATGACTAGATATGGTTACTACCTACAAAATGTATATAGTTGTCAGAAGAAACTAGCAATATTGAAAAAGCTATACTTGATATACTAGAATGTTTCGTTTTCTTCTATAATTGAAAAAATCAACCATCGTTGTGTACTATGCAAAATAGGGTATTAGGTGCCCCAAAACTCAAGGAATATTAGCTTTATGTTACAATATGCGACATAGAAAATCAAAACTGCATTTGGATATCATGAAAGACACCAAAAAAATCATAGAAGAGCTAAAATTGGCTAAAAAACAGGATTTGACAATTTTTGTAATTTGGTCATAACTTACAACTTTAACATTTATTTCTCCCTAGAAGCATCAGGACATGTTGAGGACTACTAAAGATAGTTTTCTAGCATTATAGACCTCACAAACATGAATTCTAGAGTGGTATAGTAACAAAAAGTTGAAAAAAGCCAAAAACAGGACCCGTTTTTTCACACAGTTTAGGTTGTGAAATGTTGTGCAAGGACAAGGTTAAAGATGGTATTGATATTCCAAAAAAATGTCGAGTTTTTTTCAGCTCATGAGACAACTTTCTAGATAGATAGCACCTCAAAATTCATTTTGAAACTCTTGACATATTTCAAGGAAAATGGTCACTTAACAGGACATAAAAGTGTCCCATTACCAACCTAGTGTTAATAGGCACTAAGGAGAAGGTTGATGTTGAGCCTAAATAAAAGCCGTCGAAGCTGGACATTCCCATTGCAAATCTTAGGCAAGTGAACATGCCAAACTTGAGTCAACAATGATAGCACACATGTGGGTTTGTACAAGTATGAAAATGGAGAGCAGATGCTCTACTATAAATGTGAGGAGCCCTACATTAAAAAATTATCGAAGAAAAAATTCTTATACATTTCCATGCATGAGGAAGGTAGAGATACCAAGGTGATAATGCTTGATAAGTAGAGACAACAGTACTCTATCGCTCGTAAGCCGCAAAAAAATTGGAGAGATACACATACTTTGGAGGACCACTTCACCAGTACTCTCCCAGTACTATGTCACTCCTAGCATCATAGACCAACTATCTCTGAAACAAGGCCAGAAATTGCAAGAGCAAGTCCTATGAGAACTAGAGTGGAAGATTCATTCAGTCGACCACATCTATCTATACCTAGACCAATGGGATCCTTAAGTTCAAGGGTCCAAATTCCCATGCATTGGGGCAGTGAGGATCAAAACATAACTCACACTATGAGGGTTCCATATACTTTGACTGAAGCTAGAGATGTAAGACATGATGAGAGAGTACTAATTGAACTTCCACTAAGTGCCTTATCAGTGGATATGAAGCGAGAGATGTTGTATTAGGGGAGCCTAGAATGATGAGAATGGTAATAAAAATACAAATAATGTGACCATCTCAAGTGGCCCAGTGAGTTGCCAAGAAGTACAATGGGTTGGGAGATCCTTATGTGCATGTTTCATTCTTTAAGCAAGTTTCAAGAGTAGAACAAGTGGTGGATTTCACACTTATTATGAAAGATATGGCTTGACCTTGGAACTAGCAACATTGACTTGGTTTCAACCATTGAAAAATAGAGACTTGGTTTTAATCATTGAGCAATAGAGATTTCCTAAATATTGATCAACTCTTGCGAGAGTTTTTCGAGGAATTCTCCAAAAGAGGAATGAAGCACAATATGCTTTCCCAAATCTATGCTTTTAAGAAAAAAAGAGATCTAGAAGGTGAAAGAAGCTTCACTTTTTTTCAAACAATATAAAGAGAGATGTCATGTACGAGAGTCAGTGCAAGATGAACGACTCTCATTTATCTTCATAGAGAGATTGAGAAATGAAACTCTCAAGAAGGATGTGCACTTAAAGGCATGCACCACATTTTAGCAAGTCACTAGAAAAGCGTTGTATCTAGTCAACAATTGCAAGCTATACGGAGAGGTGATAGAGGATACAGACACAACCACTAATAGTACCTCTTCAACCATTAGTGAGTCATCTACAAAACGTAGTGCTCCTACTTCAATCACACAAAATTTTGATCAAGTACTTGAGGAAGTGGTTTGACAAATGATCAATCTTATTGATAGAATCCCAACTTGCGACCACAGTAGCCACAAGCAGTAAATGTGCCAAGAGCATTAAAGTGGTGTACCGTTGAGTAGAAGTACACCAACCATGATATGCACGATAGTTTTTTCAACCAAAATTATGTGAAGGAAAGGCCGTATGGACCTCGAATGGTGCAACAACTACCACCACCTCCGAAGTACCAGATAGGACCCAACATTTCATCATAAGGGAGAGACAAACTACAACATGTATTGGGACAACAATCAACTTTACCTCAAGACGATTGAGCTATTGTTAGATGCACGCAACCGGTAGAACCACTGTGATAAGTCCAAAAATGGTGCCACCAACTATTTATTATGAAGAGCCTGTAGAAATTCATGGGAGAGAGCCAAAGAAAGTAGCCTATACGTTAGAGGATTGTCCATTTTGGGCAAGCAGAGATGAGGCTACAAAACCTACATATGTGGCTCAAACAGTAAGAATGTCATGCCAAGGGTAGGACCGGGCACGACCAAGGGCCAGGATGGACATGCAGTCAAGGTGGTCCCTATATTTAGCAGGCCAAGAGTCTATATAGGGTATGGCCGGGTGGTGATGAGCATGTTCCAGTCTTCTTTGTCTTTCACTGGTATCAGAGCCAGGAGAGGGGGGAGCTATGGAGGAGGGAGGAAGGCAGGGCATTGCATGTCCTCTGTGTGTGTGTATGTGTGTGTGTGTGTGTGTGTGTGTATGTGGAGAACCGTGGGCAAGCTCCTTGGGAAGACCTTCTTCTCGAGGCTACAGGGCGGGCATGGCCCCTTGTATCGAGGAAGAGGAACTTGGCTACTCGCGTGGGAAGGGTCGCTAACACAAAGATGGGGCCGGAAGTCGACATGCATGGCATGCAGAGAAGACGGACTCAACAGGTTCGTAGAGCCAAGGGGAGTGAATCACGACCCTGCTACGTGACTAGGGGAGCACCACAATGCAGGCGATTGCTATTTTTTTCCTCACGTTGCTCTGCAGCAAGGCCGCCATCGCTTTGGCTTTGCTATTTTCCACTTGGGGGGCGCACCCATGGTTAAAGTGCATGGCCACTCTTCAAAGTTGCTAAGGGTGCATGCCCACCCTCGGCACACACTCAGCAGTCGCAGCGTTAGCAACAACCCTGGCATGTGCACAACTATGGATGCAGAAGGGCTATACGGTGCGAGTTTTTGCGAGGTGCCGCATGCGAGATGTGAATAACGCAGATAGCGTCTGTCAAGGATAAGCAATTCAAGCACCATGGAGGCTCGAACATACAAATCATGAATGGAAAAATTTAAGATGCCAAGGGTGAACCTTTAGCAATATCCAAACATCTCAGGGATCTGCAAATCAACATGCGTTTATGCAAATTTTGACATCTGTAACTGGCCTAGTACCATGGAAACACAAAGTGTTTGCACAATATTCACAGAAAAATTGATCAATACCTTGTTATCAAGATGCTCCAAGGGAGCTTTACTCCAAGGGATATAGGTTGACTGGAGCAAGTTTTTTGGAAGAGCACCGTGATTGAGGCTCAACAACTGTACAGGTTTCAGATGTGTTTCATGCCTTTCAAGTTTTCTAGCTTGATGAGAATTTTACATTGCAGGAGTTCATTCAGAGATTTGCACAAGTTACTTCTTGTGCCAGGTAACGGTGGCAAACAATGACTGCCAATACACCGCAGGTTAATTTCTTGTTGATTATGGATACGTTTTTTGTCATGCATGGCATGCGGATATGTCCTATGCAGCGATGCTTCTTTTTCATTCATTCCACGGTGCAAGGCTCCATACACTTACTTGGTCATAGATTTTTATTTCCAAGTATCTCTTTGCTTTATCCTCTTCTTCCTATCAAGAAGAGGGGGGAAGCAGGATTCAAGTTTCTAGAGCATGACTCCTTGGCAGGTTGTATATCATTAATGCAATAAGATAATGACATGGTCCATCCATTTTCGGCAAGCGTGATCCGACAATTTCTAAGACATCACAGGAGCAAGGCTCGGTTTACAAATCTTCAAGCCAAGAAGGTACGAGGTATATCTCTTGCAAGTATTTTTCTATTTTTCAATACAATATACAATTTGACAAGGTCGATTATCTATGAATGCTCAACAGGGTCGACTTTCTTCTGCAATGACACTTGTCTATGAGCAAGAGTATCCGTAGCTATGAGCACTGGTAGCATCCAATTGGGTCTACTGAGAAATATCATGCAAAGACAAGATTTCCATGTTTGGAATATGCTAGGAGCATCCGAACTTAGGGAAACTTGTCGAGATGTCTACAATTTTTTACATCAGCCAGTTACTTTTATGAAAAGTGAAACGAGGTACTCTTTTGGGTACGTATTTGTTGTGATTATTTGTTTAGCATGTTTGTATGCGTTCTAAATGGAGTCTACACACTATGTTGGATAGAAGCCGGTAACACATGATGGTAACAAATGGACAACAATATGAAAAATCAAGATGTTACTCTTGGTTTCATTGAACCTCCTACTATACCGTGTTCCGGTCAAGCCAATAGCTGCATCCATGAAGGATGCCAGTGTGGAAGACATGAGTGTATCACCACTCTTATTTTCGAGGACGAAACACTTCTCCAAGAGAGGAGTAATAAGTAGTGACTAGAGCTTGAGCTCAGGAAGCAACATAAAACACCCCAAGAGTATAGGAGCCAAAACCTGCAGAGCAATTTGAGTTTGAAAGCTTGTCATTAAGGACTCAACAAAAAATGTGAAAGGCATAAAGAGATATAATGAAAGGAAGAGGTTGAGGGAAAAGAGAGCCTTAGAGACATGACTAAACCAAACAAGGGAACAACTTGAATGTGAACAAGAGAGTAAAGAGCAAGTTAAGGGATTGGAGAAGTCAAAAAGGGTATTGGGTAGTTTGGTCTTGGCTAAGTAAGTAAACGAGCACTTAGATGCCATGATGCAAGCCTACAAGGCAATACTGAAAAGCAATCAAACACTAGAAAAAATATTTTTAACATATCCGAAATAAAACGGTTGGAAACCTAGGAGACATACAATCTCTATACGATGATGTAGGAATTGGAAGAGTAAACTTGAATGGCCGAAAACTTTGCCATATTTTTTATAGGAGAACACGAAAGGAAATCTAAGGCTAGAGTTGTATCATCTTAGTGGAGATCCACACCAGAAAGGATGGACATTAAGAGCCTCCATGAGTTAAATATGTCATCTCCTATACAGTGTACCATCCCTTTCTAAAAGAATTGCAGATTAGATTGCATCTATGAAGCCAAATGGACCAAAATTTGAAAAGGATAGGACTAAAAAACCCTCCTCAAGATGTTCATGTAGATGAAAACATGGGTAAAACTCCACAAGAGAGACCAAAAGTAAAACCTTTAACTATAAACAAGGTGGGAAACTACTGTCAGGGAGAAGAGGGAAATACAACCTTGCGGATAGAGCACCAAGGGGTGAAAACAATTTCCATACTTGATAGCAGGGATGGAGTAGCCAAAAAACTGGGAAAAATGGGGGAGACCAGTTCTCAAAAAAACACGAATGAAACTACAACTTGAAAATGGATTTGTAGAGAGACATGTGGGTCTAGTAGAACAAATGGTGTCCTCATGCAGAATTGAGTATGAGCATACCTTTGCCATAGTGGATTTTGGAAAGAGCAACAACTTTGATATCATTTTGGTGCAACCATTCATGCATCAACTTAAAATGGTACAAGATTGTGGCTATGACTATCTCTACTTGTGGCACAAGGATGTTAAGATAAGAAGCAACATCAAGGACCATGGCTATAGAGACGTCAATCAAAATTGTGTAGAGGAATTTGACTCAACAATGGTCCACAAAAAGCAAATACGTGCATGTTTGCCAAACCAAACACATATTTGGATGTGCTGTGTGTCTGAATGTGGAAGCGTGAGGAAAGAAGATTTCATCCTAGAGTGATTAGTATAGGATAAGAACTACGTTTGAGAGCCATTTCTTGAAGATTTATTTGAGCCTTTTGATTTGGATTAGATACTGGCTACTCTAGATGTGTGTGTAAATGAAGTAATGACTGCAAAGATTTTTTATGAGTATGGCTATGACAAATCTCCCTATTTTATGATAAAGGTTTTGAAGGAAGCTAGTAAAAATTGTGAGTAAGAAAGTAGAAAATGTGAGACAAACAATGTCATGAAGCATGGTGCAAAAGTGCAAACAAAGGAGAAGAAGAAACCACGAGAATATTTCATCATTGGCACACTAAAGAATCAACAAAAAAGAAGCCCACTCCATAAAAAGCACAATTAAAAGTAGACAAAGAAATAGCGTTTCCAAGTTCCACATCAGATGTCCAACAATATCAAGGTCAAGAGAAGATCACAAATATGGTAAAATATTGATTGTCTCCTATAATGATCAAATTCATTGTATGTGAAAAAATAGGACTGAAAATTATATGTTCAACTACAATAGATCCATATGCGACAAAGAATCTAATGTCATATGGAATGTGGGTAATGATGGGAAATCCAAAAATTAAAGAGACAAAAGAAACAATGTACACAAGTTCTAGAATGCTAATTCCTAGCTTTCGCATGGCAAAAGCTGTACTCAAGTTATGGGGAGTTCAAAGATACTTTCTACATTTTGGAATCCCATCACATCAAGGAAATTTTAATCTTGACAAAAAGCTGGAGAAACATCTTCCTTCAAAAAAAAAAAAAAAAGCTTTGATGACAACAAAAAAAACAGTCCTGGAAGCATCTCAAGTCTATGGAGAGAAGAAACAACCAACCATAGCAGCAAAAGGTAAAGCTAAAGAAAACAAAAAATCAAATTAGTCTCGCAAGTCTACTTTATGTTCAACGAGTTTCCATCAAACATCCAACAAGGCCTCTACATCAAAAGCCAAACCATTGACAATGCAATGGAAACCCAAACAAAAATTTTATCAACTGGTGTCACATTCCCAGTACAGGAGCTGATTTTGATGAATTTACAGATCCCCCCTTCCTAGGGTGATCACTAAAGCTTCCTCCATGAGTTGTGGGCTCAAGTGTATTTGACTCTGATTTGATCTCACCTTTTGAGACTGTGAAGGAATACTGTGTGTAGCACTGTCGATGTTTTGCAGTTGAAAACCTTATGTATAGTTTCCTATGTACCTCCATGAAACATGACATATGATTCATGAATTTAAGCTGTAGATAGCATTATCTTCACCCTGATATTGTCTATCCCATGGGTCTCCTATGATATGAGCTTCTGTGGTTTTAGGACCCAAGGAATCATGGATTTTAGACTCTTGTCTATATCTACGGCTATTTTGGTCAAAGTATATGCTCGTTTAGTCACAATGTCGAAGCTTGATTTCCAATGGAGGAGAGTTTGGCTCTAAACAGATTTTGGTTTTACTTGGGTAATCTCATACAGCTCTAGAGAGGATGGGCTATAATAAATTCTATCCTCTGACATGAACCATCCTTCTTGATATACCACTGGGCATAATTCTATAAGCTGGTATGTGGGCCTCTCAAACAGTGGTCGACTCTTTTTGTACAATTGCCCTTCTCGGTCTACATATGTGCATATGAATTATGTGTGCCATACAATGCTAACATCATTATGTTTGATGTGTCCTTTAGACTCGTGAATAATTGCACACTTGTGCTAGTGGATGCAGAATCACTTGCAAACCTAACACTCTTTTCAATATTCAGTGATATCTGAATCCTTTGACCAAATTCATGCAGGAATTTTTTGTTCAGAGAGTCAATTTTAAGCTCTTCATGTGCCTGTGCATCTTCATGCAGCTTCCGAACTTGTGGTGCTTTTACTGGTAATGCATGAACATTTGATTGCATGAAAAATGATGAGTTATATGGACTTACATCGGAATTTGCATTTGCAATTTTCTTTGTGTGTTGCTTTGTAGTTGGCGTGTCCCTGTTGGCTAGATTTCTTGGACAATCTTCTGGAAAACATCCACCTTTTCTTCCACAATCTGAAAAATGCACCATGACTAGTGTTATTTCAGTTCGTTCGTCCATCATAAGCTCTTGTTGAGAAGTCTTTGCTTCTGTACTTGCCAAGTTGTTAGACTCTTATTTTAGAACACTGAGCATCAAGCTGTAGGATGCTCCATCTTGACCTTTGTATCGTCTTTGACTTGGTTCTCCATTTAAATTGGCTTCTATTGGTTGGTCTGTTTGATGTTCCATTTTTGGCTCTCAACTATAGATCTGACCATTGTAATCCATGCACAACGATCTTGATTACATATGCACCAGTTGTATGGTTTCCTGACTTGTGAAGATGTTTGGATAAACTCTTGGGTCTATTTTTTGCACTTCATATTTAAACTTGCAATACTTGGCTCCAGAAATTTTGTGGATATCTGGGAGTTCTCTGAATCTAAGTTCACTCTAATCAATAGGATTGTGGCTCCTATGCTACTTTTGCTACTCATAAGATACCTATGATCTTTTGAATCTGTATACAAGACTTTATCTCCATTGTAGCATAGGCCTGTAAAACATTCTCTATTGCATTCATGTATTTGTTATTTTCATTGACTAGCTCTGGTCCGCTTGAACTCTCGACTCCACTCTAGTCCATGTTGTGTCGGTCTATAAATTTGTCTCCTCATAGATTCTTTTGGTGTATGGTAAAACTCCTCCTTCTCAGGTTGAAAGAATTGCTTGTGCCCAAACAATTTTGGTAATTTAATACTTTCTAGACACACAAGAGTCGAGAAAATCTAGATCGAATGCATCAGAATTGATTGCAACTCTGTGAGACGATCATGGATTTCATTCACGTCTTCACCTGAAGTGCCAAGTGGTAATAACTCATGTTATTAACACTCCATGAGAGTGTTAATAACATCAAATTCACAAGCACCTGCTAGAATCGGCCCTTCCTTAGGCCCGGCAATCATGCTGTCATGCTCGGCAAGCTCGGCTATATCCTTCTCTTGCTCCCCATTTTGGGAGGTGACTATATAAACGATGTCTCATGTTGCGTCCGTCTATTTTGTCACACTTGTTGGCTTAGTTGAGGTGTTGTTTTCATTAAGGTAGCTTTGATTCCCATATTTTTTAACATCACGAACATTTACAAATGACTTCCCCTTGTGCTAGTGCTTGGAGATATTTTCTATAGCTGGAATGGAGCACTCCTTATCACTACACTGATGTACTTGTCTGTCACATTTAGCTACCTCCCTTGGGTGTATATCTACCTGAAAATAGGTTTGGATAGTGAGCATCCTCGTGAAGGGTTTAGATGGTGCAAGTATTTGGAGCTCATTTCTATGGTTGGCATGGAGTGCTTCTTATCACTGCACTGACGTAGTTGCTTGTTACGTTTAGTTACCTTCCCTGGGTGTCTATCCGTCTGGAAACAAGTTTGGATAGGGAGCATCCTTGTAAAGGGTTAGATGGTGCAAGTGTGTGGGGCTCATTTCTATGGTTGGAATGGAGTGCTCCTGATCACTATACCGGCATACTTGTCTGCCCATTTCTATTGCTGAAATCATATTTTCACTTCTTTTTGCTTTATGTTTATATGTATATTATTTTACTTTATTGTACAATTGTTCAATTAAATACTATTTTTCAAAAACCTAATATTTTTACAATTGTATGATGTATAGGTGGCTTGTGAACTGATCACGGATGCCAATGCTTGCTCTCAAAACATCAATGCAGCTACTTCTAGTCGCCCATCAATTTGTGGTGAAGTATCCAACAATGGAGCTTCCAATAAAGGGAAGCGCAAGGCCGTCGGTGCTAAGGTGCCAGGGCTTGAGTAGAAATTTGATGAGAACGTAAGTTCATTTATAGATTGGCATTGCAAATTATGTGGCAAAGAAAAATCAAGAGGTGCACCTCGTATTAGGGAACACTTCCTTGGATTAGGGAATGGAACAAATAACAGGTCTAAAAGAGACAGATGTAATGGTGTAGGTCATGAGAGTGCTACGAAACGCTTGAGAGAGTTGTTAGGAGGTGTAGCCAATGCAAGGCAACCTAGAATACCGACTCGAACCCATTATGCTTCAGAGAACCAAGGCAGTGCTGCCTCAACACAAGGCGGAAAAAATAGTGGTGCACCCTCCATGCTGAAAAACACACACACACAAAGAGCTAGCATTGAAGATGGATCACCCGAGTACCAGTTTGAAATGCATAGAATGAGGCAAGTAAGTCTAGAGAAAAGCTCTCGATCAATTGCTCTTGAAGAGGCACAATCTGATCTTGCACAAGCTATCTATTTTACAGGTGGTTTTGATGGTCAGACGAGAGTCATGGAAGCATGCATGGAAGAAGATCGGTGAGTATGGGGCGGGGTTTTCACATCCATCATATCATCAAATGCACACAACATTCTTGGATAAATGCTTTGTAGACACCCAAACCAAGTTCACAGATTGATCTTGAAATCAATTGATCAAACAAGGTGCACTATAGTCAGTGATGGATGGTCAAATGTCCAACGTAGGTCGATGATTAATGTGATGATATTTAGTCCTCGAGGGGAGTGCTTTATTAAACCGGTTGATAGCTGGGGTGAGATAAAGTTGGGGAGCTATATAGCTGATATAATCACAAAAATAATTCATCAAGTCGGTGTTCAAAATGTAGTACAAGTGATAATGGACAATGGAAAAAATTGCAGAGCAGCGGGTTGTCTCTTGGAGGAGCGCTTTCCTACCTTGCGCACGTTTGGTTGCAATGCACATAGCTTGAATCATGTGTTGCAAGATTGGTATAAGAAAGACGGCACTGATTGGTTCAAAATCATTATAGATAATGCAAGGAAGGCCGTGAAGTTTATTTTGAAGAGACAACGTGTGCTAGAAATGTGTTGACAACGTATGTCCACAATATTGAAGCTTCCATGTGAAACCAGATTTTGCACTAACTTCTACACTGTGGAGAGTCTTTTGCAAAATAAAAATTTTGTTTTGGAGACATTTTTTTGTGTTGGCTTCAATAAGTGGGAAGCAAAGAAACCAGTACGAGTAAAAACAAAGGTTCGACCCGTGAAAGTGCTTATTGATGATAGACACTTTTGGTTTGATGTTGGGGACACATACTTGGTGATGAGGCTATCTTTGCATCAGTTTGATATTAAGTTACCCAATATAGGAAAGGTTTGCATGGGATGGTATAATGTTCAGGAGAGCTTAAACTCTCCTTCAGAGCCAAAAAATTGTTTGATCAAGCCCTGGAGAGCACCTTTTAATAAGGCTAAAAGAGATAAGTATGTACATGCTCGATGGGTTAGTGCGCATAGCCCACTACACAGTGTTTCTTTTTTTATTGATCCAGAGTATTGGAACATGGATTGTAATGAATTATATGAGGAAGTGATTGAAGACTTCTATGATGTGGTAAGTAATTTCTATAGCAATCGAAATGATCAAGCCCAAGCAGTCACCGACCTAACAAAGTACAGGGTAAAGGATGGCCTTTTCAATTTTGAGTTTGTGCAAAACCTTGCATCGGAACAACCAGCATGGAGATGGTGGCTCATGAATGGTGCTTCAATGCCTACATTGCATCAATTGGCCATTAGGGTTCTTGCACAATGTGCTGCCAATTCAAGATCCGAGAGAAAATGGAGTACGTACAACTATGTACACTCGACTATTCGTAATCGGCTTCTCAGTGACCGAGGCGAGAAATTGGTTTACCTTTATTGCAATCACAGGCTACTTAGCAATATTCAATCAGAAAGGTATGAAGAAGATAGACCACGGTGGACTGTGGATATGAATGAAGATGACCAGGAGCAAGGGCAAGAGGTGACAGTTGAAGAACTTGAGTTCTGTGAGCTTGGTGGATGTACTTTTCTTGAATTGAATTGAATGCGGACCTTGAGGTGGATGATTTTCCTCGTACTTGGCAACAAAGGGCATTGCGAAGCAACGATGTAAACATAGATAGCATTGTAGGTCAACACTTCATTGAGGTGAAGAACAATTGGATGTAATGTAAACCCTTTTTTTTGTGGCTTGTGGCCCGTGGACCAAGTGACATACCACAGCTTTTATTTTATTGTCATCTAACACGGTAGTCTGAGTATTGTCATGTATGAATTAAAAAAGAATTATAGATTTTGTTTGCAATTCCAATGCGAAACTTTATACACTTTGTATTTATAACATTATTTTATGCACCAAGGAAGACTATCAAACCTTCATGGATCAATTTACCAACATTCAAAAAGTCACAGCAAGTTTTACAAGGCTTCAAGGGAGACATATACAAGGATCATAAGAGAGTCACTGCAATCCACTCTAGGTTAAGATGTTTACAATTTACAAAGGTAAATTCAAATTATCTGAATAGAGTCTCTCTCCCTTGCACTTGCCACCAATAAGCATTTGATAGTATTTCTCCATTTTGAACATGGAATACATAAGCTCGTCAATCGGAGCCTTGCAAATGTGGAACTCTTTTTTATTTACCATGTTTTGCATGAGACATGGCAAATGATACATGCGGCCACAAGCCATTCTGTAGTGTCCAGTCCAACTATGGAAAAAGTGCCCATAAACTAGACAAGGACCCATTGCATCCAAAGTATGAGCTAGAGGTGGCCACAATGTGTTAGGATGCTCAATCATTGTCATGATCGATTGTTGTTGAACCCGTTCCTCCATTTCATGGAGTTCACACCTGAGTAGCTTGATATCTCTCTGTAACTCTTTGTTATTGCTTGAGTCCCCTTCCCTTGTCGTGTGTGTGGAGGTACAAAGTTGTGTTTGCAATTCCTCCACGACGTCATTTGTTTGCATAGTGGATCCAACCAATGCATATCTTAGCTCCTCTCATGATATTGTGACTATCTCTTTCCGATATCTTCTATGCTCTTATTGGGGACTCTGCTGCTGAAGTCCACTGGCTCATTTTGAACAAATTGGACGTATAGAATCTTTGCAAACCAGAAGGAACAATCTGTGTGGTTTAGTGTACTGCTTGTGCATGGAAGGTATATAGCTTCAGCATGCGTGTTGACGAAGGAAATTTGGAATGGCGGCCTCTACACCAAAACAAACTCCATTGCGCCACAAGGGAAATGAGATAAGGGCACCACCTAGTCTTGGATGCGTGGGCTAGGACCGCTACACAAAGAGAGAGAGAGAGAGAGAGAGAGAGAGAGAGAGAGAGAGAGAGAGAGAGAGAGAGAGAGAGAGAGAGAGAGAGAGAGAGATCACTATGAATGAAGCATTAACCTTAGTGTGTGTACAAGGAATGGATGACTTCAAACACTCCCAACACAAATAGTCATGTAGATTACCAAACAACCACTCAAGGATTATCCAAGATCACATCAAGCACTCTCACACACATATAAAAGATTTCTCTTAATTAACATAAGTAAGAGGAGGAGAGGTTACTAGCATGAAACAATTTGCACTCTAGAATGTGCAAGAATAGAGTGAATGAATGAGCTTATGGGCTCATGGTGAGTGATACAAAGACTCAATGGGGCTGAGGGAGGCTTGAAATTACAAAGGGGAAGGCCTCTTTATATAGGAAAGAGAGTGATTAGGAGTGAGGTTAAGATCCAAGTGTAATTTGTACAAATGAAGCTTGATTAGGGACATTCAACCAATGAAGAAGCTCCTTCCAAGTGATTTGTTGACCAATTAGCTCCATCATCACTTGTGTTGTCTTCACTCCTTCCTCCATAGCTTGAGTCCAAGAGCTTCCTTATTTTAAAATGTAAAGAATCTACATAAAATCAATACATATCTAGTAATAATAGAAAGGGGTTGAATGAGAACTTAAGAATTACAACAAGATTAAGCATGACTTGAGAGGTGATTAGAAGAGGAATTTTGATGGGTTTTTGAGCTTGAGAGAGAGGAGGAAGGAGAGGAGGGTGAGAAGAATAATGGCTGATATTTAGAGAAGGTCTCAATGTGGAAAAGGAAGGGTGTGTGTGTGTAAAGGTAGAGGGGGTGGTCTCCACCACAGTTGAAAAAACTGGCGTCCGCCATTTTGGCCATATCTCCTAGACCGTAGATGCAAAAATTATAAAAAAAATATGGCCAGAATCTCCAGCTCATCAGCTACAACTTTGATGAAGACAACTTTTCTTGGATCAGAGTGGAAGTATTTTTTAAAAATTCAGCAAAATCATGTGTCTGGTTCCTTCCTTTACCAAGTCTTCCACTTGGGTCCCATTTGTTTGAATCATCATATGGCTCCAAAGCCATGATGATATGAGCCACGCATGACCCTTGAATCATGGGTGCATGGCTCCACAACCACATCATATCTTTTCTTTTCACATTTACATATTTTCCCTTCCCTTTACCACTAGGTTCTCCCTCTACCTTTCACCTTCGGTGAACTAGTCAAGAAAAAATTCCTATCAAATCATTTTTTTTAATTTTTCCAAGAGGTTGTTCTCACTCTTTCTTTTATTGTAATCCTCTAGAAGCAAGGAAAACCAACAAAATATGATAAACAAAAAATTGTGATAGGCTGGGATCATAGCCCCCCCAAACTTGGCTAGGGGTATTTATGCCTCTAGCCTACTTTCTTTGATCTTGAGCTGACCTTATCCTGATGTGATAAGGCTTTAGACGCCATCCATTTGTTCTGGTCTTGTGCACTTTACCATCAATGTCTTGAAGTCTGTAAGAGCCATTTTTGAACTTTTTGGTGACCAAGAACGGGCCTTCCCATCGGAAAAGAAACTTTCCATCCTTACGAGTGTCGAAGCGATTGTCATATCGAAGCACCAGAGATCCCTTTTTGATGTCTTTGGATGCTAGCTTTTTGTTGAAATTTTCTCTGCGCTTCTCTGCTTCTTGAGAATAGTGGTTGATGGCTTCTTCACGATCCAATTGCAGCCTCTCTAGATCCATGATCCTTTGATATACTTTCTCCTTTTGAGAGCCTACCTGGCTACCCAATATTCGAAGACTTGTTAACTTCACTTCAATGGGCAAAAGCGCCTCCTTTCCATAAACCAAATGAAAGGGTGTGTACCCTAATGTGGTTTTGAAGGAGGTTCTATAGGCCCATAGAGCTCCATTCAGGTGTTTGTCCCACTCTTGGCGCCTGGCATGTACCTGTTTGGTGAGAATTTTGCAAATGATTCCATTTACCTTTTCCACCAAACCATTGCACTGAGGGTAGTAAGGAGTAGAGTGTTGATGCTGAATATTTAGCTTCTTCATGAGTTCTCCTACCAAGTCTGCTCTAAACCCTGGTCCTCTATCAGATAGTATTTCAAGAGGGGTGCCAAACCGGCAACAAATGTGGTCAAAGATGAACTGACTCACATCCTTAGCAGTAATTCTATTGGTCGGCATAGCCTCAGCCCATCTAGTCATGTAGTCTACTCCCATGATGATGTACTCTTTACCTGACTGAGTGCGTGGTAGAGGCCCTATGGCATCAATTCCCCACTTCTCAAAGGGCCCATATACCTTTATTGGGTTCTGAGGTTCAGCTATGAGCCGTCGTGGTCCTGCTTTTTGACATTCATCACATGTTTGACACCAGTATTTGACATCACGATGAAGACTTGGCCAAGTAAACCCTGCTTGTAGAACCTTTCTACTAGTGACGTCGTGTGCAAAGTGTCCTCCGCACATATCATCGTGACAAGCTTTTAAAATCTCTTCAATTTCACTCTTCAAAGGCACTCTCCTAAGCACACCATCCTTACCAAGACAATACAAGTCATCATTTACTATGCGATACCTGGTAGCCTTCCTAGCTAACCATCGCCTTTCCCCTACATTCAAGTGTTTAGGAGCCTCTCCTTGCTCCAGAATGTGCATAATATCTTCCAAGTCCTCCTTGCCTTGCTGAAGTGGAAGTTTGATGGCCACTGCTCCCACTATTGACTCATTTAACTTTGATGATGCTAGGTGGTCTGCATCCTTGTTCTGGTCTCTTGGCACATGATGTACTTGTGCCTCCCTAAATCTCCTCATAAGAGCTTTTGATTCTCTCATTTTAGTAGAGAGACGGGCATTTTTGCAAGCCCATGTACCTTGCATTTGCCTTACCAAAAGCATGGAGTCACCAAAAGCGTTTAATCTCTTAATTGAATTATCGAGGCACCAACAAAGGCCATGAATTAGAGCATGATATTCTGCTTCATTTTTGGAGTGGACATCTTCTAGAGTGATCCCTTCACCATGGATCCTCTCTCCCAATGGAGATAAGACCACGATGCCTGCAGCTGCCTTATCCTTGGTTCTCTTGTATGCTCCATCAAAGTAGAGGCTATAAGCATTGACCAAAGCCTCTGGAGCTGGAGGTGGTGGAATTTCCTTTCTCTTCAAATGGAAAACTTTTTCATAGCACTTGTTTGTTAAAATGTCAGCTAAGCATGCTCGAGTTGTTCTTTCAACTTGTATTGTATAATCAAACTCTTGAAGTCGCACCACCCACTTTGCTATTTTGTCAGAGATTTCCATATGTTGTAGTGCATAGGGAAACATATCCTCCACAGTGATAATTACAAACCTCTTCGGCAGCAAGTATGGCCGAAATTTGGTTACCGCAAACATGAGAGCTAACACTAGCTGTTCCATCAGGGTGTAGGCCTTCTCTGTGTTTTCCATGAGGCGGCTAGCAAAATACACAGGCCTCATAAAGGATGTTTTTGGATCTTTTTGTAGGAGGGCAGCACCAATGGCCTCTTCTCCCACACTAGGGTTTACAAAGAATGTTTCTTCCCAACAAGGTTGGAGGATTACAGGGAGTGACCCTAACATTTTTTTAATCTCTCTAAAATGCCCTTCACTTTCTTCACTCCAAACAAGCATCTCTTGACGAGTCAGCTGTTGTAGAGGAAATATCACTTGGGAGAGTAAGTGTATGAATCTACTCAAATATCTTAGCTTTTGCAAGAAGGAGATTAATTGTTTGATGGAAGTTGGGGAAGGTAGATTTAGCAATGTTTCTATCTTTTCAAGATCTACCTCGATTCCATCAATGGACACTACATGCCCTAATAGTGTAACCTGGCTTTCCCCAATGTGACATTTGTCCTTGTTTAGTTGTCCACCCAGCTTAGCTAAACGAGTAAATCCTTCATCAATCTTGCCGAGATGCATACTTTTGGAGCTGTAAATACAAAAGTCATCTATGAAAACCCTTATGGACTTACCAAAGTAAGGTTGGAAGACCATGTTCATGAATCGTTGAAAGGTGGCTGGAGCGTTGGTGAGACCAAAAGGCATGACTCGAAATGCAAAACATCCCCATGGTGTGATGAAAGTAGTCTTTTTCTGGTCCTCCTCTGCAATGCGTATTTGAAAGTAGCCAGAGTATCCATCACACACTGTGTATCTCTCATGGCCTACTACTTCATTTAGAATCTCATCTTGAAATGGGAGAGGGAAGTGGTCCCTCTTTGTTGCAGCATTTAGTGGCTTGTAATCCACGCACACTCGCCATTTACCATTCTTCTTTGGCCTCACCACTACTGGGGAGACCCATTCTGAATCTCTACTGGGTATATGAATCCTGCTTCTAAGAGTCTCTTCACCTCAGACAACAGTGCATTTTGTTACACAACTCCTACTCTTCTTAGTTTTTGTACTACTGGCTTGCTCCCTTCTTTTAGATGGATATGATGCTTCACTGCAGTGACACCTGTAATGTGAGTGTACTCAGAAATAAACAATGATGCATGCTTCTTGAGAACATTTACATAACCCTCCTTTTCTTCTTCCTTTATATCCTTGGATAACATCTCCTCTAGGCTAGCATCTCACACATTCTCCATTTGGATCCTTGGGTTGTCTTCTGATGAGGTAGTTTCCTTTATGGTGATGCCCATGACTTCGAGAGTGCTATCACTCTCTTCACTTGAACTCTCTTCCTCGTCCATGGATGAGGAGCATCCACTTGAGCTCCACTCATCAGCTGACGTCTCTAGTTCAAGGTTCTCTTGTCGCCCATTCTTTAGGTTATAAACCACCTTCTGACTATGGCCACCCATGCGAGGCCTCAACTCCAAGTCTCCTGTTGCCCAATCTTGCCTAGCTCCTATACCCATGAGCCAAGGTCGTCCTAAAATAAGGGGGTATCCTTCTCCCTTTACTGGCATCATATAAGCATCAACCTCTGTAGTGATTCCAAAAACAGAAACTCTCAAAGCTTTCACTACACCCACACAAGTGACAGAGACATTATTGGCCATTTTTGCCCTAAAGTTTGATGATTCCATTACCTCTAAACCCAATTGATGCATTAGATTTTCTGTCATGACACAAACCTCTGCTCCACTGTCAATGTAAGTTTTTGGAATCCGTTGTCCCTTGATTTGAGCCTCCACCAAAGGCACTATGTCCTTGAGACCATATGCTTTGATTACACTTACTAGCTTACTTCGCTTTGCCCTCGTGCTCACCATTTTTGACCATTGTCGTCGAAGCTTTGGGGAGATATGAAGTAGCTGTGGCCAAGTAATCTTTGGTCCTTGAGAACTCACATCAGTTGTCAAGTCATAAGGTTGTGTTCGAGATCCCATAGGGAAATCAGAGATGTCAATTTGAGACCTAGTACGGGTCTTTCTCTTCTTGGCTTCATCTTTAGTTGCCCGAGATGTACTTGCTTCATTGCTTGCATCCTTGCTTGTTTCTTTACCTACTTCATCTTGGACACGCACACGTTTGATAGGCATTGTAGCCACTTCATCTATCTTCATCTTCCCTTTAGCTATTTCTTTCTGGTTGCTTCTGCCCTTGAGGACCTCCTCCATCCTTATGATGCTCACATTTGGTTGAGTAGCAGGGGCTTGAGCTTGAGCACGAGGTGGCTGCAAAATTTGAGGTTGTGGTTGCTCTTGTGCTTGAGCTCTAGCACGGGGAGGACTTACTTGTTGTCGAGGACCTCTGACAGGGTAGTCATATCTTCTGGGATGAGGGCAATTATACATGCCGTGGCCATTTTCCCCACAACTGTAACACAACATTTCCCTTGCTTGACGTCGCATTGGTGGCCGATTCCCACCATTTCCCTCAATAGGCCTTCTTGCACCCTGCACAAGATTTACTCTCAACCCCTCTAGTTGGTTTGTGAGATTGTTTATTTGTTGGAGCATATCTTCTTGTTGACCTCTATTGAGGTCTGGTGCATTAGGCACATTTGGAGGTATGTGAGAAGCTTCCATAGTTGTGATATTGCCTCCCAAAGCTAGCTGGCCAGCTTGGGCTTGATAGAGAATCTTTCTATTCTTTTCCCTAGCAATTCTTAAGGCATCTTCAAAAGCATTTGGAAATTTTCTCTTTACCTTCTCCCTTAGCAAGGGGTACAAAACTGAGATAAATCGATCCTTTTGGAGGCAATTGGGAGCTCGCTCACCAGGGTTTAGTGAGTCTGACCATTGCCCCCAAAGTTTCAGAAAACCTTCCTCATAGGTTGCATAACCATGAGGGTCAACTTGATGAAGGGCCAGAAGCCGTTGCCATAGTTCTTCTGCCGAATTGGCTCGTTGAAATCTTCGTAGGAAAGCCACCTTCAATCCCTCCCAATCAATTCTTTGGGTTGGATCTAGAGCCTGGAACCATACCCTAGCTTCTTCTTTGAGCACCAAAGGAAAAGCTCTCAATTTTAATGCTTCGTCATCCCTCCCAGAGACAAGGAAAGCCATCTCCAAGTTATCCAAAAAATCCCCAGCATTTTCCCCACTACGCCCAAAAAAATTTGGGAAAGCCATCATAAAAGTGGGTTGCCTTCCTCTCAATGCAGCACAAAGATGAAAACGTCTAGGCCCAAATCATATCTTATTAAGGGTAGAATAAATGGATTGATAGATGCATTAATCTCAGCTAGACGACGAGGGCCTAGTAAGTCCCTTATGATGTTTTGGAACCTAAGCTTTGTGCTAGCTATTATATGCACAGTTTGTCTAGCAAGAGGTTGGAAAGGTCCATATAAATCCCTATGATTCATGGAGTATGCTTAAAGCAAGATGAAGATGTGAACATCAAAAGATACATTATACTCCAAAATAGGAAATATTATAGGGTCAGGGGACAACAATATCTCTCTCAGACTCTCAGCTCCAAAATAGAAGACCAATCTTTGTTGGAAAAAAATCTTTCTATCAATGCGCACATTCACCCTAATATTCTGAACTGATTGAAAGTTGTAGAAAATGGGATTATTCATTGGTGCATTAAATACAAACTTCCATGAAGCACTTCATTGAAGTTGAGCTCTCTTGGATCCCACCATTTGAGAGATGCAAAGAATTTGCTCACCAGTGATTAGCCTAGCTTTGGTGTGACCATCTTCAGCTTTGTAGAATTCATAGGGTTCGATGGCTACCCTCTCAACCACCTTGAGCCTTCTTGCTAGTAGTAGTTGGAGTGCATCACCATATGTAGCCTCTTGCCAATACCGCACCCCATTGATGTGTAGCTCCCCCTCCAAAAACTTGTTAATTCCCGAGTTTGAGAGTGCTTTCACCACATGAAGTCGAGGCTTCAAAGGAAGTGTCTTCACACTAGCCACAAAGCACTCAACACAATTTTTTGACCTAGGGACTTGATGACTACAAGATTTTCCTTGAAGCAAAGAAGGGTGTGTGTAGTTAACTCTCTTTACCCGCATACGTGCCGTTTGTCGATAAAGACGCTTCTTTTCTCGAGCTTCTTGGGGAGACCATAGTGGAAGTCTCGGAGAATTTGATGGATCTTCCTTCATAGGATTGACAGAGCACTGCTTGAGAACTCCTCGGTGGGGGCACCAATTTATGACGAAGGAAATTTGGAATGGCGGCCTCTACACCAAAACAAACTCCATTGCGCCACAAGGGAAATGAGATAAGGGCACCACCTAGTCTTGGATGCGTGGGCTAGGACCGCTACACAAAGAGAGAGAGAGAGAGAGAGAGAGAGAGAGAGAGAGAGAGAGAGAGAGAGAGAGAGAGAGAGAGAGAGAGAGAGAGAGATCACTATGAATGAAGCATTAACCTTAGTGTGTGTACAAGGAATGGATGACTTCAAACACTCCCAACACAAATAGTCATGTAGATTACCAAACAACCACTCAAGGATTATCCAAGATCACATCAAGCACTCTCACACACATATAAAAGATTTCTCTTAATTAACATAAGTAAGAGGAGGAGAGGTTACTAGCATGAAACAATTTGCACTCTAGAATGTGCAAGAATAGAGTGAATGAATGAGCTTATGGGCTCATGGTGAGTGATACAAAGACTCAATGGGGCTGAGGGAGGCTTGAAAGTACAAAGGGGAAGGCCTCTTTATATAGGAAAGAGAGTGATTAGGAGTGAGGTTAAGATCCAAGTGTAATTTGTACAAATGAAGCTTGATTAGGGACATTCAACCAATGAAGAAGCTCCTTCCAAGTGATTTGTTGACCAATTAGCTCCATCATCACTTGTGTTGTCTTCACTCCTTCCTCCATAGCTTGAGTCCAAGAGCTTCCTTACTTTAAAATGTAAAGAATCTACATAAAATCAATACATATCTAGTAATAATAGAAAGGGGTTGAATGAGAACTTATGAATTACAACAAGATTAAGCATGACTTGAGAGGTGATTAGAAGAGGAATTTTGATGGGTTTTTGAGCTTGAGAGAGAGAAGGAAGGAGAGGAGGGTGAGAAGACTAATGGCTGATATTTAGAGAAGGTCTCAATGTGGAAAAGGAAGTGTGTGTGTGTGTAAAGGTAGAGGGGGTGGTCTCCACCACAGTTGAAAAAACTGGCGTCCGCCATTTTGGCCATATCTCCTAGACCGTAGATGTAAAAATTATAAAAAAAATATGGCCAGAATCTCCAGCTCATCAGCTACAACTTTGATGAAGACAACTTTTCTTGGATCGGAGTGGAAGTATTTTTTAAAAATTCAGCAAAATCATGTGTCTGGTTCCTTCCTTTACCAAGTCTTCCACTTGGGTCCCATTTGTTTGAATCATCATATGGCTCCAAAGCCATGATGATATGAGCCACTCATGACCCTTGAATCATGGGTGCATGGCTCCACAACCACATCATATCTTTTCTTTTCACATTTACATATTTTCCCTTCCCTTTACCACTAGGTTCTCCCTCTACCTTTCACCTCCGGTGAACTAGTCAAGAAAAAATTCCTATCAAATCATTTTTTTTAATTTTTCCAAGAGGTTGTTCTCACTCTTTCTTTTATTGTAATCCTCTAGAAGCAAGGAAAACCAACAAAATATGATAAACAAAAAATTGTGATAGGCTCGGATCAGTGTGTATGTCTGACACAACATACTTATACAGCTTCTATCTTCCCTTGCAAATATAGAAGTCAAACACATTTGGCCATGCTTCCTTGACCATCTCTTTGTTGGTACGTCTTTGTTGATGTCTTTCCATTGCTTTCTCTTTTCCGGTGCCCACTCACCGGTCCTTGCAAAAACTATTGCTTGGTCATTTAGGCCAGTTGCATTTGCAAGTGCACGCAAGTGATCGTTTGCTTTTTTAGATTTCTCACACTCATCCATAACTCGCACAAACATATTTACACTACCTCAATGTGCGATAGAACTTAAGTTTGCATCACAAATACAATTGAAAATCTAGTGGTACACCTTGGTTTAAGTTATCACAACACACCACATTCTGTATTGATCACTTTGCACCATGAGTCCATCATTCCAAAAAGACTTTACTTGTGAATATAGTGTCCAGATTTCAACAACACACCACATTCTTCATTGATCGCTTTGCAGCATGCCGCCATTATTATAAGAAGAATTTACTTGCAAATAGATATTCAGATTGCAATAGAAAATATCACAATACACCACATTTTGTATTAATCGCTTTGCTCCATCATTATAAAAAGGTACAATTTAACTCAATGGTCCATGAATATACAAAAAGCTCCATTTACATATGTTAATCTGAAAAAGACCATTGTTTACAAAAGTGACCAAAGTAAACTAAAATCTAGGCATCATCTCACTAAGCGGACGCAAACACACCTCTGATTGAGCTCTAACATATCTAAATGCTCACTCATATTTTACGTCTTTCTCTGCCTAGGTGGTTGTTGTAAGTAGTTTTTTCACATTATAGAGGCAATCATGCCACAATCAGTTTGCCTTCACTTTTGCCATGATACGTTGTAATGCTCTAAAAAATCATTGCACCAATCACATAGTTGCTCAATGCAGAAAGCAACCGCATAGGACAAACCGATTTTGGGTTACAAAGCTTGGGGGCCCTCCAAGGACGTAGGGCATGCTCTGTGGGGTCTTTGATGTTGGTTACTCGCTTCTCAATGCCCACTCGTAGTGCCAACCCCCAATCAATGACACCCACATACGACACACCCTCCTTAGTGAAGTTAGTCATGATGTTCCATGGGTGCAAGTCACAGTGTATAATTCCTTTGTTGTGTGCATGTGCCATGGTCCTCACGAGAGCATCCATAAATGAAGGTGCCCAATTGAGCATATGCTTGCACATCTCTAACTCTTGCTTTGTGGGAGGGCGTCTAGGATCTTTTTTTGAGCCGCCAGTATGTTAGAAAATTTGCCTTTGGGTGGTGGAACACACTCTAACATGTCACCCATATCCATTCCATTGAAGCGAGGAAAACCCAGGGACCATGGCTCTTGGTGTGTTCTATTAGCCTACGGATAGCCTTTGCATCTACAGGTGAGAAATTTGTCTAGACTGTTTCAATTATGGTATTAAAGAAATGATCTCTGTGCGTCCTTCTCCAATATAGAGGTGATCTCCTGTAAGACAAGGGAAGCTAGAGCTTGAGAGTCCACCACCCAACCACCCATTATATAGCAAAGCCCCTGGCCCTTTGCCCTAGTTGGACTCCCCGTTCCACACCGCTTAGCCCGGCCCTGCCCTTGTCTAGTCCGGCCTTGCCGGTGTCCTGACATTACTCCCCCCTCAAGAAGAGTTTTCGTCCTCGAAAACAAAAGTGGGGAGCTTCTTCTTAAGAACACTAATGTTTTCCCAAGTGGCACCTTCTTCAAGTCGGTCTTTCCACTTAATTAAGGCTTGTTGACGTACATGATGATGTGTACGCAACTCATGATAATCAAGAACACGTTCAGGTTCATGCGGTAGGGTAGGAGGTTCAATGAAATCAACCAAAACCTGTTGGTCAATGACATTGTCGTCCCCATGTAACTGCTTATGTAAACGACTTACATGAAACACCGGATGAATGCGAGAATGTGAAGGTAGTAAAAATTTGTAGGCACAATCACCTACTCGCTTGAGTATTTTGAAAGGCCCACAATATCGGGGAGATAATTTAGGTGTCGGCCCAGTTTTCAGAATTTTTGAATGTTCTGGCACACGTAAAAATACTACCTCCCCTTCTTCGAAGGTAACTTGCCGACGTTTCTCATCAGCGTACTTCTTATACCGATCATGTGCTTGCTGGACATTCTGACGAGCAAGTTTCAGCATATCCATGTGGTCTTGGAGAAAATCCTTAACCAGTTGGAGTTTTTCGGTTGCAAACCCCACTGTAACTGGTGACCTAGGTTGAAACCCGTACATGAGCATGAAAGGACTAAAACCTGTTGTGAAATGCTTAGCATTGCTGTAGGCAAACTCAAGAATAGGTAAGTATTCTTCCGAGTTTGACTATTTTTTGCTGACGTATGCTCTTAGCATATCCTCTAGCACCTGGTTAATCCGTTCCATTTGACCATCCGTTTTTGGATGATCAGTTGTACTGAGGTTTAGTTGTGTACCCAATCGTTTAAATACGGCTCTCCAAAAGTGGCTGCTAAACTTGGGATCACGGTCACTAACAATGCTACTTCGCAAACCATACAGTTTGTATAGATTGTCCACAAATAAATTGGCTAGTTCTGGTGTCTTAATCGTTGATTTGGTCGGAATAAACTTATATAGTTTAGTCAGCCTGTCTACGACCACCCATACCGAGTAATGACCTTGTACAGTGGTTGGTAAACCTACAATAAAATCCATAGAGATGCTTTCCCATTTTCCATTGGGAATCTCCAAAGGATGTAAGAGTCCTCCTGCCTTCAGGCGCTTTGCTTTGTTAACTTGACATTTTTGGCAATGCAAGACATAAGCTTGAACAAAGCCATGTAGACCTGGCCAGTAAAACTGTCATCGTACGAGAGCATAAGTTTTTCTAATCCCCAGGTGCCCTACACTTGGACTATCATGACATTCATAAAGAATTTGGCACCAAGTGTCTGTGTCCGTCGGTACACAAACTCTTCCCTTGTGGAGTGGTTACCCATTGTCGATGGTAAAATGCTTCCATCGCTTTAGTTCATCACTTGATAAAGGAGAACTAGGTGTGGAGGTTAACTGTACACTACCATCATTGGAGTGAGAAGGATCCCTCTTTTGAACATGGCTCCACACTTTGGAATATGCTTCATCATGCTCATATTTGCCTTTGAGAGAGTCCAAAAAACTCACTACGAAGTTTTGTGAACAAGAGCAAATTTGATCTCTTGCATTTGACTTAGAGCCTCTGCCACTACATTGTATCGGCCTTGGTGATATCTTAGCTTGGCGTCATATTCTTGAAGGATCTCGGTCCACTTGGCTTTTCGACCCTTTAAATCCGTTTGTTGTGTAAACCATTTGATGCTTTCATGGTCAAACACAATCTCAAACTGAGCACCATACAGATAATGCCACCATGTTTTTAAGGCAAACACTATTGCATAGAGTTCGCGTTTCGTAAGCAAAATAATTCTACTGAGATGCATCAAGCTTCTTGCTTTCAAATGCAATCAGCCGTATGTCTTGTAACATGGCTACTCCAATAGCACGGTCACTGGAATCCGTTTCCAAAACGAATGGTTTCAAAGGATCTACAATAGCCAGTATAGGAGCTATAGCTAATGCATCCTTGAGCGTATCGAAACTGTGTTGTTGAGCGGATCCCCACTGAAAAGTTTTACCTTTGCCTTTTAGTTGGTCCGTCATAGGAACAACAATTTGAGCATAGTTTTTAACGAACCTTTGGTAAAAACCTGCAAATCCTAAAACTATCTGTAATACTTCCAGATTTTTAGAAGGAGGCCATTTCCGGATGGTATCCACTTTGGATTGATCCATGTATAGCCCGTTAGCTGAAATAACATGCCCTAAATAATGAATTTCATCTTTTAGAAAATCACATTTAGATTCCTAGGCATATAACTTGTTTGTGCGTAACAACTCCAACACCTGTCTGAGATGTCGTAAGTGTTCTTCTTCAGAAGCACTATAGACTAGGATGTCATTGAGGAAAACAATGACAAATCAAATATAGCTTCAAGACACTATCCATAAGTGTCATGAATGTTGCGGGTGCATTGGTTAACCCAAAGGGAATCACCAAAAACTTGTAGTGTCCAAACCATGTTTGGAATGCAGTTTTAGGTATATCGGCATGTCGAATTCTGACTTGGTGATATCCTGACCGCAAGTCTATTTTTGTAAAAATGCGAGTATGAGTGAGCTTATCAAACACCTCATCTACTCTGGGCAATGGGTGTTTGTTCTTAACTTTAACCGTATTTAAGCCATGGTAGTCTACGTACATGCGCATACTGCCGTCCTTTTTCTTCACTAAGAGGATAGGTGAAGCCCATGGTGAAGAACTGGGTTGTATAAACCCTCTGCTAAGATAGTTAGCAAGCTGATGTTCCACCTTAGCAGCTTTTGAATAACTCATACAGTAAGGTGGTTTACTAACAGATTTACAGCATGCAGCCACGTCAATGCTATGTTGTATTAATTGTGTCGGCGATAATCCTGATGGCAAATCATTAGGAAATACATCTTGAAATTCCTTTAATAATTTCTGTAATTGACTAGCAACATTTTCTTGTTTAGAATTAGAAATTGGTGGAATAGAGGAGAGAGAAGCATGCGGCGTTGAGGAATGTTCAACAGACTCAATGTTAGAAAGAAAATGAGACAATGAGTAACACAAGAAAACTTGATCTATTTCATTATCAGAAATGAGCTGCATAAGCTCATCGGTACAAATCAGTGGTGATGAAGGTATATATTTCTCTCCTAACAACAACACATGTGCGCCATGGGATTCAAAAATCAAGCTGTTGTGCTCATAGCTACGCTTCAGTGATGGTCCTAGGCTATGCAACCACTCCCTATCAAGAACCACATCAGCCCTTTCCATGTTCATAACCTGAAAATCCAAACATGTAGAGTACCCTTGTACTTCCAATGGAACAGCTCGGCATTGAGTATCCCATATTTCAGTATCATGCCATTCATCATTGCTACCTTATAGCGGTGGGTACTCGGAGTTTGAGGCAGTTTGAGTTTTTTCACCAATCCGTAATTGATGAAATTGTGAGTAGCACCGTCATCTCTACCAAGATGCGCACCTTGTGCCCTTGCAAATATCCGTGCATACGTACTAACTCATGTGGTCCAAAGGTTGGTTGCCACATGGAAGCTGTGAGACAGCATTCATGCACCACCTCAGTGTGTGTTACTTCCACTGTAGAGAATCTTGAGGAAGACTCAAGAGGCAGCAGTTGCACCGTGTACACTGCTTTCTCCTTGCCCTGAGCAGCAGATTTCCCCTTGGGACAATCCTTTTTGCCATGAACTCTTCCTAAACATTGAAAACATAATTTTTCTTTCTTGGCTTTATCAAAATCCTCAGGAGAGAGAGGACCCCTGGACCCCTTGGGTTTTTTAGATGCATCTGAATTAGCAACTATATTTTTTTTTAATTGTGCCCATATTGAGTGTGTGTATTACCATGTATATTAGCAGGCACATGACTATTATGTGTTTTCTTCTCATCAGGATCATCATGAATATGTGCTTTCACTATGGCTTCCTCAAGTGCTATAGGGTCTTGGGTCTTGACATACTTCTTAAGCTCGGGTGTCAGACCTTGTATGAATCCCTGTACTTGTTGAAAGGTATCTAAGCCTTCCAACTTGAGGATAATTCCCAATAGTGAGAGATATATTCAAGGAGTGATGGGTATTGGCGCATGGAACATGTGTCCCAAGCCGTCTAATTCCGATCGGCCTCGTTTGTAGGCAAAAATTCCTTGCTAAACATTGCTTCAAAAGCTGCCCAACTCTGTGGTATGATGTTCTTCTCCTTGAGAGACATCCACCATTTGTAGGCCTTGCCTTCTAGAGTTAAGCTCGTTTGCAGAGCTCTAACTGCATCCAGAGAGTACGTCGTAAGGCGTGAATTCTATCCCACTTGCTGAGAAAGATATTCACTGCATCCTTATTGCGGTCTCGGTCTTCTCCCTTAAAAATCGGTGGTTTGGTGTTCTTTAACAATTCATCCACCTCTTTTGCAGTGAGAGTATGCAACATATCAGCATTTGGGCCTTGCCCTATATTAGAAATTCCCTGCCCTTGTGTGGAAACGTGCTCATGCATGTGCGTATGAGCAGGACTCTTAGACTGCTGATGCATTAATTAGATTACTAATGTGGATAGTTTAGTAACATTTTCATTTAAAGCTTTAAAATTTTCATCCATGACTATCATGCGTGTCTAAAGTGCACGAAATTCTTGAATATCAAGCAATTTGTAAGTATCTTCACCTGCTGTAGCGTCGCGGGTACTCTCCTTGAGAGGATCCGGCCACGGACCATCATTGGCAGGATCAGGAGTACTTTGCTCAAAATTGACTGTCATATTGATATCCGAAACCATGGCTACACAGTGCGGTGCAAGGAGTACTCAGAAAAAATACCCGATATTGAGAGCACTTGCAAAGTACAATGAGCCTTGCTAAGTCCGTCAAAACTGAGAGTAGTCTGGTGGAGAGTGATTTGAATTGTCCGCCGTATATGGAGTTCCACAAGTTCTTGATAGCCGAATCAATTAGGCTTGAAAGCGGTAATTGATTTCACCAAAAACTTGTACTGCAACTCTGCCAAATTGGTTGTCTTGAAATGTTTGAGTTTCTGCATAATACGCAGAAATTTTTTGTCGGAATGTGTGTTGGATTCGTCGATTCCGTCCTTTCCGGCCTTGCCGTACTCGCACGTAGAGTTGAGTAGGGGGGGTGGGGTACCCACTGTGGGTACCACCTCATATGCTTAAATGTTTTGTGTATGGCCACTACCCCTAAGGGGGTTGGGCACCTTCAAGTGGGAAAATACACGCACAGTCAGCTATGGCCGCGAGCAGGCAGCAGGCAGGGGCTTGGAGCGCTTGGGGTGGATGATGCAAAGCCTGAGGGGCTTCGGCTCTGTGTCGAAAAATGCCAAGCAGGCCCTTGCGCCTCTAACAAGCCCACACGCCGTCCGTTTGGTGC
This sequence comes from Adiantum capillus-veneris, assembly GCF_014529385.1. Taxonomy (NCBI): domain Eukaryota; kingdom Viridiplantae; phylum Streptophyta; class Polypodiopsida; order Polypodiales; family Pteridaceae; genus Adiantum; species Adiantum capillus-veneris. The sequence continues at coordinate 71,753,754 of NC_140938.1, read as the reverse complement.
TCCTGCACCCGGAGGCTCTCCATGCCAAGCCCGCGTGCCCACGGGGCTTCATCTTCGCCCGACTGCCTTAGCAAGGGGTGATCCCCACTGTGTTAGAGCACGACATGCAAGGCTTGTGTGGCTAGAAAGCACCTCGTCTTACCATTTCCCAAAATAGGCACTTAGATCTGATACCAGTGTAAGACAAGGGAAGCTAGAGCCTGAGAGTCCACCACCCAACCACCCATTATATATCAAAGCCCCTGTCCCTTTGCCCTAGTTGGACTCCCAGTTCCACACTGCCTAGCCCGGCCCTGCCCTTGTCTAGTCCGGCCTTTCCGGTGTCGTGACATCTCCTCCGTGGTCAAGGCACATATACACGTGACCAATAGAGTTCTAATCTTGGTTTTTAACTCCTTCATCTCCACAAGATCCATGTATGCTACAATCAACACATATTTTATTATTTTTAAAGACAACATAACTCTTAATTTTATAGCAAATATATACTTCATGCATTGAAACTGACGACAACACTAGCTTAAAGAGTAGGCAATCATTCAATGAGAGTGATGACATCTCCAACCCAATAGTAGAGTTGATACCGAGACCACCACTAAACTAACCCAACAAGACAGGGCATCATTCATTTGCTTGCAACTAGTGAAACCTCCAACCCAATAGTAGGGTTGTTGCTGATAGCAACACCGAACTAAGCCTAAAAAGCAAGACATCATTTGATGAAACTAGTGACACCTCCAGCCCAATGGTAGAGTTGATGCCAAAAGAAACACCAAACTATCCTAAAAGCAAGGGCATCATTCAATGCAACTAACAGCACCTCCAACCCAATGGTAGGGTTGATACCGATAGCAATATCGAACTAAGCCTAAAACCAGGTCATCATTTGATGAATCTAACGACACCTCTAGCCCAATGGTAGAGTTGATGCCAAAAAAAACACCAAACTAGCCTAAAAGATATGGACCTGCATGTGCAAGACAAAATGTCAGGGCTCAAGAGGAGCAAGGGCAGGATAGAGTGGAACCACAGGTTGTGGCTGAGCCTGAGCCACCTATTGTGCGTAGATCTGGACGTGTCACGCGACCTCCTGATAGGTTTGTTCCATCTATGAACTATGTCATGTTGACTGATTGCAATGAGCCTTCATGTTACAAGGAAGCAGTGCAAATGAAGGACTCCGGGAATTGGCAATTGGCCATGCAGTCAGAGATGACAGCTCTGCATAAAAACAAGACATGGAAGCTAGTTAAATTACCACATGGCAAAAAGGCTCTACCTTGTGCCAAGGGATTTAAGCAAGAATAAGGCATTGACTTTGATGAAGTCTTCTCTCCGGTGGTCAAGATGACTACATTGAGATGCTTTCTTGCATTGGTTGCCATATTAGATTTGGTGTTGCACCAAATGGATGTCAAGACAACGTTCTTGCATGGTTATTTAGATGTGGAAATTTACATGCAGCAGCCAGAAGGGTTTGTTGAGAAAGGCAAGGAAGATTGGGTATGCCAGTTGTTAAAGAGTCTTTATGGCTTAAAACAATCACCGAGGGCATGGTACCATAAATTCCACAAGTTTATGCTTTCTCAAGGCTACAAACGTAGTGAGTTCGATCACTGTCTATATACAAAGAAGGCTAAGGATGGCAGTTGGATGATCCTTATTTTGTATGTGGATGACATGTTGATTGCTGGCAAGCACTTGGAAGAAATTTCAGCTTTGAAGTCAAAGATGGCAAAATCGTTTGACATGAAAGACATGGGTGAGGCAAGTCATATACTTGGTATGAGCATTGAGAGAGACAGATCAAAGAAGTTGATTTGGTTATCTCAAACAGAGTATATTGACAAGGTTTTGCAACGTTTCAATATGGAGAAGGGAAAGGCATTGAGTGTTCCATTGCCACCATATGTGAAACTTAGCAAACAAGATTGTCCTGTGTCTCAGGAAGAACAGGCTGAAATGGATAAGATTCCATATGCGTCTGCAGTGGGTAGTTTGATGTATGCAATGATTGCTACTCGCCCAGACATTGCATTTTCAGTGGGAGTAGTAAGTCGATACATGTCAAACCCAGGCAAGAAACATTGGGAGGCAGTGAAAGGAATATTGAGATACCTGAAAGCTACAAAGAGTATGCGTATATGCTATGGGAGTCAGAAGCTAAGTGTAAAGGGTTTTACAGACTCAGATTATGTAGGTGACTTAGACAACCGAAGGTCTACGTCAGGGTATGTCTTTACATTGGCTGGTGGAGCAGTATCATGGCGTTCTAGATTACAAGATTGTGTTACTCAGTCTACTACAGAGGCTGAATATGTTGCAGCATCAGAGGCATGCAAAGAATCAATTTGGCTTAATCGACTAGTAACAGATTTGGGAATCAAAGAAGAGATGCCTGTGTTATATTGTGATAGTCAAAGTGCAATACAATTGGCTCGCAATCCAGTTTATCACTCAAAGACAAAGCATGTGGATGTGAAGTATCATTTCATCAGGGAAATGCTCGAGGATAAGCAACTTCAGCTTGTCAAAGTTCACACCATAGAAAATCCTGCTGATCTACTTACAAAAGGACTTCCCTCAGAGAGCTTTGCGCATTTTCGCAAGCAGATAGGTGTAGGGTAGTACATCACTTCTCTACATCTCTTGTATATTAGCTTGTATAGTAGCTTCTCTCACACTTAAAGTACCACATTGGACTTTAAGTGGGAGGTTGTTGGGGTATAAATCCCAATGTGGTCGCCCAGGTAAGTGGGCGGGACGCCAGGTATGTACACATATTCTTTTGTAAAAACTTAATAAGAACTCATATGCTCTACACATTACAGTAGAGCGATTTCACCATATCGTCATGCTCTTCTTCTCGCACTCTCTCTCGCGTCGCACTTCCGCTTGTACTCCTTCACACAGCATAGCAATGTCTGGTATTGAGCACCTTGTAATCATCCCAAGAAGCGGTAGACAATCGATTTCTACAACCACACATGCAAGGGTGAAACTTGAGTTTGAGCCATTACAAAGCACATATTTTCTATTTAAAGTGCATCATAGCTAACATACAGATGTGTATTAAGAGTAAGCAATTTTGGTTTTGGTGAGACAATAATAGCATTACCAAACATTAATAGACTCAAACTTAAGTTCAAGGCTAACAAGGAGAGCTAGTGAATCACTAGTGTATGAACTTCAATCACAAAAGTCCTACTAGTTGAGGCTTAAAATTAAATATCCTAGTGTAGCACTTGCATATGTTACATGAAACTCATAATGTCCTTGTACCTAAAAAGGCATTGAAATTTAGTTCATAGGCTCGAACTTAAGTTTGTTGAGCCTTACCTCCACATGTTAGTGTAGCACTACCATGTGAGGCCAAGCTCATGAGCACTACCATGTTAGGCCAATCTCAAGAGCATTGTAGCAATAGAATTTTCCAAATAACAAAATTACCACTACAAGAGGTTATGTGCTCTTGTGACGCTCTTAGCGACGGAAATACACTGGGTTTTTATAACCCCCGGCGTCGCTATAACCGTCGCTAAAAGCGTCGCTACGAGAGCGTCGCTATAGGCGTCGCTATAGGCGTCGCTATATAGCGACGCTCATAGCGACGCCTATAGCGACGCTTATAGCGACGCTCTCACAGAAGAGTATAGCGACGCATATAGCGACGCTACAGAGCCATAAATAGCGACGCTTATAGCGACGCCTGAGAGAATATTTTTTTGGTGACAGGGCATTGAATGCCCTGCCACCCATCAACCATATTGTACTTGATTCACTTTTTAAAAAAAGTGCAAAGGTAAATAATAGACCCAAAATAGTCACCCACAAGACGCATTGTTTGCAAAATTGACAATTGTACACATCATAGACAAACTGAATTGATTGGCAAATGTAATAATGACAATTGTACAACATCATAGGCATAAAGAATTGATTGGCAAAAGGAATTGCGGTGACAAATGTAATAATATACATGGTTCAAAAAGACGTATAAAATCCGTCTCATGATACATAAGCTATGAGAAACCCTAAACTAATGCTATCTAGCTACGGCTAAACTGACGTCGTCTAATCAGACGTCTCATCGCGTCCAAGCGGCGTATCTGTCGGATTCTGCAAAAAAAGACAATAAGACAGTTTTCAGTAAGTAAAAACATATAACGACATTTATAAAACAATACAAAAAATAAAAAAGAGTAAACCCTAATACTAACCATGCCGCCGCGAGAACTGAGAATGTCCATCAGGGCGTTTAAGCCCTTCCTGCCTGCGTACTCGCGCTCGTACGGTGTGGGATCACGTCCTGTCATCGACCACTGTCAAAACATACAAAGATTTCATTATGTTAGAACTAAAAAACTCATAAACCCTAAACTATCGAACATGCATAAAGAGCAATGTGAAAAGACTTACAAAATCGGCCTCAAATGATGCCCATCCACCGCTCCCCAAGTGGTGCGAGCTCCCTGCCTCTACTCGCGCTCTGGCTGCATCCTTTTGTTGCTTCCACTTGTCGGGATTCTCGCGCGCTGCTTTCTTCGCATTCTTCCAATCTTCTTTGGCCAGCCAATCTGGCCTATTCCACCCATTCTTGATTGCTTTTTGCACTTCGGAACGCTTGTGTTTGCAGTATTCGCGCATTCGAATCTTCATCAGGTCTTCATTGAACATCCCTCAATGGCAACCGGTAAAATAAACTGTAAAGTATGTGCAGCAATGATATTAAAGTCCACATTTTATGCAATGATATTAAAGTCCACTATGAACGTACCTGACACATTTTATGCCAATCGTGTGACTTCAAACCGGTAAGCTTTCCTTCTTTAGTAAAACACGTTCGGAGCGAGTGCATTACGCCAGTGGGGGTCCGCAAAGATCGAATGGCCTCTTTTACTTTGCGTTCTTGGGCTCCTGTGAAAATCCATGGTGCTTTAGGAAGTTTTATCGATCCATCAGACGCTGTTTGCGGCCAATATTGCTCCATACGATCCACATTTCTAAGGTCAACTCTGGCTCCCAAAGTATCTTTCTTGCCGGTCAAATGGTCCCATAGTAGATTACCCACATTCTTGAATATGTGCATTGGATCGAGCAAGTGATTGATCACGAGTCGAGGCCAGTATGGTAACTCGTACCATAGAGATAGTCTCTTCATCCCTGGAGGCAATCCGTCATCGCACATCTCCTTCTGCTCTAACCATGCTTGTGCAGACATCCTTGGTGGCTCTCTTCCCAAAAAGCCGTCGCGTAACACATGATTCTCCGGAAGATACGCTTGATGACCTTCGTAGATTTGCTTCTTCAGTGAGGGTGCCCTACGTGCATTCAGTCTAGGTCCACATGTGACACATGCTCTGTATCCGCTTGTTTGAAGCCCTGCATGTATACACATGATAATAGATCAACTATGGGGAAAAACAAGATTTACAATGTCTGAGAGAGGAGTGTCAATAGATCACCTGAGCATTCTGTTAGCCCGGGATAGTCATGCATGGTCCACATTAGAATACCTCTGATCAAAGCATTCCGTCGTCCTGTGTGTCGGCTCATATCCACCACCTCTATGCCAATCCACAATTGTTGTAGCTCTTCCAATAGTGGACGAAGATACACATCCATATTCCCCACTTTATATCGCCCTGGCACAATCAAGCTTAGCCATAGGTGCCCCTTCTTCGTAGTCAACCACGGGGGAATGTTGTAGTTGACGATGACAACGGGCCATACACTGTAAGATGTTGATCTTTGACCAAATGGATTTACGCCATCCATAGCCAGGCCTAAGCGCAAATTTCGAGCTTCCCTGGCAAAATCCGACCATGTTCCATCTATATGTTTCCAGGCTGCGCAATCTGCAGGAATTCGTAGCACACCATCCGAAGATTTATTCTCCTCATGCCATGATGCTAGGGCGGCCATGGACTTACATTCGAAGAAATGCTTGATGCGAGGAAGCAAAGGAAAATGTCGCAAAACCTTTTGTGGAATTTTTGTCCCGTGGAGATCTACTCGATATCTTTCGGAATCACATTTCGGACACTTCTCCATGTCTATGTATTCCCCTCTGAAAAGAATGCAGTCATTAGGACAAGCGTGGATAGAATTGTAATCCATCCCCAAGTTTCGCAAAATCTTTCTTGCTTCATCTCGGGAATCTGGCATCACATTGTGAGCTGGTAGTATGTTCTCTTTCAGCAATCTACACAACATAAAAATATGATACAGTCGTGTAAAAATCTATCAGATCATTATACATTTAGAGTTTTATTGAAGTAAACTAATTGTAATAGATCACCTGAAAAGCGCTGTGACGCTAGTGTCACTCCATCCAAACTTTGCCTGCATGTTGAGAAGAACCAGGAGTGCTTTCAATCTAGACATACGTGCTCCATTATACAATGGCGTATCGGCTTCACTTTTCATATCATCATAGATAAGCCTTTCTGAATCCATGATCGTCTCGATCATTTCATCAATCTCGGGCTCAAACATTGCCTCGTTGGGAATGTGCTCTGCATGATCATCCCCCGAGCTGTCAGAGGCTACATCTTGTGGCCTCACATATGCTGCTTGACCAAAGCGCCTGCGAATACGTCTATTGGGTTGCAAGATTGCTGCTTGTTGGCCAGCATCAGAGTCCGACGAGTTATAATTGGCAACAACTCGATCTATAATAGATGGATCGAACTCGCCAAATTCACGAACGTGCTGCAAAGAAACACGTCTTGTCCGTCGCACAGCATGCTTGCATTGATTACAAGGACATAAGACCCTCGTTGAGAGATAGGTGTTTCGGTTGGACGGTCCCACATCCTCGTCGCTACTCATAATGAGGATAAAAAACTTATAACCTAGACAACAAATTTAATATTCTATTGGCATTCTTCGTCTTATCTCTCTCTCTCTCTCTCTCTCTCTCTCTCTCTCTCTCTCTCTCTCTCTCTCTCTCTCTCTCTCTCTCTCTCTCTCTCTCTTACCTCACATTCTCTAGTCATGTCCAATCCCCGCACACCTCGGTCTAGAGGTGCACGGAGATCAGAACCACCGGGTTATAATCTCGTCTTTATTGGTCAATACCTATATTTGTGGGTACAAGAAATCTAGACACCCACGTCTACATGATACTGCATGTAGTGGACAAAATCCCTTTGCCTCTTCTCTAGCTGTAGCACTTCACTTCATCTTAACATCTTTTCACAGTAGATCTTTTCACTGTTCGTCTAACTCTAAACCCTAAACCGTAAGTAATTCTTGCGTGGACTCGATCTAACGTAAATAAGCGTAAATCTAAATAAACGTAAATCTAACTAAAAATAAAGCTAAATCTAATTTAACGTAAGTCTAATGACTAGAGGTTGTCTAGATGGTCATTGTGTCGGGGATGTAGTGACTCTTGCCGCCCTGAAGATCCACCTTCTTCCCTATCTTCTGAAGACATTTCACCAGTACTTTTGGATCGACGGAGCCCACTATGAGTGAAGGCAGCAATACCCTATATTCCATTGAGGGCTTTCTTCACCCGCTTCATGCAGGCATCGCAGTCTATGGAGACCCGCATCTAATCTAATATAACATAAATCTAAATCTAGCTTAAATAAACGTAAATCTAGTTAAAAATAAACCTAAATCTAATTTAATGTAAGTCTACATATAACCTAATCTTTAACGTCTTTTAAGATAGTTTCCTACGACGTTATAACTCTCTTCTTCCTGTGTGTGTGCGCGTGTGTGGATGTGTGTACCAATAAAAAGAGATAAATGGTATAACCTTTCTATCACCCATGCCAAGTATGATAGATTGATTATGCCATTTCTCTCTTGAATAATAGGTCTTCAGTTCAACTCCTCGTCGGCTAGATCTTTAGGTCTTTTAATTTTAATTAGTTTCCTACGACGCTCCCTTAGTTTCTCTTTCTTTCTCTCTCAATGTGTGTGCGTTTTTTTGGATCGTATGCATGTTTTCTTTCTCTTTTCCTCTCTCAATGTGTGCGTTTTTTGTTTATGCATGTTCTCTCTCTCTTTTCCTCTCTCAATGCGTGCGTTTTTTGTTTATGCATGCTCTCTCTCTCTTTTTCTCTCTCAATGTGTGTGTGCATTCTTTGTTTATGTATGTGTGTGCGTTTTTGCACTCTCTCTCGCTCTCTCTCTCTCTCTCTCTCTCTCTCTCTCAAAAACACTATATGTGTGTGTGTATGTGTGTGTGTGTGAGAGAGAGAGCGAGGGAGAGAGAAAGAGGGGAAGGGAACATGAGAATGAGGAGAGGGAAGGAGCATACCTGGCTCTCCTTCCTCTCCTCGTGTGTGTGTGTGTGTGTGTGTGTGTGTAAAAGAAAAAGAGAGAGAGAGAGAGAGAGAGAGAGAGAGTGAGGGAGAGCGTTACCTGCTCTTTGCTTGAGGGCGCCGAAAAACTCAGATCTGAGATCTGAGTTTTTGGGCGCGCTCGGTTATTTTTTTTACCCCAGCTGGCGTCGCTATGAGCGTCGCTATAAGCGTCGCTATGAGCGTCACAAATTTCTTTGTAAATTTGCGACGCTCATAGCGACGCTTATAGCGACGCTCATAGCGACGCCGGGAATTTTTTTTTTGAGCGTCGCTGTGTGAGCGTCGCTAATGTGAAGAGCCTCTTGTAGTGTACTTATGGATTTTGAAGTAAAAGGGATCATACCTTGAAAAATTCATAGTTAAGAGGTTTTTTAAATAGGCCTTGGATGCGCACAATATAATAATTTTCTACATAGTGAATGCGTTGAGACTAGAAAGGGCTTAAAACTTAAAACATAAGCCTAAGGTTAAGAATTAAGCCTTAGGCATAAACTTAAGTTTGAATCTTTTAAATGTGAAATAGGTAGCATGCTAGGTGAGCATCACATTATCATGTGTATGAGTTTCAATGACAAAAGTCATTGTCATAGAATCTTACCTCAGTAGTTCCAAGTGAGGCTCAAAATTTCATATCCTATTGTAGCAATTACATATGTTAAGAAAGAGTCGTAATCTCTAACAAGAATTTGAAATTTATTTTGTAGGATCGAACTTAAGTGTGAGCATTGCCTTCGTATGTTAGTGTAGCACTACCATGTGAGTCCAGCCTCATGAGCATTGTAGCAAAAGAATGCTACAAACAACAAAATACTTATAGATTATGAAAAAAATGGATCATACCTTGAAAAAAACATAGATAAGGGGTTTTATAAATAGGTCTTGAGCACACATAATATAATTTTTTTTTCACATAGTGAATGATAAATACTAAAAGGGGCTTAGGGCTTACTTTAAGCTTGAAACATACTGACCTAAACTTTGTGACTTAAGTTTTAGTCTTGAAAAAACATCCTAAACTTTGAGACTTAAGCCTTAGGCTGGAGCTTAAGATTGAGCCTCACTTTCAAATGTGCTTTAGGTATCATACTCGGTGAGCTTTTTTGTGTTGTATTGTTCAATAGAGCCTTTCTAGCAAAAAACTTCTAGGTTAGATGGAAATGAAATGGATTCTATGGTTATTGAAAATCCACTAGACTATTTTCTAAATAGGTAACAATGGCTTTTTTCATCTTTCATATGAAGACAAAAAAATAGAAGACGATGATAACATTACTCAAGCGGAACAAGTGCTACCCACCATTGTTGGAGAGATCTAGTTTCATAAAGGTGGTGATATGTCTACTCAAGATATTGTAGAGCACGAAAGTGATCTTGTGGAACAAACCTCTCAAAAACCTTCAAATGAAATGACTAAAGAGAGTGAGAACATGCTACCCACGGCTAGAGAGACGCGGATTCATGAAAGAAACACTAGGAATAGTGAAGAGGAGATGGTGGTGGTAGAGCATCAAAGTGATTTTGTTGTGCAAAATTCTCCAAAACCTTCACACGACACTAACAACATGCCTCAAAGAGATGAGAATGCAGAGGGTAGTGGGAAGAAGGGTGAAGCCAATGAAGAGCTCCAAGCTACTCTTGCAACCAAGGAGGTACAAGACAAAGTTGACAAAGGGATTGGAAAAGGTACACAAAATACAAAGAAAGTTCAAAGCATTCAAGAAAGGGAGCAAGGGATTGAAGGTGGTGAGAAAAACAAAGGTACATATTTTTCCAATGTGATTAGTATAGATATGGCCCTTTTTGGAAGATAATAAATTTTTTTACTATGTTGTCTTTGCAGGTGAAATTGACATTCAGAATCAAGGATCAAGTCTGCCACAAGTAGTGGCATCAACATTGAGGAGTTATGTCCAGATGCAAGAAGACGTAGGTCACTTGGAAGCTTATATTCTTTTGAGAGAGATGGAGATAAACTAATCTTTCAATCTTCCCATATCAATAGAGAAATGCAATCACTTTTAGGAGACACCATTATAGATGAGTATGGGAGTATGAGACATAAATAAATATGTGCACTTTTCAATTGTGTGCTGTAGATATAAGATCCCTTGTTCTGAGATTTATAAGTGCAAAACCTTAAATTGTTATCATTCTATTGTATTGTATGCAAAAAATATTGCTCATGCAATCAACATTAAGAAACATGCCCTCATTCTTGATCTTTTTGGAGTTTTACTCAGCAAAGAAGACAAGAGGCATCCATGTATAGATTGTGTCAAAATTGACCTTAGTCACACCACAATTGTTGTTCGTCCCGGTTGTTTTGAGTTTTTGGATGAGATACGTTAGTACTTTCATATTGGTATTTGGTCCACCATGCTACAAAAGAATGTTTGCACTTATGTGAGCACTCTTGCAAAGCATGCACATAAAAAATATCATTTCTTTATGGTATGGGGACAAGTAGATTGCTACATTCATAATCTTCAAAAAGTATATAGACCGGATAAGCCTAATGTTGTATTAACCCAAAAGATAGCTGCTTATATCGTGAAAGTTTTCAAGGGAGGCCTGACTATCTTCTCTGCAATGAGCTTCTACCATACCTTTTAAATCTAAATAATATAGATGACATTTGATTTGTTATTTCACTCAATTGGCTAGGACAATCTCCAATCATAGAGGTTCATGACCTATTTACAAAGTTTCAAGACATAATGGAAGAATGGGGCATGTTCAATGCCCAAGTTCTAAGGGAAGAACTTGACAACAATTCAGTCAAAGTGGAAAGCTCATCTTGTGAATCTTCACAGCTACCATTGTACAATAAGAAGTTAAGTTATGTTCAATAAAGTAGGTGAAAGAAAGTAGTAAACTCCTTAAGCAAGGATCCAGCTATGTTGGCATCCAAGTTTGGTGTGCCACCACTATCTTCAAACCAGCTGAACTTAGTTAAAATTGTCTCATAAAACAAAAAATTTGAGTGATCAACTTGCGATTGCTATGCTACTATCTTGAGGTATGATCATGGTCATTTCATTTGCGGAGTTGGAGCAAAAGCATACATATCAAAGCTACAAAAGGACTACTTAATCTTATGTGTAGGACGCACTTTAGATTTATCAAAAAATATAAACATTATAATCAAATTGTTATCTAATCTAGCATATTTGTTATTGCAGGTGGAAGAAAACAATCAGTAAAGGCTTGGCGTGGCCATTGACTCAATCACATGGAATGTTCACATACATCAAGAGTGGTGAAATGTGTTAAGAAGATTTTGGCCAAAACAATTTGTTGGGTCCAATTATTTGAACATGAACCAAATATGTGCACTTTTATATTTCATCAACTAGATGTTATTCAACCTTGCAAAAGAAGTCTATCTTTTATCTTTGTGGTTGGAGCTCTTTGTACAATATTTCTTCTGTATTGAAGAAAAGTATTTTCTTTTGTATCGAAAAATTTATCTTCTCAAGGTTTAAGTCTATATATATCATGGATAAAATAAATAATGTTGGTACACAATGTGTTATTTGAAAATATTTTCTCTTTCATTGACCATCATGCCTTTTGTTTTGAGCATGAAATTTTGAAGCATATAATTTTGATTTCAAATGTACAAAGCATTTACTATTGAGGTGGCACATGTCATTGAGGACTCGTAGGCCTAGATGGAAATTGATTCCACCACCCTCAGATACTATGCAAAAACAAAGAAGAGTATTGATCCTTGAACTCAATGGTGTTTTACTTAAGACCATTGAAATGCGACATGGTGATGTATGTTCAAATTGGGGAAAACATATGCATCTCGTTGAAGAGAGTACAAATGTTTGCCATTTTAATCGCAAAGATGCATTCATTTCCTTGATTTTTGCATTCAATGGTTTGAGGTGTGGATTTGGAGCACTAATAGATTGCAAAGGACTCGTCGTATTCTTGAGTTACGATTTCCACAACACCATCAAAAAATTAAGTCATAGTAGGACATACAGCATGCCAAAAGATCGATCTTCTAATTGGATATCGATTTGTATACCACAAGAACTTGGATGTTGCATGGAGAGTTTTCATGATTTGGATGGAAATAATACCTTAATTTTTTATGAAGCCCTTTACAGTCTAATGTGGAATATGCTCGGAACCTACTTGATTTTTCTAAAAATGTGGAATCAATCACTAGAAGAGCTTGAAAGTTTTTTTGGAGAGAACAATGACTGCATGGTTACTTGGTTGGATCTATGCAAGGGACAAACGAGAGTATACTTGCAATACGTTGGTAAATGAAGCCGCTTGTGATAGAGAAACCTTGTACGTATTGGAGCAATACATGAGAAAACGTAATGTTTAATGATGTATTTTAGTCAAGTTGAGCCTCTTGACATAGTATCATATCCAAGGATGAGTTGTAAATACTTGGATCCATGTAAATATGTGAATTGTATGTTATTTTCTATCTTGGTGTTTCTAAACATCCCCCTATGTTGAAATCCCTTCAAGTCTAAAATTTGTTTTCGATTATTGTAGATTTTTTCCATGAGCGTTGATATAGTCATTTCTTTAACGTTAATGTCTCAAATTTGAGCTACTAATTCATAAACTTTTTTCACATGGAGAATGTTGTATAATGCAAATTGAGTTTAGTATCATGCTTTCATCATGATTTTGATGTCATTTTAGTCGATGCATATAATTATGCATTTAAATACACATATTCTTATAGATATGTGTTAAGGGGTGTATGGGACATAGAGTGTAGCCGTCAATAGATGATAGGGCTCAAAATACACAAAAATACTAATTTTTTCAATAGTGTTTTAAGAAATGGGACTTGAATAATTCCCAAAATTCCTAAACAGGTCTTTTTTGGCTTTCTAAAACAACCCTTAGAGGAGACAAAAGTTAGGTAGACATTCAAAATTTTATTATTTCTTACTTTGATTGGACATTGCCATCCATGTGAACATTTGAAATCTTCTTTAGGTTTTATTTGTCAAAATGTCCTTTCGTTTCACAATTTCAGAGCATTACATACATACATGGTTTGATTCCTTTTTTATTTTAAATGTTTTAGAATACCCATGTGAATCCTCACCTTGTTTTATTAGTTTTTATTAAATTGATTGGACCTACCTTTTCATGTCAAGCATTATAATAACTAGTAAAATGGAGCCGCCTTCGGCGGCAACATGGCCTCTCTTATGATCAAAACCCCTTGCTCTTGACAAATTTCATAAAAGAAGATGAAGAAAACTACTCTCTCTCACTCTTGCAATTTGAACCACTTACGTGAAGTAAATTTGAACGTCGCCCATCATTAGTTCTATCCATAAATTCCCTCTCTCACTTGCCGGTTGTGACTCTTTCTCTAAACAAATATGATCATTAAAATTCACTCCCACTTACCAAATGCTTCTAAGAGTTCCACGTGTTAGGGCCCCCCAGAATCCCTCCCCCTGTCTATTTCTCCCTCTCTAAATCTCCTTTTCTCCTATCTACCTCTCTCTCTCTCTCTCTCTCTCTCTGTCTCTCTCTCTCTCTCTCACCATATCTATCCCTCCTTCCCTTCATTTCTCTCTCTATCGGTGTCCCTATTTGTCTCTCTACCCCTCTATTTCCCCATTTCTCTCTACCTCTACTGGCGGGTCTCGCTCGTGCTTACCACAGTGTGTGTTTGTGTGTGTGTGTGTGTATCTTTACACATCTCCCCATGACACACACACAATGGACACTTGTTTACCCATGCTCAAATGTAGGTCTATCCCACTCCGTCTTTGGTGCACGGGTATACACATGAGAGAGAGAGAGAGAGAGAGAGAGAGAGAGAGAGAGAGAGGAGGTTAATGTATATGCATCTTCCATTTTTGTTATCACACATTTATGTCAAATATATGTAATTAAGATTGTAGTTTTTTAATTGTGCATGCAAACATTTGATACAAATTGCCTTTTTCTCCTTACATAGATTTTTTAGGTCCCGTGGAATTAAGAGAGGGAGAGCATTCACATAGGGAGAGGTTACCCTATGCTTCGCTAAGAAAACAATATTAATATCAGTGTAATTTTTTAGTTTTTGGTAAACTTACAAAATGTTGTATCTACCCCTACCACTTTCTTTGATGGATGAAGCATTTCAAATTGGATTTTGCTCCTCTGTGAAGGTTTACTTCTCCCACAAAGCGACACCTATAACCACACCTATATTTGGTCTAACCCTTGGTGTCCAACCCCAAGTCTGCATCACCCATTCTTCTTTTACGAATACAATGTCTTGCGTTACCAACAAAACGGTGGCTCTCACTCTCTAAGCCTCCAGCCTCTCAAGTTTGAGGGCAATTGCTCACTTTGACAACCACCTTCGAGCCAACTTTTCATCGTAAGATATAGGATTTGTGTGCTTAGTGAGCTACAAAGAAAAAACATCACTATGCTAGAAAAAGGTAAGTGCGTCCCCATATTCCCAAAAGGACCCATCACTCAATTGGTACACACCGCCCTTTTGGCCTTAATTAGTTTCTAAATTTTCCTTGGCTTTTAGCCTATAGCCTTCAATTCTTGACACATGTGTAGAGGTTCACTTTGCCATTATAGATTATAGAAAAAATAAAGATAGAGATCATTGTGACTTGTTTGGACTCACATGTTCTCTTTCTCCTCTCTCTCTCTCTCCAACAATATTGAACCCTTCTACCATGCTCTATTTAGTTCGTTCCTCATACTCTTCCTTTTTTAAGGACTTACTTTAGTCCTCATCTGTCATCGCTCTGGCTCCAAGCTTCTTGGCCTAGAGGACCCTCTCTCTATATATATATCCCTATCTCTCTCTCTCTCTCTCTCTCTCTCTCTCTCTCTCTCTCTCTCTCTCTCATAACAGGTCTTGAGTTCAACTCTCCTCGTCGGATAGATCTTTGAGGTCTCTTGGGATAGTTTCCTACAATGTTAAAATTATCTTCTTCTTCTTCTTCTTCCTCTCTCTCTCTCTCTCTCTCTCTCTCTCTCTCTCTCTCTCTCTCTCTCTCTCTCTCTCTCTCTCTCTGCAAAGCTAAATAGCATATAGTAGTTTTATGAATAGCATGAGGTTTATGAAAGGTAATTGGAGCCAAAAAACTACTTCTAGTTGTAGACTTAAGATCGCAATTCCTACTGAGCACAACAAAAAGATTTAATAACTTATAAGTGCAATAATTACATAACTAACACATTTGATTTTACTGAGTCCTATATTTTGAGTCATCGATCAACTCTCCCTTCTCTTAGGTTGCCTCACTGCCAGACTCCTCCATGTTGGAGAGCCAGCCCTTCATTCCCATTTTCTTGTATCCTTCCGTCCCTATCTACTCTTTTAATGTGTTTCACCCTTTTGTAAGAAGGTAAGCTCTTGTTGGAATTAGGGTTGCAAGGAAACACACATAGCTTGGAGAAGATGAAGAAAGATGAAGGCACACAACAGAGAGTGTATTACTTAGTGTGCAATGGAAAGATAGATAGCCCTAGAGTGATGGGCGTATATACAATGCACAGGGAAAAAAACCTCCTAAAGAGGGACAAAATGCCCCAGCGGTCCTAGTGTTTTTACACACATCACTACCACATGTATATGGTAACAAATCCCCCTTGGAGTGATGTGGTGAATGAGAGCTAGCACATGAGTAAAGGAAAGTGCCATGCCCTAAGGACATGATCAGTCCACAAAGGGGAGTAAGCCCAAAGCTTTGCGGAAAGCTTTGAACTTCTCACGAGACAATGCCTTTGTGAAAAGATCTGCAAGGTTGTCTTGTGTTGGCACATAAGCCAAGCTGATCTCTCCTACTAAGAGCCTCTCCCTAACATAGCGATAATGCACCTCAATGTGCTTTGTGTGAGCATGAAAAATTGGGTTCCTCACAACTGCCAATGCGCTATGGCTGTCAGTGTAGACAGTGTTGGCAGTGTCCTATCTAACACCCAAACCAAGCATAAGGCGTGTGAGCCATACACACTCAATAGTAGTTGTGAAGACTGCCATGTACTCAGCCTCACAACTAGAAGTGGCCACAGTAGGTTTCTTCTTGCTCAACCATGACATACATGGACTTCCAAGCATGAAACAAAAACCACTTGTGGACACTCGTGTGTCAAAACAACCAGCCCATTCTAAGTCTGAAACAACATGTAAGTCTGGCGACAATGATCCACCCTTGGGATAAAACAAGCCAAGATGTAAAGTGCCACTCAAGTAGCGAAAATCCTCTTGACAGCCTAACAATGCTTAGACCCTGGGCTATGCATAAATCTGCTGACCTGTGAGACTGCAAACTGGATATCCGGCCTTATGCTGCATACATAAATGAGGCATCCAACAACAATTTGGTAAAGAGTGACATCTCCATGATCACCCATGATCACCAGCATCATGAAGACTCAATTTCAAACTTGTTTCCATGGGAGTGGCAGTAAGTTTGCATTCCTCAAGTCCAAACTTACATCGCAATGTCTCTATGTAAGATTTCTGACACACGACAATACCACCATTACACTACTTAAACTGTATGCCCAAGTAATGATGCAATAGTCCCAATTCATCTTGAAAGTAGCATTCAAATCAGCCTTAAATTCAGCAATATGTGCCTCATTGGGACCAGTGATCAGCAAATCATCCACATAAAGGACAACAATGAGAAGTACATCACCTTCACGCTTTACATACAATGTTCTTTCTGTTGAATTGTTACGAAAGCCTCGTTTGACCAAATGAGTGTCATCCTTCTCATACCAAGCACAAGGAGATTGCTTCAACCCATACAAAGCTTTATTACATTTGCACACCTTATCCTCTTGTCCTTTCTTGACAAAACCGCGAGGTTGCGTTACACAGACTTCCTAAAAAATGTCACCATTCAAGGAAGCAGTAACAATGTCTGACTGATGTACATCCAAACCAAAATGAGCTGCCAATGCACATAGAAAACAAACAGTAGTCATACGACAAGTGGGAGCAAAAGTTTCTTCATAATCTATACCTTTTTGCTGTGCATAGCCTTTTGCAACAAGTCGAGCCTTATGGCGATCAACCTCACCATCTGGCTTGCGTTTCAACTTGTAAACCCACTTTGTACCAATAGCATTTTTTCTAGGAGGCAAGTCACATTAAGTCCATGTGTCATTTTCTATAAGTGCATCATATTCTGATTGCATGGCAACCATCCAATTTTTGAAATTCTGTGCTTCATCAAAAGACAAAGGTTCCTCAATACCATGTAAGCTAGACACATCCAAAGCATAACAATCTGATGCATAAGATGCATGGCAAGAACCTGAACGAGTATGACTAGACAAAGGTGCATCCAATTTACTGTCACACAAAGTGTGCACCAACCATTTTGGCATACCTCTAGCCTGCTCATTTTTAGCCCTTTCCTCATCAAGTACATCATGTACATCATTTTTAGCCCTTTCCTCATCAAGTACATCATGTACATCAACATGAGTAAGGCTGATCTGTTATATTTTCAAAAACCTCCATAGGATGTACATTTTCCTCATTGGATTTTACATTTGAACTTCCACCATTAAAACGAGGCAACAAAAAGTGTCATAAATGTCCCATGAGATTACATTACTGTCTCTAGTACATTTGAGAGCCTTATCATCCAATTTTTTGCACTGTGTTTGTGGCACCAAAGCATATGCCAGACAACCAAAAACATGCATGTGCTCAAAAGAAGACTTTCTATCATGCCATGCTTCATATGGAGCAATAGACTACAAAGCCAGAACATGCATTAGATTCATGAGACATATACTCCCCCCCTCGATAGGAACGGAGGATGTCCATACTACATTTCGAGACATTTTTAGCCATAGCCAAAAACTGTTTGAAGCACATAAACACTTTGGACTTCTCTTTAGGGGGGAATACCCATGCATACCTGGAGTAATCATCAATAAAAGTCACAAAGTATAGGTAATTGCCCAAAGATGGAGTTTGCATGGGTCCACAAACATCACTATGCACAAGCTGCAACCTGCATGTGGCCATAACTGAACCATCCTTTGGGAACTTAGAACATTGCATGTTACCCAAAATACAACCTTCACAAACATGTTTGAGAGATGCTTCAAGAGGCGACAAAGAAGCAACCTTATCAGTTTTCTAAACGTAGCAAACTGGCAAAATTCAGATGACCAAAATGTGCATGCCAAAGTTTTGCATCTGAAATAGTGTTTGAATCCAAAATTGTAATTGCAAAATTCTACCCACACTTTCCATACAAAGTGAGCTTATACAGCCCATGGCACAAAAGGCCAGATGCAACAATTTCATCACCAAAATTGAGATCATGAACTATACATCTATCATCCACAAATTTGACTATAAGTCCAAGTCTAACAAGCGCAGATACAGACATAAGATTCTTCTTGATCCTAGGTACATAAAGAGCAGTAAGCACAACCTTTTCAACTCCCTGAACCGGATAAGAGGCATTGTTGGCACAAGTCACTAAATTCCCATGAGGAAAAGACTGAAGAGAGGTGAACAAAATCATGATGTGAGGTAATGTGCTTTGTAGCACCATTGTCAAAATACCACACATGTGAATCTGCAACAATTGACATGCATGCATCAAGGACAACAGGATTATAGTTACACCTGCACTAAAAGCCCATTCTGCATCAACATCAGCATCACAGTCTCCTTTCACAGAAGTCTCAACAATAGCTGCATTTGTAGTGGAACCAACATTTGCAGTGGAACCACCCTCTTTCTTCTTTGCCTCTTTGGCCTTCAACTTAGGACACTGCTTGATCAAGTGATCGTTAGCTTTACAATAATGGCATCACATCTTCTTTTTGCCCTTATCACCAGAATTGCCAGACGAAGTGCTGCCAACAGAAGCATTAGGAACATAAGTTTTGTCACTCGCAGCAGAACCATAAGAAGTGGTTACATTGTTGTTCCCATCTTTCTTTGAGAAGCAATAAAATCCTGTTCAACTGCACGTTGTCTAGTATTGTTTTTTTGGAAAGTGACTCTTGCAACAACAATGTGCACAAAGCATCAAACTTGACAACTTCAGGATTTCCTTGGGTCATAAGTATCCAAGTACTAGCAAAAATCTGGTAAGAGTCTGGCAAGGGATCAAGAATAGTCTGCATAAGGGAACTTTCTGAAATGACTTCACCTGTAGAAATAAGTTTCTCATTGATATCCTTGACACTAGCAAGGAAAGTGTCCATATCATCTTCCTCATGCATAATCTTCGATTCCATCTCTTTACGCGCAACAATGCAATTTTAGCCTCATTGTGACTTGCATAAAGACCAGCCAGAGTATCCCAAGCCTGTTTTGCATATTTCATTGAATGGATGTGAGGAGTAATGGTGTGCTTCATAGACAATGCAATCAACGCATGAGCCTGCACATCCTTTACATCCCAACGAGCTTGTTCTACCGTAGGCAAAACAACTCTAACAACAACAATCCTTGAAACAATACTTGCAACATCCTCAACATTGACTACATCCTCAGAACCAGGACGTACATCAATGCCCTGCACAATATTCTAGACGCCCTTTGACACAAGAACATGTTGCATCATATGAGCTCACATAGGGTAATTGTCCCCATCCAATCTGTCCTTAGTAAGAAAATACCTTGAACACATCTGTGTTGTTGTCAGCCATGGTAAATGCTGCATTTGATGTGAAAACTGCCCAAAAAGAGGAGAAACAAAGCGGGAACAACACGTTCTACATAGCACAAACCGTAGTAGATTGTAAGAGACTGTTATGCAAAAAACAACACTGACAAAAATTTTGCACAAAATGACAAAATAGCCTGTGTAGTACTACTGCCTGTAGTGGAAACGGAGCCCAAATGAGCCCGAAATGAAATTCAAATGAAGCTCGCCAAAGCTCGTTGAAATCTGGGAAAATAAGCAGGGGTGTTCTGGCAACGCTGGCGACTAAGCCCGAGAGGACATGACCTGCTCTGATACCAATTGTTGGAATTAGGGTTGCAAGGAAACGCGCACAGCTTGGAGAAGATGAAGGAAGCTCAAGGCACACAACAAAGGGTGTATTACTTAGTGTGCAATGGAAAGATAGATAGCCCTAGAGTGATGGGCGTATATACAATGCACGGAGGAAAAAACCTCCCAAAGAGGGAAAAAAATGCCGCGACGGTCCTAGTGTGTTCACACACATCATTACCACATGTATATGGTAACAACTCTTGCCTCCGATGCCTTTGGGAACAACCATTTGATCTCAGGCATAGCCCCTCCGTCTGATCAAAATGCTTGTTGCAAGATGCCATTGTCTTCGACAGTGTGGATTCTCTTAAAAAAACACAGATGCAAGAAGCCTAAGGTTCAGTACTAGGCTACCATGAATTTTGGAAAGCAAAAGGTAACGAGTGGTGTACTAGCATGCTAAAAAGTCATATAGTATGGCCACACATGCAAGTGTCTCTTCAAGTCATCTTCTACTTTGCACAACTGCTTTTGTCAAGTTGGCCATGAATAAAATAGGCATGCCTTGGCCCACTTCCTCAAGCTACTTATTAAAAAACAAATGCGGCTTGGAGCTCTCTGCAAGCTCAATTGTTGATCTCTATGCTACCTTTGTATTTGTCGCTCACTGAAAAGTTGGTGATGGGGTAGAAAGTGGTCATGGAGTGGTCATTCCCTGTAAGACCGACAAGGTTCCCTATACAACGACCTTGTTGTTTTGATACATATGAGGGACCTGTCTACTTGGCAAGTTCATAATCAATGTACACTTTCCTTCATTTCATTTGAAGAAGGGCCCTTTGCCACGAAGAAGGCACGCATGCATGCCGCATGCCTTTCTTTCCGTGAATGCTGTTTGAATGCTCTCTTCAGCATCATGAGGATCTAATTTGGAGGACACCATGCTAGTTTTTCTGGATCATGCATCACAACCTTTTTCAAGAGCACATGGGAACTCTACTCGAGAATTTGTTGTAGGTTGAATCAATAGTGGTCATCAATATTGTGAACACAAAGTTGGGATAAAAAAACTCTTCAATTATGCAACTGAAGGGCAGAGATTACCAAATTAAACAATTCAAAATGAGGCACAATTTTGAAGCTAATCTAGGAGACACGAGCTATATAGTCATGAAAAATGAGAGAGAGAGAGAGAGAGAGAGAGAGAGAGAGAGAGAGAGAACTTATTGGTGGTATGAAGGTGCACGCAAGGTTGCGAAACTTTTTGTGTTCAGTTTATGCCTCCTTCCTCTCATGGCTTGCTCACATTCATGCTAAGTAGGTTGTGTCCTACTATCCGTAGAATTTCTCTCTCGGTCTTTCTTTCATAGTTTCAAGGAATGGCCATTTTCAGGTCTCTATTCCCCGTTCCCATTCCATAGAGTTTCTCCCTCGGTCTTTCTTTCATAACTACAAGGAATGACCATTTTCAGGTTTTTGTTCTCCGTTCCCATTCCAACTTCTTGTTCTATGGTTTAGACATGAGTATTCATAACAAGGAATGGCATTTCATACCCATTGTTGTTCCTTCCCCATTCTTATTTCCTAGTCGAGGTGACCATTCTTTCTTTCTGACTTCTTACACCACAAATGGGATGAAACTATATTTAGCATGAATTGATCTATACTATCTATAATGGGGGGAGGGATTCCGCCCCCCCCCCCCCTTTGCCACTCGTCAATAGCAGCTTCATCCTACGGGTGTGGCCTGCAAGTATGGGCGCACAACGATCAGAGCGAGAGAGAGGCAGCCTGCACGAAAATCAAGAGAGAGGCGGGTGGAGCCCGTCAGCTACACTAGTATAGTTTAGAAATTGAGGATAAATTGATGTGATGGAAAAGTGGAGATGACAAGGAGCAATGTTGTAGAGAAGCAACAACGAACATGATCATGATCAAATGACATTCACCTCACAAGGGGTGCTATGTTCTCAGTGAGGCGTGGGCCTTGGGGTCTACATATATGACCGAGAGAGAGAGCGAGAGAGAGAGAGAGAGAGAGCTTCTGTGCCCATGGCTCCATTGCCTGCATCTGAGATTTGATGTGCGCGCGCGCATATGTGTGTGTGTGTGTGTGTGTGTGTGAGAGAGAGAGAGAGAGAGAGAGAGAGAGAGAGAGAGAGGCTTTTGAGAAATGGATTCAGCACCAACGGCCATCGACTCCCGATGCTCAGCCCGCTTCTGAGTCCGTTGAAAAGTATCCCGTTAATTTTCAACAGTAGATACTGGATGGCTTGGCGTTGGCGGCAGGTGGGAGTTGAAAACAACTGCCCAGTCCGGTAGCATGCAGAGGTGAGGGCTGGGTCTGTAGCTGGGTTTGTGAGGAGGTTGTGGGAGGCTGCAATGACGAGCCTTTGTGTTGAGTGCAGCGGTAACCTTGATCGACCCTTCTCTGCTGAGAGCATGGTCACGTGAGGCTTAGTTATCTAAGCCAACTATGCCAAGACAGAGCATTAAATGAATAACTAAGCCTCTTGCTTGGTCATGGGATGCTTATTTTATTCATTCATTCTCTCAACTAAGCCTTGAACTTCACAACTATGCCAAAATCGGCATAGTTACAAAGGTGGACATAAGTATTCATTCAATACTCCTTTTTGCGTGTGATCAAGAAAGAGGCTTAGTTATTTCTTCAAATAATTGATAACTAAGCCTCGCGTGACCATAGCCTAAACACTCTGTCGTCTGTACATGGATACGGAGTGCTGTCGTTGCAGCTAAGGTAGAGACATTTATGTGATAAAAGGGGCAATCTTAAGCTCTTGGCGTAGCATTGGGTAAGAACTTACAGTTCTAGGTTTTGATGGGTTGTGAGAATGAGTGCATGTCCTCTAAATCATTTTCCCTCTAGCCTTCATTCTTTGTTGCAGTTTGGAAAAAAATCATTTTTTCATTTGCTACTGTAGGTGATCCTTAGTTAAAGCTCCACTCTCATGCTCACCTTCCTTTCTCCAATCAGATGTGTAACACGTCGACTCACATTGAGACACAAAATTCTCCAAGCTTTGTTGTAGGTAGGGCATTTAGAGTTTTCCTATGTGAGCAAGAACTAGAGAGCATGCACAACACAGCAACGACGCACTTCTAGACCAACATCTCGACAGGGATTAGCTACTTGAGCAGCTTCTTGATGTCACTCATTCGTCGCTACATTGCATGGCTTCCCCGAAACCTCAAGTACAAGCCATGCCATCTCAAGGACTTCTACTGTATATTCATGCTTCTGCAAGTCGCCAATTTTTGGAACTTACATAAGTTATTGCCTCGTTAATAACGACATTTCCCGTTTGTATTATGTGGTTGCATGCTAGCCCGTTAATGTTGTTGCGGCTCATTGTTGGGCTCCATAATCAAAGGCCAGCTGAATGTTGGAGAAGCCACCTTTGCCGTGGCCTCACCATGTATGGAGCAAGACGAGAGAGGAGCAAGTGTAGGGTGCATGGACGCAGCAGCCATCCTCACCATGGTGAGATCATCTCTCAATTAGCTATAATATTAAATTGGCAACTGGCTACGAGAGAGAGAGAGAGAGAGAGAGAGAGAGAGAGAGAGAGAGAGAGAGGGGGGTGAAAGAATGAATAGGTGGTCCAAAAAGGGTTGTCTTGGACACTCCTTTTTAAAGAAGTTTTGGGGAACTTTTGAGTCTACATTTGATTTTTGGGGGAAGAAACTCAATGATGAGTAATGAAGATGGGGGGAATTTTTAAAAAAAGAGGGGTATGCATTTTTTATTGCCCCCGGTAGTTCTTGGACGTACTGGACATACAAGCACCCCTTGTGTCTCCTTCTCTGCATGGGCACAAATCATACAGGTTTAGGGTTTTTGCATAGAGCAGAGCGTCTTTCTCTCCTTCTCTGTGCGGTGTTTCTACATCGCATTCCCTTTCTTTCCTCTGCGCGCGGTTCTCTGTTGTGTGTGCTTCATTCTGTGTGTGTATGTGTGTGTGTGTGTGAGTGTGTGTGTCTGTGTCTGCAACATGTTTGGTCTTGTTGATGCCTGAGCTCTGCATGATGTATGTTCATGCGTTGATCCGGCTCCGTGCCCACCAGTACACAGTTAGAGCAGAGTTTCCTGAGCAGTTCACAGGCTGCTTACGTGACTACTGGGTGGCGGCAAAAAAAAGCGAACAAAGAGAGAGGCAAAGGAAACAGACTTTTCGTGCTGATAAGCGGAAGGATGTCCAGCTCAATGAGAAGCATTAGGAGAAAGTTACACTCACTTTTGGGCCTTTCAGTTCTAGAGAGAGAGTGGCGCTCGACCAATGAGGAAGAGGCTAACGTTACATTGAAAATCAACATTTTGGAGTCAAGCTCTTTTTAGAAAAAGGGACGAAATATTATTTATGTTCATCAAATTGCACAATTTCATGCTTTCAAGGCATAAATTCCGT
This sequence comes from Adiantum capillus-veneris, assembly GCF_014529385.1. Lineage (NCBI taxonomy): Eukaryota > Viridiplantae > Streptophyta > Polypodiopsida > Polypodiales > Pteridaceae > Adiantum > Adiantum capillus-veneris. Next base: position 71,729,040 of record NC_140938.1, on the reverse strand, counting down.
AAGTCGTACTAACTCTGTACCGAGGAATTTTAGAACTTTCATTGAAGAATCTATCTAGTATCTTTGTTCCCGCCCAAATATGACTTTGAGTAGCTCTACTTCCCTTTCAAAACTTCTTTCCTTTTTCATATTTACGCTAACCTTTCTGTGTATTCTACTGCACACCGTGACTACTTCTCGAAGGCCTAGCACTACCATTGACTCTGTTAGCATTTTTAACACTTAACTAGACAGATTTACTCAACTAGAGAGCATAGTTGGCATAGTAGCTTTCCATGCATTTATTGGTGAGCAAATGTACCGAGGAAGACAACACAAGAAACTTGCAGATAATGGAATTTTCTTTTATGATATGTGGAACCGAGAACTTCCATTGGTTGGGGTCGTGTAGCTCCTTTGTCACTTCCATCCTTTGACCGGAAGGATTGGTCCTTGCCAGCTTCGCAAACTAGTGAAAGCTTTGTAAATAAGTTATTTCAGAATATACAAAAGTCCCTCAAGTATTCAATTGCCACAAAAATAGTTCAGCTCGCACTATTTATGCCTCTTAAAGTGTTTGTAGATTTTTTCTTCGATGAGCAAATAAGAACTACCGCAACAATGTTCATTTGCAAGTATGAGAGCTGTTTGGACTTTTTAGATGATAATTGGGATAGGAAACAATCACAGAGCAAAATCTGTATTTTGTAAAAGAAGTCCATAATTTGCAAGTTCATTATAAGCGCTCAAAATTTCTTAGTGTCATTTTACTATATTAGATATCATCTTCTTAGTGGGCAGCTTATTCCACTCGCCCAAAATACAGAGAATAGCCTCGAGAACAAACCTTTATCAATGGAGCTCTACTTTCGAGACAACCTACTTACTCTGATGGAGACAATGTCAAGCACAACTCTTGCACAGCTCAGGGTAGATCTTACATATGAAGAACTTCCACTTTTGCCGGAATTGTATGCATTCAGTCTTAACAATAGAAAGGTGCTTACTAAATGGATGAATTTTGATTGTCTTTAATACATTAAGACAAAATCTAACTTTTTCTTCTTTTCAGATTCCAAGACGCAAGGAGAAAACAACATTGTGCAAGGAGTCACTCACAAATACACTTCACTTAATTGCTTTCACCGGAAGATAGGTCACATACCTTGTGCACGCAAAGAGCTTTGATGCCATGCAAACCATGATGTACTCTTCAAAATGACTAATGCAGAGACATTTTGTGGCATTCAAACAATGTTTCAAAAATGTACATTTTCATTGTCTCAAAACTTTACATATTGTGTTGTTTCTGTCAAGATTTATACAAGTAAATTGCTCCCTTTCCCTACTACTGTCCTCTCCCCCAGTTTGTGCAACTCGTCCCCTGTCCTCTCCCCCGGTTGCTGCCACTGGTCCCCTGCCCTCTGCTCCGGTTGCTCCTACTTCTGCGTCTGGGGACGTTGGTCTCGGGCATCCTTTCGTGTCGCTCGAAATCATGGGCCTCTTCCATGGCTTCCCACGCAACTTGCACCTGTGAAGCTTCCCTCTGTTCTTGCTCTTGCCGTCGACGTGTAGCCCATTCCTCTACTTCTGTGGTGTCTGCATAATATTGATTTATTGCTTCTTGCATATTTTGAACGTCTCCTCTCTTGTGCATCTGTTTACCGAGATTATAATATGTTGGATGGCCATTACAGAAAAATATCGCACATCGTTGGGGGTGTAGTTATGTAATTGAAGTTCCTGTAAAGGCGTGATACAAACGTTTGTTGCTTCATACAAACATTGCAGCAAACAATGAAACAACACGATTACTTACGTTCGGTACATCCATAATTTGACTGAGGAGCAACAGGGCATTCAAACAAGTTCGCCAGCCACAGCTATAGTCATCAATCTGCGTAGGCACGGTTACCCGTTCGTGTCGGATGGTATTTCCTGATCATGTTCTAACAAAACATGCTCTACACAGCATACAAGTTTTTTCGCGGCACTACATACATAACCACTTGAGTCAGCAACACATTACAAAGAGACACTACTTCCAAATGTACCCAGATGGGCCTTACGTTTTTACACGACTGTGAAACACCCTGATTTGCCTAGAGTTTGCGTAGTAAACAATCTTAGCTTCCATGTCAAATAACATCAGACTCCAATGAGCACTACAAAGACACCATCAAAGATGAGGAGAAAGATTCTAAATGCAACATGGTTTTTACAAGGCAAGAAAAAACTTACAATTGATTGTATGCAGTGACCAGAAAGCGCTCTAGATCAAAGTTGACTCTGCTAAACCAGTTCATCAGACTCAAAAAGGAAACTGAGTTGTTCTACAGCATAGGCGATATCCGTGGATCTATTACGTATACTTTTTTCTGAACCTCAGGGGGCAGAAGTGAGACAGCGTGCCTAACATGAATCAATGGCAGAGATTAGACTTAAGTTATTTCAGCAGGCTGTCACTGCCACAAACCTATGAGTCAATACCGAGTGAGTGGGGTAGCTACCGAATTCCATAAGCCACTGACTCGCTTGGTATTGACCCATGTCTTAATGGTAGTGAACCATTTAATGAATCAAGCGGGACTTATAAATAAAAACTTGACGACTGCCGCGAAGACATGGGTAAATACCGAGCGAGTAGTACCACTATCTAGTTCCATAAGCCATTGTCTCGCTTTGTATTGACCCATGTATCGGTAGAGACCCATTTAACACTAGAATGGTAACCTAACAGGACATAAAAGTGTCCTTTCAGGGTTTTGGAAAAAATTTCCAAAACCATAGTAGATCCACTCATTTTGAAAAATCCTTTCATGAGCTTATAGTTCAATAACTACTACATATGGAAAAAATGAGAAACTTGTAATTTTTCTCATCCCTTGGTTACTACAAGCCTCCAAAGTTCATGGACGAGTGCATTTTGCGCAAAACAGCAATTTCTTACGGTTGATTGCATATAAGTAAGAGTGAAGATTTTTGTAGGACATGAGATAAAATGCCCCATTAACTTCAATGGGTTGGTGAGCAAAACATATGGTTGCTTTTAGCTCACTAAATTTTTTTTGGGCAAAAAAATAGGTACAATTTTGCCATTCTACAGACCTATCATCAAAGTTTCTATAGTCACGCTCAATACAGATACTATATACATGTTTTCTTAGTTCCCTTTGGGCCTCTAGATTCAAAAGGAGCCATGGAGCATATCAAAAGGATAATGGATCTCTTACAATTGGAACCTTGGGGGCAATGATAAAGTGCTAAATACAGCAAACATGAAAAAACTCGGTTTAGCATTATGACCTCTAGAAACCCCTAGAAACTACTCAATATCTAGCCAAGTTTGTAGTCTATCACTAGATATGGTCACTACCTACAAAATACACACAATTGGCCTAAGAAACTAGCAATATTGAGAAAGTTATACTTGCTACTCTAAAATGTATTGTATTCTTCAGCAATCAAAAAACTCAACAATCATCATATACTATGCTATATAGCATATTAGGTCCCCCAAAACTTAAGGAAGATTAGCTTTATGTTATACATTACACTTACACAATCAAAATTGAATTTGGATATCAAGAAAGCCACCAAAAAAATCATAAAAGTGCTAATTTTGTCCAAAAAACTGGATTATGCAATTCTCGTAAATTGGTCATAACTTTCAATTTTAACACTTAGCTCTCCCTACAAGCATCAAAACATGTTGAGAACTATGAAGGCCTAACCTCTAGCCATATAAACCTCACAAACATGAAGTTTAGAGTGGTATAGTTGCCAAAAATTGAAAAAAAGCCAAAAACAGGACTCGTTTTTTCACATAGTTTAGTTTCAAAAATGTTGTGCAAGAGTAAAGTTAATGGTGAGATCGATACTCAAAAAAAAATGCTAAGTTTTTTTCAGCTCATAAGGCAACTTTGTGGATATATAGCACCTAGAAATTCATTTTCATACTCTTGAAATAATTCAAGCAAAATGGTCACTTAACAGGACATAAAAGTGTCCTGTTACCATTCTAGTGTTAATGAACCAACCATGACTTTTAAAGAGCATGAGAATTACCACAAAGTAATGTTGATGACCTCATTCGTTGCGTTGGAGTTGGTGAAACTGCGCATTCACAGGAAGTCTTGTTGATCCAGGTTGAAAATGCACGCCTCCTCTGACCTTCCAGGCACCAGTATCTATGCATGCAGAGGCGCTGCACTGAGCAGAACTTACAACTTCTCTTCGTTCTCTTCATTGATTTTCTCTAAAATAATTGACTCATCTGATACGTTGGATGGCCCTTGTGATGCACAACCTTGCCCTTGCCTTTCCCTTGCCCTTGCCTTTCTTGAGCTGGCTCCCTGGCTGCCTCAGGCTCCTCCCTAACAACCGTAGGGTCCTCCCTAACAGGCACAGGCTCCGAATCATTTTCCTTCAATATTGGTTCCTCCATAAATGCCTCAGGGTCCACCCTGGCCTGCTCTTGCCCCTCACCAGCCCTTACTAGTTGCGGATCCTCCATGACTTGCTCATTTTGGTGTCTAGTTGGCTCCTCCATAACTGTCTCTGTTTCTTCCATGACTGCCTCGGGGTCCACTCTGGCTTGCTCATGCCCCTCTGCAGCTATCTCAGCCTACCCATCTGTGTCATTTCTCTCGATCCGTGATCGGGTCCTTCTGCTGTTTGTTTCAGCCCTAGACGGTGTGAGCGGGATGAAAACACACACAGTGCCTCTATAACGACCCGACACACACTCTTGGAAGGATATACACACACACTATGGGGCACCACTCGGCTTACACAACACACCTGGCCGAGACAGGAAACACACCTCTGGAGTGAGAGGAGAGAGACTATCCACTTGCCCACTCCACACAGACACACACACACACACACACCTAAAAAACTCAGCTCAAAAGAGGAGAATTTCTGATGTTTAGATACAATTGAGCTTGGGCCAACACCAATGGGGCAAATAGCTCACACAATATGGGTAAAAGAAACCAGATACAATCACAAACTGGAGCAGAAACTTCGCTCATAGGAGGAACTTACACAAAAAAACAGCAGGAAAAGAGTGAGGAATTTGGAAAAATGGACAGTGCTATCGCGTCCGGAACGGCCCAAAACCCCAGTCTACAATGTCAAGTGCTCAAATCCGACCTCGGATGAGCAGTTTACGGCCAAAACAGGCTCCAAAATGAGCAAAAACACACCTGCGGCTGTTCCTCCTCTCTTCTCCACTTTTTTTTTGGTCTTCTCTCTGTTTTTTCAGTTCCCACACTTAGCTTTTTTATTTGGGCACCCTTGGCCTTTTAGATGACCTCAAACGGACCCCGAACAGGCCAAAAACTGACCTCGCAGTGCATAGTTGTCACCTTTTTGCATCATTCGCACACCTGGCACTCAGCTTTTTTCCAATAATGCATCTCACCACCACGTGAAGTGGCCCCAAAAAGTGGTCCTAATGATGACCTTTCTGCATAACTCTCACAAGAAAACACCCAGGTTGTGTCCGTCCTCATCCGCGTGCAAATATTGACCTCGCTCGCCCTCCTGACGCCACTAGATGCCATCTGACGCACCTGCTGACCTCATGTCGTCGGCCCGCGGATAGCTTCCTCGAGAAGTTTTACGCACTACCAACTCCTCCTTATTGTAGAAAAAACACACTAGTACTGATAATAGTGAAAATCGTTGCACTATGTACACCCTGTCCTACCTGTACACACGTGGGCCCCACGTAACCACCTGGCTATGGAAATTGGGCAATCCTTTATTTGATGCACCATGCATGTATATGTACATATGCGCAATCCCTTGCTCCAAAAAACTCCTGACATAATTTGCCCATCCCCTAGCCTGCTAGATCATTCATGATCAGCAGCAGCAAAGAGAGATATGAGACTCGCCGCATCACAGGTCTCCTCATCCTTCACCAACTTTGCTTGTTCCACAGACAGCTCATCTTGCTCCACCATCATCAATCTAGCATGATACAATTTAAGACGCAATCCATTTACCCTTGACTTATGTAGAACACCATCCAGGTTAGCCAGCTGATATGTGCCATTTGGAAAACACTCTACTACCTTGAAAGGGCCTTCCCACTTAATTTGAAACTTCTTTTGGAAGGTGTTGTCCAGCTTACTGTTGTAGCGCAAAACCAAGTCATGTTTCTTGATACCTTACTTTTGACCTTTTCATTTATCTTTGTCAAAGCCTTATCCTGCATCTGCCCATAATGCTCCAATGTGCTCATCCTATCCAACTGGAGCTCTTGTAACTGCAAGAGCCTCTCTTTGAATGCATCACTAGGCGGCCCAAGCAACTTCTCTAACATCTTGACCGCAGGCAGCTCTACCTCCACAGGCAATAGTGCTTCCTTTCCATACACCAAATGAAATGGAGTAAACCCAGTACCTGTCTTCACCGAAGTACGGTAAGCCCATAATGCACTAGGCAATTCCAAATCCCAATTCTTTCCTTGGTGCTCTGTCACTTTAGAAAGAATTTGTACCAACTCACCATTGAATCTTTCATTTAAGCCATTACACTGCGGGTAATAAGGAGTGGTATGCTGGTGCCTAATCTTCATCTTCGTGCATAAGAAGTCTAGCAGTTTAGCTCTAAATCCTGGCCCCTTATCTGAAAGTAGCTCTAATGGCACCCCAAACTTGCAACATATTTCATCATACACAAATTTTGCCACATCCTTTGCAGTGATCTGTTTTACTGCTATAGCCTCTGCCCATCTAGAGAGATAGTCCACTGCCGTCAAGATATAGCTTTTGCCCCTGCTTGTGATAGGTAACGGGCCTATTGCATCAATCCCCCACTTTTCAAACACATCAAACACCATAATGGTTTTTCGTAGCTCTGGCTTCAACACTCTCTTCCCAAATGCTTGACACCTATTGCAAGACCTACACCAATGGTGAACATCCTTGTGCAAACTAGGCCATACATACCCCTCTTGCAAAATCTTATGCAAGGTGATCTTTAGAGCAAAATGGCCACCACATGCACCTTCATGATTCTCTTCCAACACTCTGTAAAGCTCCTCCCGCCAAGGTACACGTCTCAACACGAGATCAGCCCCTTTCATGTATAAGACATCACCAATCAATTTGTACCTGTATGCTCTACACACAAAGCCATACTTCTTAGACTTCTGAATCTCCTTTGGAATGATTCCTGTTAGCAAAAACTCCTCTTCTTGAGCCAAACTTTCTCGGCCATGATAAAGAGGTAAAGTGGTCCTCAACACAAATAGCTCCCCAATCATGCCTTGAGCTGCTTCATGTGCCTCTCCATTTAGAGCACGTTCAATGTGTCTGATGCTCCATGCTTCAAACTTTTTTAATAGGCCTTTAATTCTGAAGCACATTTCCTTCAATGAGGTGTTCTTGCTCTTCCACACACCCAACACTTGCTTCACCACTAACAAGGCATCACCTTTTATGCCTAACCTTCAAACCCCATGCTTCAAACAAATGTGTAATCCGGCTTCCAATGTAGCATATTCAACCTCATTGTTACTATGCGCATCCAATTTGAACCCTCTCTTGCATACTAGCTTCCCCTCTGGATCATAAAGTGCTATACCCCCTGAAGCTGCATCATGGCTCTTTCTGTATGAACCATCAAAGAACAACACATGTGCATTGCTGATCTGTGGCACTTCTTCAACTACCTTTCTCACCACCTCTTCCTTAACAATAAGGGGATTCTCCTTATAGGTCAACAAATCAGCTAGGGTAGCCCTTGTACTATCTTCCACTAGAAAAGAGAACTCAAACTCTTGCAGCTCAATTACCCATTTCTTCACCACATTTGACATGTTAATACCATTAATTAACTGTGGCAAAAAGGCATAACTCGTCAAGAAAACAAAAGGCCGTGGTAGCAAGTAATGACGAAATCGTCGACAAGCAAATATTACACTGGCCATCACTAGCTCTACTTCCGATAACTTTCTCTCCGCTACCAACTTCACTCGGCTTGCACAATACACTGGCCTCATATAATGGTTGGCCTTCCCCTTTTGCAATAGCATGGCTCCAATGGCATCATCCCCTACTGATGGATTTACATAAAAAACTTTCTCCCAATCAGGAGTCTGCATGGCTGACAACCCCCCTAACACCTCTTTCACCTCTTGAAACACTTCTTCACACTTGTCATCCCATTGCAATGGATCATGCTTTGCCACTTGCTTTAATGGATAAAGAAACTGCGAAGACAATGGAATAAACCGTGCCATGTACTTCACTTTGTGTATAAAGGTTGCCAATTGCTTCGTACTCATAGGTGATGGAAGAAGAATAATAGACTTCACCTTATCTGGATCAGCCTCAATGCCATTTTCTGACACCATATGGCCCAATAACTTCACCCTTGGCTATGCTAGATGACATTTCTTTGGATTTAGTTGTCCTCCACATTCATCATATCGAGCCAATACCATCTGCACCTTCTCATGGTGATCAGCCCTACTGCTATAGACACAGAAGTCATCCATAAAAGCTTTAACACAACTACCAATGAATGGGTCCAACACCCAATTTGCTCTCTCTTGATAGAAGGAAGGTCCATTTGACAACCCAAATGGCAATACTGTGTAGCAATAGCAACCCCATGGCGTAATAAAATTTGTCTTTGTGCGGTCTTTAAGAGAAATCTTCAATTGAAAATAGCCTGAAAAACCATCACACACACTGTACCTCTCATAACCTTCCACTGAATCCAAGATCTGATCGATGAATGGAAGAGGATATGGGTTCTTCTTAGTGGCTGTGTTTAAGGGCTTAAAATCTACACAAATCCTCCACTTCCCATCCTTCTTTGGACTGACTACTACTGGACTCACCAATTCTGTGGTCTCCACAGGGACTATGAACCCTGCCTTCAACAACTTGTCCACCTCTTCTCGCAAGGCTTCCATTTTCTCTTGACCCATCCTTCTTAGCGTTTGCCGCACTGGCTTAGCACCTTCTTTCAGCTCTATATGCATCTCTTCACCCTTGAACCCTCTGATCTCTTCATATGAAGTAATGAACAAATCAAGAAAACTAGCCAGCATGTTCAAATATATATCCTTCTCCATAGTTGAGAGGTCTCCACTGATCATTTGTGTCATCAATTCCTGCTTCTTTGACAACTCAACCTTGGTTTGCATCAGCCCTTCAATCACTTCATAAGGCCCTTCACTTTCATCTTCAACCTCATTCGCAAATGCAACTAAACCAACTCCTGGATTTCTTTGTCCATCAAAAGAAATGCAACATCAGCATCCTCATCACTGCTGGTAGTGCTATCATTGTCCTCATCCGTCACCGTGGAAGATTCTTCATCACTAGACTCATCCTCATCTTCATAAAGCTCCTCTAATCGTTTCCTTGTGTCCATATTATAAAGCTTCTTGGTACGTGTCTTTCCATAGAGGCTAATCGTACCATGTCGCCAATCTTGAACAACTCCCAATGCACGTAACCATGGTCTGCCCAGTATAATAGGATATGCTCCCAACCCTGCTGGCATCACATGAAAATCAACCACTGCCTTTGCATCATATGTCTCCACTTCTAAGCTCTTTACAACACCCAAGCATTTTACTTTTTGATGGTTTGCCAATCTGATCCGAAAACCTGACACCCCAGCCACTGTGAGACCCATCTTCTCAACGCATGAGTGTGTTATGACGCATATTTGGGCTCCGCCATCCACATAACCTTGTCCCAAATTTTTCCTTTTATGCCACACATCTACTATTGGACAAATGTTTGGTAGCTCGTCCATTGCCAACACCTTCACTGAACCTCTCTCTGGCTCTTTTTCCATTGGGCTAACCATCCTCTTCCACTGTCGCTTTAGCTTAGGCACCATCTCTATAAGCTGCCCAAAAGTAACATCTGCCTTCCTGCTCGTCAGATCCTCCTTCAAGTCATAGCTTAATTGCCCATCCCCTAGTGGAAAATCTGAAACATGAAACTTTCGACGAGCTCTCCTTTTCCTCTTGGCCTTGACATCCTCGCCTTCATGGCTCTTTCCTTTCTTCTTACTAGGACCTGGGGCACTTCTTCCTTCCTTATCCTCTGTGGTCCTCTTCCCAATAGGCATCACTAATGTATCCTCTAGCTTTGATGCCTTCTCCAAGGTGACTACACTTAGCACTTTTGTCTTTCCCTTTTCCTCCTGGGTCAGTCCACTGGTTCCTTCGTCTCCCTTAATTTCGATGCCATAATCATTTGACCTAGTTAGCACCTGTCTTGGCAATGGATACATGTCTCCCCCCATCCTTGGTGGCTTATCACATTGCGGACTGATGTGACCCAACTCTCCACAATTATAACATGTGGGCGTCTGCCTCCAAAACCTACCATTGCTTTGTCCAACACCATTCCTAGGCCTTTCTTCACCTCCTGGCTGATTTGCAAACCTCCCTCGACCTCGATTATTTCCCACTTGACCTAGCATGTTTAGGCTGAGATTCTTCATCAAATCAACCACTTGTCTCATGTATTGCCTTAGGCCATCATCTTGCACTGCTGTAGTGACCATTGCTGGCATAACCTGAGTAGTAACAGGAACCACTGGTTCATGATGAACCCCTGAAATTTAGGCTGAAATTTAGACCTCATGGGCAAATACTCCACCCCTAACTGGCTTATTTTCCTCAGCTTCCACTCTTTGTTCCTTGCTACCTCTAGTGCATCTTCATATGTCCTAGGCTTCTTTAGCTCCACTCTCCAACGTATATTCTCCCAAAGACCAGCCAAGAACCTGTCCTTCTTCATCATGTCAGGCGGGGTACCTGTGGTGCTAAAGCCTTGCACATTCGCTCCCATGCCAATGAAAACTTACGTATGTACGCATCTACTGGCTCACCTTCCTTTTGCACCAAAGCCTGTACTTCTTGCCACACCTTGTCAAGATCTTCTATCTTCACAAACTCCACTTCCAACCCATGTCGTAGATTGTCCCAACTCAACCTTACAGGTGGATCAGCCACACGCAAATCCTCTTCAAATGCTTTAGACCAAACTCGTGCATCACTCTTCAAACAAATTTGGAGAAGGCGTAACATTTGCGTAGGGTCATGAATCTGGTTGCTAATGCAGGCAACCTCCATCTTTTCCAAAAATTCTTCCACATCTTCATCACTTCTTCCATGAAACTCCGGATAAGAGAAAGCCATGGCTACCCAAATTATGATGCTTTGAGAACCCCTTCGAACACAAGTGCAAGAACCCAAAACTTTTCACTACCCAATCCCCAGAAACTTCAATGGAGCTCAACTTTAGATAAGGACAAACACATGCACATCAAATGAGTTTTCATAGTTAATCATCGGAATGACAACAAGCAAAGGACATTCCAGGATCTCTCTCAATCTTCTTGGCCCAAACATAAAGACTATGCGCTGCTGGAAAAAGATCTTCCTGGAGACATGAACATTAATCTGAATTCTTTGAGTTCAATGAAAAGGAGTGAATTGAGGGCCATTTTGATCATCCATTAAATCCAACCATGAAGCTCCCAAGAAGGCACACCTGACTCAACCTCTGATTTTGCCAAAATTTCAGCAGCATAACAGCATAAATGGCTCAAAATACCAAAAAACCAGCCATCATAACTCGGGAAAATTTTGACAGAGTTTCCTCAGAAGTAGAGCAGTAGGAACCCAAAATATAGACTGTCTATGTATGCATAAACTGTCAACAATAGAACCGGAGCATCAAGTAGGACTCATTAGTACATAGCCTATGGCGAGGTCACAAAAAGGGTGCTCCAGCTACCTGTATCACTGAAAGGATCTCTACATTTGAGAATCCCCCAGCTCAATAAAAACCTCACGCTATCGACCCTCACACGAAGGCTAATGCAAATCGCGTATAGTCAAGTCTCAAAAATGACTATCTTCCAGACCAAGTCTCAGAAATGGTTGGGACTGCCAAATACAACCAAGTATGGCTCCACAAGTGCGTACAATGGCAGTTTCCACAAGTAACGTACAATCCAGCAGACAATGCGCTCAAATAGGGGCCAAGTGATGCATTCCCACAACAACTGCAAGTGACACCACTGCTAGTATATCACTGTACTCCAGCCACCTATACCTGTACCTGTCCCTGTAACGTGTAACCTGTAATCTGCAACCTACAACCTGTAATCCCCAATCTCGAAGCTCGAAGCAGAAGGTACTCGAAGAAGATCCTCAGTGGGGGCACCAAAAGAATGTGAGCGGGATGAAAACACACACACTGCCTCTATAACGACCCGACACACACTCTTGGAAGGATATACACACACACTATGGGGCACCACTCGGCTTACACAACACACCTGGCCGAGACAGGAAACACACCTCTGGAGTGAGAGGAGAGAGACTATCCACTTGCCCACTCCACACAGACACACACACACAGACACACCTAAAAAACTCAGCTCAAAAGAGGAGAATTTCTGATGTTTAGATACAATTGAGCTTGGGCCAACACCAATGGGGCAAATAGCTCACACAATATGGGTAAAAGAAACCAGATACAATCACAAACTGGAGCAGAAACTTCGCTCATAGGAGGAACTTACACAAAAAAACAGCAGGAAAAGAGTGAGGAATTTGGCAAAATGGACAGTGCCATCACGTCCGGAACGGCCCAAAACCCCAGTCTACAATGTCAAGTGCTCAAATCCGACCTCGGATGAGTAGTTTACGGCCAAAACAGGCTCCAAAATGAGCAAAAACACACCTGCGGCTGTTCCTCCTCTCTTCTCCACGTTTTTTCTAGTCTTCTCTCTGTTTTTTCAGTTCCCACACTTAGCTTTTTTAGTTGGGCACCCTTGGCCTTTTAGATGACCTCAAACGGACCCCGAACAGGCCAAAAACTGACCTCGCAGTGCATAGTTGTCACCTTTTTGCATCATTCGCACACCTGGCACTCAGCTTTTTTCCAATAATGCATCTCGCCACCACGTGAAGTGGCCCCAAAAAGTGGTCCTAATGATGACCTTTCTGCATAACTCTCACAAGAAAACACCCACGTTGTGTCCGTCCTCATCCGCGTGCAAATATTGACCTCGCTCGCCCTCCTGACGCCACTAGATGCCATCTGACGCACGTGCTGACCTCATGTCGTCGGCCCGCGGATAGCTTCCTCGAGAAGTTTTACGCACTACCAACTCCTCCTTATTGTAGAAAAAACACACTAGTACTGATAATAGTGAAAATCGTTGCACTATGTACACCCTGTCCTACCTATACACACGTGGGCCCCACGTAACCACCTGGCTATGGAAATTGGGCAATCCTTTATTTGATGCACCATGCATGTATATGTACATATGCGCAATCCCTTGCTCCAAAAAACTCCTGGCAACGGCTCTGTCTATCGTGCACGAGGATGGAGAGGGGGGATGTTGAGAATATCCATGGTTCTACTATCCCGAATAGGCACTGACTGAAGCAGCCTATCGTAGCGAAAACGTAGCCTCCAAAGAGTATCAAAATCCCGCGGCATGATAGTAATGCGGTGTGCATGGGCAGCCAGGATATATCCATTGCTGAAGAATTCAACAAGGTAGTCTTCTGCAATTTCTTGAAGGTAGAATAGTGCACTGTTGGCGCATCGCATGCCGACTCTCCACTGCTCGCAAATCTCTCGCACTACTCGTTGGAAAAGGAGATGTAGAATAGCAAATTGAATGTGTTGTTCTATCCTATGCAGCTCTTGTAGTACACCTCTGTGCGCCTCATATCGGCGTCTTCTTGCTTGAGAATTCAAATATTCACTTGTTGCCCTCCTAGGCGTGGCCTTTGCACGAGGCATCTCTACAAATATCATAACACAAAACGACATTTCATTTGTCAGCACAAGGGACTTAAGATTTCATAAAAGGTCAATACCAAGCGAACAGGTGCATCGGATAGAGTTTTCCTTCCCTTATTCGCTTGGTACTGACCTCAGAAAAGTGTAATAGCAGACATCACATATATTTTTTGAGGTCAGTACCAAGCGAACATGTGTATCGGAAAGAGTTTGCCTTCCCTTATTCGCTTGGTAGTGACCTCAGAAAATAGTACTAGCAGACATCACTTATATTTTATGAGGTCAGTACCAAGCAAACAGGTGCATCGGAAAGAGTTTTCCTTTTCTTATTCACTCGGTATTGACCTCAGAAAAGTGTAATAGCAGACATCACTTATATTTTTTGAGGTCAGTACCAAGCGAATAAGTGCATCGAAAAGAGTTTGCCTTTCCTTATTTGCTTGGTAGTGACCTCAGAAAATAGTAATAGCAGACATCACTTATATTTTTTGAGGTCAATACCAAGTGAACATGTCATAAAATCTAATATCTAACCAACCCAAATGATTTTCTCATATTAAATTGATCACTTAATGTGGGAGAATAAACGGGAACAAGTGTTAAGATATAGATATGTGCTTATAGATCTATCTCAACACGGGGCCAATGGTAAAGGGGCCCAAATGGGAGATGGTCTATCAAAGAGCAAGGCTAACCAATGGAGCATAAGACCTTAGGGTTAGCTTCATTGAAGACCTCCAATAATGTGTGTAAAAGTCCTTTGACCTTAGGTAGGCTAGGGCTAAGCTTGAGGTGGGAACCCGGCGCAAGCTCGAGGTGCTTGTCGTGCTTGAGGTGCTTGTCCTGCTTGAGGTGCTTGACTTACTCCATGCTTGAGGTGCTTGACTTGCCGCTTGATTAAGGTGCTTCAGGGCCTTGACATGCTTGCCTGAGATGCTTGTGGGAATACCCTCTAGTTCAAGTGCTTTGTCATGCTTGGTGAGTAAGGTGCTTGAACACCTAAAGTCAAAAGCATCCCTACAAGAGGGGGGGCGAGCCCTTTTCCTAGGGATTAGATAGAGAACACACACTCACACACACAAGGGAAGCCCCAACTTGAAGAGGCAGCAAGGACACATGTCAGGTCCCCACCCATGTTACCTTCATGTGTTGCTTGAAGCCTATTGGCTAAGCTTCAAAGGGGTCCAATGATAAATTAATTGAATTATCTAATTGTTTTTGCATTTATCAAGTCCTCTCTCTCAAAGGGGAAAGGGGGACACTTGTCCCAAGACTACACCTAATGCTAGAAATGGCCCAAGCTTGTGATTGGCTAGGCTTGGCAAGAGCCAATGAGCTTCAATTATGAGCTAGAAGGGGGGGTCGACCTAGCAAGGAAGGGGCTTGCTTGAGGGGTATACTCACCCACACACACTCACAAGCACTCTCATTGTGTGCTATGCAAAATGCAAGAGCTCCCTCTCCAAGCAAGTAGAGGTTGAGAGCCTACACCAACACTCTTGGCTATGGAGTGCAAATCCAACCAAGAGCCATGCTTCAATGCTTAGGCTTGCCATCTCCTTCTTCTTCATTACTATGCTATTATGTATGCTAGCAACAAGAGTATGATAAGTGAGGAACTAATTCTTTCTCCTACGAAATGTTTCTTCTTCCTCTTCCCTACCCTCATTCCCTGCTAGCTCTCTCCACCTTCGAAGGTGTTTGAGGTCATGGGACTGAGGCTTGGGATAGTTAAAGCTTTCTTCAAGTTTATGTTATGTTTGTGATGCATGAAGCTTTCCATCTTCATTGCATCACCTAGGTCACAAGGAACACAAAGACTGTATTGTAACAAGTCTCTCTTAATGGGAGAAATCATAATACAAATGTCTATTGGAGGGGGGACCGGCTCCACATAAATCCGGTCCTCAACTGTTGTCATGTTCTCTAAATTCTCTCTCTTGCAAAAGTATTGTTCATGCCAAGTTAACTAATTGCTATGATTATGTTGCCATCTTCAAATATGTTCACCCGTTATGCTCACAAAGTTATTTCTCGAAAGTACTCTCATTAATTTCCGCTACTCTCAAGTTAAATAGGCCAATTCCATTACATTGGTATCAGAGCCTTTGGTTTCTCTTTTCTTGCTTAAGAAGAGAGGTCCTTAAGTAGCCTATAAATGGTTGATGTTGTTAATTATAATAGGGTAAGTGGAACTGGGATCTATTATCGGTTTTGTTGAGCCCACTATGTGGGGGATGGTGCACACCTTGGGAGCTTTGGACTTAATAATGGAGTCTTTCTAGACTTGCCTACGGCTTTACCATTATTGAGCCATAAGAAGTCCGAAAGGAGATAACCCTTGGCAACTCTGCTATGTTAGACCTACTCCTCTACTCTCTATAATTAACCACTTTGAGCCGTGGGTGTAGATACTGAATAGCCGATTTTCAAAGGCTAAGAGGAGTGACAACTAAGGTTTTGAATTTCCAAAGCATACACTAAGTACATACATAAATTTTGTTAACATGGGTAACAATAATCAAGAGAGTAGAATGAACATTGATAACTTTGATTTTGCACATCAAGGTGCTAATGATGATGCTCCCATGTTTGTGAATTATCTCGTCACTAGGTTGCAGCAAGCTATGGGCAACCCTGCTTTGCAAGCCGAAGTTACTCAACAACTTCGTGCTTATGGAATTTCCCTTCCTCTCCAAGAGGAGAGAGAGATTAGGAGGCCTCTTGAAGAGACCCCCAAAAGAAGACTCTCTCCCATTCGAGAGGAGGAATCCAAAGAGAAAGAAAGCAATGAAAGTCTAAGTTCTTCTGAAGATGTGGCTCCATGAAGACGGCGGTCTAGACGATCGCCTACTCCTTCCAAGAGGAAAAGAGCAACCCATAGTCCTCCTCCTCATCACTCTGAAAGGCAAGAGAGGAAACAAAGGAAGAAAAGGGCTAGGAAGAGGTCACCCTCTTCTCCTTCTTCTTCACCTTCCTTCTCTTCTGATGAAAGTTATGGCTATTCTCCTAGAGAATACAAGAGGGGAGGACATCGCAAATCATTCCTAAATGGCGAAGGTCACAAAAGCTAATGAAGTTCAAGGAGGGAGGAAAGAGTATCTCTTTTCTCACCTATGATGGCACCTTTGGTGCTACCGACAAAGTGTTGGCCTTCATCCAGCAATTTGATGTGGCCTTTGGGGACGAGGGCTTCACAGAGTCCTCCAAGCTACGCCATGTAGCTATGCACTTCCAAAAATTAGCTCGTCAATGGTGGGCTAGCCTTCGTGGCAATGGAGAAGCCCCAAAGACATGGAAAACTCTACGAGTTTCCATCATGAAGTAATTTCTTCCAAGCGATACTAAAGATAAAGTTTTGACCGAATGGCATGGCTTGAAGCTTCTCTCCCATGAGTCTATCCACAAATATGTAGACAAGTTTTGGGATTTACATCTCAAGGCTACTGTCTTTCAAAAGATAGATTTTGCCAAGCAAAGGCAACAATTCTGTGCGGGATTACCTGAAGAGATGGCCGAATACATCAACTCTCAATGGCCTGCTACTATTACCGAAGTAATCCATCACACCATGGTTGCTTTACGCATCAATTTCCATCAAGGGGCTAGATGTAATGTCAAGCCCATGGAAAACAAAGACAAAAATGATGCAAAGGGGAAAACCAATGCTCAAAATAATTCCCAAGTCACTTCCAACAACAACAACAATCGGTCCAAGGAGAAGGGAGTTTACAAAGGTAAAAACAAACTCTCTCCTGAAGAGCTTGAAGCTTTTCGCAAGGACCATAATTGTTTCAAGTGTGGGGAGCAAGGACATGGCTATCGTTCCTGCCCCAAGAAGAATACTCGCAATGAGACTCCTAGGGCTTCCACCATCGAAGCTCCAAAAGAGGATGCTCATTGCAAAGGATCATCACTCTCCTATGCTTGGGGAAAGGTAAGAGAGATGATGCCTTCATCTTGTTGGACCTTGGCTCTACTCTCAACTTCATATCAATGGAGTTGGCCACCAAGTTGGGCATTCAATCTTTTGAGATGGGAGATATAGTAGTGGCCGATGCATCTTTCAAGGGACAACAAGCCTCCTTTACTCCCTTGATTGGGAAGTTGAGGCTTCATGTCCAAAGCTATGTCGACAAAGAAGACTTCTTCATCTCTCCTCTCCAACATGAGGATGTTATCCTAGGGGCACCATGGTTTGATCGCATGGCTGCCAACATGAAGTTCCCTGAAAGAAAAATCTACTTCACCTACAGGGGAAAGAACATGTATATAGATGCTAGTGAGCGTGGTCGCACTATTCCACTTGTAAATCCTCTTGCTTTTGATAAGTCAATGAAGAGCTCAGTTTCTGCGTACATGATTTTTGTCAAAGAGTCTCTAAAAGATACTAATGTTTCATCAAATGTAAATAATGGGAATCAAGAAGAGTTAGACCTGTCTAATTTTCTAAAAGGATTCCAAGATGTGTTCATCGATGATATCCCTATGGACTTACCTCCAAAACGAGGGGATGATGACCATCGTATTGAGCTCCTTCCTGGAAGCTCACCACCTAACAAGCCTCCTTATCGAGTCTCACAAGCTCAACAAGAGGAGATCATGAGGCAAGTACAAGAGCTAGTAGACAAAGGGATGGTGAGGCCTAGTTCCTCTCCCTTTTGTTCCCCAATCCTTTTAGTGCAAAAGAAAGATGGTACATACCATATGTGTGTAGACTATCGAGCACTAAACCATATCACTATCAAAAACAGATTTCCCGTACCTCGGGTAGAAGATCTGTTTGATAAGCTACAAGGCTCTACCTACTTCAGTAGGATTGACCTTAAGAGTGGCTATCATCAAATAAGGATAGTGGATGAAGATATCTCAAAGACCGCGTTTCGCACAACGTTTGGTCTTTATGAATATCTAGTCATGCCTTTTGGCTTGACTAATGCACCAGCTACGTTCAATCGTTTGATGGAGACAATTTTTAGAGGCTCAATATTGATGAACGAGTCTTGGGAATTTATGAGAAAGAGCTTTTAGCTGTTCTACATGCCCTAGACACATGGAAGCACTACCTATTGGGGACTCCATTTATCCTACGAACCGACCACCAAAGTCTCAAGTATTTCATGACGCAAACCAAGCTTTCCGACAAACAAATGAGGTGGGAAAATTTTCTTTCGCAATTTAATTTCCATATTGCTCACATAGCTGGTAAGCACAATCAAGTAGCCGATGCACTTTCACGAGGACCAAAAGTTAATGCGGTGTCTATAGCTACTCACAATGATCTATCCTCTATGATAGATGAGTATGCTACTGACCCTAACTTTAGAGACATAATGTCAGCCCTTGCTTTGGGGAAGAAAGAGGAACCATTCACCTTGCAGGATGGTTATCTTCTCCACGGCAATAGGCTATGTGTTACCCATTCCCTTCGTGAGAAAGTTATGTATGAATCCCATGCTCCTCCATATGCGGGGCATAGAGGTATTCAACCTACTCTCCGAGGAGTAGAGACGTACTTCTATTGGCCTACCATGAAAGTGGACATACAAGAGTATGTATCAAAATGTGTAGTATGCCAAAAGACCAAGTACGATAGAGGGAAGCAACCTGGATTACTCCAACCATGACCTATTCCAAATTCACCATGGGAGAGTATATCCATAGATTTCATCTTTGGATTACCCAAGTCTATCCATGGGAATACAGGAATATGGACAATAGTCGACAGGTTTAGCAAGCAAGCACATTTTATTCATGTCAAAAAGACTATTAAGGCACATCAAATGGCAACTCTCTTCATATCTCAGATTTTCAAACACCATGGATTACCCACATCCATCGTGTCAGATAGAGATCCTAGAATGACCAGTAATTTTTGGAAAGGTCTCTTTGAAAATCTAGGAACAAGATTGAATTTCTCTTCGGCCTATCACCCACAAACGGATGGCCAAAGTGAGATAGCCAATCTTACGATACTCGATCTACTCAAGACGTATGTTACTGAAGTAGATCAACGCTCACAATGGGAAAAGTACTTACCTCTTGTAGAGTACTTACCTTTTGAGATCATTGAGGGAAGACCTAAAAGTCCCTTGCTACTCAAAGTACATGGGAAGATCTTCGCCGCCGATGAATATAGCCGTGACCTACAAGAATCTTTTCAAAAGATTAGGGAGGCTATATCCATCTCTCAACAAAGGCAAAAGTTGTTGCTGATAAGCACAGAAGAGCCTTAATGTTCAAAGAAAATGATTGGGTCTTACTCAAGTTTCCTAAGGCTCGATTAAGGCAAACAACGGGCAAAAATCCTACGGGCCATCAAAAGTATTATGCTAAACTAGCAAAAAGATACTATGGTCCTTTCCAAATCTTGAAACCCATCAATGAGACGGCTTATCAACTCAAGTTTCCCAACCATTGGCTTATACACAATGCCTTTCATGTAAGCCTACTTAAGCCCTACAAAGGAGATCCACCAACTGAACCAATTATTGAAGACCCTCCCGAAGTTGAAGACCAAGAAGAGGTGCTACAACCCGAAGCTGTCCTTCGGCATGAAGACAAGGTACTACGACATGGTAAGATTATCCGACGGTATCTTATTAAGTTCAAAAATTATCCTTTTGAAGATGCTAGATGGATGCAAGGAGTACAGCTTAAGGATAGTATGAACCTTGTCAATGCTTACAATGCTACATTAGAGTAAGAAAATGTACAAATTTCCTTTAAATGACTCATGTTTTTGTCTTATAAGACTAGTCCTCTTCTTACTTGTGCACAAATTTAACTAGTATGCATGCTTAGAATCATGTTTGTGATGACGACGTCTCTTAAACACCAAGTAGAATTTGTCACTCTACTTTGGGAGAATGCAATGGACTAAAGAGCAGACATGCTTGCAGCAGCTATGTCTCCCAAGCACCAAATGGATTAGTCATCCATCTTGGAAATATGTCGTAGGGTAAAAAAGGGATCCTCTACCCACTAAGTATGATTGACTAATGACTAAGACTTTATCTCTTCTACCTCATAGTCGAGGACAACTATGATTTCAAGAGAGAGGTAATGTCATAAAATCTAATATCTAACCAACCCAAATGATTTCCTCATATTAAATTGATCACTTAATGTGGGAGAATAAACGGGAACAAGTGTTAAGATATAGATATGTGCTTATAGATCTATCTCAACACGGGGCCAATGGTAAAGGGGCCCAAATGGGAGATGGTCTATCAAAGAGCAAGGCTAACCAACGGAGCATAAGACCTTAGGGTTAGCTTCATTGAAGACCTCCAATAATGTGTGTAAAAGTCCTTTGACCTTAGGTAGGCTAGGGCTGAGCTTGAGGTGGGAACCCGGCGCAAGCTCGAGGTGCTTGTCCTGCTTGAGGTGCTTGTCGTGCTTGAGGTGCTTGTCCTGCTTGAGGTGCTTGACTTACTCCATGCTTGAGGTGCTTGACTTGCCGCTTGATTAAGGTGCTTCAGGTGCCTTGACATGCTTGCCTGAGATGCTTGTGGGAATACCCCCTAGTTCAAGTGCTTTGTCATGCTTGGTGAGTAAGGTGCTTGAACACCTAAAGTCAAAAGCATCCCTACAAGAGGGGGGGCGAGCCCTTTTCCTAGGGATTAGATAGAGAACACACACTCACACACACAAGGGAAGCCCCAACTTGAAGAGGGAGTAAGGACACATGTCAGGTCCCTACCCATGTTACCTTCATGTGTTGCTTGAAGCCTATTGGTTAAGCTTCAAAGGGGTCCAATGATAAATTACTTGCATTAGCTAATTGTTTTTGCATTTATCAAGTCCTCTCTCTCAAAGGGGAAAGGGGGACACTTGTCCCAAGCCTACACCTAATGCTAGAAATGGCCCAAGCTTGTGATTGGCTAGGCTTGGCAAGAGCCAATGAGCTTCAATTATGAGCTAGAAGGGGGGGTCGACCTAGCAAGGAGGGGGCTTGCTTGAGGGGTATACTCACCCACACACACTCACAAGCACTCTCATTGTGTGCTATGCAAAATGCAAGAGCTCCCTCTCCAAGCAAGTAGAGGTTGAGAGCCTACACCAACACTCTTGGCTATGGAGTGCAAATCCAACCAAGAGCCATGCTTCAATTCTTAGGCTTGCCATCTCCTTCTTCTTCATTACTATGCTATTATGTATGCTAGCAACAAGAGTATGATAAGTGAGGAACTAATTCTTTCTCCTACGAAATGTTTCTTCTTCCTCTTCCCTACCCTCATTCCCTGCTAGCTCTCACCACCTTCGAAGGTGTTTGAGGTCTTGGGACTGAGTCTTGGGATAGTTAAATCTTTCTTCAAGTTTATGTTATGTTTGTGATGCATGAAGCTTTCCATCTTCATTGCATCACCTAGGTCACAAGGAACACAAAGACTGTATTGTAACAAGTCTCTCTTAATGGGAGAAATCATAATACAAATGCCTATTGGAGGGGGGACCGGCTCCACATAAATCCGGTCCTCAATTGTTGTCATGTTCTCTAAATTCTCTCTCTTGCAAAAGTATTGTTCATGCCAAGTTAACTAATTTCTATGATTATGTTGCCATCTTCAAATATGTTCACCCATTATGCTCACAAAGTTATTTCTCAAAAGTACTCTCATTAATTTCCGCTACTCTCAAGTTAAATAAGCCAATTCCATTACAGAACAAGTGCATCGAAAAGAGTTTGCCTTGCCTCATTCGCTTGGTATTGACCTCAGAAAAGTGTAATAGCAGACATCACATATATTTGCTGAGGTCAGTACCAAGAAAACAGGTGCATCGGAAAGAGTTTGCCTTCCCTTATTCGCTTGGTAGTGACCTCAGAAAAGTGTAATAGCAAGCGAACAGGTTTGCATCCCCTGCAACAAAATACCAATGTGAAGGAGACGTTTAAGTCCATGCGGTCCTAACTATCATGTCGTTCCCTCCCATCACCTCCCCTAATCTACGGGGGGTGGTACCATTGCTTCTCCCCTCCCACGTCTACCTCTCATGAAAACGCATGTCGGTACCACCCCTCACAGACCACTCATCAACCAGAACCTAGGCCTTGCTTTTCAGGCATGTCCATCTAGTCTATTTCACCATCAGTTTTTTCAGAACCTCCCTCAAGGTTTCTCAGAGAAACTACAGGAAGCTTAGGATAGTGGTGATGCCTTTCCAAGGGACACTCTAGCAACGCCAGCAGGACCGCATCCGGGCCCTCCTCATGAGGTCTCCCCTTGGACATCCCCCGATGGTACCCTTAGAGTTCTCGACTGACACAGCCCGGGAGTGGCTGCTGTCAACATGGGAGTCAATCTTCGAGGTAAGCCACTAGTAATTATTTCCTTTTTGTTCCCAATTTCCAAGCTCCTAGTTTGAAGATCTTATTTGCTAAATGCTCTATGTAGGATGCTAGCCTCAAGCTGGAACAAATGATGATCTACAAGCATAGAGTCTCAATCCTCAAAAACTCTCTGGAAGCAAGAAGGCTTGAAGACCTACAGCGATTGCTCGCCGAGAATGGCTCTCTAGATGCTATCTATAATTGGCTACAAGAGATGAAGGATGAAGTTCTTGAGCTAGCCAGTAAATATGAGGAAGCCCTGAACTTTGCCAACAAGCTTCAGAAAGAGATAGTCTGGCTGTGAAGGAAAAGGATTAACTTCTAACTGTTTATTGCGAACCCTAAACCCCCGGAAATTAGTAGGCCACTTTTTTTAAAGTCTGAAACTTGGCCTTTGCGCCTATCCCTAGTGTTTTCTAACTCAAAACCCCCTACATGGGTGTTAAGTTGTAATTTTGCTTCTCCCTTATAAATTCAAAATGTGTAGTTGGTAAAAGAAAACCCTAAACCCGCAACAAATAGGGTTTACCTTCCCCTTATTTTCTTAGTACTGACCTTTGTACTAGCAGACATCACTTATATTTTCCGAGGTTAGTACCAAGCGAACAGGTGCATCGAACAAAGTGGCCTTCCCTTATTCGGTGACCTCAAAAAAGTGTGATAGCAAACATCCATAATAAAGACGATGGTCAGTACCAAGCGAACAAGTGCAACAAACAGGGTTTACCTTCCCTTATTTGCTTGGTACTGACTTCACAAAATACAAGTGCACAAAAGTGTAGTAGCATACCTCTTCACTGTGTGTAGAGTTTTGCGTCACTAAAGAACTGCAGAATAGGAGAAAAGAGAAGGAATATGTGTGAGAGTAAGAGGATATGCGCAAAAATAGTTGGGATGGTTCGCTTATCGCGTAGCGTCGATGGGGGTAGAGTTAATTAAAATGATGGGCAGCAGAGGACGCGAAAAGAGGAAGAAGAGTGCTCATCTGGGGCGAGGGTATAGTTGAAATGTTTGGCGGGGGTACTGCCTCTAAACTTAGAATGCTTACCTTGACGAGGGTGACAACTTCACTTATGCGCATGATTACACCCGAGATTGTGGTTTGTAAATCGTACTGCATGGGAATCTGAGACCATTTATTATTGGTTGTCCTTGTGAGCGCTTCGAGTGACCATTTAGAGTCAGATAGACGCCAATCTCCCGGTTGCAGTCGCCATCTCCATCTCCAAGTGGAACAAACAGATCACCGTTGCCTTTTCCTTTTCTGCACTCTTCTCCTTGGCTAGCTCTCCTGATCCTGCGTTTAGAGTCAGATGCCGATCGCCCTTGCAGTCGCCATCTCCATCTCCAAGTAGAACAAACAAATCGTCATTCCTTTTTCCTTTTCTGTGCTCTTCCCCTTGGCCACCTCTCGTGATCCTGTGTTGAGCGACCTCCACTGGGTTGAATCCTTTCCTGTCCTGTCGCCATCGCCATCGCCACCTTCTGGTTCTTGCTGTCGGCGGTCTGCGACATCACCATCCAACTCGGCGCCATTAGATATTGCTATTTTTCGAGTGTCGCTCGTAGCAAGCGAGAACCTATTCAACACATAAAGATGTCAACTAGGGACATCACTGACCCGATTAGGGCATGGAGGCGCGCCAAGAGGGTGTCAACCTCTTGTCGAATACCTATGGAATGGTCATCTAAGATCTCTAAGTCCTGTGTGTGCGAGAATACCCAAATCTGCCAAGAACCTCCTACGTCACGAAACTAAGCTAAACCTTGGGCTAATGACCTCGGTTTGACACGAAACTCACCGTAGGCAATTTCCTACATGTCCCCAAGCTACCTAGACCCTCAAACCTGAATTCTGCACCCTGGCAGAAAACACGCTTACTGTCTGACAGCAAAATGGAAGTTGTCAAAAACGGTCCCAGATGGTCTCTACAGCTGCTTCTAAGGGAGAGCTACCCTACTCTATGGTTGGTTTCACTGAAATCTACCCTAAACTCCCTAAAACTCACCTGTAAGTCCGTAGGTCGATGCTCGTGAAGTAGCGTCTCGTGGCAAATGGTTGGCATTGAATCGAAGAGCTCGATGAGCTGAACGCGCCTGTGGTCTCGGTTCTGCAATGCAACTCGTGCAGCACAAGATAACAATCAAAGAAGATGCACACACAAAAATAGATAAGCTGCTCGCGCAGAGAGTTTTTCCAACTCATAAAATCCATCCCTCTAAAACCCTTCACTTTGACCTTTATACTTAGGTCTTGTGGGAGGAGGGTTTCCCATATATACATGGCTCAATAATCAATTGTGTGCTTGAGTTGGGAATCAGTACAACTTGGAAGCCCATGGCCCCAGAAGATAAACCCTTTACATTTGAATAGAAAACATATTACGAGCTCGACTTCAGAGCAGAAAATTAATACAAAAAGGCGGGGATTTGACTTGATGTAGTGGTGGCCGCTATCCACCGTTGCTGAGCTGCAACACTCCCCCCCTCCTAAACCAAGTCGTCCTCGACATGGGGTTGTTGTGGAGTGTGTTAAGCGCTTGGCGTTTCATCTTTCCAATTGAGTGGACATCTTTCTAATATGCGCCCTGCCATAAGCTTAAGGGCCGCTTTGAACTGGGCCTTCTTCTCCTTTTCAATGGCTGATAGTGGGATATTCTGGATCCCATGCTTCAACTCGATCGCTGTATAACTTACATATCTTTCTTTAAGGTCTGTGACTTCGATGTTGAAGATCTTTGAATTATAGGAGAAGATTCAGCCGGTGTAGAAAGCCTCTTCGAATGTTTGGAGGTAATAGCTGGGCAAAAACATTAGACGAGAAAAAAATCCATGCAAAATGACTTCATCTGGTTGGCCGGATAGATCATAGTATAGGCCTCTTGTACCCTCCAAAAAACCCAACCAGGGAGTATCGGTTAACTCCGTCTAGTGGTATACCTGTATACAGGTTAGTAGCATCCGACATATTTTCCTTAGCATGCCTGTAGATAGGTCTGGGAGACCTCTGTACATTTCCTCAGCTTTAGTTAATGATCTGATCATATATTCTTATGTAAGGTAGTCACCTGGCTTAGGAGCTGGCAGTAGTGGATAGTTCATCCAAGTGGGATGCTCCTTCTGAAGGTGCTCAAACTCTTGCCATGTGTATACTCGCGGACACGGGCAGACTGTAGGATCTTCTTTAATGTATCTAGGTGCGTGGACTTGTTGGATAAGAAATTCTGGATGCTTCTTAAGCCATCTCTGTCACCATGTAGGTTCAAGACTTTTCTCCGGCACCTGCTACTCCTCTGCCGTCCTTTTAAGCTCAGCTAATATACTCTGCTTGAAATCAAGAGATTCAAACTTCATCAGTGGAAAGGGAAGCATGCGCACATACCAAGCTTCATTTATCTGCTGGGGAGTCAGGTGAGCGACATTTGCAGAGTGTAGTATACGTTGCTCCCAACGTAGGCTCTTCCAATGATACCTCTCATGGAGGGTCTCCATGCGCTCTCTTAACTGCATCTCTGCCAATTCATTCAATGTAAGCTCTTTGTCTGTTGCTTCAGCTGTAGTAGGCTCTGGCTCTGTAGCAGTTGCAGATATTGGTTTCTCTGGAGGCATCTCTTGCTGTACAGTCCCTTCTATCTCTAGTGGCCTGGCTTCTTTTCTTCTTGCATTTTCCCTGTAAGCAGACCACCAACTTGAAAGTTGTCAGTGTCTAGTCAGAGTGCTGGATAGGAGCTTCAACTGAATCTTTGATGATTATCAAATGCAAGTAACACTCAAAATATATGTATAAAGCATGCTTGCAATCCCAAAACACTAAAACTGACAATTTAGCAACACCAGACAGTGAGCATGTTTACTGTCTCCAGTAGGTGTTTTTGGCACTTTGAGGTGACAACGAGTGCATAGGCATGTAATACAATGCATGTGGAGTGTACTCCCCAATTTTGGTGTAATATGGAGCAATATACCATGATATATGGCAAACCCTAGATGGTAGGTGAGCTGTATAAATAGGTAACTTAGTGAAATTTTGATGCATAGTGCTTGTGGTTTCACAAACGTTGTGCAATGAGGCTAGATACAGCTTTTGATGGGGTGCAAGTGAACTTCTGGGGATTGAGACAGTAAGAACGCTTACTGTCTCCAGAGTGATATGGAGCTGGTTTTTTGATCTGTAATGCCAGGGTTAGCTGGAAGGCATCATTTGATGATTTTTGATGTGATGAGTTTGATAGTGTGATGCTCCTTGGCAACAGTAGGTCCACCCAGAGTTGGCTAGCTGGTGACTGAAATGGCTAAGTGATGGTTTTTTGCATTTGTACTTGGTAGGAAGCTTAGCCAATGTAATCATGGTGATGTATAGGAGCTATCTGGAAACTTTGGTAGTAGTCTGGACATGGGAGACAGTAAGAGCGCTTACTGTCTCTTGAGCATTTTTTGAACTTTTTTGAGAATGTAGCTTTATGGGGGGCTCATAGAGGCTCTAAGAAGCAATTGTGGAGCTTGGCTCTCAACTTGGAATTGGGTATCATGGTTTCTTCACCAGGATTGATGTTGGCAGACTGATGAGCTTGGATTTTGGTCTAAGGATGGGGCTTTTGTGATTTTGTGGGTCAAATGCATGTATATTGATGTATTTTGAGGTGCATATGTGCTCAAAGTTGAGAAATTGGCCAAAAATCCCTTAGAGACAGTAAGAGTGCTTATTGTCTGGGGGATCACATGAGTGACATGCAATTGGATTTTTGTGTTGGGACATTGTAGCTAGGCCCTATACACCCTTTTGGTGTGGTCACTTGTCATTTTTGACATCCACATTGGGTGTGGTGTCTTCCCAGACTCCCAAATCCATCTGCTGAGTATGTGTTGGTCTCGGCCTTCCGGGTTAGCATATGCCTATGTGGCATTGTTATTAGACCTATCTCTGAGGTCTCTGTGAAGTCCTATAGCCTTTGGTGGTCTCTAGAGTCTGCTGTGTTTTCTACGGGATTGTGCCTTCCCAGCCTTGTGTGTGCTTGTTACGTTCTTGTAAATGAGTCAAACAAGCATTAAATGACTTGAAAAGTGTTCGTACTTACCCCTCATGGTATCCATGATTGCAATGTGGAAGCAGGTGGCAATATGCTCTCTCAAGCTCTCTTTCACAAGGATCGACAAGTAGCAAATGAGCTTAGAAATGAGGGCTTGGGGTATACATACCTGGAGCTTAGGATGTGCGAGTGAAACCACCCCCATGGTTAGTCCCAACTCACATGTTAGATTACCTACGGATCGAAAATTTTGAGATTTGGACACCGTATGGCCAAATTCCATCACTTTTGCACTTTGAGCCTTTCCGCATTAAAAATATGGTTTCCGTCATTTTCCGCAACCTGACCTATTGACATTGGAAATCCATTCTGAAAATTCCTGCGGGTTTCCTAATATTAGGAAACATTTCTTGTATCTCTGTTTTATTTTTGGCAGCTTATTACTATTTATTAGAAAATAAAAAGAGAAAAATAGCAAAGAAATAGCAAATCACTCCAAAAATTATCCGAAAAATCATAGGATGTCCCGATATCTCGTGTCTATTTAAGATAGCTAAAAACTAAATTTTGTACATATTTACTCACACCTAGGGATATATATGTGGCAGTTTCCCCTTTTTTACCACTATTCAGGGCAGAAAATGCAAACTTGGTCAAGAAAATTCACAATAAAACACAAAATAAGTCGGAAAACATTTGAATACACTGCCCTATCATCATTTTGGGTCCGCATTTGGAATGCCTCCCCCCCGCCTATCGGGAGTCCTCCCGGACGACATTGTGTCATACTAGTGGTGTTGTGCATGGGTAAAACATTGGTGCCTATGCAAGGCCGTGTAATTAGCCCTATGCATGCATACTGGGTCAGTGCATGGAAAAATTAATGCTGTACAAGATGAGGGTCTTAAGCAGATTGCTTAAGGGCATGTGCTGGCGAGGTTTCCAAGTGGTAGAATGCTTTCAAGAGACTAAGTTTCTCGGACATGGTCATAACGGGTGGTGGTTTGACCAATGTTGACGTGTTGAGTACCTGTTGATGTTTTTTAGGTTGCCATTGCAACCTGGATGTAGCCGGTTTCGGGTTTGGAATCTTTCATTTGGGTTGCCATTTATACGAAACGGCATTTTTGGTGGGCTGTTTAGGAACCCAAACTTGTTTGTAGTGAATAGGAATTTTGGGTTTGATTTGCCTGGGCGGTGGGTGGGCTCGGGTGTACTGTTTGGATTGTCAAGTAGCTGTGATTTCCGTGTGGTTGCCTTTTGGCAGCGGGGGTTGAGCAACTGTTGGCTTGGGTTGCTTGGGCCGCCAGACCTGCTTGGTTTTCTGTATAGGAGTAATGACATTAGAAAGTTTGATTGGAGTCCACTGATATTTGTTGGATGTTGTCGATGTGTTGGGCACTAGTGGTGGCTTCGCTTTCCAGACAAGTTGTTGGCTAGGCTTTGGCGGTGGAGACTGTGGATTTGATTGTTTTGGCCGCCAAACTTGCTTGTATGTTGGGCGAGGTAACTGTGGAATTCCGGATTTATGTTGAGGCCTTTTTTTTGTGTGAGGAAGTGCAGGTTGTGACACTAGTTCTTCAATGCTGACCTGACATGCAGCATCAGCAGTTTCCTTTGGCTGTGACGGTTGTACAGTTGCTGAAATAGGCGCAGGTGGTGGAGGAAGGAATTTCTGATTGTTTTCTCGTAGTTGCTGATGAGGGACCTCCTCCTCGCTTGCAAAAAACACTTTGCTGACCTTTCCCTCTGCTTGAAAGTACATTTGGTAACCTGACCAATGCAAATAAGCGTTGTATCTCCTTTGCCAGGTTGTACCAAATATGATGGGGGAATAATCATCTTTGGTACAACATCGCACACATGAAATTGATGAGTGCACAGCAGGCCATTGATATACAAGGGTATCTCCGCCCAGCCTTTGGTTATGATAATTGCATTATTGAAGGCTTCACAGCAGTGAAATTCCGACACTAACTGAACACCTGTCATCTGATTAAAGAAACTGTATGTGACGTAGTTGTAATGAGCTCCTGAATCCACTAAGGCATAGGTTGGAACTTTATCTAGGGTCACTTCAATCGGAATGCAAGGATCAACATCTTCATCATCCAGATCAAAAGGAGTAATCTGATACATGTGAGTCCACTTTTGCTTGTTGAATCCATGTTGCTGCTGCTTTCGTTTGAGTTGTCGAAGCCGTGCTTCTTCTTGAGCTTCTTCTTTGATAAATTTGGATGTAGCTTTTTGACAACCAGCTGCATGCACCCTCTCAAGCATTTCTGGAGTTAGCGGGAGATGATATTTCTTTAACCTGCATCCACTAATCCAATTAGGCATCTCCTCTCCCTCTAATGTGGCAAGTTTGATGGCCCCGCTAGATGATATATCTGTAATCAAATAGGGTCCCATGCCTCGCTTCTTCAATTTCTTGGTTTTTTGTTTGAGTTTGTAGACAAGCACATAATCACCTTTCTGAAATTCTTTCGTTATCAAGTGCTTGTCATGGAACTCCTTCATTCTACGCTTTTGCGCGTAGATGCCTATGACAGCTTTCATTCTTGTTTCATCAAGTTTCTCTAGGTCATCTAGGCGTTGTATGAGCTCATGACCTGTCCATTCGAGTGCTTGTGCCACTCTTAAAGTAGGAATTAGGAATTCCATTGGCAATATTGCATTAAGACCAGACACCATATTGTATGGTGTTGTATTTAGGACAGTCTTATAGGCCACTCTATATGCCCAAATTGCAGCGTGCAATTTTTGGTCCCAATCAGTCCTATTGTTATTCACTATTTTTGTGAGCACAGTGCATAAGACTTTGTTTGTGCTCTCCGCTAAGCCATTGGCTTGCGGGTGATATGGAGCTGACTTCTTATGTATGACAAGGAACTCGTCAAGCAAGTATTCAATCACTTCATTGACAAAGTGTGTTCCTCGATCACTGACTATTTCTATGGGTAGCCCATATCTGGTGAAAATTTCTTCATATAGAAACTGAGCGGTGGTGCGTGCATCATTTTTAGTTGTGGCTTTTGCTTCGACCCATTTCGTTAAGTAATCTGTAGCCACAATGATGTATTCAGCGTGACTCCTATAGGCCGGTGTGATCGGACCCACGAAATCAATTCCCCATTTGGCAAATGCTCTAGTCCCTAGCATAGGTCTAAGAGGCATATGGTCCTTTCGCATAGGAACTTTTGCACGTTGGCAGTCGTCACATCGCTTGACATACATCGCCGCGTCTTGAAGGAGTGTCGGCCACCATATCCCTGCAAACATAATCAATTTCGTAGTGCGTTCTGCTGAGAAATGGCCACCAGCCTGCCCTACATGTGCTTCCTGTAGGATTGGCAGGTATTCTCTTTCCGATGCACATAGCCTTAACTGATTGTCTTTGTTTCGTTTATACAACCGATTGCCAATCAGTTGATACATTTCTGCTTCCTTTATTATCACTCGTTCCCTTGTCTTGCTCATTTTCTCGGGAAATGGAGTCCCCTTAAGATAATCGACTATATACTGACTCCATTTAGGCGCTATGGTCACTAGGTATAAGGTGGCATGATCCACCGGTGGTTTGGCTCTGCATCGTGCACATTCTTGAATGTACTTGTGCACATCCTTCTTCATCCGCGGCCAATACACTCCAAGTCGATTCAACTTCCTGGAAGTCTGGTGGAATCTGTGATCTATTCCAATGACCTCTATGTGAGCTTCAGCCAGATATAGTGGAATCTCATTTGGCTCAACGCATAATTGGAATATACCGTTAGCATTTTGACAATACAATCTTCCACTAATCAGCTTGAAGTTCTTGCTTTCAAAGACCACATCTGGTGACATCAGTCGTTCAGGCCCTACTGAAACTTGTCCGATAGACAGGATTTGGACGATTTTGTGACTCCATCGAGGAATCATTTCTATATTGAAAAGGTAAGCGTCAGGCAGATCATCATCAATCTCCATTGGTGGCTCTCCGCTTAAGATTCGAGACAGATGATCAGCTCATGGTGGGTTGTACCTTTTTTAACTACTACAGTGAAGTCAAACTCTAGCAATATGATGAACCATCTGATGATTCTTCCCGTATTGCATGGTTTGTTCACCAAGTAGAGTAGTGCTTGATGATTTACAAAGAAGGTGAAATGATTGGCTAGAAGATAGTGTCTGAAATTCTTTACAGCGTATATCATTCCCAAACCTTCTCTTTCAGTGGTGGTATAATTCTTCTCAGCACTATTCAGCTGTCTACTGGCGTAAGATATTGGGAAATCCATATTACCGTCACCAGGTTGAGCTAAGATACACCCAATCGCTATAGCTCAAGCATCTATGTGAACATGGAATTCTTTCGTCCGATCTGAAGCCTTGAGGATAAGAGCCGTGATCAGCGCTTCCTTCAGCTTTCTAAAGGATTCCTCACATTCTTCAGTCCATTTGAATTCAATGATAAGGGCATACAAAGGTCGTGCAATCACAGCATACATGTAGATAAATTTGCGATAGTATCCACAATGGCCCATAAAAGCTTGCACGCCTTTGGCATTTGTAGGTCTGGGTAATTCCATTATGACTTTAATCTTTTCAAGATCTATGGATATCCCATTTGCTGACACTATGTGCCCTAATATCTTCCCTTGTCTAACCATGAATACGCATTTTTCAGGATTCAGGCAGATTCTATATGTTCTACACTTCTCAAAGACTTTCTTAAGGTGAACTACATGTTCATCTCTCGCAAGGGAATGAACACACACGTCATCCATATAAATTTCCAAGAAATTTCGAAGATACTCCTTGAATGCATGACTCATCAGTCTCTGGAAGGTTGTTGGTGCATTGGTGAGCCCAAATGGCATCACTCTATACGCATATATGCCCCATTCTGTAGCAAAAGCGGTTTTGTGTTGATCTTCTGGCTTGATCCCCAGTTGATTGTAACCAGAGAATCCATCCAGAAAGCTATACGCTCTTTTGCTTGCTACTCTCTCTAACACGTGTTCGGTTATGGGAAGAGGATAGTTATCGCTGATTGTAGCAACGTTCACTTTCTTAAGATTGACACATACTCGTAACTTTCCATTCTTTTTGGGGACAACCACAATAGGTGACACCCATTCCGTATGTTCAATCTCATAGATGAATTCTGCTTCCATAAGTTTGTCTATCTCTTCCTTTATCTTTCTAGCAAAGGTTTCATTGTACGTATATGGACGTTGTCTGCTAGGTTTTGCATCGGCTTTTAGGGGAATGGTGTGCTGACAGATAATAGGATCCACACCCTTCAAGTCCTTGTAAGACCAAGCAAAAACATCCCTATACTCCTTAAGGGCATCGATTAATGTTAACTCTTCCTCTGGAGTAAGATCTGTGGCAATGTAGGAAGGTTTAGGCTCTTCTCCAAGGTTTTCCAAATCAATTCTCTTAGCTTCTTCAGGACCATCATATGATGTCCCAACTTGTTTCTTCTCTCGAACAGGCTGTTCCAAACATATACGCCTATCTTAAATAATATATCGCTTGCAGTGGGAAGGAACACTGATTCCATCCTGCACTGAACTGCTTCCTTCTGTGCTATTTGATAGCTATGTGGTCCATTCTTCGTTGGTGTGCAAGCTTTTCTTGGCTAAATTCTCTCGTCGTCGTTCACGTCACACTTTTTTAGCGGAAATATTGCTTTTAGCCTTAGGTTCTTTTTTAGGTGGCTGATTCTTCATTCTTCGTTTTGTTTCTCTGAAATACATCCCCATTACCCCATCTTTAATGCAGTCTTCAGCCTTGACTAGCATTAAGAATTGTAATTTGCTTTTTAGCTCCACCATCGGGTTGGTTTTCTTGTATCTTCTCTGGATCTTCCTTTTGTAGTGCTGCAATTTATAGTGGGGTGGTCTAGGTATTGTCAAAGGAATCCTCATTTCATCCTCAGACTCACTATGCTTCCCACTCGAGTGTTCGTCATCTGCATCTTCTATGAAGAGGCACTCAGTGTCGTCTATCGTCTCTTGAGCTGAAGAGCAAGGAGTGAAGTCCCTGATAGAGATTTCATCCTGAATTGTCGGGCATTGGACTTTCTTCTCTATCTCATCGACTTCATTGACCATTGTAGTCTCCTCATTGCCTTTGTCTATCGTGTGAAGTGCTTTTAGCATGCGTAGGGGGACTAAGTCCAAACCTTCACTGTCACAAAACTTTGTGGGAGTGGTCTCGTTAGTGCTTACATCAAGTGTAGCTAAGATCTTCATCCATTCCAAAGGCTCGAAGGCTTCTTCTGGAAATGGCTCTGCAATATATGCATCATCCACTACACTTCTTTCCAGTTTGCACTCATTTCTATCCAAGCTTCCATTGTCTGAAGCTCCGCACATCCATAGTTGAGGTTTTTCGACCAGAAATGCTTGAATTTCGGAATTAGCTGCTGTGGCTGAGTCAAAATCCTCCACAGGTGTTCGCTACACATCATGATAAGAGTAATCTTCGAGGTTTATCCTTGTGATGTTGTCCATGTGGCGAAGATATAGGTAGTTGTAGCCCCAGTCTTGTATCATCATGAGCTGGCGCATGAAGGGTCTTCCAAGAATAACTTCATAGTTATTCCTGTCACCGAAATCAACTACTGTGAACGTATGCTCATATTCTATACCACATGACGTTACGATGATTTTTTCCAATATTCCCAAGGGTCTTTCGACATAACCATAGGCTAATTGTAGCTTCATTCTGGTCTTTCGGAGTGCTGGTTTTCCCCATTTCTCCCAAAGATCTTTTGTGACTATGGCTACACCTGCTCCACTATCCAAAATTGCCATGGTTTTGATGTCATTGAACTCCAGTGGTAGCATTGTGTTGCCTTCCTCACCTTCACAGTAATCTCCAACTTTGTTTACTGGTACAGGTTTGACACTAGCTTTTGTCTTTTGATCGTCACCCAACTTTGCTTCAAGCATCTCTTGCGAATCCTTTAGACCCAATTTCTCTAAGCATGTGCTCACTTCTTTCCACATATGTGGTCGTATCTTGAGCAGCTCTGCCAACGTTAAAGTGCATCTGACTTGCGTGGACAGCAACTCATGAAGCGCGTTAGAATCTAAGGTTGGCTTGAACGACTTTCTTTGAGACGGAAGGATCATAATGTCAGACTTGGCTTCATATTCGCCTTGATAAGCAGGGATTTCCTTAAGATTTTCATCTATGCTCTCTGTCGATTTTTTTGACCCTATGTCTCCATACATCGACCCCGCATCTAGATCGGGCATCTGGCGTTCTACATCAACTTCCTCTGGAGGAGCTGACTCGAGTGTCATGCTTCCATCTTTGGCGTTTCTGATTAGCTCCCACAATCTATGAGGCCAATCATCTCTGACTTCAGGTGCCATGGGTGGTTCGTTATAGATGGATTTGTATGTGCTATTTTCTGCCACTCTATGGTCCAACTCTTGTCTTTTGCTCTCTTCTTCAGCCCGCGATTCTTCAATCTTTACTTGTGGATCAAATTTCTCTTCTAGTTCCTTGAAGCTAGCTTCTGGAACATTCACCTCCTCAGGTATATCAGATTTTAGGTCAAATGGAGGTTGTTGACTTATCCTTTCCTCAACTGGCATCGTAGGAGGCTTTTCTAATAATGCCTGAGTTGTTTGGATCAATTGTTTGCACATTTCGAACCTCTGTTTCTCCAGCTCCGCATTTGGATAAGTCAGCCATTGATTTTCCTGAGTTTGATACGTTTCTATCCTGGCTTCATAGGCTTTTATTATAGCATCTAAGGGTTCACACACCTTCTCAACCAGGACTGATCCACCTGAACTTAGGCTACTACTCTCCTTATCTTTCTTTTCCTAGCTGTTCGTGTTGTCTATCTTGTTTGGTTCTGCTTCTCCAGAATCAGATGCTACTCCAGAAAGATGATGTTGCAATTTCTCTTGAGCTTTTGCAAGCTCCGCAAATACAGTCTTGTATTTATGATGATTTCTAGCTCTCTCCTTAGAGCGGATTTTATGTCTTTCTACCCTTCGACTAGGAGCTTGACTAGCTCTCTCTTGGCCTTCATCCTTTTTCTCACCTTCTTTCCCCTTAGCTTGAGCTTGTGTAACTGCCTTGACAGGTACAGTCGCTTCAATCTCCGATCCACTCGAAGAAGGTATCACTCCAATCTTACTTATGGTCGCTTTTCCTTTATTGTCGGTTTCGTTTGGACAATCGGTATACAAGTGGGTAATTCTACATTGATTACACTGAGGTTTGATACTTTGTTCCCCCACTGGACAACCCTTCATCAAATGATCTCCACCACACCGGTAACATGGTCCCAATGGTCTTGGTGGTTGTTGAGGAGGTTGCGGGGTGAAATTTTGCCTTGGAGGATAAGATCTTGGCTTCATTTCTCCCTTCTGATTAGCTATGAACATCAAAGTTCCTTGACCCACAGTCACTCCCTCGTTAGACATCATGGAAGTGTCTGGTTGTGGAATGTAACTGGTGGTAGGATTCGACATCCATGGATCATACATCTCCCCCCCTCCTGTACTGAGTTCTACAGTTTGACCACATCCATAGTTCTCGTCCGTGTGGTAGGGCAGTGTAGGCACCAAGGTTCTTTCCTCTATTGGCTGATTTGTATACACATACCTGACTGCTGCCTGGGCTTCCCCTGGCAGTGGTGGTTGATGTCCAAGGACAGGTTTCGCTCTTTCCAGCCCTGGCTGAACATCCGGATGTCGTGTGGCATATCTAGGTGGTGGTGGTGGTGCCCTATTCATCTGATATGGAGGAATGGCTTTCCCTTGTTGTGGCTGGTACGCAGGGTTTGGTTGGTACTGCCTTTCTCTCACATATCCCCTTTCGTGGTAGCATTCTTCTGTCGAATGATTTGTCCACTTTTGTTCTATTTCACACCACTTTTGTTGCCGCAGTCTAGGTTGGTCACGTGGCTGAGGTTGCATCACATGACACTGGGTTGTGGGATGACTCCCTCCACAGATGCTACATAAGCGTAATTGTGGTTGTCTCACATGTTGAGGTGCCAAAGCAGCATTGTTGAAACTCTCAAGGAGTTTGTCTATAAGGGCATCGGTTTCTCCAGCAGTTCAACACTGGTAGTCACCCTCGAATCGCTTGACCTGGTATCAGAATCCTTTCGGGATTCTCCATATATATTGCAATTGTCGACCAGGTATACTGCTTCTTTGATAACCTCGTCTAAAGTTTGGCATCTTTGAATATGCAAATCCTTCTTGAGATTCTTGTCTAGTAACCCTTCTATGAAGAGCAACGCTAGCCTTTCTTGTTGAGGGATCTCCCTGGGAGGACATCTCTCCACATATTGCTTCAATCTCAAGGCGGCTTCCTTTACTTTCTCTTTCTCTTGTTGTTTGAAAGAGTACATTTGTGAGACTGTGTCATGCTTTATCCCACGTTTGGTGAATTCTTGGACAAAGTCAGATAAGAGATCCTCTATGTCAGAGAATGAGCTCTTACTTAATGGCTGGAACCAAGTCATAGCAGTACCATCTAAGGTCAATCCAAAGCCCTCATATTGCGTATGGAATTCATGTACTTGCTCTGCTCTCGACACTTGTCTAAAGGCAGAAGCATGGGCATATGGATCCCCAGATCCTGTATATTTAGAGGGCACGCATTTGGCGACTTGATGCGGCCTTAGGGGTCTGAATCCTATAGTTGGTGTCCCAAGTACTTGTATAGTGTCCCGTGTATGTGCAGTAGTGGTTCTCTGCTGTGGCCTAGCTACATTTTGCGTCGTTTGAGTAGCTCTACCTGAGTTTTTGTTTGTCTCATTTTGTCGATGAATTCCTCCAGAGAGTTCTTCATCGCGTGGTGGATTCCTTGTTCCCGCTTGGAACGAATATCCACTCATGTTTGGCACTTGTTGAGTGTGGAATTCTGGTTTTTGAATAGGTTCAAAGAAACTAGTCTGACCAGGATTCTGCATAGGTTGCCTCTCTACTTGGATTGGTCTTAGGATGTCATCGTCCATTAAGTTTCTTACTGGGATTGTAAGCGGTGCACTTGCTGCGGGCTTTGCTACTTCAGGGTACACAATGGGTAACCCTAAGTATGTATACCTACTCATCTTTGCAGCAGAGGTCGGTGTGTACTCCTGACCAAACTTGTCTACGATTAAGAATTTGCTTTCATTCAAGAGGTAGACATACAAAGTCTTATTCGGAGTAGCCTCTTTCTCATTTACATCCTCATTGACATAGTACGCAGCGGTTTCTTCAGGAAAGGCTTTGTAATTCCCCATCGAGGATTGTCGGACATAAGCCTTCTAGTGGTGAAAGATCTGAACATGGTTCTATTGTTGTTTCCTCTAGAGGCGGTTTCTCCTCGACCTCATCATCAGCTTTCGTCTTGGACGCATTTCTTCCCCATTTGTCCACGGCATCAGGGCTTTTGACTATCATGTAGTAAGCACCCTATTCATCCATATAACCTCCTTTGCCATCATAAGTGGCTAGGACCCTATACTGTAATTCGACTGGATTATCTCCAATCTGAACACAGCTATGGTTCATAGAATCCTTGAAGATTTTGGCATCTTGTCCATTGTTATAGGCATACAGCAAGATTGCTGGAGGTCTCTCATGGTCTTTGGAGGATTCTCCCATAAAGTTAACTCCCTCTTTAAAGTTCACTGATGGTTGTCCCCCTGCCATGGTCTGATAGTATAGATCTTTTGATGATGTGTCAGAGATGTAATCCTCTGGGATTGGGCCTAAGGATACATGGGTGGTCTGATTGACACTCTCTTCCGTAGAAACTTGACTCACCTGGCCCTTAAGTGGTCTATGTCCTGAGGGTACTACAGCTCGTGACCTCAAAAACATGAAACGTGCTTAACCTTGGATGCACTAACCTGGAAAGTTACCTTACTTCCAGTTGGCTGTGCTCTCAGGCTCCTGGTACACCCTGCAAGAAGTTCACACACTTTTACTATCTATTTGAAGTATTTCTCAGTATAGAAACTATATATATACATGCATTCAATGTATAGATTAGGTGGCAATCCAAATATCACAATTTGGGCACTGGAGACAGTAAGAGCGCTTACTGTCTAGAGGACAATATTGCACTTTCTGTGCTCACAAAATGTATTTTGACACTCCTAGCAATAGGAACCTCTTACCTGGGCTTATACTCACCTTCTGGAGTCTTCACCTGGGTTGTGGGCTTGCTGGCTTGAGTTATGGTCACTTTTGCAGATTTTGTTGTGTATACCAAGCACTTGACAAGACCAAAACACATCAAATTTGGATTATAACTACACAAACTTGCTTGTTACTGAGCCTACAACATGTGTACATGCTTTCGCTTGGTCAGTTGGCCAAATCTAGGTCTGGAGACAGTAAGAGCGCTTACTGTCTGGACTTGCAGATTGCAGCTTTTTTTGGTACCTGACACTTGATGTGGCTACTAGAGGTGATTTTAAGTGCTTTTGGACACTAATACCAACTCTGTACACCAAGATGGCTTTTCTAGGTCACTTCAGTCACTTTACAACACCAAACATACAAACCTTGGGCAAATCCAAAGTAAATTGAACCTTTCACATCCAGAACACTCCACACATGTGTCCTACTTATTCGAACCCTAAAACAACAAAGAAAACACTGAATGGTATCTAAATCCTAAGAAAAAGCAATTTTTAGGTGTTTTTTTTTTTTTTGGATGTTTTTGTGCTTGACCTAACATGCACTTTTGGCACACACTAAGCCAAACACTCTTAAGCTACTGAATGCTGAAAACACAAATTTTACACTAAACTACAATAATACTCTAAACTAACAATGACAGCGGCAAGAAACTCACCTGTCCTAGACTAACAAAGCCAAGGATACCTCGACTTTGGCAAAGTAATGAAATATTCTTTTCCTACAGCCATAACCACACACTAAGGTATCCACTCTAATCTAGGTAGCTCGTCCCCGACAGCGGCGCCAGTTGTTTTTCGAGCGTCGCTCGTAGCAAGCGAGAACCTACTCAACACATAAAGATGTCAACTAGGGACGTCACTGACCCGATTAGGGCATGGAGGCGTGCCAAGAGGGTGTCAACCTCTTGTCGAATACCTATGGAATGGTCATCTAAGATCTCTAAGTCCTGTGTGTGCGGGAATACCCAAATCTGCCAAGAACCTCCTACATCACGAAACTAAGCTAAACCTTGGGCTAATGACCTCGGTTTGACACGAAACTCACCGTAGGCAATTTCCTACATGTCCCCAAGCTAACTAGACCCTCACACTTGAATTCTACACCCTGGCAAAAAACACGCTTACTGTCTGACACCAAAATGGAAGTTGTCGGAAACGGTCCCAGATGGTCTCTACAGCTGCGTCTAAGGGAGAGCTACCCTACTCTATGGTTGGTTTCACTGAAATCTACCCTAAACTCCCTAAAACTCACCTGTAAGTCCGTAGGTCGATGCTCGTGAAGTAGCGTCTTGTGGCAAATGGTTGGCGTTGAATCGAAGAGCTCGATGAGCTGAACGCGCCTGTGGTCTCGGTTCTGCAATGTGACTCGTGCAGCACAAGATAACAATCAAAGAAGATGCACACACAAAAATAGATAAGCTGCCCGCGCAGAGAGTTTTTCTAACTCATAAAATCCATCCCTCCAAAACCCTTCATTTTGACCTTTATACTTAGGTCTTGTGGGAGGAGGGTTTCCCATATATACATGGCTCAATAATCAATTGTGTGCTTGAGTTGGGAATTAGTACAACTTGGAAGCCCATGGCCCCAGAAGATAAACCCTTTACATTTGAATAGCAAAAATATTACGAGCTCGACTTCAGAGCAGAAAATTAATACAAAAAGGCGGGGATTTGACTTGATGTAGTGGTGGCCGCTATCCACCGTTGCTGAGCTGCAACAATTGCAGAGACAGGTTCTTTCTCCCTGCCTCTGTCCCCTTCTTGTGTGCTGTTAACTGTGTGCGCACCGAAGCCACTGCGTTAGGGTAAGATTAAAAGTCTCGCACCGCATGGCTGGAATAATTACTCCTTATGTGACCATGCCTGAGTTTGGGCATAGTGAGTGAGTAGGCCTATATATCTATCACTGATAACATTAAATGTTATGTTCTTATCCACCTGTTATGAATGCTTGGGTCAGAACCAAGCGAATAGGGCCCTTTGGAGATTCTTGGGGCCCCTATTTGCTTGGTTCTGACTCAAGTGACATCACCTTTTGTGACATTAGCGCACCGGATAGAACCAAGTAAATAGGGCCCTTTGGAGATTCTTGGGGCCCCTATTCGCTTGGTTTTGACTCAAGTGACGTCACCTTTTATGATATTAGCGCACGGGACAAAACCAAGCAAATAGAGACCTTGAGGGGTACTCGAGGCTCAATATTCGCTTGGTTATGACACCAAATAGTTTTGGCTTGCTTTTTCTTTCAATCATGGGGATCATAGTCCTGAAGACAGACGTTGTGAGCGAGGATACATGTGAATAAAAAACTATTCACGTTCTTATACAACGCCCGTGCTCATCACCGTGCACCAGAACTATCAGGAATGTTTAATGCAGAGTTTTGTAGACAGAGGATTATAGATTGCTCATTTGAGTACCTACAAACCCATTTGCAATAGTATGAGGCAGTCACTTGTGACAATTCCATGACAGTTGATGGCATGAGATATGTGCACCCAGCCAACCTTGACCCTGACAAGAGTGCTTCAAGGAGATTGAATCGCTGTATAGAAAAGTGTCCCTCCAATGCACTACTTGTACAAGACAGGTGTATGAAGCACTTCAAAAAGTGTCGCTTAGTGGAATTCTACCACGGGTTTGTCTGTTACTTATACTTGCAGACGGATGGTGAGTCAGAGACTTCCCAGTCAACAACTTTCGATAGTTGTCCATTGGTGCCGGAGGAAGAGGTAGAGGATGTGGAGGTACAGTTTGACCCAGAAGAAGAGTGGGTAGAGGTATTAAAGGAAAAATTTGATGTGGGCTTAACTCTTGCTTCTCTTGCAGATGCTGCAATAGGGTGCAAGCAAGAAAGCCCAAGTAAGAAAGTGACTTTGCCTCTGAATTGCGCTCCCAGCTTTGCTATGGCGGGCGACACCCATTATGTTTTGCTCACAGATATCATGCATGAGCTCAATATATGGGAGGACTACTGTCTAGCTGCAATTGCAATTTTTTGTGAGGAAGACATGGGGTTTGTGGATGATGATGGAGTGGACCAACATCGTATTGCTGACACAGCTGTCTGTGACTCACAATAGACTTCAGGGTGGCAACTGATCAAAGATACATTCAATGAAGCGAATTCTGGAGAGGCCAATTTGCCAACAGATGAGCAGTTTGAATCGACAACAAAACAACTCGGCTTGGAAAACATGGGTAGGCTCGTGGCACCTAGAGATCAGGTAATGAATAGTCAGTCTACACTTGTGGGGGAGGTCGATGCTGGAAATGGACGAGAATCAGATGGTAACTTTTGGCGTGCATTCAGATGGTATTGGATATGGCCAATGATAAAATATCATGATCATTTTTTTTGTTGACAGGTGCTAGTGTATGATAATAGTTTCCTTAGAAGAGCGAGAGGCTCACGGCAAGGGTTTGTCACTGGAGTCCAAGGCAAGGATGCGGCGTTGTCTCACTACATCAGACGTTTCAACCACAAAAAGGTTTGTAGAAACAATTCAAGTACTTGGCAATTGTACTCATCTCACTTACGGCCCATAAATTCATTACAATTTTTATGTAGATCATAATATACCACAAGGAATACTCCGAGGACAATGCAAAGATCCCACTGCTGCAATGGAAGTTATTACAAGATTGTGTGGTGGGAACCCCCTCCCACTAAACGCAGGAGGACTAATTCTAATTGAGAAACAGTTTGCTCTACGCGTATTTGGCATTGGGTATGGGTGCCAAGCACTCAGAGCCCCCTATTTCATGTCCTACACAGCTCAGGCTCTTGCTGCAGGGGTTGAAGACCCGGAGAGCTTAGATCCATACAACAAGCGGCCGTTTATGAGGGAAAGAAGATTCTTGATGCCCGTGGGGATGCTGCCATCAACAGAGGAACGAGCTCGTCTACAGACCTTGCACATCGAAGGTACCAATTGAGGAAGAAGGAGGTGCATCGAAGAGGATAAAAATGACGGGCTCAGGTCCATCTTCTCGCTCCTGACTCGTGACCGTCGCCACCTCGCATGGCACTCCCCCGTATTTGAATCTCCCCAAGCCATATGTTTCTTCTCTTTGCGGATGTGTTGTAAAGACCATGTAATTTC
Organism: Adiantum capillus-veneris; assembly: GCF_014529385.1. NCBI lineage: Eukaryota > Viridiplantae > Streptophyta > Polypodiopsida > Polypodiales > Pteridaceae > Adiantum > Adiantum capillus-veneris. The sequence goes on along the minus strand of NC_140938.1, from coordinate 71,685,596 downwards.
TGAACTCTTAAGAAGTTCCTTCTACCTTGCTCTATGAATTAGTCGTCTATAAGTCCATTGGTGTAACTCTAATAGGATATTGGCCTTATCCTTTCCTCCCCCATGTCTAGTGTGCTTAAAATAACCTGTTCTTGCCCTCTATTGGGTTTTTTCCATGCCTTGTGTGGACCATATTGATAGTGAGCCGTATGTCTTGGCAAAATATGGACCATGGTTGAACAGTATGTGCTGCATTGAAATAAAACAAAATGGTTAGTAGAGTACAATCTAAAATTTTGCTTTATATACGTAGAATGCTAACCCACCATGTAATGTGTGATATGTTGCCCACCCCACCCTGTAAGGTAAGTCTTTTTCCAATCCAGCAAGGCTGCTTGAAATGATGTGATCTTACTTTGGTCCCAAGAATGCTGCTCAACGTAGTGGAAAATTTTATCTAGTGATTTCCACACGTTCGCCTTGTGATTCTGGATTGCCCCACCACCAACATTGTCTTTAACCACTTTATGTAACTGTTTCCATTTGTTGAACAGGTTTCTCCTTTCTTCTCTATCTGAATCTTTGAGGCTAAACCCAAGAAACCTTCTTGCCTTCACGCCGCCTATCGATGCTTTCCTAGGTACCTTGTACCGACTTTGAGACATCTTAAGGTCCTCTTCGATTTTGACATTGCCTCCATGCAAACCAATGTCTGAGAGCACTCCCTCTATATATATATATATTATCACAAACGAACACTACCTGTTCACAGACCAACAATTCTAGGAAAATAAGATGGATTTGTACAATAATTTATTTGCATTTGAAAATAAATTTTGTACAAGGTAATGAAGATAACAAAAACAGTAATCTAGGTGATGTTGCTTCAAGGTAAGAGATCCACCACAAGGTATCTACCATATAAAACAGAATGTTTTTATCAAAGAAGGTAGCCCTCACCTGCACCCATAGCCACAAGAAAACAATTCGTTAGCACGTGACTGTACGTAGGTGATGCTGGGCATCCCAGTTGTTATCCATGTCGCAATATCCTTTACTCCGCTCTCTCTCTCTCTCTCTCTCTCTCTCTCTCTCTCTCTCTCTCTCTCTCTCTCTCTCTCTTAGAGTGTAAGGTGAGATCAAAGTATAGAGGACGTGGATCAGGAGGTGTGTCAGGTTTATTCAGAGAGGAGTTGCAGTCTCTCATTGTATTGTCCGTAGGGATGAGCATGCGAGGTATATGTGGGTCAAGGTGAGAGCGGAGACTGGGAATCCACTTTACATTGCAATATGCTCTTTTCCACTGAGGCAAGATTTTCCATGCATGGGAACCCCCCATATATTTTTTGCCATTTTACCAAAAATATTTCCTATTATATAAGTTACTTTTGATTTTTCTTCCCTTTTTCACAAACGTTTTTGCCTTTATTAAATAAATAAGACTTATGCTAATCAATCACAATGTAGCATAAATAAGTAAGCTTTCTTTGTTGATCTTTCTTTTGAATGTATATATTCTAAATTACATTATATATATTTAGTATTTTCTAATATATTTTTCATGTGTATATATTATTCCACCCTACCAAATATTTTATTCACTAGTTTTCATTTTCAAACCTCAACCCCACTTTCAAATTTCAATAATACCTCCATCTAGATGATTGCCAATATTTTCAAAACTCTAGGTCATGTTTTCATACATATGAAGGAGCTTACACTTGAAGGCAAGAGAGAAGTCCACTCAAAGGGGACCACCAAAAGACTTTTGCAGCCACAAATAATACATTATTTGGCTGAATTTTTCAAGTAAAGAAGAACCCCGAATCTGAAGGAGCGTTCAACATGAAAGATGTAGCTCGTGATCTCAACTTTTAGCTCAAATTTTTTCAGAATTTTTGGAGTCATAAATGCGGAGCTATGATTTTTGTAGTGGACCCCAGTTTTCTCATGTAATGGTGACACAAGCCATCCCTAGTTTTCTTCCCTCTAGAATGGCTATGGTTCTACAAGTCTCCAAGCATGATTACAAGAGACAAGGATCTTTTAATAAGGTCTTGGCAAGTCTAGAGTGATTCTATCACCATTTTTTGGAGGATCCATCCTCATCAACAATTATCCACCTTCGACAACCTCTCTTATAATTTTCTTACCTCTCTCTTCTCTCCCTAATAAGCTTATGTCTAGCCAAAGCTAGACTATTGTAAATATCTCCTATCCTCTACATCCTACCCACATTCTCTCTTCTTCTCTCTCTATTGACTCTGGTATTTTAAATAATGAGGAGACAAGATGGGAGCCACAGTCACATACACCCCATTTTCCTAGTCACCAGAGTGGGACACTCACCTCAATTAGAAATACTGCTAAAACCTTCCCTCCTTCCCTATATAAGGAGGCCATGAGAAACACACACACACACACACACACATACCTATCCATACACACTCTTGTGCTACATGCTTGTAGCATGAACCCTAATCACATAATCACAACACCATCATCATCACCATCACCATGCACAAAAGATGAGCACCACACCTCCACACCACTTGTAATTAAGGGTTGAAGGTACAATTTCAAGAAGAAGAAGGGTGGACACACTCATGATATTCCTCGCCATCAACTCCCATCTCTCCATTATGCCTCCTACGATCTTGTCCCCTTCTCATTTTCCTGCCATATGCTACCTATTGTATTCATCTTTTGCAAGCAATCAACACACTCCATCTTGGTGTCATACTTTGTGTCGCTTTGGATACATCTCATTGTGAGTATGGTATATGCTTGTTCCTTGACTTTTTTTTTTGCTTATGTAAAGGTGTGCGGATTCGCCACCATACACACACACACACTCTCTCTCTCCCTCTCATATTCCTATCATCTTGCTACTTCCATCTTGAGGTGTGCGGATTCGCCACCTCTTGTATGATAAGTGAGCATACTCGCAAGTTTCCCCTACCTCATTATCTTCCTTACTAACATGCACGAGTAGCAAGCCCATTCTCACTCATTCACCACTCCTCTCACCTTATTCTCCGACCACCCCAATCCACATTTGGGCGTGGATCTTGAAATTGTTTTCCATGGCATGCTTCATTGTGTATACGTATGCGTCCTAGCCGCATATCTTGCTAGGTGGTGCCCCTATTGTGTTTCCCCCATAATGAGGCCATTGTGCATAGTCTTGGTGTAGAGGCCACCGGGTCTATTTTTCACTTCCGCCTCTCACCACCAACCACAGATTCTCACTATGCATCCCCCAAGGGGCAGTCACCTTATATGATTTTGTATAAGGATATATGGGATCTCTCTAGAGATGGGTATGTTATCCTTCTGGGGGACTTCAACGCTAAGCCAGGCCACTCTTAGACAGTCTTCTACGATACCTTAGAGGAGATGTCGAGAGAATTGGATGTCAGTGATATGGGTTTGGCCAAGAGTTCGTAGGATGAGGAGAGCACAGGTTACGGGGGATATTTTATAGACATGGGGACTGCACACGGACTGGCCGTTTTGAATGGTCTACAGAGATTTCCAGCATCGAGTGGGCTCACTTGCCACTCACAGACATGGGGCTAGCACAATGGATTATGTTTTGGCATGGCCCAATTTTATACCCTCTATTCAATATTTTACAGCTCGGCCTATGCGTATCGATGTAGCAGTAGATCATTCCCTTCTCATGTTTACCATCTCTTTTTAGTTCAACACAACTCAATTGACACAAACACCCACACATACCCGATACATTTTTATGATAGAGAGTGATTCTATCTACATGGATGACATATACAGATGCTTAGCTACTGAGGATCTAGGACTTCCATTAGAGGAGCTCAGCCAGGTACTGACAAAGACATTACATGATGCATCCATAGAGGCATACCCACGCAACCAGCCTGAGCACAGATGCCATTCTGGAAGCATGCCCCAGAACAATTGGTATGATGAGGATTGTAGAGAAACGAGAGCTACACTTCACAGAGAGGTGTCTTGGGGAGTAATTACTCATAGACAATCACATATTTCCTTTTGATGGCTTGTGTGATGAAAGAAGAGGGCTTATCAAGCTCACCTAGAGAAGGAGTTTTATAAGCTAGTTTTGAGCTAGGACTCAAGCGAGGCATGGATATTCTTTCATGAGCAATCCCCCACATCGGCTATCACGTCCATTAAGACTTGGAGTGAGTATGCATCATCTCTTTACACAGTCCCATGTTAGCCACCTCTACCAGATTCCTCAATGCCATGTCCAGAGACATGCTTTTTCTTTACTGTTGAGATGGTGAAGAAGGCTATTGACAGAATGAGGACTAGGAGAGCATATGATCAAAATCAATTGGTAGTGGAGCACTGTATACATGCCCGCGATATGCTTGCAAAACGTCTTTCATTGATGTTCAATTGAGCCATGTGTGAGGGTTTCCTGATACTTGGAGTATGTCAATTGTTGTGCCTATTTTCAAGGCAGGAGATCCACTAATTTCTAGGAACTATCACACCATTATGGTTGGGCACACACTGGCCATGTTATATGCTTCTATTCTTGAGCTACAATTGACTCAGATGGGCAAAGAGAGCAGGCATACAAGCACCAGGACAAGTAGGTTTCAGGAGAGGGTTTTCCACTCTTGATCACATTTTGACACTCAGAGCTATTATTGAGGAGGGTCACATGGTAGGAGGATTTACTATACTTTTTTGTGGACTTCCGCAAAGCATTTGACACGGTCCCTAGAGCTTGATTGATGTGCAGGTTACAAGAAATGGGTGTACCCATAGAGCTGATTTGGGGGATCATGGCCCTATACAAGAAAATTATGGGTTAGGTCCACACTCCCAAGGGGGTATCATCACTTTTTCACTCTACTTTTGGGGTGAAATAGGGTTGTCCACTCTCCCCTACTTTATTTGGTATTTGTGTGGATGAGGTTTTTGAATACATTGAGAGGAGAGGCGGCAGAGGAGCACAATTAGCAGGGACTTGGATCTCATTGCTACTATATACAGATGATATTGTGTTGATCTTAGATTCACCAGAGGGAATGCAGTGACATTTGGATACATTGCACAGATTTGCTAGTGATAGCGGCTTATTGGTGAAGCTTGGCAAGACCAAGTTTATGGTGTTCAACACCACACCACAATGGGTTAGGTGATCTGCACCTACCTTTGCATATGGTCAAGAGATTAAGAGTATACAGATGCATACACTTACCTTGGTGTGGTCTTTAGAGGCCCAGTGTTTTCTTTGAGGAGAGAGCAGCGACTAGGCTGACGAGAGCATATGCGGCTTTAGGGAAGACGGAGAGGATGTATTCGCAGGTTCAGTTTTAGGAACCTCGAATGAAACTATGGCTTTTTGAAACTTTGGTCACATTAGTGTGCAGATTTGGGGGCCATTAATGGACCGTCATAGTCGGGCTAGCAGTATTGATGGATGGAAGTGCATGGAGAGGTTGATCATTATGATTTCTTGAATGATTAGGAACAAGCCCTCTATACCACATGAGATTACCCGTGTAGAGCTCACTGCTCCACCATTGGTCATCAAGGCACTCACCAAATCCATTTCTTTCATGCATAGTATTTGGGATCGCCCAAGATAGATATTCGCGTCTAGCTTTAGAGTCTTCTCGATAGCTTGCCTCACAGGGAGACACCTCTTGTTGGTATGCACAAATGACAACTTGGTTCAAGCTGCATGGTTTTGACATAGATATACTACCCCCTTTCTAGTATTCGCTCAACTAAGATGACAGGACTTAACTGAGTTAGACACTATGATGACATGGATACAACCAATGCGTGTGCTTGGCACGAAGATGGATTTCTACAGAGAGCATCTCCTTGAGCTTACAGAGGATGGTTTTGTGATCAGATCCACCTACATGGACATAAATAATGATGTGCTATTGGACAGATGTGCACATCATCACATCATTGTTAGGATTTAAACATGCTTTCATCCTATGCCTATGTGAACAACCATTTAAGATGCTACTCTCACACACTCTAGTGAGAAGAAACCCTACACTTTGTATGACTATCTATATGCCACCTACATGCCACTATCTCTCACCGCGTTGTGCCACCTCCTATGCCATGTGTCTCAACATGTGGCTTAAGCACTACACTCTCCTAAGTTCTATATATGCACACAATTAATTGTACAAATTAACGCATTTTATAAATCAATCTACCTATTTGTATTATCTTGCACTTCGATTGCTTGCATCATTTTTAATTAGCACATTAACTTAATTATGAATGTGGCTAACTATTTTCCGCCTTAACTAAGCCTTGCAATCAGTTAGAGATTAAGAGTGGTAGATTTAGAGGAGTACCAATAGAGGCCAGGATTTGTCAGCTATGCCATATAGAGACAGAGATAGAGTTGCATCACCCAGTCTACTATGAGATACGAGACCGTTTCTACTACCTATTCAGAGAGGTGTTTCGACCATTGGCCAAAGTTATGAGATATCAAGATCAGAGATGCCTTGGGCTATTTTATTGGAGCTGCCCAGACACAAGGAGAGCCTCTTTAGGAGATCAGATAGTAGGAGACGCTCATAGAGGGAGATCACTGATTTTTTGAGACTACAGGTGTAACATCAGATGAGTAGGCATCACAACAGACTACAGAGTCCACCTATATCAGAGGTACATTTGACTCACAAGGCCACTCAACTTGGGAGATCCAAATGCCCATAAACGAGGGTCATTTAGAAATTGGTGGAAACTGCATCAGAGTATCCGAACTATTTTGGCTAGACATGGGAGACGTCCAGTCAGAGTACTCACAAAAGGAGGATGTTGATGAACTTCGCCAAAGATCAATGTTGGATATCATAAGATACGATCTTGATCCCATCATCTCAGCCTTTTATCTCATTTTATTTCATCCTATTCCTTTTTGTTCCATTTCACTTTAGCTCAATTCAGTTTCAGTTTTTTAATTTTTCATTTTTGTTTTGTTTTGCCAGTCTTTTCATAGACATTGTATCAGATTCACCATTTATAAACTCTTTTGTCTCATAGGTCAATTTGTCCTTTTGAAGATGTTAATATATCATTTCATATCTCTCTCCCCTCATTTTCCCCCCTCCCACCCCAAGCACGAGAAAGAGAGAGAGAGGGAGAGACAGAGAGAGAGATAGAGATATAGGGCCTATAGATATTGAAAAATAATTTTCTATAAATATTATCCTCCCTCTCTCTATCTCTTTCTTTTCTCTCTTCTCATATATATATACACACACACACACACACACACACACATACATACATTATATATATATATATATATATACATACATATCATGCTTCTTAGCACCCACCTCAAGCATGCGAGAGAGAGAGAGAGAGAGAGAGAGAGAGAGAGACTTGGGGTCTTCAAATTGAGCCCAAACATCTTCAAATTGTCATTAATTGTCTCTCTCTCCAAAGCGACACTCGTTAGGTTGTCTTTAAAACTTCTCTCACTCCCTCTCTCTCTCTCTCTCTCTCTCTCTCTCTCTCTCTCTCTCTCTCTCTCTCTCCCCCGAGAGAGAGAGAGAGGGAGTGACAGAAGTTTTAAATTCTAAAAAACTATTGTAGAAGAAAAGGCAAAAACAAATTGCTTCTAACGTTCTACATAAAGACTTTGTATGGATTTATACTTTTTGTTGTTTGCAAAAGCAAGTAAAAAATATTGTTCAAGTATTTCTCTTTCTCCTTGTCTTGGTCTTTATTAAGTTCCCCTCCCCCCCCCTCCTCTCTCTCTCTCTCTCTCTCTCTCTCTCTCTCTCTCTCTCTCTCTCTCACACACACACACACACACACACACACACACACACACTTACTTGCCCCACCTCATGCACAAGCGAGAGCGAGGGGCACACACACACACACACACTCACTTACTTGCCCCACCTCATGAGAGAGAGAGAGAGAGAGAGAGAGAGATTTTATTATCATATTTGGAGGTCAAATATGACCTATGGGACCAAAGGTACATGTGATGTAGTACGTGTGTGGTTGATGAGTGATTCTCGATCCTCAAAAATTGTGGTGATGAGAGTCGTAATGGAGAGCCCACACAGTGGCTAAGAGAGAAAGGTGTGTAGGTCTAAGTCATTGGCTGAAAATGTGAGGAAAGCAAGTTCAAATGTGACCAAAAGCTGAGAACTCTAGTGGTGTGTGGTACTCGGACTCTCGAACTTGCAATGAGCATAATGTGCACACTCGATTTGAATCTTCTCCATTGCCCCCAAAACCCTGTCTCACATCGAAGGGAGTGGAGCTAATCTGAATGGTTGTGATAGTGCGTATTGTTGACAAGGGGTTAGGCTCAAGCATGTAAGGGTGAGTATGTTTTCCTCTTTCAGCAAAGAACATGATTTTGTAGTTAGGGGAAATATGGGTGGTGTAATGTATGAAGCGTGAACCCCCGGATTTCTCCCAAGATGTAATACATTGGAGTTGTAGAAAAGCTTCATTCACTTGGGAGTCTATTGAGCATCACGTAGCAAGTGTCATGAATCCCATCTTCCAAACCACTTCTTTATATCTTGCATCCATTCCATGCTCATGATCTTGCTTTTATGCGTCTTTTAAACATTTTTGCTTGCTTCCCATGCAATTGTAGGAAGTCGATGTGAGGGGTTTTGACGCATCTTTATCATGTACTCCACAACCCTTTCCATGCCCATAACCTCAATTGGAAGAGATCCTAACTCATGAAATAGGAGCATATATGGTGTTTGTGTCTTAACTTGGAGAAAGTTTGTAAGAAAACGCTTTTAGACATTCTCAAACTCTTTCCTATTAGACTTTGAGATGCTCACTCCCCACACTTCAACTCCATAAAGAAAAAATGGTATCACCAATGTGTTAAAAAGAGTACTTCTTGAGAACCCAACACTTGATGTTTCCCACATTACACATGTTCTCAAATGCATAATATGCTCTCTTTCCGGCTTTCAAATGACGCACAGCACATTAATGCCACTTGTGATTGGTTGGAACCTCAAGACCAAGGTACTTAAAGCTCTCAACAACTTCAAGTGTCTCCTTGTTGTACACAATGCATGGCTTCTCCTTATGGTTGGTTTTTGACAAGCATAACCTTTGTTTTGGATTCATTCAAAATCAACCCACTATGCATGCAAAAGTTCTCAAGGACAACCATAAGCTTTTGTGCATCCTCTAGCGTGTGTGTTATAAGCACTACATCATCCCCATACAACAGAATCATGATTACGCATTGCAAAAAATAGTGACCTCTTCAATGCCTTCTTCTTGCATAAAGTTAAGTACCATTTGTTCCAATTGATCGATGCATAGACCAAAGAGAGTTGGCAACAGACATCCTTGTTTAACCCCAATAGTGCTTGTAAATGTTTTTGAAATTCCTCTTCCCATGTGCAGTTGACATGTCACCTTTTCATAGATTCGAGAACCGCAAGCATAAACTCACTTGACACTTGGAGTTCTTCCATCCTTCTCTACAAATTGTTAGGCTTTTTTAAAGTCTAGAAAGTAGAAATACAATTGCTTTCCTTTCAACCAACCTTCCTCCATGAGAACACAAAGAGTAACAAGATGATCAATGGTGTTATGAAATCGACAAAAACCCTCTTGTCCTTTTGCACTCTTTCCATTCTCTTCAATCCAATCACTCAATTTTATCTCCCAAACACTTTTTCATAAGAGACTCAATCATTATAGTCGGGTAGCTATTTACATTCTTTACATCCCCTCCTTTATGGCAAAGGCTTGACCCAATTAGTACTCCAATCACAAGCCATACCATGTTGAAGTGCAAGGATGAACATATCACACATCCATTCATGTACAAAATCTCCCGTCAATTTATTCATTTCCGACTTAATACCTCTCCTGCTTTGCGAGTGGCCAACTTTTCAAACCCATCACACGCATCCTCAATAGTAAAGAAAGAGGGTATATATGGGAGTGAACCATAAAATGGCATTTTTTCAATGTTTGTTTGTTCATATAGTTGCCTACAATGTGTATACATATCCACAAGACTTGAGTTACCAAACTCTCAACTCGCTTGCCCCTCGAGTTTCTCCAAAATCTACCACATGCACGTGCCTTTTCTTGGACTTGAAAGAATTGATACTAAGGGGAGAGATAAGGAGTTCAAGTTTTTCCATAAAGAATTTGAAAGCTACCAATCGTTTCTTTTTTGCTTACAGTCATGCATGACAACATTCCCACCTCTCTCTCTCTCTCTCTCTCTCTCTCTCTCTCTCTCTCTCTCTCTCTCTCTCTCTCTCTCAACGCAAGGAATCCACTTAACACAAGGAAAGGGGAGAGAGAGAGAGAGAGAGAGAGAGTAAGTTTTTAAAAAAATAATTTAAAAGCTACCAAGGGTTTCTTTCTTGCTTGCACTCATGCATGACAACATTTCCACTTCTCTCTCTCTCTCTCTCTCTCTCTCTCTCTCTCTCTCTCTCTCTCTCTCTCTCTCTCTCTCTCTCTCTCTCTCTATGTGTGTGTGTGTGTGTGACAAAGAGAGAGAGAGAGAGAGAGACGGTGAGTGAAATAAACCATTCTCTTTCAAATTAGACTTACTCTACCTCTCTCCCTCTCTCTCTCTCTCTCTCTCTCTCTCTCTCTCTCTCTCTCTCTCTCTCTCTCTCTCTCTATGTGTGTGTGTGTGTGTGACAAAGAGAGAGAGAGAGAGAGAGACGGTGAGTGAAATAAACCATTCTCTTTCAAATTAGACTTACTCTACCTCTCTCCCTCTCTCTCTCTCTCTCTCTCTCTCTCTCTCTCTCTCTCTCTCTCTCACACACACACACACACACACACACACATACACACACACGCACGCACACATAGAGAGAGAGAGAGATGTTGACGGAAAGAAATCATTCTAGCTTTCAAATTAATCTTGCTCTACCTATCTCTCCTCCTAGCTCTCTCTCTCTCTCTTTGAGAGAGAGAGAGAGAGAGAGAGAGAGAGAGAGAGAGAGAGAGAGAGAGAGAAATAATTAGGGAGAGAGTGGGGGGACAGAGAGAGAGAGAGAGAGAGAGAGAGAGAGATGGCAAGAGAAGATGATGAGAGAGCGAGAGAGAGAGAGCTGGTGTGCACCCACTTTAACCTATGGAGAGAGGGAAGAGAGAGTAGGGAGAGGCCTTTTCTTGGACTTGAAAGAATTGATACTAAGGGGAGAGATAAGGAGTTCAAGTTTTTCTGTAAAGAATTTGAAAGCTACCAATGGTTTCTTTTTTGCTTACAGTCATGCATGACAACATTTTCACTTCTCTCTCTCTCTCTCTCTCTCTCTCTCTCTCTCTCTCTCTCTCTCTCTCTCTCTCTCTCTCTCTCTCAACGCAAGGAATCCACTTAACACAAGGAAAGGGGGAGAGAGAGAGAGAGAGAGAGAGAGAGAGAGAGAGAGAGAGTAAGTTTCTTTTAAAATAATTTGAAAGCTACCAACGGTTTCTTTCTTGCTTGCACTCATGAATGACAACATTTCCACTTCTGTGTGTGTGTGTGTGTGTGTGTGTGTGAGTGAGAGAGAGAGAGAGACGGTGAGTGAAATAAACCATTCTCTTTCAAATTAGACTTACTCTTCCTCTCTCTCTCTCTCTCTCTCTCTCTCTCTCTCTCTCTCTCTCACACACACACACACACACACACACACACACACACACACAGATGTTGAGGGAAAGAAACCATTCTAGCTTTCAAATTAATCTTTCTCTACCTATCTCTCCTCCTAGATCTCTCTCTCTCTCTCTCTCTCTCTCTCTCTGAGAGAGAGAGAGAGAGAGAGAGAGAGAGAGAGAGAGAGAAATAATTAGGAAGAGAGTGGGGAGAGAGAGAGAGAGAGGGAAGGGGGGGAAGGGGTAGGAGAGAAAGGGAGAGAGAGGAACTCAAACATCAAGTGCTATATATTTCTCTATATATAGACCTAGTTGTAAGCTTATACAACCATAATTGTTTGAAGACATTTGTTTGAATAGATCATTCAGGTCAAATTTTATCTTAACTTCACATGCCCCCTCTCTACCTCTCCGTCCCTCTCCCTGTGCCCACTTAGAGAGAGAGAGAGAGCGGGGGGGAGAGAGTAAGAGAGAGGGGGAGAGAGATGCACTCAAACATCAAGTGCTATAAATTTCTTTATATATATACCTAGTTGTAAGCTTATACGACCATAATTTTTTGAGGACATTTGTTTGAAAAGATCATTTAGGTCAAACTTTATCTTAACTTCACACGCCCCCTCTCTCACTCTCTACCTCTCCATCCCTCTCCCTGCGCCCACTTAACGAGAGAACGAGAGAGAGAGAGAGAGAGAGAGAGAGAGAGAGAGAGAGAGAGAGAGAGAGAAGGGTAGGTAGTGAGTCAAATAGAGGGAGGAAGGGAACGAGTGAAGAGAGAGAGAGAGAGAGATAGATAGATAGATAGATAGATAGTTCTATTATCGTCCTGGGAGGTCAAATATGACCTATGCGACCAAATGAACATGTCACGTGGTGTGAGTGGAGTTCATAAGTGACTCTCGATGCTCAAAAATGGCTGAAATGAGCGTCGCAATAGAGAGTCCACATCGTGGTTGGGAGAGGAAGGTATGTAGGGAGAGCTCATGGCTGAATATATGGGGAAAAGAGGACCTAATGTGGTCAAAAGCTGAGCACTCAAGTAGTGTGTGGTACTCACTCTCTCGCACTTGACGAGGGCATAAGGTGCAAAGTCGATGACACTCCTCGCCAGTGCCCCAACGTCCTGTCTCGCAGCGTAGAGAATGGGAGCTAAGATGAATGGAGGCAATGGTGCGGATCGCACTCAACGGGATGGGCTCAAGGATGTAGGAAGGGGTTCGGTTACCTCGTTCCGAGAAGAAGAGAGATTTGTAGTTTGGGGCAACGTGTGTGGTGTAATGGCTGAAGCGAGAACCTCCAGATTTCTCCCAAGCCATGATACATTGGCGTTGTAAGAAGGCCTCATTAACTTGGGAGTCGATCGACGCATCCTTGACCAAGTGACATGCATCCCATCTTCCAAACCATTTTTTGATATCAAGCATCCACCCCGAACTTAGTATTTTGCTCTTACATGTCTTTTGAACCTTTTGACTTGCTTCATATGCGATTCTAGGAAGTCGATGCAAAGGGCTACGTTGTGTCTTACGCATGTACTCCACAACCCTTTCCATGCCCAAGACCTCAATGGGAAGCGATCCGGACTCAAGAAGTAAGAGCATGTAGGGTGTTTGTGTCTTGACTTGGAGAAAGTTGGTGAGAAAACGCTTTTGGACATTCTCAAACTCTTTCCAAGTAGACTTCCCGATGCTTCCACCCCACACCTCCACTCCATAAAGAAGCACCGGTGTCACCAATGTGTCAAAGAGGTACTTTTTGAGAGCCCAACACTTGATCTCTCCTGCATTGCACATGTTCTCAAATGCATAATAAGCCCTCTTTCCGGCTTCCAAGCGACGCATTGCACAATCCTTCCATTTATGATTGGATGGAACCTCAAGGCCAAGGTACTTGAAGTGATCTACCACTTCAAGTTTCTCATTGTTGTATACAATGCATGGATTTTCGTCATTGAGGGTCTTTACAAGCATAACCTTGGTTTTGGATCCATTCACGATCAGCCCGCTATGTAGGCAAAAGCGTTCCAAGACACTCATAAACTTTTGTGCATCTTCTAAGGTATGTGCCAAGAGCACTACATCATCGGCATAAAGCAAAAGCATGATCACCGCATTTCCAATCTTAACCTCTTCTATGCCTTCTTGCTGCATAAAATCAAGAACCATGTATTCCAATTCATCGATGAGTAGCCCAAAGAGGGTTGGGGAAAGTGGGCATCCTTGTTTGACACCAATAGTGCTTGCAAAAAATTCTGAAATTCCATCTCCCATACGTAATCGACATATCACTTTTTGGTAGATGCGAAAGACTGCATGCATAAATTCTCTCGGCACTTGAAGGCTTTGCATACGTCTCCAAAAATTTCCTCGCGGTACCATGTCAAAAGCTTTCTTGAAATCCACAAAGCAACAATACAACTTTTTTCCTTTCAATCGAGACGCTTCCATAAGAACTCGAAGAGTGACAAGGTGATCAATAGTGCTATGATGCTTTCGAAAACCTGCTTGGCCAAGCGCACGTTTGCCATTCTTTTCAGCCCATTCACTTATCTTCATCTCCATGATACATCCAAATAACTTTGCCATCAAAGAACCAACCATTATAGTGCGATAGTTGTTCACATTGTTTACATCTCCTCCTTTGTGCAAAGGTTTGATCCAATTTGCACTCCAATCATGAGGCATGCCATACTAAAGTGCAAGGTTAAACATATCGCATATCCAATATCGTGTTTTCTTGCTTGTTCATTTAATCATTTCAGCCTTGACACCTTGAAGGTCACCTGCCTTGCGAGTAGCATGTTTCTCAAGCGCGCGGCATACATCTTCAATGGTAAAGAAGGGAGACATAAATGGAAGGGAGCTACAACCCTCCATCTTATCAACATTGGGTTGCTCATAGAGGTTCTTACAATGCATATACATATCCTCAAGAGTCAAGTCACCAAAGCTCTCAACGCGCTTGCCTTTTAGATTTTGTCAAAACTTGCCACATGCATGCGCTTTCTCTTGTGCTAAAAGAAGTTGTTTTTCGACTTCCCACCTTCTCCTCTTCTTTTGAACAAGTGCTTTGTATGTGTGTGAACATTCCAAGTAAACTTCCTTGTCTTTGATTGCATCCAATTTTAGCAAGTGTTTTCGGGCTTGACTACATTCCATGTCAAACCATTTCTTCTTGGTGCTACCCTTCTTAGACCTTTTGCAAGACATGTGTTTCGCCGAAAAGCATTCCTTGGCACAAGAGAAAATTACTTCTTTGAAAACTTTCCACTTGCATTCTAATGTTGGGCTCCCTTGATGCTCTATCATGCTTAACATTTGGTCCACCATATCAGCATATATAAGTGCTCGTTTGAAGTCTAGATGTAGGTACAAATGATTCACATCATGATTGGAGGCTACATGCTCGGGCCGTTTACCACACTTGAGGTCAATACATAACATCCTATGATCCGATTCCGGATTCCATTCACCAAGTGTAAAGCTTTGTATGCATTCTAGAGTGGCTTCTGAGAACAACATATAGTCAATCACGCTAGCACCATTGTGCTTTCTACATGTAAAGTCATTGGTGCCTTGCCATAGAGATACACCA
The DNA here is from genome assembly GCF_014529385.1 of Adiantum capillus-veneris. Lineage (NCBI taxonomy): Eukaryota > Viridiplantae > Streptophyta > Polypodiopsida > Polypodiales > Pteridaceae > Adiantum > Adiantum capillus-veneris. The sequence goes on along the minus strand of NC_140938.1, from coordinate 71,670,392 downwards.
TTTGCAATGAGCATTCCGGTACTATTGCACATATGTAGAAGTGACTTTCCATAGTGATCCACTTCTTTTGCATCATTAGAACTTCGATCATACATGTATGAGTCATCCACTCTTCTTGATACATGCGGCATGTCGACTTGTTGTGTGTCGTGTTGTAACATATTTGTGCGAGCATTCATGTCTCCAAAAACAATGACTTCACCTTGATCCTTGTAATAAGCAATGTCTTCCTCTAGTTCAACAAAGGGCTGATCTCTATCCATATTCAAGCGAGCATAAAAGTTGGAGTCATAGTGAGGAATGCAGCAGCCGGCCACAAACATGACTTGACCATTTGGTGGGCTGATTTTCAGCCATAAGTAGCGTTTATACTTATCTTCTTTGACAATGGAAACATCTTTCAAACCCTTTTTGGTCATACATGCTATGCCTCCTTGGCCTCTTCGTTGCTTTGCATTTTTGGCCCACATCAAAGAATGTACATCGTATTTGTCAAATCCAAGAATTCGTTGCGCATCATGCTCCCATGTTTCGACAAGAAGTATCACATTAGAGTCATTGGTAAGCTCATCAATGCCAATTCCCGCATTCCATGGATACCCGTTACAATTCCAAAAGCTTATTCGCAAGCGTGAGTTGGTCTCATAGATCATGTGTCCCTATTTGTTGGGTGGACTTGCATCCTCCTCAAGTGCCTTTTCTTCTTGAGATGATACCTTAACCTTCTTGCTTCTTTCCTTGTATGCTTTGCGACGTACATTTTGTTGCATAAGAGTGCGATCCTCATATACATTACAACCCGTTCCTTTGAGGTAGATCCAACCATTGTCAAGGATGATCTTTCTCTTTACCTCATCAGCCATGGTACATACAATAGGTCTTTCTCCCGAGCGAGGGACTCCTTGTTTTCCAACTCGATGTGCACCATAAGCCATGATTCCTGACATGCCAAAGTGTGTAGCAAAAAACTCTTCAATAGCAACCGCAAGAGATTGGGGTGTTTCCATGCTTTCCTCCTTGATTCCACGAATGACGATGTTCTTTGAGCGTTTATGTCGTTCTTGCAATTCTTGAGTGTCCACATTCTCTACATTCTTTGCTTGGACAACGGCTTGCGTGATAGGAGATGTAGAGAGAGAGAGAGAGAGAGAGAGAGAGAGAGATAGATAGTTCTATTATCGTCCTGGGAGGTCAAATATGACCTATGGGACCAAATGAACATGTCACGTGGTGTGAGTGGAGTTCATAAGTGACTCTCGATGCTCAAAAATGGCTGAAATGAGCGTCGCAATAGAGAGTCCACATCGTGGTTGGGAGAGGAAGCTATGTAGGGAGAGATCATGGCTGAATATATGGGGAAAAGAGGACCTAATGTGGTCAAAAGCTGAGCACTCAAGTAGTGTGTGGTACTCACTCTCTCGCACTTGACGAGGGCATAAGGTTCAAAGTCAATGACACTCCTCGCCAGTGCCCCAACGTCCTGTCTCGCAGCGTAGAGAATGGGAGCTAAGACGAATGGAGGCAATGGTGCGGATTGCACTCAACGGGATGGGCTCAAGGATGTAGGAATGGGTTCGGTTACCTCGTTCCGAGAAGAAGAGAGATTTGTAGTTTGGGGCAACGTGTGTGGTGTAATGGCTGAAGCGAGAACCTCCGGATTTCTCCCAAGCCGTGATACATTGGCGTTGTAAGAAGGCCTCATTAACTTGGGAGTCGATCGACACATCCTTGACCAAGTGACATGCATCCCATCTTCCAAACCATTTCTTGATATCAAGCATCCACCCCGAACTTAGTATTTTGCTCTTGCATGTCTTTTGAAACATTTGACTTTCTTCATATGCGATTCTAGGAAGTCGATGCAAAGGGCTACGTTGTGTCTTACGCATGTACTCCACAACCCTTTGCATGCCCAAGACCTCAATGGGAAGCGATCCGGACTCAAGAAGTAAGAGCATGTAGGGTGTTTGTGTCTTGACTTGGAGAAAGTTGGTGAGAAAACGCTTTTGGACATTCTCAAACTCTTTCCAAGTAGACTTCCCGATGCTTCCACCCCACACCTCCACTCCATAAAGAAGCACCGGTGTCACCAATGTGTCAAAGAGGTACTTTTTGAGAGCCCAACACTTGATCTATCCTGCATTGCACATGTTCTCAAATGCATAATAGGCCCTCTTTCCGGCTTCCAAGCGACGCATTGCACAATCCTTCCATTTATGATTGGATGGAACCTCAAGGCCAAGGTACTTGAAGTGATCTACCACTTCAAGTTTCTCATTGTTATATACAATGCATGGATTTCCATCATTGAGGGTCTTTACAAGCATAACCTTGGTTTTGGATCCATTCACGATCAGCCCGCTATGTAGGCAAAAGCGTTCCAAGACACTCATAAGCTTTTGTGCATCTTCTAAGGTATGTGCCAAGAGCACTACATCATCGGCATAAAGCAAAAGCATGATCACCGCATTTCCGATCTTAACCTCTTCTATGCCTTCTTGCTGCATAAAGTCAAGAACCATGCATTCCAATTCATCAATGAGTAGCCCAAAGAGGGTTGGGGAAAGTGGGCATCCTTGTTTGACACCAATAGTGCTTGCAAAAAATTCTGAAATTCCATCTCCCATACGTAATCGACATCACTTTTTGGTAGATGCGAAAGACTGCATGCATAAATTCTCTCGGCACTTGAAGGCTTTGCATACGTCTCCAAAAATTTCCTCGCGGTACCATGTCAAAAGCTTTCTTGAAATCCACAAAGCAACAATACAACTTTTTTCCTTTCAATCGAGACGCTTCCATAAGAACTCGAAGAGTGACAAGGTGATCAATAGTGCTATGATGCTTTCGAAAACCTGCATGGCCAAGTGCACGTTTGCCATTCTTTTAAGCCCATTCACTTATCTTCATCTCCATGATACATCCAAATAACTTTTCCATTAAAGAACCAACCATTATAGTGCGATAGTTGTTCACATTGTTTACATCTCCTCCTTTGTGCAAAGGTTTGATCCAATTTGCACTCCAATCATGAGGCATGCCATACTGAAGTGCAAGGTTAAACATATCGCATATCTAATATCGTGTTTTCTTGCTTGTCCATTTAATCATTTCAGCCTTGACACCTTGAAGGTCACCTGCCTTGCGAGTAGCAAGTTTCTCAAGCGCGCGGCATACATCTTCAATGGTAAAGAAGGGAGACATAAACAGAAGGGAGCTACAACACTCCATCGTATCAACATTGGGTTGCTCATAGAGGTTCTTACAATGCATATACATATCCTCAAGAGTCAAGTCACCAAAGCTCTCAACGCGCTTGCCTTTTAGATTTTGTCAAAACTTGCCACATGCATGTGCTTTCTCTTGTGCTAAAAGAAGTTGTTTTTCGACTTCCCACCTTCTCCTCTTCTTTTGAACAAGTGCTTTGTATGTGTGTGAACATTCCAAGTAAACTTCCTTGTTTTTGATTGCATCCAATATTAGCAAGTGTTTTCGGGCTTGACTACATTCCATGTCAAACCATTTCTTCTTGGTGCTACCCTTCTTAGACCTTTTGCAAGACATGTGTTTCACCGAAAAGCATTCCTTCACACAAGATAAAATTACTTCTTTGAAAACTTTCCACTTGCATTCTAATGTTGGGCTCTCTTGATGCTCTATCATGCTTAACATTTGGTCCACCATATCAATATATATAAGTGCTCGTTTGAAGTCTAGACGTAGGTACAAATGATTCACATCATGATTGGAGGCTACATGCTTGGGCCGTTTACCACACTTGAGGTCAATACATAACATCCTATGATCCAATTCCGGATTCCATTCACCAAGTGTAAAGCTTTGTATGCATTCTAGAGTGGCTTCCGAGAACAACATATAGTCAATCACGCTAGCACCGTTGTGCTTTCTACATGTAAAGTCATTGGTGTCTTGCCATAGAGATACACCATTTGCAATGAGCATTCCGGTACTATTGCACATATGTAGAAGTGACTTTCCATAGTGATCCACTTCTTTTGCATCATTAGAACTTCGATTATACATGTATGAGTCATCCATTCTTCTTGAGACATGCGGCATGTCTACTTGTTGTGTGTCGTGTTGTAACATATTTGTGCGAGCATTCATGTCTCCAAAAACAATGACTTCACCTTGATCCTTGTAATGAGCAATGTCTTCCTCTAGTTCAACAAAGGGCTGATCTCTATCCATATTCAAGCAAGCATAAAAGTTGGAGTCATAGTGAGGAATGTAGCAACCGGCCACAAACATGACTTGACCATTTGGTGGGCTGATTTTCAGCCATAAGTAGCATTTATACTTATCTTCTTTGACAATGGAAACATCTTTCAAACCCTTTTTGGTCATACATGCTACGCCTCCTTGGCCTCTTCGTTGCTTTGCATTTTTGGCCCACATCAAAGAATGCACATCGTATTTGTCAAATCCAAGAATTCGTTGTGCATCATGCTCCCATGTTTCGACAAGAAGTATCACATCAGAGTCATTGGTAAGCTCATCAATGCCAATTCCCACATTCCATGGATACCCGTTACAATTCCAAAAGCTTATTCGCAAGCGTGAGTTGGTCTCATAGATCATGTGTCCCTATTTTTTGGGTGGACTTGCATCCTCCTTAAGTGGCTTTTCTTCTTGAGGTGATACCTTAACCTTCTTGCTTCTTTCCTCATATGCTTTGCGACGTACATTTTGTTGCATAAGAGTGCGATCCTCATATACATTACAACCTGTTCCTTTGAGGTAGATCCAACCATTGTCAAGGATGATCTTTCTCTTTACCTCATCAGCCATGGTACATACAATAGGTCTTTCTCCCGAGCGAGGGACTCCTTGTTTTCCAACTCGATGTGCACCATAAGCCATGATTCCTGACATGCGAAAGTGTGTAGCAAAAAACTCTTCAATAGCAACTGCAAGAGATTGGGGTGTTTCCATGCTTTCCTCCTTGATTCCACGAATGACGATGTTCTTTAAGCGTTTTTGTCGTTCGTGCAATTCTTGAGTGTCCACATTCTCTACATTCTTTGCTTGGACAACGGCTTGCGTGATAGGAGATGTAGAAACCACATTATCCTTACATATATCAGCCCATGTTTTGGATGCATTTCTCATCTCACATACATCATGTCGTATTGTATCTATTGTTTCCTCTTTCAATACATGATCACTCTCAACTTTGCTCAAGCGCTCTTTCAATACATTCATGTCAACAAGAGAGCGTTTACATTCTTGAACTTCATTCTCAAGATGCATCAAGCGTGTTGTTTGCATTTCAAGAACCTTCTTGAGGTGCTCATTCTCCACAACCATTCTCCATTGCAAGTTTGCGCAACTCTTCACCTTGTTTGTTGACGGTTTCTTGTAACGAGATCAAGTAAGCCATGATCATTGCTTCCGTTGTTGTAGATGATGTGGTTGGATTAGCATCCAAATTCCTTGGAGATTTTGCATCATTCTCCATGGCTAGTGTGGCTTTTCCACCCTTGCGAGTTTTGTCTGACATTGCCTTCAAGTCGGCAACAAAAACGCAAAGTTTTGACAGTTTTTTCAGTTCTGAGATGCTGTTACAGCAAATCCTTCCATTACACAAGAGAGAGAGAGATAGAGAGGATGATAGAGTTGAAGGAGAGATAGAGGTATTTAAATTTTTTTAAAAAAAGAGACAGAGGAGAGGGGAGGATGCATAGAGAGATATCTACTTTGGGAGTTAGAGATGGAGGGACAACAAAAGATAAAGAGGAGAGATAGTCATCTAGAAATGAAGTGCTGAAATTGGAAATGGATAGACATGTATATTGTAATAATCATTAATGTTTTTAAAAGTATTTATAAAGAGAATTAAAATAGCCCCTGCAAAAAAATTTGATGTGAGCATTTGTTGAGTTCATTTACAATGGGGAAGCAATTAGACATGGTCAGATTGACAAAACATCAAACCTAGCATATCTTCATGGAAGCACACTACCATCTAGTTACTATTCTATTGCTATAATTGTAATTAAGTATATGATGGCAAAGACGCTCCCCTTCCTCATGTTCCTCTAATGAACTAGGAAATGAACACCTTGAAAGAGGTGGAGAAGATCCTTATTGCATGTCCTAAAAGCAACCTGGTGAGATTTCTCAATCTATTGGATATATTTTATTTAAATTTTGCATAGAAATGTTTCAGATAAGAACCTTGGATAGAATGTTTTGCAGCGAGTTTCAAAGACGACAAGAAAAGAATAGCAGGAGGTGTCTCCATCTGCTAGCGTTTCACTCCCCCTGAACACACCTATTATTAGTGTGTGCCATCTCCACCCATTGCAACACCTAAATCTGCACTAAAGAAGGCTTCAAAAGGGAAGGCTAAAGTGCACAGGGGTACATCCTCTAAAGTCATTGAAGAATTGAAGATTCTAAAGAGGAAATCGATGATAGAGAAATGGAAGCATACATGTTAGCTGCATCATATTTTCGAGGTTAATTTCTAATAAATGAGGATGTTACGGTGCATCATGATACATTATCCAAACATCTTAAAAATCTCAAGGTATGTATGTGTTTTTTTGAGTATAATGGAGCAATATTTCTCACCAAATATGGTTTGTAACATTGTTCATAACATGTAGGATGAGTGAGACTCCATTGCCGTGGGTTCCTCTTTGTCAATTGACAAAGCTAGAGAAAGTGAGACAGGTGAGATGGGGCTCCAAAAAATTGAAACCCTTGGCTGACACCTTCTTGCTTGAAGGTTATTATGAGCCAAAGGGATCTTTCATATGTTCATTAGATGAACCCGAGAACCCATCTATCAATGTTGATGATGAAATCTTACAGACATGGGATCCATTGTGGCAAAAATTGAATGACGGATTTGAGGTAGAGAATAAAGATACTTGTTGGGTTGACTTGTTTGATAAAATGCTTTACACATGGAATGGAAACCATGTGGGATTCAAGCCAACTGGCCGGACATCCCACTTACTACTAGCCCATCTACTAACTTACCCCCTCTCTCTCTACTCTCGCACTTGCACTCGCACACGCTTCTCGCGGCACCTTCAACTGGTATCACAGCAGGGTTTGTGCTTGCCAATTTTACGTCCGCACGCGCGCGCACTTTCAAAAGTGCAAACAGGTTTCCGATTTCGGCACCGGAAAATTCAGCGTTCTGAGAGCATTTCCAACAGGTGTCCTATGGTTTTACCCCCCTTTTGAAACTGTTCGTGCAGTTTAAAGCTTCATCCGAGCTACGCTTCAAGAGTTGTATTTTTCAACTCCACTTTTTCTACAGATACAGGGACAGGTGTAGGACACTGGTGCAGGTTGTTCAGAGACTATTTTGGGATGGTATATAGTAGTTTTATGGCTATTATGTGCTATTGAGATGGTGTTTATGGGCTGATTAGGAGCACTTTTCATCATCGACATTGTCTCGGGTTTTTAGGGCATCCATCTCCTCACAGGTTCTTGCACACATACAGGACATCCAAGTTTTATACAGGTTGCAGTATTTAGCATCAGCACAGATTTCAGTGGGAGTATTTGATGCACATATGCATTGTTTTTTGCACTTTTGATGGTGCTTGAGCTCTTTTGAGAGTGGTTTTACTCCCTGCAGGGATTTGTTTACTCCTTGCATATTTTGTTTGGCGCTTGTTTGAGCGCGTATACTGGACCTTGCAATATTGTTGACAGTGGATGTACGTTAAGTTGCGAAAACTCCCATATGTACCTTTTGTGGAGCCGATTTAGCTTGTTTGTGGCAGTCCCAACCGTTTCTGAGACTCGATTCGAAGGCCCTTTCCGAGACTGGGTTGGTTTCTTGTCTGCATAACCTTTTGTGAGGGTCGATAGCGTGAGGTTTTCTTGAGCTGGGGGATTCTCGAATGTTGAGATCCTTTCGGTGATACAGGTTGCTGGAGTACCCTTTTTTTGTGGCCTCACCATAGGACATGTATAGAGAGGGCTAGGTGCATTTGACGTCATGTTGGCAGTCTTGGGTCAGCTTTTGACTTTTTATGCACAGTTAGTGGTTGATGCGCCTGTCTTTTGCTCTAAGAGCATTACTTTTTATGCGTTATTGGTCTCTTGTGACAGTTTTGGATTGAGATTCTGTCAATTTTTCGGGGGAAACTCTGCCGAATTTTTCCCAAAATTACCAGTGTTTATCGCCATATTATCTTTAGCTTGTAGCCATGTCATCTAGCGGCAGTGAAAAGGATATTTACAATATCCAAAAATTTGATGGGACAAATTTTGCTATCTGGAAAGAGAAAATTCAAGATGTTCTTATACAAAAAGCCCAGTTGAATCCTATCATGGAGCGCCCAGAGGGCGAGTATACAGATGTTGAGTTGGGAGAAACTTGATGCTAAGGCAAAATCTACCCTCTGTTTGCATTTGGCCGAATCTGTGTACTTTACTATAGTTGGAGAAAGACTGCTAGAGATGTATGGGATAAGTTGTGTTCCAGTTATGAGAACAAAAGTGCCACTAATAAGGTTTTCTTGATGAAGAAGCTGTTTGACCTTCGTATGAAGGAAGAGGGCACTATTTCTACTCACATTAATGAGTTCAATATCATTTTCACTCAGTTGACCACTCAGGGTTTGGTTTTCGATGAGGAAATCAAATGTATATTCTTGCTATGCAGTTTACCCTCGTCTTGGGATACGTTCTGTACTGCGATTAGCAACTCAGCACCTGGTACCGGTCTAGTGTACAATGACATCCTTGGGAGTCTGTTTACCCAGGAGATTCGCAAGGAATCTTTCGAAGGCAAGAAGGATGGTGATATATATGTTGCTAGTGATAGATAAAGGGGTCGCACTCAAAGTCGTGCCAAAAGTAAGGAACGTGGGGGCTCACGCAGTAAGTCTAGAGGTTCTATGTGTAATGTCGAGTGCTATCACTGCCATAAAAAAGGGCATGTGAAGAAGGATTGCAGGAAATGGAAGCAAAGCAAGAAGGATAAACAATCGGGTGAAATTTCTAAGTCTGATGATTCAAACAAGGGCAAAGCAAAGTTAGAGGAGATCAATGTGCTAGAGTCTTCAAATGCTCCTATTATAGAGACTCTTCCAGCGGTTGTTATGCCACTTACCTCTGAAGTATTGGTCTTCACAGCAGATCTACCTGTCGAGGCTCTTCTGACAGAAGATGCGCAGCATGCACAAAATTGGATAGTAGATTTTGGTGCAAATTTCCATGTGACACCACATAGAGAGTGGTTCTCTACTTATTCTCACTCTTGTGGCAAAGTGAGACTTGGTGATGCTTATGAACTAGACATTGAGGGTGTCAAAAATGTCAAATTGCATCTAAGGAATGGCACGCACCTTACTTTATGTAATGACAGTAGACATGTGCCCAAGTTCACTAAAAGCTTGATTTTTGTTGGTCAGCTTGATGATTTGGGCTACAACACCACATTTGGCAATGGTTCGTGGATAGTATGCAAAGGTAATCTTGTTGTACTCAGAGGTCAGAAGCATGGTACCTTGTATTCCATGCATGTGTCAGATGTTGGTCATGATTACATATCTATAGCCGAGCTGCCGTCTGAGTTGTGGCATTGCCGGCTAGGTCATATTAGCCAAAAAGGAATGAGAACTTTGACTCGTTTTGGCTACTTACCTATCTTGTCTTATGTTGACTTTCCTGTTTGTGAGCACTGTATCTATGGCAAGCAGACTAGGTCTGTGCACTTACCATTGGGTCAAAAGAGAGATGAACCTCTAGATTTAGTGCATAGTGATGTTTGTGGTCCTATGTCAACCAAAACTCTAGGGGGGGGAAGCTATTTTGTGACATTCATAGATGACTCTACTCAAAAGGTGTGGGCATATCCTTTGAAACATAAGGATCAAGTTCTTTCTGTGTTCCAAAAATTTTCAGCACTCGTTGAGAATCAGTCTGGCAAGAAACTCAAGAGGTTGAGAACTGACAACGGTGGAGAGTATGTCTCCAAGGAGTTTGACAATTTATGTGCTAAAAGTGGGATTAAAAGGCATTTTATTGCACAATACTCACCATCTCAGAATGGATTTGTTGAGCGCCTGAATCGTACGATTTAGGAAAGAGTCACAGCCATGCTTTCTAGAGCAAATCTCAGACAAGGCTTTTGGGTAGAAGCCGTCTTGACTGCAGTGCACATTATAAATCGTTCGCCTAGTTTGCCATTGAATTATGAGATTCTAGAAGAGTTATGGTCTAAACGTAAGCCCCACTATGACCATGTACGTGTTTTTGGTTGTGAACCTTATGCTCACGTGCCTAAACAACTTCGACAGAAGTTAGAGCCAAAGTCAGACAAATGTATTTTCATTGGATATGGTGCAGATAGAGAGATAGATATCATCTCTGGCACCCAGAATCTTGTCAATTCGTCCGTAGTTCAGATGTGATCTTCAATGAGTCAAAGATTCATAAACAACCTATCAAGGAAATAGAGATTCGGAGAGTCACTTTTGAGGATGTTGCTGCTGGAATTAGGGTTGCAGAGAAACACACAGCTTGGAGAAGACGAAGGAAGCTCAAGGCACACAATAGAGAGTGTGTTACTTAGTGTGCAATGGAAAGATAGATAGCCCTAGAGTGATGGGCGTATATACAATGCACGGGGGAAAAAACCTCCTAAAGAGGGAAAAAATGCCCCGGCGGTCCTAGTGTGTTCACACACATCACTACCACATGTATATGGTAACAAATCCCCCTTGGAGTGATGTGGTGAACAAGAGCTGGCACATGAGTAAAGGAAGTGCCATGCCCTGAGGACAAGATCAGTCCACAAAGGGGAGTAAGCCCAAAGCTTTGCGGAAAGCTTCAACCTTCTCACGAGACAATGCCTTTGTGAAAATATCTGCAATGTTGTCCTGTGTTGGCACATAAGCCAAGCTGATCTCTCCTGCTGAGAGCCTCTCCCTGACATAGTGGTAATGCACCTCAATGTGCTTTGTACGAGCATGAAAAACTGGGTTCCTCGAAACTTCCAATGCGCTCTGACTATCAGTGTAGATAGTGTTGGCAGTGTCCTGTCCAACACCCAAATCAGCCATAAGGCGTCTGAGCCATACACACTCAACCGTAGCTGTGAAGACTGCCCTGTACTCAGCCTCACAACTCGAAGTGGCCACAGTAGGTTGCTTCTTGCTCAACCATGATATACATGAACTGCCAAGCATGAAACAAAAACCACTTGTGGACACTCTCGTGTCAAAACAACCAGCCCAATCTGAGTCCGAAAAAGCATGTAAGTCTGGTGGCAATGATCCCCCCTTGGGATAAAACAAGCCAAGATGTAAAGTGCCACTAAGGTAGCGGAAAATCCTCTTGACAGACTGCCAATGCTTAGACCCTGGGCTATGCATAAATCTGCTGACCTGTGAGACTGCAAACTGAATATCTTGCCTCGTGTTGCATACATAAGTGAGGCAGCCAACAACAGTTTGGTAAAGAGTGACATCAGCAGGATCGCCAGCATCATGTAGACTCAACTTCAAACCTGTTTCCATGGGAGTGGCAATAGGTTTGCAATCCTCAAGTCCAAAATTACATAGCAATGTCTCTATGTAGCTTTTCTAACACAAGGCAATACCACCATCACACTGCTTAAACTGTATACCCAAGTAATGATGCAACAGCCCCAAATCTTTCATCTTGAAAGTAGCATTCAAATCAGCCTTAAATTCAGCAATATGTCTCTCATTTGGTCCAGTGATCAGCAAATCATCAACATAAAGAACCACGATGAGAAATACTTCACCCTCACGCTTTACATACAATGTGCTTTTTGTTGGACTGTTACGAAAGCCTTGTTTGACCAAATGAGTGTCATCTTTATCATACCAAGCATGAGAAGATTGCTTCAACCCATACAAAGCCTTGTTACATTTGCACACTTTGTCCTCTTGTCCTTTTATGACAAAACCGCGAGGCTGCGTTACATAAACTTCCTCAAATATGTCACCATTCAAGAAAGCAGTAACAATGTCTGATTGATGTACATCCCAACCAAAATGAGCTGCCAATGCACATAGAAAACGCACAGTAGTCATACGACAAGTGGGAGCAAAAGTTTCTTCATAATCTATGCCTTTTTGCTGTGCATAACCCTTTGCAACAAGTCGAGCCTTATGGCGATCAATCTCAGCATCCGGCTTTCGTTTCAACTTGTAAACCCACTTCGTACCAATGGCCTTTTTGCCAGGAGGCAAATCACATAAAGTCCACGTGTCATTCTCTATAAGTGCATCATATTCTGATTGCATGGCAGCCATCCAATTTTCTGAATTCTGTGCTTCATCAAAAGTCAAAGGCTCCTCAACATCATGTAAGCTAGACACAGCCAAAGCATAACAATCTGATGCATAAGATGCATGGCGAGAGCCTGAACGAGTACGACTAAACAAAGGTGCATCCAATTTACTGTCATGCAAAGTGTGCACCAGCCATTTTGGCATACCTCTAGCCTGCTCATTTTCAGCCCTTTCCTCATCAAGTACATCATGTACATCTGCATCAGTAATAGGCTGATCTAAAACATTTACAGAAACCCCCATAGGCTGTACATTTGCCTCATTGGAACTTACATTCGTATTTCCACCACTGAAAAGAGGCAACAAAGTGTCATAAATGTCCTGTGAGCTTACATTACTGTCCCTAGTACATGACAGCAAGGGCTGAACAGAATCTTCCACAAACACTACATCCCGAGAAACCAGAATACGTTTTGTTTGCGGATGATACAACCTGTAACCTTTGCTTTCAGCACTATAACCAACAAAAATACATTTGACAGCCTTATCATTCAATTTTTTGCGTTGCACTTGTGGCACCAAAGCATATGCCAAACAGCCAAAAATATGCATTTGCTCAATAGAAGCCTTTCTATCATGCCACGCTTCATATGGAGTAATAGACTGCAAAGCTTTCGTAGGACACCTGTTAAGTACATAAGTGGCACACATGATGGCCTCAAGCCAAAAAGAATGCGGTAAAGCTTGACTTTTGACCATACATCGTGCCATTTCTGTCAGTGACCTGTTTTTCCTCTCAGCAACACCATTTTGCTGAGGCGTATCAGGCACTGTACATTGGTGTTTTATCCCACGACTAGCCAGAAATGCATTAAATTCATGAGACATATACTCCCCCCCTCGATCGGAACAGAGGGTGCCTATAGTACATTTCGAGACATTTTCAGCCATAGCCAGAAATTGTTTAAAGCATATAAAAACTTCGGACTTCGCTTTAAGCGGAAATACCCATGCATGCCTGGAGTAATCATCAATGAAAGTCACGAAGCACAGGTAATTGCCCAAGGACGGAGTTTGCATGGGCCCACAAACATCACTATGCACAAGCTGCAACCTGCATGTGGCCCGAACTGAACCATCCTTTGGAAATTTAGAACGCTGCATCTTACCCAAAATACAGCCTTCACAAACATGTTTGACAGGTGCTTCAAGAGGTGGCAAAGAAGCAACCATATCAGATTTCTGCAAACGCAGCAAACTGGAAAAATTCAGATGACCAAAACGTGCATGCCTTGAATCTGCAACAGCATTTGCAAAATTTTGTCCACACTTGTCATACAAAGTGAGCTTATACAGCCCATGGCACAGAAGCCCAGATGCAACAATTTCATCACCAAAAGTGAGATCATGAATTGTACATCTATCATCCACAAATTTGACTACAAGTTCAAGTCTAGCAAGTGCGGATACAGACAAGAGATTCTTCTTGATCCCAGGTACATAAAGTGCATCAACAAGTGTCAAGGAACTCCCATTAGCAGCAGTGAGCACAATCTTTCCAACTCCCTGAACTGGATAAGAGGCGTTGTTGGCACAAGTGACTGAATTCCCATGAGGGACAGACTCGAGAGAGGTAAACAATTCACGATGTGAGGTAATGTGCTTTGTAGCACCACTGTCGAAATACCACACATGTGAATCTGCAGCAACTGACAAGCATGCATCATGGACAGTAGGATTGTAAGTGCACTCTGCGCTAAAAGCCCATTCTGCATCAACATCAGCAACACAGTCTCCTTTCACAGAAGACTCAACAATGGCTGCATTTGTAGTGGAACCAGCATTTGCAGTGGAACCACCCTCTTTCTTCTTAGCCTCTTTGGCCTTCAACTTAGGACACGATTTGATCAAGTGATCATTGGCTTTACAATAATGGCAACGCATCTTCTTTTTGCCCTTATCACCAGAATTGCCAGACGAAGTACTGCCAGCAGAAGCATTAGGAACATAATTTTTGCCACTCGCAGCAGAACCATAAGAAGTGGCTGCATTACTGTTACCACCCTTTGTTTGAGAAGCAATAAAGGTCTGTTCAACTGCACGCTGCCTAGTCCTGTTTTTTCTAGAAAGTGACTCTTGCAAGAGCAGTGTGCATAATGCATCAAACTTGACAACTTCTGGATTTCCTTGGGTCATCAGTCTCCAAGTACTAGCAAAAGTCTGGTAGGAATCTGGTAAGGCATCAAGAACAGTCTGCACAAGGGAACTGTTTGAAATGACTTCACCTGCAAAAATAAGCTGCTCATTGATATCCTTGACACTAGCAAGGAAAGTGTCCATATCATCCTCCTCATGCATAATCTTCGACTCCAGCTCTTTACGCAGCAAAGCAATTTTAGCCTCATTGCGGCTTGCATAAAGACCTGCTAGAATATCCCAAGCCTGTTTTGCAGATTTTGCAGAACGGATGTGAGGAACAATGGTGCGCTTCACAGACAACGCAATCAATGCATGAGCCTGCGTATCCTTAACATCCCAACGAGCTTGTTCTGTCGTAGGCAAAACAACTCCAACAGTTGCAATCCTTGCAGCAAGACCTGCAACATCCTCAACATCGCCTACATCCTCAGAACTAGGACGTACATCAATGCCCTGCACAATGTTCTAGACACCCTTTGACACAAGAACATGTTGCATCATATAAGCCCACATAGGGTAGTTGTCCCCATCCAACCTGTCTTCAGCAGCAAACATCTTGAACACATCTGTGTTGTTGTTGTCAGCCATGATAAATGTTGCACCTGATGTGAAAACTGCCCGAAAATAGGAGAAATGGAGCGGGAACAACCTGTGCTATATAGCACAAACCGTAGAAGACTATAAGGCACCTGTTATGCAGAAAACGGCACTGACAGAAATTCTGCACAAAATGACGAAATAGTCTGTGCAGTACTGCCTATAGTGGAAACGGATGCCGAAATGAGCCCAAATCAAATTTCTGAGCAGAGCTAGCTCTTTGAGCTTTCCCACAATATTTTTCGACCTGCGAACGCTTGCCAAAGCTCACTGAAATCGGAGAAAGTGAGCAGGTGTGTGTTGGAGCAGCTGGCGACTAACCCTGGGAGGACGTGACCTGCTCT
Source organism: Adiantum capillus-veneris (assembly GCF_014529385.1). NCBI lineage: Eukaryota > Viridiplantae > Streptophyta > Polypodiopsida > Polypodiales > Pteridaceae > Adiantum > Adiantum capillus-veneris. The sequence continues at coordinate 71,654,986 of NC_140938.1, read as the reverse complement.
GATACCAATTGTTGGAATTAGGGTTGCAGAGAAACACACACAACTTGGAGAAGACGAAGGAAGCTCAAGGCACACAATAGAGAGTGTGTTACTTAGTGTGCAATGGGAAGATAGATAGACCTAGAGTGATGGGGGTATATACAATGCACACGGGAAAAACCTCCTAAAGAGGGAAAAAATGCCCCGGCGTTCCTAGTGTGTTCACACACATCACTACCACATGTATATGGTAACAGTTGCCTCAGAGACAGTGAAATCAATTCAGCGGGCTAGTGATGTACCTTCCACTAGCAATGCTCTAGAGGGAGCGGATAGCAATGGTCAAGGAGTGAGACGATCTACTAGAGTCTCTCGTCCACCTGCGCGTTTCAAGCCAGGTCTTGATTACATCATGTTGATCGATTGCGGTGATCCAAGCTGCTACCAAGAAGCCATGATGACAGATGATGTGGTGAAGTGGGAGCAGGCTATGGAATCTGAGTATAACTCGATTCTGGCTAATGACACTTGGGACTTGGTAGAACTGCCAAATGATGCGAAATTTTTACCTTGCCCTGAGAAGAAGACTATGGTTGAAAAAAAGTCAATGCTACCCTCGGAGTTCCAAGCCCAATACAAAAAAGTGTTCTTTGAAACAAATGAGCTCTCTAGAAGAACGATAAAACACACTCTGGCCATTGTTGACCCAGCTCTAGGAGATGATTGGTGGAGGTTGGTTATGATTGATGGATTTATAGTGTCCACATACTATCATGGAGTTTTTCTTTTAACTTGGATATGTTGGACTTTGCAAACAATTGAGTGGAGCATTCAACCGAAGTGGATTCAAGAGGAGCGATTGTACAGATTGGCTTGCATAAACCTCCCTGCAAGGATGAAGACATACTTTCTTTAAGCTATGGATTCAAATGATCCTGCTGATGTAAATAGTTTAGATATCCCTCAGACTAGTAAGTGGACTAGCTCCTGTGACTTGCAAAAATATGAATAGAGTTTGAGAATGTCTACACCCTAAGATGTTTTGTGAAACAGGAGACTCGGTTATCTTTTGAGAGTGTTAGGAATCAAAGTTTTGTGATCATCTATTGAAAGGGACGTCAAAAGCATTTTACAACTATGTTATGAGTTCATTTGAAACCCATAGTTGGTTTGAACCTTGACTCATTCTTTAAAGACACTAAACAACAATATATGGTCAAGACATTTTCTTACAAGCTTGGTTTAATGAAGAAGGGAGCATTAACCAAGGTGAGCAAGGAATTGTACATGTATGGAAAAGGTGCCTATGCAGGTACGTGCACTTCACTCTTGCATTGTTATACTAACAAGCTAATCCTAGATACTTATAGTTTTTTTTTTTTTTTTAGGTGGCTGCATGAACATTACTTTAATATTAAAAGTGTTAGAGTTCTATATGTATTGCTTGATGAGACAAAAGTAGATTGCATTTTCACCCCTATGCATATATCATGTAACTTCAAGAGCACCACATGAGTATGACGTGGTTCTTGGAGTATAGCGAGGGGTGCTCTCGGGGTGCTTCATTCATACAATGACACAATGAAGTATAGGGAAGATCATGCTCATTAACAACATATGCCTCAGCAAACCCATGTGATCCTAACAATTATCTGGTTTAGTGTAAAGAGAAGAGACAACTACTACATATCAGATGCACAATTGTTGGCTACTACATAAAAACTTGATTTATGCTTTGATTATAAAAATTTGACCTGACGACTCAACATTTTTTTGTTACCATATACATGTGGTAGTGATGTGTGTGAACAAACTTAGGACTACTGGGGTATTTTGCCCCTCTCTAGGAGGTTTTTCCGTCGTGCATTGTATATACACCCATCACTCTAGGGCCATCTTATCTTTCCATTGCACACTAAGTAATACACTCTTCATTGTGTGCCTTGAGCTTCCTTTGTCTTCTCCAAGCTGTGTGTGTTTTCTTGCAACCCCAATTCCAACAATTGGTATCAGAGTAGGTTGTGTCCTCCGAGGCTTAGTCGCTAGAGCAGCTCCAACACATGCTTGCTCACTTTCTCCGATTTTTGTGAGCTTTGGCAAGCGTCAACAAGTCAAAAAATACTTTGGGAGAGCTAGTAGATTTATGTCTTCTCAGATTTTTGATTCGGGCTCGTTTCGGCCTCCGTTTCCACTACAAGTAGTGTTGTGTATGCCATTTCATCATTTTTTGTAGAATTTTTGTCGATGCCATTTTCTGCATAATAGGTCCCTTATAGTCTTCTATTGAGGATAGATTGGATGTGGACAATTACCCTATGTGGGCTTACATTACGCAACATGTCCTTGTGTCAAAGGGTGTTTGGAATATTATGTAGGGGATTGATGAACGTCCTGGTTCTGAGGATGTAGGCAATGTTGATGATGTTGCAGGTTTTGGTGGCAAGATTGTTGCTACTAGAGTTGTTTAGCCTACGTCTGAGCAAGATCATTGGGATGTAACAGATGTGTAGTCTCATGCTTTGATTGCGTCATCTATGAAGCACAATATTACTCCTGATATTCATTCAATAAAATCTGCAAAATAGGCTTGGGGTATTCTTACTGGTCTTTATGCAAGTCGCAATGGGGCAAAAATTGCATTGTTGCCTAGTAAGCTGGAGTCGAAGATCTTGCATGAGGAAGATGAGATGGACACTTTCCTTGCTAGTGTCAAGGATATCAATGAGAAACTTATTTTTTCACACGAAGTCATTTCTGACAGTTCCCTTGTGCAGACTGTCTTGATGCCTTGCCAGCTTCTTACCAGACTTTTGATAGTACTTGGAGACTTATGACCCAAGGAAATCTAGAAGTTGTCAAGTTTGATGCATTATGCACATTGCTGTTGCAAGAGTCACTTTCCTTAAAAAAATAGGACTAGACAACATGCAATTGAACAAGCACTTATTGCTACTCAGAAAGAAAAGGTGGTAACAACAATGTAGCACTTCTCATAGTTCTTATGTGAGTGGTAAATCACATGTTCCTAATGATTTTGTTGGTAGCAATTTGTCTGGGAATTCTTGTGATAAGAACAAAAAGAAGATGTGTTGCCATTATTGTAAAGCCAATGAGCACTTGATTAAGCAGTGTCCAAAATTGAAGGCAAAAGAGGCTAAGAAGAAAGAGGCCGGATCGACTATAGGGTCCAATACAAGTGCAGCTATCGTAGAGTCTTCTGTGAAAGGAGATTGTGATGCTGATAGAGATGTAGAGTGGGATTTTAGTGTAAAGTGTACTTATGATCTTGATGTCCATGATGCATGCATGTCAGTTGGTTGCAGATTCACATGTATTATATTTTGATAGTGGTGCTACAAAGCACATTACCTCACATGTGATTTGTTTATGTCTCTTGAGTACATTGTCCCTCATGGGATTCACTCACTTGTGCCAACAATGCCTCTTATCCGGTTCAAGGATTTGGAAAGACTGTGCTTACTACTACAAATGGTAGTTCTTTCACACTTGTTGATGCATTGATGTGCCTAGGATCAAGAAGAATCTTTTGTTTGTATCTGCACTTGCTAGACTTGGTCTTGTAGTCAAATTTGTGGATGACAAACGTACATCACATGATCTCAATTTGGTGATGAAATTGTTGCATCTGGAATTTTATGTCGTGGTCTTTATAAGCTCACTTTGTATGACAAGTGTGGGTAGACTTTTGCAAATGATGTTGTAGATTCTAAGGCTATTTTTGCCAGTTTGCTATGTTTGTAGAAATTTGATATGGTTGCTTCTTTGCCGCCTCTTGAAGCACCTGTCAAACATGTTTGTGAAGGCTGTATTTTGGGTAAGATGCAGCATTCAAAGTTTCCAAAGAATGGTTCACTTAGGGCCACATGCAAGTTGCAGCTTTTGCATAGTGATATTTGTGGGCCCATGCAAAATCCTTCCTTGGGAAATTACCTTTACTTTGTGACTTTCATTGATGATTTCTCCATGCATGCATGAGTGTATCCGCTTAAAGTGTAGTTTAAAGTGTTTATGTGCTTCTTCAAACAATTTTTTGCTATGCTAAAAATGCCTGTACTATGGGCACCTCTGTTCCGATTGAGGGGGGGAGTATATGTCTCATAAATTTAATGTGTTTCTAGCAATTCATGAAATAAAACACCAATGTACAATGCCGTATACACCTCAAAAAAATGTTGTTGCTGTGAGAGGAAAAACAGGTCTCTTACAAAAGTGGCATGATGTATGGTCAAAAGTCAAGCTTTACCACATTCGTTTTGGTTTGAGGCTATTATGTGTGCCACTTATGTACTTAACAGGTGTCCTACAAAAGCTTTACAGTCTATGACTCTATATGAGCATGGCATGATAGAAAGCCTTCTATTGAGCACATGCATGTTTTTGGCTATTTGCCATATGCTTTGCTACCACAAATGCAGCATAGAAAATTGAACAATAAGTCTATGAAATGTATTTTTGTTGGTTATAGTGCTAAAAGCAAAGGTTATAGGTTGTGTCATCCGCAAACAAAGCGTATCTTGGTTTCACGATATGTTGTATTTGTGGAAGATTCTGTGCAGCCCTTGCTAGAGACATAATGTAAGCTCACATGACATTTATGACACTTTTTTGCCTCTTTTTAGTGGCGAAAGTTCAAATTAAACTCTAATGAGACATTGTACAGCCTATAGAGGTTTCAAAAAATGTTACGGATCAGCCTATTACTCATGCAGATGTACTTGATGAGGAAAGGGCTCACAATGAGCAAGCTAGAGGTATGCCTAAATGGGTGGTGCATACTTTGCATGACAGTAAATTGGATGCACCTTTGTCTAGTCATACTCATTGAGGTTCTTGCCATGCATCTTATGCATCAGATTGTTATGCTTTGGCTGTGTCTAGCTTATGTGATATTGAGGCACCTCTATCTTTTGCTGAAGCGCAGAATTCAAAAATTGGATGGCTGCCATGCAATCAAAATATGATGCACTTATAGAAAATGACACAAGGCCGTTATGTGATTTTCCTCCTGGCAAAAAGGCCATCAATATGAAGTGGGTTTACAAGTTGAAATGCAAGCCAGATGGTGAGATTGATCACTATAGGGCTCAACTTGTCACAAAGAGTTATGCACAATAAAAAGGCATAGATTATGAAGATACTTTTACTCCCACTTGTTGTATGACTACTGTGTGTTTTCTATGTGCATTGGCAGCTCATTTTGGTTGGGATGTACATCAATTAGACATTGTTACTGCTTTCTTGAATGGTTACATATTTGAAGAAGTTTATGTAGCGCAGCCTCACAGTTTTTTCATTGAAAAGACAAGAAGATAAAGTGTGAAAATGTAAGAAAGCTTTGTATGGGTTGAAGAAATTTCCTGGTACTTGGTATGAGAAGGCTGACACTCATTTGGTCAAACGAGGCTTCTGTATAGTAGTCCAACAGAAAGCACATTGTATGTAAAGCGTGAGGGTGATTTACTTCTCATTGTCGTTCTCTGTGTGGATGATTTGTTGATCACTGGACTAAATGAGAGACATATTACTGAATTTAAGGCTGATTTGAAAGCTACTTTCAAGATGAAAGATGTGGGGTTGTTGCATCATTACTTGGGTATATAGTTTAAGCAGTGTAATGGTGGTATTGCCTTGTGTTAGACAAGTTACGAGACATTGCTATTTAAGTTGCAATTGAGGATTGTAAACCTATTGCCACTCCCATGGAAACAGGTTTTTAATTGAGTCTGATGTTGATGATCCTGACGATGTCACTAAACTAATGTTGGTTACCTTATTTATGTATGCAACACAAGGTCAAATATTCAGTTTGCAGTCTCACAGGTCACCAAATTTATGCATAGACCAAGGTCTAAGCATTGGCAGGCTGTCAAGAGGATTTTTTTCTACTTGAGTGGCACTTTAGATCTTATCTTGTTTTATTCCCAAGGAGAGATCATTGTTGCCAAATTTACATGCTTTTTTGGACTCAGATTGGGCTGGTTGTTTTGACCCATGAGTGTCCACGAGTGGTTTTTGTTTCATGCTTAGTAGTTCATGCATATCATAGTTGAGCAAGAAGCAACATATTAAGGCCACTTCCAGTTGTGAGGTTGAGTATAGGGCAATCTTTATAGCTACGGTTGATTGTATATGGCTCAGACGCCTTATGGTTGATTTGGGTGTTGGATAGGACACTGCCAACATTATCTACATTGATAGTCAGAGCGCATTGACAATTGTGATGAACCCATTTTTTCATGCTTGCACAAAGCACATTGAGGTGAATTATTACTATGTAATGGAGAGGTTCTCAACATGAGAGATCAACTTGAATTATGTGCCAACACAAGACAACCTTGTAGATCTTTTCACAAAGGCATTGTCTCATGAGAAGTTCAAAGCTTTCTGAAAATCTTTGGGCTTACTCCCCTTTCTGGACGGATCCTCACAGGGCATGGCACTTCCCTATACTCTATGTGCCAGCTCTCATTCACCACGTCACTCCCAAAGGGGATTTTTTACCATATACATGTGGTAGTGATTTGTGAACACAATTAGGACTATTGAGGCATTTTTTCCCTCACTATGAGGTTCCCCCCCCTGTGCATTGTATATACGTCCATCACTCTAGGGCTATCTTATCTTTTAATTGCACACTAAGGAATACACTCTCTGTTTTGTGCCTTGAGCTTCCTTCATCTTCTCCAAGTTGCATGCGTTTTCCTGCAAACCTAATTCCAACATTTTGGTTATGCAGGTAGAGAAACGTGGAGGAGGTGGAGGGTCACAAATGCCTAGTCACACCAAGGAAAAGACTAGGTTGTGGGGCTTGTATTGTATCATAAATATTTGTAACAAATTTTAACAAAGTTCTCAAGATGTATGATTGCTATCTTTCAAATTTTGTTTTAGGAAAAGGGTATGATTTTCTCAAAAGACATGATTGACTTTGCTACAAGGCTTGAAACAAAAACATTGGATGTGTCGGACTTGCCAATAGCGACATACGCATCATTTGGTGGGTCTCTACTAAAAATTAGTTATGTATGTTTGTATGGGATAGAGTGGGGCTTGAAGTGCATGATTTGTTTTGATATTTTACTTTCAAGAATTCTCATAATGCTAGCAAAGTGTGATTTTCAAGATTTCTTCAGGTAGTAATGGCAGTCGTATCTCGGGGGGTGCACCTTTACGAAACTATTTGTATCACGTGTGTTCAAAGGGTATTAAAAACTCCCTTTTCTTACATGCTTAAGGTAATAAATTGGCCCCTTTTCTTCAAAAACTTACAATTTTTCTCTAAAATTAGTTAAAAACTATTCTATAATATGCTCCTCCTAGGATTTTGGCATTTAAAAAACCCATTTATTTGAACTCATGTGGTAGCTTACATGTCTAAGAGGTGAACCCCCGAGAGTCGTATCCAGATTGCACATTTTAGTTCAGATTAGATAGAGGAAGACATGAGGAATGCCTGGTTGAGCATTGTCAAGCTACATATTGTCAAGAAATACCTTTGTCTATTTTGTGAGGGAGTGGTAGTTGAATCTGTGATCAATACATCAATTTTATTTATGCATGCCAATACTCTCGTGCATGGACTCTCAAAACATGAGGTCCCAAAGTGGAACAAAATGGGTGTATGCTAGTTCAAATGTCTGGTTCAACTCACGCATGCAACTGTTGATGACAAAGGTTTGTTGGTGGTTGGGTGTCAAGCTAATGATTATGCTATAATTTGTGACATCTTGGGTGTTGTTGTGGATGACATGAGGACCACACTAACATAGTGGTTTGCAAGAAGAAGACTAGGACTATGCGCTCATTGTTAGTCTCTCCAATGAAAAAAGAGCATCCTTCACTAACCTAGGCCATAGAGTTGCCACAAGAAGATACCAGGTTTGATATGCTAGAAGAGGACGATTGTACAAAGCAAGAAGATGGCACACCACTACAAGGTACACTAAAATTGTGAAAGTAGTTTCACAGCTTTATCTAATTATATTTAATTTTGCAAAAGGTATGGAATGAGGGCATGGTTTTGTTTGGACATTGCTTGCACAGTACACAAACAAACATGACATTGTGGTGCGGTCTGGAGGAGACTCTGGGGCACTAGCATTACTATGGAGCCAAATGGGTCGAATGGTTACAATTTACAAAGGCAACAAGGAATTTTTCAACAAACTTCATCCCATCTTAGATCAACAAGCCATATGTCTCAAAGAGATGCATGAACATGGAAAGAGGCAAGTGGATGAGCTGGATCATGCGACAGAGGAAGGATTGTTGGCAGGCCCAAAGCCAAGCATTGTAGAGTTAGATCCATCTGCACATGCCTTAGAGTAGGAATGTCTACTTGAGACCATCAAAATGCAATCTGTGAACTTTTTGTAAGCCAATGTCGATGGCCGCATTTATATTGTGATGTAATGGAAGTATATTTTTGCAAGATTGTCTATTCTTACAATTTTTTGGATTTCTTCTGCTCATACAAACTATTTGCAAAGTGTAAGAGAGAGAGGTGGAACACACGCACGCACGCACGCACACGGAGAGAGAGAGAGAGAGAGAGAGAGAGAGAGAGAAGAGAGGGAAGGAAGGGGATCAACATAGTGATGTGTAGCTTCACTTCATGAGCAAGTGTAGACCTATGGATATTCTCTTGAATTTGTATAACAAGTGTAGACAACTGGATAGACTAGCATAAGAGGAAGACAGATACTCATAGATATAGAAGAAAGAGAGTAGAAAAAATAGGTTTGTAAAGAGGAAAAGTAACAAAGAGAGGGAGAGCCAAGAGTATATAGAGAACCATTTGAGAGAGTTTTTTTCTATAAGTGTTTAGAGCGAGCTTTTGGGAGGAGCTTTTTCACAAGATTTAGTGAATGGATCAAGATCCAGAAAAGTCTCTCTGAAGCCTGCTCCAAAAGCACACTTGATAACTTCAAATGCACAATTACAACCATATCTTAGCTTGCAAACATGTCTCTTTCTAAATTTTCAATGATCCCAAGTAAAAAAATTAATTATCTTGCATGTACACACCAAGATCAAGGCTCACTCTGCCATTTTAGAACAAAAAAGTTGAAAAAGAAGACTTAAGGAATCCGATTGAAGGAGCCATTTGCAAATCAAACAAGGTGATGGATCGTGATGGCCTACCAAGGAAGTAAAATGAAAGTAAAGGGAGGTGTGGGAGGAGGATAGGTGAGTGTGATATCTTAGAGTTTTGAAGTTACGTCGGTGAATTTTTTTTTTGGGTGATTGTTTATGAAGGACCTTATGTGTTTTTACTCCCTCTTCACTCATGTGTCCCAACCGGATTAGTAAGCCTTTAAAAATACCCATAGCACATGCATTCAAGAGGTATTTATAGAACCCCTCTACACACATACTTCACCATGAATTATAGGATCCGTTTTCTTTCATAAACTTGTAAGTTTTTTAAAAAATCTCATTTTGTAACCCCTCTTGTACATTTAATTCTGTAAGTCTTTGAAATAAAAACAATGCAAACCCCTTATAGTAAACTCATGTGCTACACTTACAGATTGTTTAAGGGGGCACTAGGCTTGACCATTGTACATGGTATAACCCTCCAAGTGTTTTTCTTTGTACATATTTTTTAGTTTGCAAACACTTCAGAGACCTACCCTCCTCAAATTCTAAATGTTCTCTTTGTCTGTGTAGCTTCAAGATAAGAGCCCTTCAAACATTGAACTCCAAATCCTACAAACCTACATTTCCTATGCCAAAGGTAGTGCTTGACCACATAATTATAAGAATTGTTCATTGCTCCTTTTCATGTCCATGGCTCAAAAAACATTAAATCATGTGTGTTAGTTCTACTTGTCAGAATTTGAAGCTATCTGCAAAGCTTTGGGCTTGATCCCCTTTGTGGACTGATCATGTCCTTAAGGCATGGCACTTCCCTATACTCTATGTGCTAGCTCTCATTGATTGCATCACTCCCAAAAGGGAGTTGTTACTATATACATGTGGTAGTGATGTGTGTAACCACAATTAGGACCACCGGGGCATTTTTCCCCCTCACTAGGAGGTGTTTTCCCTTGTGCATTGTATATACACCCACCACTCTAGGGCTATATGAGCTTTCCATTGCGCTCTAAGTGATACACTCTCTGTTGTGTGCCTTGAGCTTCCTTCATCTTCTCCAAGCTGTGTGTGTTTCCCTACAACCCTGATTCCAACAATATCCTCGCATCTTGGCATGAAGGAAGTAGAGCATGAGATTAGTCTTCAAATCCAAATACATACCTCATGTAAGCCTCTAAAGCTGGTTCAACTTCAACATGAAAGTTTCTACCAATTAGAAATGCATTGAGAAAAAAAATATTCAAGCTGCCCAGCTTTCTAGATATTTGAAACGTAGATATTGGATATCAACAAGTAGTTGCCATCATTCTAGTAAAGAAAGGCCAATGGGTTTGCCGGAAGAAACCACCATATCTACATAAATATTGGATATCCGCAAGTAGTCGCCATCACTCTAGTAAAGAAAGTCCGTGGGTTTGTAGGAAGACACCACCATATCTACCCCAAGAAATTGATTGCATGAGGTACAATTAAATTGACATCTACACCGCAAACATAATATAGCGTTTGAGATGGAGATGAGTGTGTAAAGAACCAGATTTGATTTCTAAAAGCACCTTTCAAATTGAACACATTTTATTTGTAGGCTTTTGTTTATGTTTTTTTAGAATTGGAAACTATTTTTTCAGAATTGGAAACTATTTTTTCAAATTTTTTACCGCTATACTTTCTTTTCATCAAAGCTACATAGTGATACATGGCCTACTTCACAATAACTAGGCACAATTATTAACAATTGAACCCTAAATCACTTGGATGACATAAGAGATTACTCACTGGGACATACTGGTACCTTTTTACATTTCATTAATTAATTTCTAGACCAGATGCGTCGCGAACTTAACTGCTAAACCATATGTGTGGCTTCGAGCCGGTGCACACGCTGCGACCTTTGCCCCCTACGCCCGGTATGTCCCTCTTGCACCTGCGCCTCTTGCGAGCTCCGACCTCGGGCCCCTGCGCCCCGTCTATCCCTCCCACACCTGCCCCTCCAGCGACCTCGGTCTCACGCTCCTATACCTGCCGCTACTGCGACCTGTGCACCCCTGCGCTGCCTGCGGCTCCATGCCAACAACCAGAGAGACACCTCCTCCGCACGACGAGGCTCCCAGCACCATACATTCAAGCAAAAAGTATGCAGGTTAACGACGCCCTACCCTGCAAGTCAAACACAGAAACTCGGCCACTGCGTTCTTCGCCTCCCATCTGGTCATTAGCGTCCAGAATGCCCGTAGCGACCCAGGATAACCCCTCTCTCTCTCTCTCTCCCTCTCTCGGACCTACTGACACTTGGGCTGCCCGACCACCGTCCGGTTGATGCGGCTCTCTCTCTCTCTATCTCCTTCTCTCTGACACGTATTGGCCTCGTTGGCTTTGGCGTCAAAACAACGGGGACATCTTCCATGATTCACCTCCATTCGACGTGCTTACAAAATTGGGCAGACATACTAGCACCTATACAATGGAGAAAATTGCATCACAAAAAAGTGTAGGAGACCTACTAAAAATCGATACAATATCAAAAAAGATTACATAGAGGGGTCCATTAACACAAGAGATTTTTTCTCGAAGATTGCATCACAAAAAAGTGTAGGAGACACAATATCAAAAAAAATTACATAGAGGGCATTGACACCATTAACACAAGAGCTTTTTTCTAAACAAAACTTCCATGTTCTTGCTTTGGCTCCACAAAATATATTTTTGATGCTAAATTTTGGATTAATTTGCGAATGACCAACCATCAAAGCCTATCCATATCCAAAAGATTACATAAACGACACTAACAAATATATCATATCATAAATTGCATCATTTGGGGTTTCATGATTTTGATAGGAACCAGCACTTGCTACTGTTGACCGCCCGCGCCCCCCCCCCCCCCCTCCTCTGTGCCATCATTGCCCCCCCCCCCCCCTTCGTTGCCCTTGCGCTGCCCCCCGCCCTCGCCTGTCCTTGCGCGTGGCAGCCCAGCCCCCGCCCACCCCCCTGCTGCGCGTACCTGCCGCTGCAACCGCCCGCCCGCTGCCCCCCTCTCATGCCACCATTCAATCCCCCCCCCCGGCGCCCGCCCGCCCGCCCGCTGCCCCCCTCTCATGCCACCATTCAATCCCCCCCCCCCCGGCGCCCGCCCGCCCGCCTCTTGAGATCCCGCACACTGACCGCCTTCTTCTTCCCGAAGCCTCCTGCACTTGGCTCTAGCAGCACTGTTTCTTTGGACAGTGCTCGGCGCACTCAGCTGCAGAGTCGCTTCACCACCCGCTTCTTCGCCATAGTAGTAGACACAGATGGAGGCTCCAGCTCCACCACAGAGGGACTCGTCCGAAGCCCCCTCGCCCGATCCCGCTGAGCCCACCATTCGACTTGCTCTTTCGCCGACACAGCAAGTGAGCCTAGCCGAAGAGGTTGAACGCTTGCAGGCGACTTCTGTCATCTGCAAGATTCTCGGCACCCGACCTAGTAGAGGAGAGCTGCGTGACCTTCTCCAGGCCCGCCTTCTCGCAGAGGTTGGCAAGATCTTGGACGTACAGATACTCGGACGAGGTTACTATCACATCGAGTTTGAGACCTCCGAGATGGCGTCCAAGGTCCTCGCCACGAGTCCATTGACCATCGGAGCAGCACGAGCCCACTTTCGACAGTGGAGACATGGTTTCGACCCTGCTTCGGATGTTCTAATAGAGGAGGCAGACATCCCCATCTCTGTCTTCTTTCCGAGTTTGCGGAGGGAGTACTTACCACTTTTGTCCAGAATCGGCTTAGCCATTGCGACTGTCCTGGAGACACCTCGTAGGGGAGCCTCAGTAGCTGCCAAGGCGACTGACATTCCCTCAGTTCGCGTTTTGGTCAGAGACATTCACACGCTCCCGAAGGTTATTCTTCTACGTACCTCGGGTGAGTGGGGGTTGGTTTAGACAGAGTGTGGAGTATTGGCCTCCCGAACCATTGCTTCATTTGTCAACAGATGGGCCATCTAGCGAAGGCCTGTCCACGGAGGAGGTCTCGACCTACACTACAGCCTCAGCCCCAGCCTGCAAGGGCTGGCCGGCAGACACAGACAGAGACACAGCACACATATAGAGAGCCACCCTCTGAGCCTGGGGCTCCAACAGAGAGGGATGGCAGCAGGTCCGTGGTTGACGACGACAGGGGCAACAGCGACAGCCTGGTACTCAGAGTGGTCCTCAGATGACTACTCAGCAGCAATGGGTTCCCACGGGGAACCGGTTTGGTCATCTTGAGCAGGATGAGGTCCCTGCTCCAGCCCCCACCCCAGCTTCAACCTCGACAACCCCTCCCCCTCCAAAGTTTCCCCCCTCTTCCTCATCTTCCCCCCCCCCCCCTCCTTCTCCTGCCGCCTCTTCCTCCCGCCTCTCTTCCTCTACTGCTCCCCCCCGCCCCTCTTCTCCACCGCTCCCCCCTGCTCCTTCTCCCCCCCCCCCCCCCCCCCCCCCCCCTCCCGCTTCAGTTCCACAGTCGTCCCAGGGGGCAGGGCCTTCTCCGGTTGCTAGGAGATCTCTTGGCAGCGCCTTTTCCACGAGTCGCTTGGCGAGAGAGGGACAGCCTTTCTTGCGGCCCCCTCTACAAGTGCAGACATCCCCCCTTGCAGATATCCCTCAAGGTCTGACAAGCATTGACATCCGGCGTCGATGGGACTTCTTCGACTACGACTTCACTCGTTTTTTCGGTGACCCCTCAGCAGACCATGAGGCAGCTTGCTTCAGGGTCCATGTTCTGTTCCTTGCAGCTAGGGGGACAGAGGCCTTGGACTCAGCAGTTGGCTTCTCCTTTCCCCTCTGCAGCGGTAAGGACCAGAAAGAGTGCACTCTCGACTTAGTGTGGGGATGGTTGCACACACAGATCCTAGAGTTCTCTCACCACATGGGAGAACTAGGAGTTAGAGACATGCTTCAAACTTTGTGGCCATTGGCCAAGTTTGCAGTGACACCTCCAGATTCAGTAGGATGTAGACACATTGTGGTTTACTTCTTTGCCAATGCACAGTGCTTGTCATGCTATGTATACATTCATGAGTACTCCTGGACAGAGGAGGTTGCTTTACATACAGCTCGCTCTACTTGGGCTTGGGCCAGGCACTCGTTGCAGTCACGCCTATCTAGAGGACGTTCGGATGCGGATTACTCCCCATCCAAGCCAGCCTCAAAGATAGCCCGTGTAGCTGTTGCAGAAGCATCTGTTCTCTCTCACTCCCCATGAGGATCGTCTCATGGAATGTGCAGGGACTAGGTGGGCCCCAGTTTCAGCGTCAGTTGGGTCGACTGCACAACAGGAGCTTCAGCGTTGCCTTTTGGGAGGAGAGATTGATCTCCTTATGCTTCAGGAGCACCATCTGTGTGAGAGCAGCATTAGACGTTGTGGTCAGCTCTTGCGTGGATGATATGATACTTTTTGGTCATCTACTTTTGGATCTGGAGGCATCCAGGGTGGGGTATGTATGACTATTGCGGACTCTTTGCAGCAAGCCATTGTGGGCAGAGGGATTATTGTGTTAGGCAGGGCTCAGTGGATTAGTATGCAGGTTCAGGGTTGCCTAGTGGAATTCTTGAAGATCTATGCGCCCAATGTGGCGAGTGCTCGAGTAGAGTTTTGGTCACAGATAGTTGAGTCTCTACCACAGACAGTGTACTGGTGCATAGGAGGGGACTTCAACATGTTGGAGGACCCTTCTGACAGCATTGGTGGTAGCCATGCTACTGTGCATGGAGTTGAGTTGGCAGGTTGGGAGAGGTTTTGTATGACTCTGAGGGTCTTAGATGTTTGGCAGCACTCTGGTTTTGTAAGGCTCCCAGACAGCCTTGCCTTCTCTCGTTCGGATCGCAGAGTGGGAGGAGTGAATCTATCGCGGATAGATCGCTTCTACACTAGTGACCATTTCAGTGACTAGGGAGGGACAGTGGGCATTCTGGCAGGGACTTCCTCTCGGACCATGCACCAATAATCCTCACAGTGGCAAACAGACAGAGGAGTGGGAGCACGATGCTTTGCATCCCAGAGAGGCTTTTGTTGGACTCAGCACTCAGAGAGCGGGTAGAGGCTCTCTGGACAGAGAGCTTGGAGAGGCAGGATTCTCCTGCTGACATAGTGGCCTCAGGCCTAGCTAAGATTAGCCTTTTTTTTCTCCAGGAGTCTCTAGCTCTCCCGGCTGCAACGAGAGAGGAGCAGCAGCGTCTCAGACGGGGCATTGCTTCGCTACAGAGGATGCAGGAGCAGCATCCAGACAGTCATTGGTTGGACAAGTAGCTACAGCAGGCTCGTCAGGAGCTTGTTAGCACAAAGAAGAGGTGACATGAGTTTTCTTTCCACCGACAGGCATCTCAGTGGACCCAGGTGGGCGACAGAGTGACTAGTGCTTTCTTTGAGGTAGTGGGACCTTGGCATTCGCCTTCCAAGCTCAGTCAGTTAAGGAGGCCCAACGGGTCAGTTGCTTCTGAGCTCGAGGATATGCGTGCAGTTGCTACTGACTTTTACCGTGAGGTACTATCTGCAGAGTCCCAGCTAGAGCGTCAGGATGCATGGAGGGAGCAGGTTTGGGCACAGATGCCTTGTCTTGCGACTAAGGAGATGCGTCAGAGACTTGAGCTTCCACTTCATCTTGAGGAGCTGCACACGGCTCTTAGGGCCCTCCCCCGTGGTAGGTGTCCAGGTGAGGATGGACTGACTCCCAATTTTTTCTTGAGTACTGGGACCTGCTTGGCCCAGATATCTGTAGTGATTTTCAGTACATTTTGCACACAGGAGTGATGCCTGACAGCATGAGTGAGGGCCTGATCTACCTCATTCCCAAGGAGGGTGGCTCCTTGGATGAGATTCGACAGTGGTGCCCCATCACCATCCTCAACTCAGCCTACAAAATTCTTGCCAAGGCTCTGAGTTTGAGGATTCAGCCACTTCTAGAGAGCCTTATACATGGGACTCAGATAGGTTTTGTCAAGGAACGTAGTATCCTTGACAACATCTTTACTTTTTGGGAGGCTTCTGCCCTAGCACGGCTCCGTGGTGAGGACCTAGTGATTCTTCTTCTCGATTTTGAGAAGGCATACGACAGAGTTGGCTGGGACTTTCTAGAGGGCACTCTACGCAGGATGGGCTTCTCAGATGATTGGATCAGAGGGGTGTCAGCTTTGTACAGACAGGCTCACAGTCAGGTACTTTTGGCGGGAGGTAGAGGTGATTGCTTCATGCTCACACGTTCGGTCAGACAGGGCTGTCCTCTTGCCCCCTTCCTCTTTCTGTTCTATGCGGAGGCAATGAGCAGGTTTTTGGTGTCGCAGGCAAGTTGGTCTACGGGGCTTAGCACTCCTTATTCGGGGAGATGAGCTTCTAGACGTTGAGTTTTCCGATGACTCAGCCTTGTACT
Organism: Adiantum capillus-veneris; assembly: GCF_014529385.1. Taxonomy (NCBI): domain Eukaryota; kingdom Viridiplantae; phylum Streptophyta; class Polypodiopsida; order Polypodiales; family Pteridaceae; genus Adiantum; species Adiantum capillus-veneris. The sequence continues at coordinate 71,638,509 of NC_140938.1, read as the reverse complement.
TAGATGGTGAGGAGGCCAACCTTCACAGGTGTGAGCACGCTCTGGAGACCTTCTATTGTGCATCGGGCGCACTGATCAACTGGAGAAAGTGGCTTTCTCGGTTAGTAATGCTCCTATACCCGATTGGATGCCAAGAGAGGGTTTTAGGTGGATTCCCTCAGGGACTGCAGGGCTGTCAGGTTGGTTTGGACTTGTCTCCTGAGCAGCAAATTTCTCCCCTTCTCCTGTCTATCAGGAAAAAGTTGTTACATCGGAGCTCATACATCGGAGCTCAGCACGACTTTCTTTGATTGGCAGAGTAGTAGTGGCCAACCAGGTGTTGTTGGCGACTATGTGGTACATCACTTCTTGATGGATCTTCTCGAGTTCTTGTATCAGCCAGGTATAGAGGCTGATCAGGAACTTTCTTTGGTCAGGACATGACACTCAGATAGCCCGAGACAAAGTGGCTTGGCAGGTCATCACTCTTCCTTGTTCACAGGTGTAGGTCAAGAGGGCAACAACTTCCCGGGAGGTCACCCATCCCAGTACTGTTCCCGCGCATATGCGCTTAACTGTGACGTTCCACAAATTGGTCTAGCCATCCAGACCCCAAAACCTTAAGGTGTTAGGGACCTCCGGTCTAACCAATTTATGCTAGCCTCATAGATAGACACCACTTTGTCACCACAAGTTGGGCTTACCCCAACAATCGCCCCCTTAAGCCAAACTTGGGACTTTCCCGTCCCCTTGAGTACCAACGTGTTCCGCCTTTTTCTAGGCTCAGAGGTTGAGAGCTTCAACGTGGCCGGGAGCTAGCTCAGAGGTTGAAGTCAACATCAACATGTCCTGTTCCACGGACTCAGAGGTTGGACTTTGAACCATGGCTCTGATACCAGTTGTAGGTCAAGAGGGCAACAACTTCCCGGGAGGTCACCCATCCCAGTACTGTTCCCGCGCATATGCGCTTAACTGTGACGTTCCACAAATTGGTCTAGCCATCCAGACCCCAAAACCTTAAGGTGTTAGGGACCTCCGGTCTAACCAATTTATGCAAGCCTCATAGATAGACACCACTTTGTCACCACAAGTTGGGCTTACCCCAACAACAGGGAGGGCTTGGGATCGTTGACCCAGCACAGCAAAGCAGAGCCCTTCTTGGGAAGTTCATCGTTAGAGTACTTCTTCCAGGTGAGGAGTCCTGGAAGGAGTTCTTGCTACAGCGGCTTCGTGCTAGGGTGCCTCAGGCAGGAGGCCCGTGGCAACCTTCGACCAGATGGATCTTCACAAAGATGCGTAGAGTTGGTTTGAGCAGGAGACTGGAGGACCGCTTCGCTGTGAGTTTGCTTCGATCTTGGGAGCTCTTGCGGAAAGGCATGGAGCAGAGACAGCCTACTTGCACGGAGGAGTGCCTATGAAATCCCCTTGTCTGGAACCCCATGGTTAGCACTCAGAGAGGCCACTTGGTTGGTAGTCACCTCATGTTTCATGGGGTCCCATGGCAGTGGGTCCGGCGTGCTCTTTAGGTGACTGGTTAGAGTTCACAGGCTTGTCAGAGGAGGTGCAGGGTTTCCAGCTACTACAGGGCATGAGAGGGGTGCAGAGCATGTGCCGGAACATCTCAGAGATAGTTCCAGCTGAGTGGCTCACGCCTCTCGAGCCAGTAGCACCCAGGTGGATGGGAGCCTTCACACGACTCGAGGTTCTCATCTTCGTCAGGTCCTGCTCAGAGACTGTTCCATCCCTTTTCTTCAAGCTTCAGGGTGGGGACACCTACAGTGAGTTGCAGTAGAGGCCCTGCAGGTGGTAGAGTGCTGTTTTCAGAGGATCCGAGTAGTGGGCATCTGTGGGAGGACTTGTTTCATAGATCCTGACCCAGCAGCTCTTGAGACTGGACACTGGAGGCTGTGGGCTTGTGAGTGTTGTCCACTGGCACGAGTACATTGGGATCCTAGTGAGTGGCTCTAGAGGGCCCCTTCTCTTCTGCAGACCACCCAGGAGTCCCTTTCTTTCAGTACACTATTCAACTGGGATGTCATATACTAGTAGCACAGAGAGAGGCCCTCCCCGCTGCAGCACCTCATTGGCAGGAGCAGGGTCTCACAACCGAGTTCTTGGCAGCCTTCTGGGAGAGGTTGTGGGACTCTAGACAGCCGAGGCGAGTCACCTTGTCAGTGGCTGGTCGCACATAGAGCTACAGCAGTTGGGAGCTGGCTAGTGCATAGTGGTCTCTCGGCCGCATGTGCAGCTTGTGACCATCTTGTGGAGAGTCAGAGTCACTGTCTTTGGGACTGTCCCTCGGCCCAGCATGTGTGGCTAGGAGTTCTTTGGTTGATGCTTGCTCTCTCCATGGCTCGACAGTACACTTGGGGAGCAGTAGCTTGGTCCTCCCTAACGGGCCCGACACTTCAGTTTGAGCTATCTTCCACCAGCAGGATGATAGTGATACAAGAGGGGCGACCTACACTCCAGCTTGCTATAGAGCTTACTCCACAGGAGTGGTGCAATGACAGAGAGGAGTGTTGGGAGCTCATCAGTGGCCTGACACTCTGGTTTATCTGGTGGGCCCGTTGCTTCCGCATCTTTGAGGCTCCCCTTGTGCCACCAACAGAGACTATTCACGATTTTTGGCTAGAGTTGATCCATACTCTCAAAGGACAGCTTGAGGGACTACAGGGCAGCTCCGACCGCATGCCGGAGCGCAGAGAGGCTTTCCTTCGACTCTGGCGTCCTGGGCCTTTTTACACCATGTTCTAGGGTGTACTCCGATGGCATTACCAACCACTTGTGTGGCTTCTCCCTCCCCCCAATTCTTGATTTAGCCCCATTCTACATATGCTAGTTTTTTCATTGGGAGAGTCTCCCATCATGGTTGTTGTAGCCCTCTCTTGAAGAGGTGGTTGTAGCCCTATGGGTAGTTTCAGTACTAATTGAAGGATCTTTTTCTTGGAAAAAAAATTTGCATCATTTGGCATGATTGCCAGTGGATTTTCTCAAACACCTCTATACAACTAACAAAAACTTTTGCTTTTGCTTATTGAGGTTTGTAAAAGGGATAATTGAGTGGGACTCTAGGACAGACGATGAGGATGCCCTCATAGAATTGGACATGGGGTGTATAGGCATCCAATTCATTGCTTGGGACATGGTTCTGGTTGTACTTGTGCTTGAGGGCATGGAGAAGGGAAAATCAAAGGAAAAGGCTAGCAAGAAACCCCATCTGGCCATTCTAGAGGAGTCAAATGAATTTGTCAAAGAGATTGATAAGAAAATTGAAGCATTTGTGGCACTCGTCCTCTTGCAAGAGCCTAGCTCCATTGAGGAGGAAGATTGGATGACATAGGGAGATGAGGTGTCGGAGGAAGTCTGTGACCTCCAAACACTTTACATGCAGCGGTGGTGGACGGTCATCAATTTTTGTTCCTTGATGACATTGCTAAAACATTTCAACTCAGAGAAAATGAGTCGCTCTCAGTGCTCATTATCTACGTGGACATGAAGGATCCAAGTGGAAAGGCAGAGTTGGCCAAATTTCAAGTTGACTTTGAAGACATAATTCTCCCATCAAGCCTCTCCTTCCTCCCTAATGAAGACAAACAAATTTTAGTGCAAACGATGGCAAGTACCCTAGTGGATTGTAAATCATGTGTCTACTTTTATGAAAGCATTCCCGAATGTACTTTCCATTCACACAAATCATTGATTCCTATGTGTGCAGATGATTGCTCTGGCATCAACCTTATGAGGAAGTCTCTTGAAGAAATGCATGAGGAAACTGAGATAAATATTTTTAAACCTAAACAATTTTTTATGTTTTCTTACAACAAGTAGTAATATCCTTCAAAATGTTTTGCATGCCGCATACCATGTTGATAATCTCGTAGTGTGAACTGGAGGTTCTCGTAACGTGCCGGAACTACCTGAGCCACTTGAGACCATCGATTCTTTGAGTTGCTCACACAGAGTTCTCCAAGCATGGTACAACGGATCTACTCAAGTACAAAGCATTGAGTGATCGATTCTTTGAGTTGCTCACACGGAGTTCTCCAAGCATGGTACAATGGATCTACTCAAGTGCAAAGCATTGAGTGTCATCCTCACCAAATATTTCATCAACTTTAATGCTAACATATGTATATTGGTGGATCGTGAGGCGGCCTTCTAGACCTTTAAGGCAAGCACCCTAGGCGAGACCTCTCTCACTGTGCCTTAAGCCTTGGTCAAGGGGTGACAAACCTGTGAAAACCCTTGGCATTAGGCCAACCATTCATCCCATATCCACAGATGTGATTTGCAAAAACACAAACCCACCATGATGTAGTTTCAAAATCAATAGAGAATAATTTGGTCTTTTGTAATGCCTTTTTGGCATCATTTTGTACTTTACACATTTTTGTGTTCATATAGTCTAAACAATTTGATTAACACAATTTTGTTCATATTGTCCAAGCAATTTGATTAACACAACGCATGTATGGAATGACCTCCACAAAAACTCCCGACCACGACCACGTAGACCCAATAGTCAGGAACACCTTCAGTCAACTTTTGTTAAAATTGAGCAACAGAGGACTGTACGGGCGTGGTGGGATGCCTATGATGCACGGCGACGCTCGATGGGATTGACGGGCACAAAAAAAGGGTTGTGTGCCATAGCACGTAGGACAACATTTTGACTTGGCTATGATGCAAGACCCGCTTCTTTGCACCCGCTAGCCCCTCTGGGCATCTTTGTGTGTCGTGGGTGTCTCATCATGCCCATATGGTCCCCCCCTTGCCCGATTTTGACAAACGTTGATCGACAATGTCCCTTGACCACTGCATTTGTGTGATTGTGATCAGGAGTTTAAATTAAACAACTTGAGAAGTACAAATACCAAAAGAACACAATGTACACAATCAATGTTGCAATTGCACCAAATGGTAGACATCCAAGTCATTGACATTATATGAAAAGATTAGAAATATCTAAAAGAGAGGTTACATGGGATAATCTAATTCTTATGTAGGCACCTTCATGTCACAAGCTGATTGCAAGGGCTAAATCTATGTTTTTCAAAGTGACTCTCTTTGCATGCACCATACAAAAATTTCCATCTTGAAATTGTTGCACCAAAATATCCTCGGCGGCATCTTATAGGGACAATAAGGCAACATGTTGTATCCTAGTTACAAAATCACTATATTCATCTATAATATCTCTCAACCACCTGAGAGAAGGCCGCTTTGGTATGATCAACTCAATGCTCTTCTAATACTTTTTTATCTCCTAGGTGAAAGATTGCAGTGGCTATGGTGGATGGTGCCAGTGAGGATCCATGGCATTCTTGAGAACGTGCAGAGAGGAGGAGAAGAGGGAAGATGAAGAGAGAGAGAGAGAGAGAGAGAGAGAGAGAGAGAGAGAGAGATACTTTGACAAAAATAACCACGCTCTACTTGATTATAGAAAAATTTGCATGTATATATAAAGAGCATAGTTTCCATGCAAACTCCACTAATAATTGGGCTTGTATTGCATGCTACATAAGAGAATCTTCCCACGGGTTTGACACCATATTGGACTAGGTCTTGGAAACCCAACAATCCCCCCCTCAAGCCCAAACCACTGACAATGAGCTCGATACAGATCATGGTAGAGTTCAATCACCTGAAACTATGAGTAGAGCCCCTCCCCCCCCCCCCGACAACAACATAGGTGTGTGTGTGCACTTCCCTCATACAACAATCAGAGTGAGACAACAAGAACTCAAAACCAAACAGAAATGGGAGGTCTTACCACTTTTCTTTGTGGCAGTATCTATAAACTCTACAAAATTTTGCCATGACAATAAATGACAACATACAAAACCATAACATAATTATGACGACATAAAGAAGTGACAAAACTTGACTTTTGGCTAAAACAATTAGATTGAACAATAGCTGAAGAATACTGCCAAAAAAACTCTAGGGAATAGCAATTTTGGAAGTCGTATACCATGTTCTTGAAGCAAGTCTTCATGCATGATAGTCAGTGCTTTGTGGCTCCAAAATCTCCTCCTCTTCGTGCATCTCTAGCACAATTCAATGTAAACCAATAAATTTGTAGAACAGCCTTTAGAACATATATGGCATATTGTTTTTGCTATTTTTTAAAGTTTTGTTGGATATTTGAAATCCTCAAATCCCCTTTTCATCCATGCCATAGAAATTTTTCAAGATGCCATAGATGATTGGCAGCAATTGTGAGGTGTTATGCATAAGCATCTGGAGATGCTATGAAAATTGCCAAAGAAATGGTCCTCTATTGCTTGCCTTTTAAAATGCTGAAAAACTGTCAACCTTGGTTGTGAAGGACCTAGGATAGCCTTTTGATATGCTGCAAAAACAGGCACCTTCACCGACCGACTACCTGACCAGGCATACACACACAACGTTTTGAAAATCTATTTGTTTACAAGCCTTGCTCTATAGCACCAATTTGAGATGCCTTTTTCGATAGGCCTCTTGGCTTGACTATCATGAGAGTTTTGAGATGCACACCAATTACTCAAAGACTAGCGGTAGACAACAACATTTTGATATGCGCAAAATGGTGGGACTTTTACATAGTGCACCACTTAGGCTCTTCAACACCGGCCATAAAAAAATGATGTTTTGAAATGCTACCTGCAGAACTACTTGGGGCTCTTGTGCCTAGGGGATGAAGTTCTGAGAAGTGTCCAAAATCGGTTGAGCTCTCCACTAAATGAGGCCATGTCTTTTGAAGCACCGCCTGAGTTGTGTTCTAAAACACCCACCTAGCTCTTATACCACGTGAAAGGTTTAGCGATCGGCTCTGGTGGATGGTTCTGGTGAGGATCCATGGCGTGCTTGAGAATGTGAAAAGGAGGAGAAGAGGGAGAGAGAGAAAGCCTTTGACAAAATAAACATGCTCCACTTGATATAGAAAACTTTACATATACATCTATATATATATATAAAATAGAACGGCACAACTTCCATGCAAACTCTACTTGGGTTGTAATGCATGCTACATAAGAGCATTTTCCCACGGGTTTGCTGGACTAGGACTTGGCAACCCAGCACTAGGGAGCCATTGTTCCTAGCCTCCATCTTTGTTTCTTTTCTATTGTTGGCGGTGGTAGAGGGGCTAGCTAATAGGCCCATTTAAGAGGGTCATTTTTATACTTTTTCCCCTGGTCCTCTTGTGCCTGTTGTTCTTTGGGTGTAAGTTTTTCCTTCTTCTTTTTTGCACATTTTTTGGCTCTTCATGGAATCTTGGAAGGCTAAGAGCTCCCAGCAGGCGGTAGCTTGTTGGATGGCTCAAGCTCTATCCTCTATTGTGTTCTTCTCTACCTCTACCCATGCTTGTAAATTTGCCAGGAGGGCTCTCTCAGCCTCTGCTCTTTAATCTTTGTCCTTTCTTTTGTTTCCGAATGATGTCAACAATTGGCATGTAATTGAAATGCCATTTCAAGGACTCATGTGGCTCATTCAAGAGATGAAAAGCTAAAAAACAAAAAATATTCTTCTTTCCCAAAACACTTTTGTCCTTCTTATTAGCATTTATTTGAACATCGATGCCCACCAAAGTCCTGTTCATCAATGTCATGCTTACCCTTTTGATCCATTGACCTTTGACAACTTGACACTCATCAAGCTTCATAACGAAGATAACCTTACCATCACGCTCTTCTTGTGTCACCCCATAGAACCTGATCATTGACTCACGTAGTTTTAACAAGTTAACAAACACATTGTTGAACTCCTTGTAGTGAAAGGATTTGATATCTTCCAAGGGCATGACATACTCCCTCCATCCTCCACATATTTAAATCCACCTAACAAACTTGCAACATATTGAAATCCACCTAACAAGCTTGCAACATCATTTTGACGCATTTCTTTGCAACACTTAATAAGAGATGACATAAGATTGAGGGCCAAATTTTATAAGGCCTACCCCCCTTGAAAGGATTTACATTACTCATGCTCGCGAAGCTCTTTGCAAAAAAGAAGAATCTTGAGTATACACAGGACTAAGGTCTCCATGACCCAAGCAACAAGCAAGCAACTTAGAGGCTTTCTTTATTGACATATATCATTCGCCTCTTCTTCTAAGCATCAATGGATAATCAAAATAAGTATATTGCAAAGAGAAGGATTCAAATTCACAAGGATTTTAGTTATGAGCTTCATAGGAAGAAGCTCCCGTAGCATAGTAGTACATGGAATATTGTTGGAGGTTCTTGAAATTTTAGACAATCTCTAATAATCCTATCAAATGACCTCTGTAATCTTAGAATTAGATTTTGACTTGTTCTATCAAGTTGTAGAGCTTAAAAAGAGCTATATTTGATAAAAGAGATTTTTGATCCAAATTGGAAAGAGCAAGTTATGCCCGCAATTTAGTGAAAAATACTTCCCCCCTTTTCAAAAATAGTAACATTGAATTTCTACGAGGAGGTGGAAGAGTCCAAAGTATGAGAGTATGAACATGGGGCCTTGGCTTCTTTTGGGCTTTTAAAGAGGCCAATGAATGTTCTAAGACATCATGCCCATCTACCCACTCTGCCTCTTGCTCCCACCCACCGTAAGCCATATGTTGGGGTTTTGATTCTCGTAAAATTCTTGTGAGATCTTAGGAAACATTTCCATGCACTTATAAAGTGGAATTTATCTTTTGGTACTTCCTTATAGATGAATGCACTTCCTTGCATGCCTTATTTGTCCCTGTCTCTAGTGTAGTCATTTTGGTCCCATTACAATGCATATGAACCCTCTTACACAACTCCATGAGCACTTGTGGAGGTAGAATCAACTTTTTTAGGCCGAGCGATAAGGTCCTATGGCGCACCTTTCTGCAGTAATCCTAGCACTGGCCCTTCCACTCTATCTTATTTTCTCTCACAAAAATGACAATTGTAGTGAGAGAAAATCATTTAGGTAGAGAAAAAGATAAATTTTGTGACAGAATTAATGAGGGATGCTTAGAGAGAGAGAGAGAGAGAGAGATGAGATGAGAAATTAGGGTTATAATAAGAAAAAAATCACTTGAAGGTGAATGTGTCTTTAAGCAAGCTATGGACATATATACAAGTTTCACCTCTACCTACTTCACATGGACCATAAGCCCTTATCATCATGCAAAATTGTCAAAGGGGTAGACCTTTGAAAGAAAATATGTAGGGTTTTCACCTTTGTGAACGTTGATAACCTCGATGCACTTATCCTCAAAGCACCTCTAACAAGATAACAATCTTACTCTATCACAATGCAAATTTGTAACCTCTATAGTAATGCCCAAATCTACCACTAGACAAATAAGCCATATACCTCTAATGCGACATCCTACTCCACTTCTGTGGTAGATTGACATGTACAATCTTTCAAACAAGATTGCTATGAGAATGCACCACTAGTGAATGTAATCCAAAGGCTATAGATATGGCCATTGTTGTTCATATTCCCTCCTTAATTTGCATTCAATAACCAACTATTCATGCATCTTTGCCTCAAAGAAAACAATGCCTTTGTACCACTCAAATATCTCCATGCCTTTTATTGTCTCCCAACACTCTTGCCAAGATTAGTTAGGATTCTACTAATCCCATTACAAATCAAAATGTCTATTCACTACCTAATCATGGTATACATCAAAGAGTTAGCAACTTTTGCCTAAGGAATCCTAATTATTCTAACTCTTTAGTTACTAATTTTGGCACAATCCACTTGGGTCACTTTCACATACAGAGGCAAAAGAGTATGCATTGGATTCCCCTCTCCATATCTAAATAGTTTGAGAACTCTAGATATCTACTCTTTTGATGATAAGCAAGAAACTTATTTTCTTCAAACTACGTGACATGCCAAAGTCCTCTTTCAAATTTTCGAGGTAAAGGCGTGTGGCCGTCGACCCGTGATGCACACCTTTCACCTACTAACTCAATAACACTATTTTACCCTTCTCGTTTATACAAATAAAAGGCAGCACGCACACTCTCCTTTTAGTGTGTGTTTTTTCCCCCAATCACTCCTTTCTTATACTTCCCCTTCTTGGACGCACACGCACGGGTACATCGTCTCCCTCACAACTAGCATCGGAGAAAATGAGTCTTTTCCCCGGCTTTCAATACAAGTGCAAAAAGCCTACACCGTAGCTAAGTTTAAAGGTGAAAGAAAAAAGGAAAATAAGTATATCTACTGCAGAATGTTTTTTTTTTTTGTTTAAGCTTTTGAGGAGATCAATTTTAGTAAATTTTTGGAGGCTTTTGGTTTGCAAAGGTTGCAATATACTTCAACCTTAGTGAATCAAGGTTTTTGCATAAAAAAATGAAAGATGAAATAAGGAGGAGGAATAACTCTAGGTTTTGTCGCTGCAGAGAATGGGGGTGCATGGGTGGTTCGGGATAGGCTCCTAGTACAGAGGTCATCCCTGGAGAGAGGCTGGGCAGCCATGGGCTTCCCCCTACTACTCAATGGTGTCCATTATTTTTGGCCTTTGGGAGGCTTGGCAGCCCCCTCTCTTTGAGAGGAAGTCCTTGATGGCTTCTGGCAAGGGGTTATTGTGCGATGTTGGACGTTATCACTAGGAGGGTATAGGCCTCATCAATGGTGCAAACATCTTCAACACAGCAACCAACAAGACGGTTTCCTGCAGGTCTTTCCTCCTTTGCCATGAGATTGTTTCGACCATGAGGCAGAGCCTACCATATTCTACAAAAGGGCTCCGGGGTAGAAGAGTTGCATCATGGGTGTATGATGATGGTGGTAATTCTTGGGTCGTAGTGGTTTGATCTGCAGTTTTGCCCAAAAAAATAAAAATATTTTTTTTTGAAAGGTGAAGCTTGAAAGAAATGCGAGAATCTTGAACCTTTGGAATGCTAAGGCTTGGAGGAATTAAACAATGTTGGACAATTCAACCTTATGAATTTTTTTTATAAAAAAAATTTGGCAGTGCCTTATGTGGATGTGCCCTAGTTCAACACCCCATATTTACTTTCAATCTTAGGAAATTTTGAAGCTTGAAATGCTAAGGCTTGGACGAATTAGGCAGATCTAAAAATTACAGGGCACCTTTTTCTTACAAGGGTGAAAGTTGTGGGTGTGCGAACACACACACACACACATAATTTCTTGTGTGTGGGCTTTGCATCAACAAGGGAGTACATCAAGGTGAGCACATAGTGAGTGTAACATGCACGCATGTGCACACACACACACATACACACAATTTTTTGTGTGTGTGGTCTTTGCATCAGCAAGGGAGTGTGCAAGGTGAGCACATAGTGTGTGTAACCCACACACACGCACACAATTTCTTGTGTGTGTGGACTTCGCATCGGCAAGGGAATGTGGCAAGGTGAGCACATAGTGTGTGTACCACACACACAAACACACACACACACAACCGAATTTCTATCTTTGACATCGATTTGAGAGAGAGAGGAAGGGGCCGGGGGGGGGGGGGGGGGGGGGGGGGGATCGGACTCCCTCCTCCCTTGGCTTCTATGATTTTGACATCAACCTCGAGACAACTTTTTGGATTTTTTTCACACACACACACACTTGGTCACTTTAATTTACCTGGTTTGCTTCTTATTGAATCTACACACACTTCACTCCTACTTTGGTCTCAATAATGTGATCTAATGGTTATACTGTTTTGTGTACTGCTCAACTTGAATATGTAAACCACATGATAAGACTCTAGATATTGGAGCCTATCCCTAAACTATTCCATATGATATTACCAGATGGCCTAGATTAGCATACCTATATGCACTAGCTAGATGGGAACTCGCCATACATGACCCTTTGAGCAGTTCGGGCCAGTGGAACCACTTAAAGCTTAAAAGTTGTGGCTCTCCTTTGGGCCAAAACCCCTTTTTCGGCTTATAGTGCTAGGATTTATATGCATCTAGTTGTATGCACCCTAAGCATGCTTATACTATGATGTTACTCTGCAATTGGTGGGAATACTTCCCTAAAAACACTTATTATTCAATGGATATAATGACCCTAGCATAAATGGGTACAATCCCTCCTTGCATATGATGTGTCGTGCCTTTATGACTTTCTCCCACCATTTGGCTGGGCTGCCCCTATCTAATCGTGGCATCTCTATTCTGGTTTTGCAGCAAAGCCAACCTTGGCTTAACCCCCTACACCCAATCAGCGCCTACTTTATACATATCCTCTCTTGAATCTACCCGAGCCTACAACCTCGCTTATTCATCGACTATATTCATCTGGTCTCCTCAATGACATTATGGTTTCCCCTCCAACAATACCCGGTGCACCTGCACTATTGATTTGGAGGATCTCCCCTATACTAGGACAATGACAACAACACACACAACTTCAGACATTCCTTGGGGATATTTGGATCTTGCTCTAGACTCGATGTTGAACTTGAAGCTCCTCATGATAGTGTATACTTTTGCGGTGCTGGTCTAGATGCTGATGAGATTTTTTCCACTAGTTTAAGAGCTGCCTATTTCACGAGAGTGAGGACTCTATCTTTACTTAGGATCTTTTTGGATTGGCTGCTATCCGTCACTAACATAATTGGCCTCTGTCACTTTAGTATCAGTTGTTCTTAAATTTCTTATATACATACCACTAGAATGATGCCTCGTTCTCATTACGATGTACAAAAATGAATCAAAGACTGAGTCATTTTTGTGTTAATCTTTGTCCTTTGTCTAAAGCATAAGTCTTTTGAACTGATATGTTCTTTTGTGTTTAAGTATTAGTTTAAAACAACACACACACACACATAGAGGGCGGCTTGGCTCTACTCTAACATATCCTCGTTTTTCGGCACCATCTCGGCCTCGACCTCCCTTGTACGTTCAACATTGGTGGCCTTTCCGGCCTACCATCGACACCTAGTCTTGATTTTTTCCCGGTGACATAGATGGAAATTTTCACTCTAGCATCTAGATTCGGACACACAACATTTGATACCCTTTTTTGGCACTTTTAGTACTTGGCTTTAGCATTTTGATTTTCAAGCATTGACGCTTTTGGCACTTCTGTCATGTAGGGAAAGACGACATCGGCTTCAAATCTACATAGGCATATAGATTTCTCATAGGCTCTTAGCAAGCTTACAAGGGGGCATATAGCCCAACGATACATCCATTTTGTAGTTCATAGGTGTTTTCAAACTCTCTACATTTTTCAAAGAGGTTACGACTTGCCATTTGCATATTGACAGCATGTACGACACGTGTGGTTGTTTATGAGACATAGATATTGATTTCCTCCAATTTTAGCTACTTTGGGACATAGGGATTATAGGTTTGCTGGATATAGGTACAATGCTTTCACATGTACTTGTGGCAACAGTCTCACCACGAGATGTTATGCATTGACATATGCTTTTTTTGAATAGCACTTAAAGTCCCATTGAGCTCTTTTAAGAAAAAGTATCCTCGCAGGGATCTTGTCTACTGCTTGCATCAATTTTTGGTGTCTGCTTATGCATGGTTATTACTCATGTACGTTGAGTTGTGGGTACTGCCCACTGTACTTCATGTGGAGTCAGTTTTTGTGTGTTTTTGGTAGTCCTAGCCGATTTTGAGATTCAGACCCTTTCTAAGATTGTGGCTAGTTTCTTGTGTCTGCTTAGCCTTTTGGAGGGTCCCAGGTGAGGTATTTTTTGAGCCGAAGTATTTTTGAACGTTGAGATACTGTCGGTAATACAGGTTGCTGGAGTTTTTTATTGCAGTACCTTCGCCATAGATCATGTATCTTATTGGATATTTTACTTGATGCCACATATGGCAATCGTTTTAAGTGAAAGTTGATAGTTTATGCTCAGTTTTACTCTCTTGAGTTGAATTCATGGTTTTTTTATGCGTCATTTGATTGAATTTTCACTCCCTAGACAAAGGAGACTCTGCCAGATTTAATACTTTGAGCACCATTTTGGCTTGAAATTTTGCTCTTGTTAAAGAAGATTGTGTCAAAATATCATCAGGTTTTCTCACCATAGCTTTTGGCATTCTCGCCATAGTGCTTGAATCTTGCAAAAATAGCCTCTTATGCTAAGAAGAACATTTACAGTATTAGAAAGTTCGATGGCACGAAGTTTTCTATGTGGAAAAAGAAAATCCAAAATGTGCTAACACAAAAAGGTCAATTAGAGCCGATCTTTGAGCATGAAGAGGGAGATGGCTATACGGAAGTGCAATGAAAGATGCTAGAGGAAAAATCCAGGTCTACTATTTTCTTATACAATCGAATCTGCATATTTCACTATAGTGGGTGAAGCTACTACTAAACCTTTATGGGGAAAGCTATGCAATACATACGAAAGGAAAAGTGAAAGTACTTTATGAAGAAGCTTTTTGAGCTTTGCATGAAAGAAGATGACACAAGCTTTGAACACTTGAATGCAATCATTGTTGTTTTCAATCAATTGACAGCATAGGGACTAGAGTATGACGACCAAGCGTTGTCCATCTTCTTATGTGCTCTTTATTCTCTTCATGGGACATATTTTGGATATCGATTAGCAACTCTCGCCTTAGGGCAAGTTAGCCTATGATGTTGTATTTTCCATTCTACTTATTGAAGAGATATGTAGGTAGTCTATGGGGCCTGTAAAACAAGGTGATGTATATATTGCCATTGACAAAGTTCAAAGAGGTCGCACTCATTATTGTGCCAAAAGTAAACAATGCTCATCAAACAAAACCTAAACCTAAAGTGCTTCAAAGTAATTATTAGACTGTAAGATTTCATTCTCTTGAAATGCAATTCGTTGGATTGCACAAGTTGGTTTTTGAGTCCTCTTAACTACTAACTAGTTTGCAAAAGAAAATTCAAAATTTGATCAAAAAGAGGGTCTCCGAGAAATGGCTCTCCTTCTGCAAATATAAAAATGTAGCCAGACATAGATCTCCTACTACCTTTGCAGCCCGCATAATTTTCATTCATGTAATCAACAATAGAGGCATTGCTATTATTGACGCATAAACACCTGCTCGTTGTACCCTTCAAGTATCTGAGGATGTGTTTCACCGCTATCCAATGCTACTTGCTAGGATTATCTATATAGTGGCTAACCACTCTCACTACAAATGCAATGTATGGCCTCATAGCATCCATAGCATACATAAGACTATCTACAATTTTCATATTGCCATTTTTGCTCTCTCAACATCTAATTTGGTAGAATCTCCCTTGCTAATTTTCAAATATGGCGATAGTGGGGTACTCACTACCTTCCCTCCCTATATATTGAAATGTTGTAAGACTTTGTGGATATATGATCCCTGAGACAACTCAAGAATTCCCTTTCCTATCTCTCTTGATACGCATACCAAGAAAAGAATTTGCTTCGCCCAAATCCTTCATAACAATGTTTTTGCTCAACATTTGCTTCAATTTGGTGACCTCTTCAGTGGCTTTCTTGCAATGAGCATGTCATCTACATATAAAATGAGAATGATAAAAAAACCATCAACGAGTTTCCATGTATATAGCAGTTATCCTCTTGACTCCTTCTCAATCCCAAGGACTACATAAAAGTATGAAACTTTGGAAATTTTGCAGAGGATGGTGAAGAAAGAATTAAAATTGTATGCAAAGAAGATAGAGGGAGGTTTAGACATTCAACAAGTTCCAAATTTGCATTGTGATAGTTAGTGTGTCATCACTTTGGCAAGAAATCCATGTTTCACTTCAAGTCAAAACACATTGAGGTGAGGTATCATAAGAGGTATGCCGATACTTGGTTATGTTTACAACACGATCTCTCACATTAGGAGCATGTAATAGATAGAGAGTGCCACACTAGAGTCCTCTGGCCAAGATCAACGAGCTCTTTTGTATCTTTATATTCTATTGCCAAAGCAATTGTGAAAGCCACCACCATCTAATTATCCAACAAAATGGGACTCTTTATGAGATTCAACTAACTCTCTCTCTCTCTCTCTCTCTCTCTCTCTCTCTCTCTCTCTCTCTCCACCCACGTATTTGCATGGTCACTTGGGGCTAGTCCATTGTGCAAGGAGACCTTCTTAATGGAGACCTTGATTTCCTCTTTCTTGGTGATTTGAAAGACTATCAAGAGAAGTTTCTCCATCCATTGGGGAAGACTTTATGAATTGGATGATTCTTCCTAAAGATTAACTATAGTTTTCTAACCAGCCACAACTTGATCTTATCATGCAAGAGAAATTAAATTAGTAGACTCTAAATGAGATGACATCTCTCATATATGGATTCTTTGCACTTCTTTCACACACCGTGAAAATTAATTAATTGTAAAAATTCTTTGTGCACATGTGTCATCATTGGTTAAGTTTACATGTGTCAAGATCATGTGTTTCCTTATGTGAAAAACATAGTCGAAATTTCTTAAAGCATAAGAGGAGAGCCAACTAACATCCACACTAATGAAGCTCTTCGCTATCAAAAAATAGAGTAGAGGAGAGGGGTGTAACAATGTGGTTCTTCAAAGGAATGGTCCTTGAAGGTTCATTGGCACTAAAGCCAAGGCTGGGGGCCAAAGAGGCACATTGCTGAACTACGAACTCGCACAATTCCCTCCATGCGATAGGAGATCGATAATACCTCCTAGTCTCTCATACGCTAGATACTTGGACTCCCCTTTGGCCTACTCATTGATTGCCCCTTTCTTAAGAAGAAAAGCATACTATTCTTTGATATCAATGACACCTTATTAGCCTAAATATTTATGGAGGAAATCCATGCACCGAGCGGAAAAAACCGAGCGTGGAATTTTTTCGAGCGAAATAAAGAGAATTTTAACACAAAAAGCTTTGTTGTATTAAGCCCTACCATAATGTCAAGTGTAGGCAGTCTAACAAAATGATCAATCAATAGAAGGTGATCGTTGTGAAAAAATAAATTCCTAATTGATTAAGTAACATAAGCTATTGAGATAACGCAAGTATAATAGGCACCCAATTTGCAATGGAAATTGCAAGCTGGAATCCAAAAAAATAGCTAATCCATAGAGGACCGTAAACCTTAGCTCAAAAAGCTGATTACTCACTCCAATCCTCAGGGCTTTGTGCCCACACCAAATACCTTAATGCAGAATCAGTCAAAGTAGAGTGCTCTACTTCTTTGCCATGGGGTAAGCCCAAATACATTTTCATATATATGTCCATGGCTTGCAAAGCCGCTGTTGCTTCCATTTGATGTTTAGCTGCTTTTTTGAGCCCTTCTTCAATCCCATCTTTGAGTCTGAAAGAGTGATATATATCTCTGGCAACCCTTGTGAGCTGAGCATTATGAGTATCTCCTCTTGAATGGAGATGTAATGTCGACAAAGAAGTCTTTAGCTTGGCTAGGCACCAGGCAGCATCACTTTGGCTCGGGTTGAATTGAACTTGCAGTGTCTCCTCATCCTTGATTCTACCTTCTAAAAAAAGATCAGCCCAAGAGAGAATACTAGACTTATGAAATTTGTAAGCTTTTCTAGATAGGGTAAACTTGCATAGATCTGGAAAATATCCATGCCAAGGCGAGTCTTGAAGAAAACAAGAGGAATTCTAGTCTTAAACTTTGTCCTGGGGGGCTTCCACTGGCTCCATTTTCTCATCAATAGACTTTTGCCTATTGATAGGATCTGTCAAAGGGACACCAAAACATGCCTCCAAAGTGACGTCGTCCCACCAGAATTTCCCTAGCTGCTCGATCCCGCGTCGACATATTGTGCTAGTTTAGGGTAGAGTCCGAATTTTTCTGTTGTTAAACATTGAATATAGAAAAGGATTGGAGGGAGAGGTTGTGCAAGGTAAGGGGGCCCTGGGTGAGAAACTTACTCGCAAGAAGGTCACTCAAGATGATTCTATAGAAATTGAAAAAAGACAAAATATTTGCTCTTCAAAACACACTATAGAATGCTTAATCATTTTCGATTGGAGCACTACAGAGTAAAAGAGGGATGGTTCATGTAATTTATGGTCTACTGTGAAAGAATAAACTCTTGTTTTCTCATTGGTCCCACAATTGCCATGTCCTACTACTACTCTATTTGTTGTGTCCTACTACTCTTTTGTTTTATTTAGTGTAATCTTCACATATTCCCTTGCTCCCTTTGCTCTTAAGTTTCTCCAAGAAAATGAATGGCTCAATTTCACCTTGTGTAACCACTCAAGCTAGCTTCATACACAGCTCCCTGTAGGGCATTCTAAGAAAAAACAAAATCTCAGACCCTCGTCTACTACTCCTGCACGTCACCGTCTCTAGCTCCGACTTCTCGTTGTCTCATGCCCATGACGTGGAGTGGCAAGGGTATCTTGCAAGTGACTCAATGATATATTGTCTATAGCCTCGACACCTCCTTGATTTCACCCAAGTGACTCAATGCTTGCCGCTTGGCACGTCCTTGTTCGCCCTTCCTGCAAGCTGCCAACCGAGCCTCATCCAGATTCCCACTGTCCACGCCCTTGCTCAAAGAGAAGCAGCTGCATGTACCATTTCTTACGAGGCCCACATGAGTGCTTCACATTGCTGAGACACCCTGACTGTCTCTCACTCTCTTCCCTCTAGCAAAAAGGCGTTCGCAGCCTGTAGGCACAAGCGTGTGCACCCTGATCACCGTCTCTCACTCTCTTTCCCTCTGATCACAAGGTGGTCACAGCCTGTAGACACAAACACAGCAATGAGAGAGAGAGAGAGCATGCACCCTGACTAGCACTACCTCTCGTTCCGTTTGGCCACATGGCGATTGTAGACAGTAGCTGGCGCAAACGAGAGGACACGCAGGTGCAGAGAGAGAGAGAGAGAGAGAGAGAGAGAGAGAGAGAGAGAGAGAGACGGTCCGTGTCGGCTATTGCCTCTTGTAGGTACGACGGAGATGCACTCAACGGATTGGATTGCCATATTGCAATCGCGTGCAATTGCAACGGAGAAAGCAAAGAAAAAGGTAAGGAGAATCTGTTATCCTTAGGCCTCCCTACTACTTGGGTTCGTTCCTGAACTGGTTCCGCGCCGATGCGGTATGCTACAGGGTCGTGTCCGGATCGTGCCTCCCTACTTGGGTTCATTTCTTAATTGTTTCCACGCCGATGCGGTATGCTGAAGGGCTGTGTCTGGATCATGCCTCCCTACTTGGGTTCTTTCCTTAACTGGTTCCGCGCCGACGCAGTATGCTGAAGGGCGGTGTCCAGATAGTGCCTCCCTACTTGGATTCTTTCCTTAACTGGTTCCGCGCCGATGCGGTATGCTGAAGGCCCATGTCCGGATAGGGAGGAAAGGCAATGGATACTATACACGCAAAGACACACACTACATCCTGCAAGTTGTCATAAACGTGGACAACCTGCATGATGTGTCTTGCACCATTAGAGAGAGAGAGAGAGAGAGAGAGAGAGAGAGAGCTTCTGCCATGCCCTTTCTTAAAGTCTGTAGACTCGCTTTAGAAGTTTCAAGCTTTTTGGCAGTGAAGTGTGCTCCCTCTTTGACATGAGCTTCTCATAGAGGTGTTATCCACTGATGAAACCTCCCATGACAATCATGCAAATGGTGAGCGTCTACACTTGGGATCGACCAAGATTACCTCTTTCAGCAATACAAGTCATGTCGATTGAGTAAGATCTGGAAGGCTCACACCACAAAGATGAGAATATTCACACTATAGGATGACAAGTGGACCCTATATTAATAGCGTCCACGCCGACGCAGAATGCTTAAGGTCCGTGTTCAGATTGAGATGAATGGATTGAGAAGAGCATATGGGGGAACCTTAATTGGGACTATATCCTAATGGGTTCCGTGTCGACACAGAATGGTTTGGGAGTGTTTCCTTTAAAAGTAGCTTTTATACGTGGCTGCCTGACAAGCCAGTGTAGGTATCGATGAGGTTGCAACTGGGCACGCAGGCACACTGATCTTGCTAACTTGAAGATGTGATTTGGCAGAATGTCATGCGAGGAGAAAGGTAGAGGCAAACAGCATGGGTAGATAGGGGTGATGAATGCAATGTTCAGGTAGATGCAGAGAAGAGAAGAAGACGTCAATAGCCTGCACACCAAGTTAAGGAGAATATTGAGGCTACTTTAGGCTAGCGTAGTGGGCACCGATTTTGCAAAGAGGGCTGCGATAATTTTTGAAGAGATAGGGGTGTAAGTGGAGGCTCATTGCTTGGCTGAGAAAAGCTGCCAGACGCGGCCTTGAGATGACTAAGCCAGTTGATTAGCGATACTCTAGGTGATTTTTTTGGTTAAGCGATGCAGTTACGGTGTGAGCTATTGAATGGGCTTGGAGTAGTAGGTATTTTAACTTAGGGATAGAGTCACAGACTCCTAAAGGTGGGCAAGGTTGGGAGTCCCTGCCCATGGGCAAAGCTATACACTACTAGCGTCTGTGTTGAGTGGAGTTGAACGTGCAATCGAGTCACAATGCTAGCTTTAGCCCTTGTCTTGTGTTGGGGTGTCTCTCACCTCCTTTTGTTCTTATAGCCACACAGAGAGAGTCTATAACACACACACACACACACACACACACACACACACACACACACACAAAATTAAGAGAGTTATAGAAAAACAAGACTAATCACCTTTATTTTGAGAGCATAAAAGCTTTAAACAAAGCTTGACATGAGGGCTTTTAGCACATAGACATAAGGAATTAAAACAATCAATTACATAATCAAGCCCAAAATTCACGTAAAATAGATGCTAAATTGAAGCAATTAGCACAAATGAATGTCCAAAATGTTTTAATCTCTCACTATTGATTGCGATGATAAATTAACTCCAAATGGAGTACCTAATAACTTAATGGAGAGATTGTGAAGAGGGAGATAGAGAGAGGGCGGGGGGGGGGGAGAGAAGAAAGAGAGAGAGAGAAGGAGAGAGATCCACAATCCACAGAGGACATCAAATCCCTCCACATGTATGTCCATATGCAACAAATAATTCCTTCTCCTATGGTCTCTCTCTCTCTCTCTCTCTCTCTCTCTCTCTCTCTCTCTCTCTCTCTCTCTCTCTCTGTGTGTGTGTGTGTGTGTGTGTGTGTGTGTGTGTGTGTGTGTGTGTGTGTGTCTGTTTCACCAAGATATCGCTCGGTTTTTGTGTTTGCTCGATAAAGTTTGCTCGGTGCTTGGTAAGACTCATATTTATGGACTCCCCTTTGGACTACTCTTTGATTGCCCCCTTTCTTAAGAAGAAAGGCATATTGTGCTCTAATATCAATGACACCTAATTAGCCTAATTACTAACTTACAATGGTTTCCAAAGTATGCATAATTTGTCAATTAAATGCATAAATAATACTCAAATTGTTAGATGTATAGTATAGAGGGTGGGATTTTTTTACTCTAGCCCCCTCAGAAAGGATTTTTCATTTACCAATAATTCATGATTATAAATATGCAAAATTTCTACAACTCTCAAGAACATGATTACAAAATTAACTATAGAAGTCTTGAGCAATAACCTAAGGATTTTGAAGACTTAATTACTTCATGATTTATGTGTTTTATAGCTAAGATTTGCCATTAGGACCCTATAGTCATAGCCTCCCTCTCAAAGTTATCTGTTTCATGAAATCAGGTTTCCCAGAGAGAGAGAGAGAGGGGTGGGGGGGATGGAGGGTAAGCAAACTGACTCTTAGCAATTACAAAAAGCTTTCAGATGTACAAAACCCCTCTTCTTTGTTGTGTTGATATATGCTCGGAGATAGGTAGTAGTAAGAACAACAATAGAGAAAGAAAGACTGCAAAAAGTACCCAAAGGACCATGGGAAAAATGTAGACAAATGAAAGCCATATAGTTATCTCATCTAGTTCTCAGATTGCAAACTAATCATGACACAAAGGTCATTTTTATGCCGTTTTGATAGTACTCGTCTTGAAAAAGATCCACAAAGTTGAGCTCCACCATGAGAATGTTGGGACCTTGCATGTTTTTAAGGCTCTTCCAGAGGGTAATTTTGCATGGTTTTAAGGCTCTTCTAGAGATTAGCCTTGATGCAGTGGGTCCAAGCATATATTGAAACCACAGCCTTGTGAGTGATTAGATATGAGGAAGCGCACACACACACACATGTTAACCTTTAACTGGATGAGCACAAATGTTTTCCCATAACATTTGGTGATAAGTATAGATGTCTAAATGTTTAAGGTTCAATTACAAAAGAGCAAAACATGAAGAACAGTACACCTGCATTGGTTGATGGAATAAAGTATGATATTGTAATTCTCTGTTAGGATACCCCACTCAAGGAGAAGAATGATTGCAACTGTTTTAAAAAAAGTGTTATAGGAACCGGACATATCAAAGATTTTGTTGGTTTTCAAGGCATTGTGAGTATTCTCAAATTGTAAAGAGCTCAAAAATCGGTAGGCTTTGCCGAATCTATTGAGGAATAGCACATTGAGACAAGGCTTAATTTAGCATATCAAACCACCAATGTGGGTGTTTCAATTAGTTGGTAACAATGGAGAAATTCAAGAACTTAATGGGCACCTCATGGTTGCTCCACAAAGGGATGCATCACCTATGCATTTTGAATCAATTGTGGGTGCTTAGAAATGCAAAGCTTCTAAAAATTAAAGACAAAGCTACAAGTTGTCCATGTCAATTTGCCTCAACATGAAAAAGTTTTTTGAGAAATAGGTTAATGATATTTTTGCAGTTTGGTAGAATCATTTGTCATCGATTGGAAAGAAAGTGGATGCAAGTCAGTGCCATCTTTTGCCTCAACATGAACGAATTTTTCTTTTGAAATATGTTAAAAGTGATATTTTTAATGCTGGTAGAACCATATTTGTACATCTCACATACAATTTATAGTGCATTGTACAACTAAATTCCATTGATGCTGCTGCTGCTACTGCTCTCTCTGTGTGTGTGTGTGTGTGTGTTGTGTGTATGTGTGTGCGTGTGTGAGAGAGAGAGAGAGTACCAAACTCCATGGCACTCTCCACGACCAATTGATACACGCACACACACACATCTATAGATGTATACACTCAATGCACACGGCAAAGACTCACAACCAGTGTTCGGAAGGAAGTTTTGGAACATCATCATCAATTCACAAGCTCGACACTTCAACCACAGTATTTGATTGGCTTCTTCCTCATACAAAGCGAGTTTTATTTGAAATCCCTCAAATTTTTCCATGGAAGGGGAAGGTTATGGTTGCTTGATTAGTCTTCCTAGAAGGTCAAGGCTATGGCACTCAAGAAATGCGAGACAAATATGTCGCCCTTTAGAAAATGAGGCTCACCATGTAAGGATGTGGAACAGAATTGCAATCTGTATTAGCAATTGACCCTTTGTGCCAATTGGGTTACTTTTGAGGTTTCATAGCTCTTGCAGGCTGCCCATGAACAACAAAAACCACATGCCCAACAGCTTGTTTTATGGAAGACGCACATGAAACTCCAACTAACAGATGAACACAAAAGGGCTTGTTGCCTGGAACTGCCCTTGTCATCACATGGTCATCACTGCTGATGCCACTATGGTACCCTCACATTTCCCCATAGATGCAAGATTCCACCAGCTTGTGTTCTTCGATTCGCCTCCGCAGGACGGCGTCAGCTTACAAGCTTCATTTGTGTTCAAAAGCTGCACAGAGTGCCTGTAATGTCTTGACATACGCGTCCCACCAATGATGTAAA
Organism: Adiantum capillus-veneris; assembly: GCF_014529385.1. Lineage (NCBI taxonomy): Eukaryota > Viridiplantae > Streptophyta > Polypodiopsida > Polypodiales > Pteridaceae > Adiantum > Adiantum capillus-veneris. Next base: position 71,614,919 of record NC_140938.1, on the reverse strand, counting down.
GCTCATCATTGAGAGACTCGCATGCAAATCCATACCGAGAATTCTGATTACTAAACATTTCTGAACCAGATAGTTCCCCAACATGGAACCAGCTATTTGTATCTCCTGAGTACATCATTAACTTACTTTGGTGCACACATAAAAGCCTCCCACAATACACTGTGCTTGGCCCAGGTACCTGACCAAAAAAGAAACATGTCATCTCATTGAGCGAGCGATCGTGCTGCACACACACAACCACATACTTGAGTGCAACATGTGCGCGCGCTTGTGCTTGTATGTATTCTTTTATATGTGAATATAGGGACGAAGAGTAAGGTTTGGCGCTTTTGCCTCTACTATTTAATGGTGGAAATTCAAGAGGACCCCGAGTCTGTGTGTGCACGCACGTGCATGTGTGTGTGTGTGTGTGTGTGTGATGAACATCCCCTTTTAAACAATGCTGTAAACTTAAATCTTACTATACACCATTTGCAAATTGGCAAGTCCGACAGCGGACTCTGCACACTTAAGGACTAAGGAACATGGGGCACAGAACCTCAGAAAAAAAAGGGAAAGTAACCAAAGAGCGACAGCACCGAACCTTCTCTGAATTTAACAACATCTCCGGAATCAAGCTCCATGAACCACTCTCAAAATTGTACACTTCTGCAGATCCTCTTCCTGGCTTGACCCTATGCTGGTTTCGCATGACCTCGCCTCCAATTATCCAAATTTTTCCATTTAAGGTAAAGCCATAGCAGCTGGAACGCACACAGTTCATGCTTGAAACATGTGACCATGAATTCTTCTTCAAGTCATACAGCTCCACAGTGTCCAAAAACCGGTCATGTCCTTGGCCACCAGCCACATATACACAATCTCCAATAACACTTGCCGCAAACCAACTTCGAGGAGTACTCATACTCGCCCCTCTTGACCATTGGTTTGTGCACGCATTATAGATATGTAGGTCCGCACAGACTACCCCTGCAATCGAATTCAGCTGATGTACATGTTAAATTGTCGCAACTTCTAAAGAAGCCATGAAAAAGTCCACATTGTTCCAACAACCAGAGAATGTCCAACAGTCTTCGGGAAAAGTGGTCTCAGCTTTTACAATTGTGCCGCTTTTATTTTAAAATATGCTGGATAAGAGCAAGAGGAAAAGGAAAACCCCTGCCTAGATTGAAAGGAAAATAGTGTAAAAATAAGTTTTCCCGAAACATTGATGCCCAATTTTCTTGTTCGCATCAAATGAAGCAAAGAATCCAAAAAGAGCCCAAAATTCAGCTTTAAAGCAAAGTGCAAAAAATGTACTCATGGTGGTCATCCACAAGACAGTATAACGAGCCTCGCACTTAATAAAGCATTAAGGAGAGGTATCAACAGAGAGCTGATGTATGGCACAAAAATTGCAAGGTTCACCAACCACACTAAGCAATCATCAATGATGACGCTGACTACAAGTTGGATTCTTCGAAAAGCTTTCCAAGAGAATGAATAAAGCCAGAGATCTTGCTACACTTCCAATCCATGAAAAAAATCATTGATGATGGTTGTAAATGGTAAAAAGGTTTTAAGCAAACTGAGGCAGTGTAAGAACTTTGGGAAAACACACCTGTTGAGTATAAAGGAGTAGCTGCACTTGTGCTTTGATGAATGCCACCCATTAGAAGAAGACTTGGGCCCACAGCCACACATGCAAAGCCTTGCCAAATAGTGTCGTCATACAGTCTTGGGATTTGTGGTAGTGAGAACCATTTATTGGAGAAAGGATCAAAGGCACTAAAAGGAGAACAACATGCCAACACATACAACCAAGCTTCTGCAGACCCAACCTGAGAGCAATGAAAGGCGACAAAATTCAGTAAGCATGCACAAAAATGCCACATTTGGCAGAATTGTCCTTGCGTGTATACCTTCAATCTCAAGTCCCGAAACTCTTTGCTCTCAAGAAGACGCTTCCAGGACGTGCAGACCAAGCGCAATTTGAGCAGCTCTATTCGCTGCACTCTGGCCAGGCACAAGAGAGCTACATCATTCGGTAACCCTGGAATCAAGCTCAAATCCTCCCAAAATGCTGTTGAAAAATCTAACACATGCTATTGCTGAAGGGAAAAGCAAAGAAAAAACAATAAAAGCTAGGAAGAAATAACTCGACTTAGTCTCATGCTTCTGCAATAGTACCTATTATGATCAGTTACATTATTGCCGTCTATAACAGAATAGAATGGGCAGGAGCATTTGTCTATTTATGTAACCGATCGTATGGAGAGGGAGATGGGTAGGTACCGGCCGGTGTGACACATTTAAGCCTTATGGTTCACTGTGTTACCTGTAAGGCGGTCAAAAGACAGATAACGCCGAAGAATCCCCGCATAACCAAGAAGCAAGACCCAAGAGGCGCCACCCCCTCTTTCGAAAGGGGGGACGGATTATAAGAATGGATCTCATCCTTGGCCTTAAGAAAAACTTAAGATTAGACCATAATACAATGTTTGACATGTAAAATGATCTCAGGTGCCGATCCTGTCGTAGGTTGAAAGCCCTTCCACTGTAACCAAATCTATTTTTAATTGGTTACAGTGGCTGGTGTATGCAAAAAAGAGCAAGCTTTGTTTGCAACGCACATGGCTAGGCATGTGTATGCCCTTTATTGTCCTAAAGGGCCTTTGTACACAGCGACATACCTTAAAATATGCCATGCTGCTTACAATTGTACCAGGCCTTAGCATACATAAAGCTGATTAGCTATAAACTTTAACATGCCACGTGTCTCTCTTTCTTGCTTGCGTGCTAGGGGATTTCTTAGATTAGTTTTTCTCTGTTATCGTTTTGCAATGATGGGCAAGGTTCCTGTCAATTCTTGGTTCGGATATACGGGCTTTCTCTACAAAATTCTGTCCGTCTTTGACGTATCATCGATTACCGACGAGGCACCTGGGGTTACGATTCTAGTTACTCTGTTTGGGCTTTGGCTAGGCTGGCTGAACCCCCTAATCGCTCAAGACTTCGATCAATGAACAGATTGTCTTGCCGTTTACTGGGGAAATGGTGGCTGGCTAGGGTTAGGGGGAAAAAGAACCTGAACCACAAGGAACCAGCCCTTACTCATCATGGGGGCTACGGGACGGTCCCGTGGACCTCTTGCCTAACCCTCTAACGAGGAGGCCCGCCCTTTGCCAGCCTCTCCAAGAAGGTTATCCCTTACGGGAATCGAACCCGTTTCTTCGACATGAAAAGACGATGTCCTAACCACTAGACGAAAGGGACTTGGCAGGAATGAAATTGCTTGACTTGGCTTTATCATTTTATAACCGAAACCAGACGTGCTTAAACTAACTCTACACCCAGCCAAATGCTTATGGCAAAAGGTTGAAGACCTACGGTCTATAGTATCTCCTCTCAATCCCTTTGGGTTAACCATTTTCGTATATGAGAGACATAGCCTTTACAATACAACTCCATATACGAAATTTCCGGTTTCAAAATGCCTAGATGACTCGACTCAAAGGGCCATGTCTTCAATTTAAAGTTACAATGCTTGTTTGATTCGTGGACAGAGTTATGCCATAAGAAGCCGCCTTAGCGCAAAGAAAGATCGTGAAAAAAAGACAAAATGCCCAGTTAGGCAATAATCGAGGTGACAGGATTCGAACCTATGGCCCTCTGTACCCAAAACAGATGCGCTACCAGACTGCGCTACACCTCGTGGGCCATCCCCAGTAATGGTTGAGAGTTGTCTATAGCAATCAATTAGCGCTTGGTACCTGATCTTTTCTCACTCAATCTCAGGGATGAAGGGGGCAGCCTTTCCTTTGGCTGCCGGCTACTAGAAAGAAAGTCTTATGTCTTTGTTGCATGGCTGCTTAAATAAAGCAAAGGGTCTTCGCTTCAAATAGTTAACGTCTTACAGGTCATGAGGCGGTTCCCCTTAAAAGGAAAGTATTTGAATGTATATGGGACTAAACTAAATTCCTTGCATCTCCCTTCGGTAGCTCAGCAGCTGTTAACTGATTGGCCTACGGTTTCAATCTTACCTGCCTTGGCATAGAGGAAGCTTTAAAAGACCCCGCCGTATCGTCTATAATTCCTGTTTCTAAAGGTGCTGATAGCTTGGAAGGCGCGTCTGATTGTTTGCTTTGACGTTTTTTCTTCACTTTACCCTTTCATGAATACATTTTATGCATAACCTTTTTGTTTTTTTTCTTTGCTTTCAAAGTTTGCTCACTTGGTGAAAAAGGTAAACACGACAGACTTAAAATCTGTTCCGTTTCAAGGGTTATCGGTTCGAGTCCGATAGTGAGCATACCTGTTAACCTCGGTGGAATTGGTAAACGCGACATACTTTTTTTGAATCTGCTCTAGGTTATCGGTTCGAATCTGATAGCAGGTACAGACGTGTTTGAATTGATTTTAAGCCTCTAAAGCTGAAGGGGCGGGGAGCTAGCCCCGAGGGCGGGTATAACTCAATGGGTCAGAGTGTCAGATTGTGAATTTGAAAACACGGGTTCGAATCCCGTTACTCGCCAAAGACACGTCGTCCCAAGCAAAACAAAAGTAAATGGCGATTTTGAGTCGCGTGTGAATTCGTGCAACTCGATGATATGAAGCACGTCTGTTTAGGGTCGATTCGGAGAGAATCTGTTCCGTCGTCGCACCAATTCAATTGTTCCTGGCCTACTTTGTAAGTGAGGTTACAGACGGCAGGTCATATGGTTTACCTCGTGAGGTTATGGATGACAAGCCATGAAAAGTTTTGGTCCATTTTTGATGGTTGCCTTAAATTGCATGCCTAGGAAATGTGTTTCTTTCCTTTCAAGATCCCCCTTTAGCTGCTGATCCGATCTCAAGCCCCAACTACATTTTCCGATCCAGTAATATGTATGGGTTTATGTATTAAAAGAAACTAACCCTAATCTTGGCTCAAAAAGTCGAAGCGGGAAGTGGCCAAATAAAAGAAGCGTTTGATTTCAGTAAATCCGCAGCCCGGAAGAGAGATTTGAATTGTATTTCCCTTCTCTTAATTTAATGCCAAAGTATACTTCGTATTCAGGAGAGGAAAGCAGAGTGCAACAAGTTTAATAGCGCTCGACCTTTCATGCGATTAGGAAATTCCACGGCAATGGTCCCGCGAATTCAAAAAGTTACCACCAAAATGGCCAGCCCAATTGCGAATTCCACAGCTGCCACTGTTAACACTAGTGAAGCGAGTGATTAACCCATCATATCATCTGAATAGACGGGAAATACCGGAAAGTTCAAATTGACAGCCAATAGCATTGACTCAATTAGCATCAGCATAATAGTAATATTTCTTCTGTTCAAAAGAATTCCCCGAATACCTGAAAGAGAGAGAATCATGGAAAATGTTAAATATTTAACCAGATCCGTAATAAAATAAGAAGTATTTTTTTGTATTAGTTCTTCTCTTAATAATCATGGCTGTTTTCTTTCAATTTAAGCGAAGTGAAGGAAAGGCAAGTAACCCCATATACCACTATAGCGAAAAGTGACCAAAGCATGATGCAGGTTCAGTTAGAAGAAAAAACCCGCTAGCCCTAAACAAGGGCAGGCAAAGCATTCCCGTAGGTATATGATTTAATGTGTACTTTTCGCATCCTACAGGACTTGAACCTGTGACCTTCAACTTAGAAGGTTGTTGCTCTATCCGACTGAGCTAAGGATGCTGCGCATTACAAACACCTCCAGTAGCCTTACCTTAGTAATTACTACAGAAGAAGAGTCTTCTTTTTGAAATGAACCAGCTATTACTATACTAACATTTAAGATTTATTCATCTAGCCAAAGTTAGAACTAGATTAGAAGAAGAAAAAAAGAAAAACTGTTTGTTTTTTGTTTGTTTTTTCTATGTTTTTTGTTCATTGCCATAATAGAAAAGAAAAGAGGCAATCGTAGACCATTGATTGCCAAAGACAGCATGTGCCTACAAGATGAAGCGTGAGGAGACACAAACTGGTGGCAAATGCTAGGGTGGAGTTAGTTAAAGTAGCAAAGGCGGCAGCTCCTATTAAGGCAGCAGCTCCATGCCAACTTTGGCTAGCAACAGAGCATCCTTTTTGCATGTCCAAGTCCCTAATAAAATAAATAGGTAGCTGGAGGGAACCTACATACACCCATTGCATTCTAAGGTAGGGTCCCCTGCTATGTACTATCATGTCACAGTGGGTTCACTTTGCCCTTTTCCACTGCCGAGGTGAAGGGAAAGGAAGGAAGGCAGACCCTCGACCAAACCACACTTTTGTAAGAAAAACTGGGGATGGAGTCAAACCATCATTCCAGGACTGTAAGTCCAACGCATTACTATTATGTTACCTTGTTAAGAGGTAACCTCAATAAAGGCCACGCTACCTAAAAAGAAGGAAAAAAACAACCAAACTACAAAGGCAAGAGTGCGTAATAGCTCACTGATCTGATCAAGCGCGCTTGCGCTGAAGATGAGCGGGACTAAGCGGTCTGTCGAAGCTGTGGCACAAGAGCAATAAGGGAAAATACAAATAGAAGCGCCAGTGCAAGCAGGTGTAGACAAAGCTACAACGAGAATCCACGAGAATCTTTGTTTTACCTTTCGACAACGCCATTTTTTATTTAATTTAATCTATTCGCTTTAAAGTTCATTTTAACGAAAACGAGCGAAAATAAATAAACGAATATTTCCAACGCAAAAGCAACGAAAGCTCATAAAGAAACCTTAAATTATTGGCTTACCTAAAGAAGTATTGCAGCCTGTTTAGTTTTTCTCTTTCTCATAACCAATGTTTTTATTATGATTTCATTGAATTTTTTGTTATTTTGGTATATTCACACGGGAATGGAAGAGACCTTGGCAGATCATGTTCACCACGAAGTCATATGAAATTGGATTTTAATTCTCCTTAGAATCTTCCTATTAGTTGCCATCAAAGACTTTTGCTTGTTTTTTGTTCTCTATAATTGAGCGGAAAAGAAAAAACAAATTAAATTATGACACGATCTATACGTATGGAACACTAGATTATTTTTACCCATATTATTTAGAGGTCGAGCATGATAAACTCAATGTTGTGGTATTTTCTGAACCTCACCATAATTATCTGAAACATCCCTATAGGGATGAAATAAATAAACACTGTCTTCTTTAATTCCTGAGAGGTTGGGTCTTCCCCGACCCAATGCGAAACAAAATCTACAGCTGTACCAATAGGGTTATGTCCAAGCACTCGAAGCTAAGCTCCGCGGCCAGGTAGCCGAGTCTACAAAAGAGTCTGCATTCGCCGAGTGAACCAATGATTCATGGAAAAGATTATGATTTTGATAGCGAACTTGAAACAACATTTTCATGAAAGGCAAAGGTAGAGGAAGAGAATAAATGCTTTCAAATCACGTTCTCTTTTAAGCATCATTTTAATCCTAAGCGGCCTCGTGTGATGATTGCATTTCCAGCTTAAGTCTTTTGTGCCTCTAGCAAGGTTATGTGCTTGCTTTTGCAGAAAGATAGAGTTTGCATGCCTATCTTACCTTTCACATTGGATGTCTGACGATAACTAAGACATAACGTATAATAACATAACCACTAACGTATTAAATGAGTTAGCTAAGGTGCAAAGATGTAGTCGTTAAACGCGTCATGTCAGCCAAGGTAAAGGGGCAAGCAACCCTGAGGAGAACTATTATGTGCTTGCTCTTTTATGTTTGTATAACATTCCCTGCTTCAAATAAATCAATGTCAGATGCCTGCTGCTGTACTTGTAATTCATAGAAAGCGTCGTGCTCTTTATACATTGCCAATAGGCTTCTATTTCCCTTGAAAGAGTTAGCTTCTTTGTTTGCTTTAATGTAAATTTTATAACTTAGCTAACAGCTAAGGGCCGCGGCTCCCGCAGCTAGGACCGCTAAAGCAATTGTTTTAACTTCCGGATGCTTGTAAATCCAATGCATCATTTTTTCTTTTCTTCGTTCAATTTGATATTTTATCTAAAGCTTCATAAGACACGATAACGCCAATTAAACAGAGCCACATGCAAAGGAATGGATGAAAACAGTTATAACAGCACTGTGCTAGCAAGAAACTAAGCTCGTTTCAAAGAATTAAAACGTAACAACCTTAACGAAAAGCCGCCTTGGAGTGTAAGGTATCCAATCTGCCATCTATTTGCATGACTTTGCTAACTTCAATGAACGGGGGCAAACAACGAGGATAGGGATGATTTATTAAAAATGCCCTGCCCTCATAATGGTATGGTAAACAGCCAATTCTTGCTTGCTTGCTTGCTTGCACCCTGACGCAAACTTAAGGTAAACTTAAACTGTGTGTGTTAAACCTTTTTTTAATCCTTTTTATCGCCAACCTGAAAGCTAGCTTACTTGATGACTTTCGAATTCAAGGAACAAATAGCGTAATTAGAATTGAAACAGCGGTATACTTGCTAGCACTTTCGTTTCATACACCTATATGATAGTGAAAACTGCTAGAGACAGATGACGACGACGTATAGTTTTCTTTACTTATCACTATACTTTTATAAATAAAGGTAGTGCTTAAGCGTTTAATTATTGTCTCTATTGACAATCTACACCTATCAGTTAACTCTATATGTGATAGGGTCACTAGAATGTAGTAACAAAGACTGCTTTTACTTGCTTGCTTTGGGACTACTAATGCAAACGATACTAGGATAAAGAAAAAAACCAAGTGGCATGGGACGCCGATACTAGAATTAGCATGAACGCGTGGCTATGTCGATCATAAATAGGCTAGGGGTGGCGTGGCACGCTATGAACATTCGAGTATTGGCTCTTTTCTTCTATTAGGGTTCAAAGTTTTCCCTGTTAGTATTATATTAGCTAGGTTTGTTTTAAAAGTCAGAGTTGATGATATCGATGGAAAGGAAGCCTGACTACCTTTGCCCTCCAAGTAGAGCATGTAGCTTGCTTCCATTAACAATATTTACTAATAAGTAAAGTAAAAGACGTAGATAACAATAATAGTGGATCTAGTAATAGTGAAAGCAAAAGTGGCATTAGTGCGAATAAAGTAATGAATTAGTTGAATTAATTTTGCCAGCCCTACGTTCGTGAAGTAACCAGTTGGCTCTCTGGGAGTGTCAATTAGTCGTTAACTCGCCGTATCGTCAAGGTAGAAAAATTGGTTTATTTGGAGTTAAGAAGACGGTTCTTATCATGGAATCGATCAATAATATTGCGAAAGCTCATGGCATAAAGGTGTATCTATATCTGGTGGGGTAGGAAAATGTACACGTAAAAGTAATGACCTCTACATGGCATGGAAACAAGGGAATCAAAAGTTATTAATGTTGGAATCGTTATTTAAGAAGCTATAGATGCTTTTATTGATAGTGGTATACGCATTATGAGAGATATTAATAACAGGCCAGGCTCTATAAGTCATTTTCTTAGGGCAAGCAAGAAGGGACAGATGATTTTGAATTGAAAGGGTCGATTGCAACGGTCGTTTCGTTATTGTCGTAGGTTCATTTCTTTTATTACATAAATGTGGATTGATAAATGTCAATTAAACTAAGCCTTTCGCCATTCGTAACTTGATTGAATGACACTGTAATAGCTCGTAATTGTAGAGCTGCTAAGAGCATAATACGAAAGAGAGACCCCATCATATGGTATGGAAAGTTCGAAGTTATGCAAAATCATCCCATACTGTACCTACTTCGCATAGGTTGAGTATACAGGCTTTTGTTTCAGCCCATCTTAATAGAAGAACGCGCCATTTGTTTGCATCCATTGGTTCGTGGGAGGCGCAGATCTTTAGGAGATTAGATGGCCTGTCTGCCTTTCTCTTTTGAAGCTTAGATTGAAGCTTGTTTCTTGATGTGAGGTAAGGTTTTTGCATAACAATTTATTATCCCTTGCCCCGCGTAGGACGATTCTGTATCTGTACTGAGTTAAGACATGCTTCTTAGTCTTTATAGATTATACTAACAATTAAAAATAAGCAAGGCAACTGCTGTTTCGCCTCTTGCTTGCAGCAGTTCGACTTGGGATTAGCGCAACGGTTCGGTTTCCTTACGCATTCGTTGAAATGGCTGGATCTTGGTCTATCAAACCATAAGTAGCAGATTTGACTACTTTGGCCCTTGCTGTCCTCGGAATCAGGATTAAGGCTACCTAGCATGCATCTAGGGCTGCTTGCGGCTCTTAGATTTAAGACAAAAATGAATCCTGAGCCAATTGAGTCTCCAATTTTCAGTTCACCAATACAGTAAAGATGCAGCCACAGGTTGAGTGTTGCGCGATTGTAAATCGAACACTCATTAAGATTTTGTACGGTGTTCGGTAGGTTCAATTCCTACAGCATCGAAAAGAATGCATTGGATGGATGCCTGGGCATTGAGAAAAAAGGACGCTTCCAAAGGCAAAAGGCCATGGGGAGATACCGTCTGTGATCCATGGGTTTCCAATCGGGAAACCGTATCCAAGCTTGCCGGGCATGCCGTGTGCTGCGGCTCTGCCTCGGACTTGAGAGACTTAGCGAACTGAAACATCATTGTAGCTAAAGGAAAGGAAATCAACTGAGACTCCGTTAGTAGCAGCGAGCGAAAGCGGATTAGGCAAAGAAAGGGGAAGGGGCCCCGAGAAAGGGACCTCCGCTTTCCCTGGCCCTGTGCAGGGGAGAACTTGTAGTAGGGGGAAGGCGAAGACACCCGGTGTCTTCGCCCCTTCCTCAAGGAATTATGAAAAGGTTGGAAGATCTGGCCAAAGAAGGTGATAGCCCCGTAAATCTTTCCTAACAAGTTTGATTCCTATTGCAAAACGCGAATACCGTGTTTGAATAATGATCGCTTTGTAGTGACTAAGGGGGACCACCCTCGCGGCCTAAGTATTCCTCAATGACCAATAGTGTACCACAAGTACCATGAGGGAAAGGTGAAAAGACCCCGCCGTATGCCGGGAGTGCAATAGAAAACCTGAAATCTGATGCAAACTATCAGTCGGAAGAGCAAAGCGTTGAAAACAAAAGCAAAGCCACTAATGTTTAATGGAACGCATACGCGAAGCTAAGAAAGCGTTGTAGCCAGGCAAAGCCACTAATGTTTGCCTTGAGCGAACCCTTGAGCGAAGCTTCGCGTTGTCGGCTCTTGCTTGGCGCACTTTCCACTTTAACGGCGTACCTTTTGCATAATGGGTTAGCGAGTAAATGGGAACAGCGGCTTAAGCCATTAGGTGTAGGCGTAATGAGGTTGAATCTTCGGCGTTGTTTCTATTTGACCCGAAACCGATTGATCTAGCCACGAGCAGGTTGAATCGGGCTCTCCACAGAGGCCTTAGAGGACCGAACTCACGTATGTGGCAAAATACGGGGATGACTTGTGGCTAGGGGTGAATCAAAGAGCTACGACTCCAAAAAGTGCCTTTGTTGAAGTCCTTTGGACCATAAGAACCTATAGGCAAGAAAAGGAGTCCTCCTTTGGCCTTTCGCCCCACAAGCGTGCGAACGCTTTTTCAATAACTGGCTCATAACGGTGAAACCAGCTGTTTCTGGAAGTAATGGCCACACCGTGGGAAGTCATGAAAGCTTCTCCCCCTTTGTTGCTTACGGTTGAGTGCCCTTTTTTGCCCTCAACAAAAGATAAAGTTGTTTTGAAAAAACACCTTGTCCCTCTTTTCTTTTCTTTTCTCTACGCTACAAGGTAGCTCACTGACCCCGTAACGACCGATTTAAAAGATGAGAGCATGATTGTTAATGCTAACACGCCGGTTCTCACCCCGGCCGAATCCCTCTCGAACCTTTGGTTCTCTGGCCATATGCACCGGCGTATCGAGAGCTAAAAGAAAAAAAACTAAACAAAAGACCAACCACGAAAAGTTCGCTAGCATCTTTTCTATACGATATCCTAACATGGTACGTTGTCAACAACGATGGTGTCAAGGCCACAAACAATGGTTACGAGGTTCATAATGATGGCGTTAAGGCCAATAACGATGGTAGACAGGAAGTGAAATATGATGGGGCAAGTGAAAAATCATTTCTAACAGGCAAATGCGTAAATAATGATAACGATTACGTAAGTGATGTTAAAAAAATCTCAACGACAATCCCGGTTATTCCTACGAAGATGATGCGGTTAATGCTTGAAATAAAAGAAATGATAGTTTTCCTTACTCGTTCGTTGCTGAGGAAAGGAAACAAAAGAACTTTTTTGCATTGTTTCATGGCCCGATGAAACCGGTGAGGGTTTCAGTTAGTAGCATAAGCTAGACAATTGTTAGCGGCGGATTGACGTGGCCGCAGTCATCCGACCTCTCCATGCTATCTGAGTGGATGCTTCCACTGGGCGGGGACTGGACCAATGTAATCTCGCCTTGACGTTGGCGGTTCCGCGGTTTCAGCCCTGCCCTCCAACTAGCAGGTCACAGGGGCGGCCGGGCATTATAGTAAGCGCGGGCATTACTCAAGATTGTTTGTTCTGTCCGGGCATTATAGTAAGCGCGGAACACCCGATCCCATTCCGACCTCGATATGTGAAAAGCGTTTTCGGCCATATGTACTGATAGTTTTCGGGAGATGTGGTTGACAGCCGGGACCCTAAAGCGATAGCAAAAGCTAGACAATTGAAGAATGACGTGGCTGCAGTCATTCTAAACAATTACTAGCGGCGGATTGACGTGGCTGCAGTCATCAGACCTCCCCTTGCTATCTGCTTCCATCGAATGGTGGAAGACAAAACGGGGACTGGACCAATCTGATCTCGCCTTGACGTTGGCGGTCCAGCTTACGGTTGTTAGCCTAGGCTAATGACTTACCAAGAGATCCGAAACATTGATTCACATTGCCATGAATATCGGCCGGGTAGCAAAAGCTAGGCAATTGTTTGGTTACTTTGGCGGCAAAAGAAAAAGAGCAGGCAACATTATTTCCAAACCTTAGGTGTGAATCAACACGTTAAGGTAACGCTACTACACTGTGTTGATCAGCAACGACAGGTAACGCTACATAGCAAGTTAATTAACAACGACAGGTTTGGCGCCACGCCATTAGGAACTGCCATAAATGCAGGATACTACCCTAGCTAGGCGAACACCAAGGCAAGGGAATCAACGAAAAACATTCAATTAAATAATGCAAAAGAAATCATCGCAACAGTAGGTATAGGTATTGGAAACATATTTAGTTCTTTGACGGTAAGAAAGTTGCAATACAAGAAAGTTTAGTGGAATGGCCGGGCTACTAGAGGTCCAATCAACTTTTCTTCTTTGTTATCGTGCACTGATTGAAGCGTAATTCTGTTCGTTCTTCACGCACGTATTTCCTATTAAGCTTTCTTCAAAGAGCCTCGCGTCTGTTCCTTGGCTCGGAGAAGAAAGCACGCGATGATGAAAACTGGACCGGTAAAATGGCATGAGCTAGCTAAAGCACGCTACTAACCAAGTAACGAAATAATCAACAACACGCCTTTACAGGGATGCGAAAGGCTCAATTATGCAAAGGAAATTAGCCGAGAGAGATCAATTGCGGGGTGGAGTAAATGGCCAACTCGTCAGGCTCATGACCTGAAGACTGCGGGTTCGAACCCTGCCCCCGCACTACATGTTGTCAGCAGGCCCTACGTTGTTGTGCGCCTAACGCTTCTCCTTATCGACGCGTTGTAGGTAGTATAGTGGCTGAACTCAGTGCCTGGAGCAACTCGCTCCAGTCCTGGATTAGTGTTATTGCCGTCCTTCAACGAGCACACAGCTTGCTATCGGCGACCTGACCTCTTAGTTTGGTGGTTTGCGTGGTAAAGGATGGCGTTGTCGCCGTGCAGACGTTGCGACAAGGATTCTCATGTAATAATCAAACGATTGAAAAAGCGTGGCTTTGCGCAGCAAGTGCTAAGCAACCTGCGCACCACGTTTCTGTCCTGCAAATCAGCCACTATCGCTACCTGGCTTACTTGGATCATTCCACCTTACAAATTATCGTATAATAAACGCTTATGTAGCTGCTACCTTTGGATAGAGCATTCCCATGTGAAACGGCACCGGTTCAAGTCCGGGGAAGTCGTGAGCGAAACTGGATCGGAGTATCTATCATTCAGTTGGGCACTGCTCTGTCGATCTGAGATTATTGGGGTTCCCCCTCAGGCCCCAATCCCGGGACGTAGGATGATCCGCCTTGCCGATGGCCGTTCCGCTCACGGTTATTGGCGAGAGCCGGTAACCAACCAAGAGATCATCAACGACAAAGATTGACCTTTAGCCTTATTTTACGTACTTATGCTGAGAAAGCTTTCCAAGGCCCGATGAAACCGGTGAGGGTTTCAGTTAGTAGCATAAGCTAGACAATTGCTAGCGGCGGATTGACGTGGCCGCAGTCATCCGACCTCCCCTTGCTATCTGAGTGGATGCACCTCATCCTTCCACTGGGCTAACGGGGACCGGACCAATGTGATCTCGCCTTGACGTTGGCGGTCCGGCTTACGGTTGTTAGCCTAGGCTAATGACTTACCGAGAGATCATCAACGAAACATTGATTCACAAAACCATGGCATATACATTCAGAACAAATAACACAAAAGGTTGGTAGCGATTGAACGATCCTTGTACCAGCTGTATTTGCACTTTCTCCGGCAAGTGCTTTTGTCGTTAGCACTCTTTTGTTCATCAATCAAGCGTGTTCGTTCCGTCCGGGCATCCTAGTAAAACGCGGAACACCCGATCCCACTCCGACCTCGATATGTGAAAAGCGTTTTCTGCCATATGTACTGAGAATTCTCGGGAGACCTGGTTGACAGCCCGGACCCACAAATCGTATATGCGATTGCCTTCAGATGCGAATCTGGTATCGGCCAGAAACAATGCAATGAAAGAGCTACGCCATTCATATTACTTTAGACAAGGAGCGAAGGGTTCAAATCCCATTTCCTCCTAATCGCGATTACCTGTTTGGTTAACGGCGACATAGGTTGGCTCATCAAAGCTTCGAAGAGGAAATACCTTGAAGAGGGTCTGTTTCGCTCGATTTCTGCCATCCTAAGACTCCATGTTTTGTGAAGGCAAAGAGGACTTGAACCTCTGGCAGCCCTGGTGCTATCGCCTCGCTTTTCCGCTCGCATTTTCAGGATCGGAAAGGAAACAAGCGACACCAAACGAATCACGGCTCTTTTGGTTTGGTTGAGATAATATTCTTCATCCTCAGACAAGTGAAAGCAAAGTTCCCGTGTTTCTTTCCTACTAGCCCATGACCGGACTCGAACCGGTGTCGTTTCCTAGTACATAGAAAGGCTCTATCCAAAGGTAGCAGCTACATTACATGAGCCGAAATAGCATAGCCGGCTCTTTTCGTTTTGTTTGGATAAAGGATATGCTAACTTTAGCAGCTTGGAGTGGCTCGCGCTCTCACGTGGGCAGCATTCCTTCCGAGCTGGGTCTCATGGCCGGAATCAACTATCTGCATCCCAATAACAATTCACTGTCTGGCACAATTCCTCCCACACTGGGGGACTGTAAGTATCTGGTGTGGGTGGATCTCAGCAGCAATGAACTGGAGGGCACCATCCCTAAGAGCTTGCCAAGCAAGCAGGGAAGGTGATAGAAGGGACACCAGCTTGCATTTAGCCTTTTTTAAGCATCTTTAGGCGATCAATGCACAAAGTATGGCTTGGGATCAGTGCTTACCAGTTCGCCCGGCTTAGCAGAATTCCTTCCAAAGGTACAACCTTAGCGTCTCTACTCGGATATCGTGGACCATGCACGTAAACGAATTTGTACAGGCAATGAGCGTGGGATACTTGAGGAAGAGCGTAGGATCGAACGCAACACAAGTAAAAAACTTGAAAAAGAGCTACAAGTCGTGCGTGAACAAAAGGAGAGACTATTTGACAGAATTAAAGCTTTAGAGCGTAGGATAGCAAATGCAAAGGACGACAGCTCCTTTGTTCATGACTTACGCGAAATGCCTAGTTGCTCTACACCCGATTTGTTAGCCTTACGCCAGCCTTCGAATCGTTGCGAAACGAATAACGAGAACTGGGGAAAAAAGGAGGCGTAGCGGATTTACACTCAACGGAAGGAGGAAGATGGCCAGAGGCATCGACAAATGAAAGATGGCGCGTTGCGAAACTAAAGTAGCAAACTGAAGACAGACTCTAACAGGTCAAATCCAAGACCGAACCACGATAAATCGAAGTTTTACCATCCATTACAACGTGAACCACCGATTCCCTGCAAGGCAAAGGATGGAACAAATAAGATATTTTACCATCGCTGATTTTGTACGCTTTGAGGCCGGAGTGGTCGTTGATTTTGTACGCGTATGCTTTGAGGTTGTATGCGGAGTGGTCACTGATTCTGTACGCTTTGAGGGCGAGGGATAAGAGAATAATTAAGTTACTGGCGCTGCAATGCCGGTGGTATCGAGGCAACTCCTAATGAGATGATATGTCTGCTTCAGAATAAAAAGTTATGGATACGACGCACGGAGAAAAAAAAAGGCTTAAAACCACTGCTCCAATTTATTTCATGCGTAGAAATCAATTCAAACACCTTTCCTTTGGCAAAGACACTCTGCTAGGTCTCATTTTGATACTCTGTTGCATCTCCTGGTACAAATTTCCTTCCGATATGGAGTCCCTTGATCCACCTTTTTCTCTGTACAAGCACTCCTAGCAGGTGTTTCAACGAATCGGATTACTTTCTTTTTATACAGCTTCACAACCCTGCAACCACGTTGGTAAAAGGTGTAAATTTTGAGGCCTCTCTCTCTCTGACGATCAATTTTTGCCCATAGGCATGGCTCTTGCCTAACGGTATGTGGCACTTCCAAAACCAGGTTTTCGTGGATGCCATTCGGCAAGAGACTCCTCAACACGGTAATGAGAACGCATTATCTGGCCAGTTTTGCCAAAGGATTCGACTGCACAGAGCATATCAAAAGCAAGAAAAACTTACCTGCAAATGGACGAGTTATGTACAAGTTAATCAGAATTCTCACCTGATAATCGGAAGACCGAACGTTTGGGCAGTGGAGAATCTACTAAAGCTGCCATCAAAGCTACCATACTTACCCCTGCCGCTTGGTGTGGAGGAGACGCAGAGCGTGACACGCATTTTTATAGGCATTTTGCGGTTTGGGCTCATGGCTACCAATGATGAGATCAGGACGGGTGACTCAACCCACACACAGCGGCACGCCCACCCTCCTGCCGATCGATTGAAAATTACATGCGTTGTCGGCTGCTTACAGACCTGCGATCGATGGAGAGTCCTTTCAACGTGATATTCAACCCCGCATACTCTTCAGACCCCTTCCCATCGCCTCGCAACCGAAGCAAACAGCGACAGTGGACACAATAGTGATTGTACACACATTATTATTTTCAGTGGGTTTTACACATTTTAAAAAAGAAAGTACAATGTGATTGTACACACTATTATTTTCAAATGGGTTTTACACATTTTAAAAAAGAAAGTACAATGAGAATCTTCAACAGATGCGATTGCCGTGCTGCAAAAAAGAAAAGGAAGAGCGTTCGTTGAACGAGCGCCTGCATGGTTGAGTACATGGCACGACTGACCACAGGCAACACGATTGAACACAGGGTAGGGTTGGGCTGAGGAGCGCATGCCAGGCCAAGAGATTCTTTAAAAAAAAGGTGCAGTGATAAATCTTAACATGAAATTGTTCGACTTGGGATGGCTAGCGCAACGGTTTGAAAGTGCCTTTCCCTGCTGGGCTGAAGTTTGAAACCTGGTTATTTTGCTGGCCAGTGTGCAGACGAAGCACAATGGACCATTGGGAGGAATGTGTGCTTAACATTCACACAAGCAAGATGCATTTTTGGTTTCTAATTTATCATTCACTTATTGTGAGTTTTGCCCAAAAAAAATTAGAAAAGCAAGCTTTATAACCTTATATTCTTCTTTCTCTCACACAGACGCACGTACACACCACAAAAACATTACGCTCCGTCTTCTTCTCCATATACATATACTAGCTCGCGCGCCCCGTTTACCGGCGGGCCTCGCTCGCTCTTACCACCTCAGTCTGTATGTGTTTGTGTTTGTGTTTGTGTTTGTGTGTATCTTTATACATCTCTCCATGACATACACACACACGATCAACACTTTTTGTCTTTGGCCCCTTTAGACTACTCTGGTACATTTAACCCCTTTCGCGCACACACACACACACACACACACACACACACACAGAGAGAGAGAGAGAGAGAGAGAGAGAGAGAGAGAGAGAGCACATGACTAAAGAGACATATTTCAAACAAAAAGAAAACAATTTACATATTGCCAAAAAGGCTCAGGAACATATCTGCATAGCACTCTTAGTCGTGCTATTTCAATAGGATCAAGATATTGAGCTGGAGCTCTACAAACTTCTCTTAAATCTATTTTTTGAACCCAGCTCAAGTAAATTTTGTGATGATGAATCAACCCAAGCTCTTGATTTAAGAGCATAAGCCTAATGTTGGGAAAGAAATAGGGATCAAGCAACCTAATATAAATTGTGTCCAACTCTTCATCTACATATGACCCCCAAAGAGTGTAATTTTCCTCGATCACTTCCTATGCCCATTGCCATCCCCATCCAGCAGGTAACAAATTTTCTTCAAAGGCATCAACAATAAGATTTTTTACACTTGAAAAAATATTCACAATTTCGTGGGCCATTTAATTGGTTGCAAGAAAAGAAGGCAACATTAGTACTCAAAGCTTAAAATTAGAGAGAGAGAGAGAGAGAGAGAGAGAGATGATCAACATGGCCACTTAAACACTTTACAAAAGTATATACGCAATACGACACTTGAATTACTAATTGTCATGCCTATGTAGTAGATAAAAACCCACTTCAATAAGCCAATAATAACTAAACAAATATGGTACTAATTAGAATGCATAGACAATGGCATAGACAATGGATAAAAGTGTTCGATCATCTAGAGAAGTTGAGACTATGTCATACTCTACTTGGAACTCTCAAGATCCAAGGTCCAACACGTCGAACACTGCGATCGAGGTGTCGAGCTGAGTCACCCAAAGAATAGATTCTAAACATCCATTCATTCACTCCATAGGAACCGTATTAAAAGTTGCAATTGAGAGGCCCTTGCATACCTAACTCTCGTATAGTGATTCGCATATCATCTATATCAAACTCTATGTGATAATAATCTACAACACTTCTAAAATATCATACTTCATAAAATGCCAAGACAGAATGTCTGCAATAATATTGAAGCTTGCAATGAAGATAAAAACCATCCATTCACACATAAAAAGTAACAATACATTTAGCATCATATGGATTCAAGTTCTCTCTCTAGCGCAGGAGCTACGGAGGTCCAGACACCCACAATTGAGGAGTGAAGCTACATAGCATCGACAAAGAGTACAGAAGAGGATTTGAGTCATACTCTCGATATCTAGAGTGCAAATGAGGATGGATTCTAGTAGTAGTAGTATTTTCTGTTCTAGTCTTTTAGCACCTAGACATGGTATCAAATTCTCAATTTTGTAACAGTTTGGTCTCATAGGTCATTTTGGCCTTTTAAAGACGCTAATATAACATTTCATTTCGTTTCATTAACCTAATTTACCTAAGATCAGGTCAATTCTCATTTACTCTTTGGTCTTTTTTTGTGCTCTCTCTCTCTCTCTCTCTCTCTCTCTCTCTCTCTCTCTCTCTCTCTCTCTCTCTCTCTCTCTCTCTCTCTCTCTCTCTCTCTCTAGCACAGGAGTTACGGAGGTCCAAACGCCCACAATTGAGGAGTGGAGCGACATAGCATCGACAGAGAGTACAGAAGAGGATTCGAGTCATACTCTTGATATCTAAAGTGCAAATGAGGATGGATTCTAGCAGTAATAGTATTTTTTGTTCTAGTCTTTTAGCACCCAGACATGGTATCAGATTCACAAATTTGTAACAGTTTGGTCTCATAGGTCATTTTGGCCTTTTAAAGACGCTAATATAACATTTCATTTAATTTCATCTTCCTAATTTACCCAAGTTCAGGTCAATTGTCATTTACTATTTGGTTTTCTCTCTCTCTCTCTCTCTCTCTCTCTCTCTCTCTCTCTCTCTCTCTCTCTCTCTCTCTCTCTCTCTCTCTCTCAGGAGCTACATAGTCCAGAAGCCACAATTGAGGAGTGGAGCTACTATAGCGCCATCGATAGAGATTACAGAAGAGGATTCGAGTCATACTCTCGATATCTAGAGTGCAAATGAGGCTAGATTCTAGTAGTAGTAGTATTTTTAGCACCCATACATGGTATCAAATTCACAATTTTGTAACAGTTTGGTCTCATAGGTCATTTTGGCCTTTTAAAGACACTAATAGAACATTTCATTTCATTTCATCTACCTAATTTACCTAAGTTCAAGTCAATTGTCATTTACTATTTGGTCTTTTCTCTCTCTCTCTCTCTCTCTCTCTCTCTCTCTCTCTCTCTCTCTCTCTCTCTCTCTCTCTCTCTCTCTCTCTCTCTCTCTCTCTCTCTCACACACACACACACACACACACACACACACACACACACACACAGACGGGAGCTACGAAGATCCAGACGCCACAATTGAGGAGTGGAGCTACATAGCATCGACAGAGAGTACAGAAGAGGATTCGAGTCATACTCTCGATATCTAGAGTGAAAATGAGGCTAGACTCTAGTAGTAGTAGTATTTTTAGCACCCAGACATGGTATCAAATTCACAATTTTGTAACAGTTTGGTCTCATAGGTCATTTTGGCCTTTTAAAGGCGCTAATAGAACATTTCATTTCATTTCATCTACCTAATTTACCTAAGTTCTGGTCAATTGTCATTTACTATTTGGTCTTCTCTCTCTCTCTCTCTCTCTCTCTCTCTCTCTCTCTCGCTCTCTCTCTCTCTCTCTCTCTCTCTCTCTCTCTCTCTCTCTCTCTCTCAGAAGCTACGGAGATCCAAACGCCACAATTGAGGAGTGGAGCTACATAGCATCAACAGAGAGTACAGAAGAGGATTCGAGTCATACTCTCGATATCTAGAGTGCAAATGAGGCTAGAACATGGTATCAGATTCACAATTTTGTAATAGTTTGGTCTCATAGGTCATTTTGGCCTTTTATAGACACTAATATAACATTTCATTTCTCTCTCTCTCTCTCTCTCTCTCTCTCTCTCTCTCTCTCTCTCTCTCTCTCTTCTGGTCTCATAGACCATTGTCGTCTCCATCATTTGAAAGAAGTTAAGTGATTGATTAAATCAAAACTTAAATTAAATAAACAAAATATCTAAACTACATATGACCCCCAAAGAGATTCATTGTCGTCTCTCTCTCTCTCTCTCTCTCTCTCTCTCTCTCCATTTTTTCACTCTTTGGTCTTTTTTTCTTCTTCTTCTTCTTCTTCTTCTTCTTCTTCTTCTTCTTCTCTCTCTCTCTCTCTCTCTCTCTCTCTCTCTCTCTCTCTCTATGTGCATCTTTATGATTTTTTTGCATTGCATAAGGTTAATCTCTCTCCCTCTCCCCCCATTTTTTTTCATTCTCTCTCTCTCATGTGTATATTTATGCTTTTTTTTTTAGGTCAAGGGATTTTAATAAATAAATAAATAAACAAATGAGTAAATTTAACAAAGTTACCTGGAACTTGTGTGTACCTCGAAGCTGTGTGTGTCTGCACCTGCCACAAAAAATAATAAAATAGTTAGTATAATTAGTATAATAATCTATAGATATAATAAAAGTGTGAGGTGGTGAGGACGTGCAGGAGATGCCGAAGGCAGCTCAAGTGACAGGCGGCAGCGGCATTTAGCTCGACACAGGCGACGTTTAGCTCGACACAGGCGACGTTTAGCTCGACACAAACAGTGGGTGGGGCAGAGCAGGAGGGCCCTCTGTCGGCAACGCAAGGCATTGATGTGGGTGCGGCAGTGAGTAGCAGCACCTTCCGTAGGTACAGCTGAGTCCGCAAGGCATTGCTGTGGGCGTGATAGTGAGTAGCAACACCTTCCGTAGGTACAGCTAAGTCCCTAAGGGCAGAGCAGGACGGCCCGCGAAGCTGCAATGACACCGATGTGGGCGCGGCAGTGAGCAGCAGCCTCATTGGCGATGACGGGCAGTACTTGCCGTAGGAACCCAACCGGAAACCAGCTGCGTCGACGCCCTCTGTCGGCAGTGCAAGACTGCAGCGGAGACCCTCTGTAGGCTAGTCCATGGTGACTGCTATGGACGCGGGAGTGAGAAGCAACAGCAATGGCATGAAGGCAGGCGTGAGCAAGGCTGGCTACTCACAGCACATAGAGAGTATTACCTGCAAACTGAGTCTCTCTCTCTCTCTCTCTCTCTCTCTCTCTCTCTCTCTCTCTCTCTCTCTCTGTGTGTGTGTGTGTGTGTGTGTGTGTGTGTGTGTGTGTGTGTGTGTGTGTGTGTGTGTGTGTGTATCTGAGAGCACAAAATAAGCGAGCAAGGAGCTATATGAGTACGAAACATGAGCGAGCAAGGAGATGCAAGTAAATGAGCATTCAAAGCCTTGCAGAGCCGCCACCAAGTTGCCTGGAAAAAATTCATTTCCTTTTTTTGGACTTAGCCTTCATTTCGCAGAAGTCGACACGTGGAAAGGAGAAGGCTGGCCGCCATATTATGTTAAGTAGATACGAGCCCTTAGCATGGCCTTGGCTATGGTGGTTATGTGAAGAGAGAGATTGTGCGTGTGTATGTGTGTGTGTGTGTGTGTGTGTGAGAGAGAGAGAGAGAGTGTGTGTGTGTTGTAAAAGCTGCATCGTCTTTAAAACGACCATTAATCATCCTTACTTTTACTTCATAGATCTTAGGGGATCCACTTTATTATCAAGAGATCCCTTCTTAATAATTACAAAGGTCCAAGGGTTTCGTAGGTGAGGCATGCTCTTTCGGTTTGCTATCTGTGAGGCCTCGGAGCACACAGGGGGTGTTGCGGCAAGGCGAGGTGAAGATTGGTCTCTGTGAGAGGATGTGTGACCTGATGTTGGTGGACAACGGACCTGGTCCGAGAAGCTGGGCTAGGGATGTGCAGGGGATGCGTAACCGCACGACACTCTCTTCAACGCACCCTTATTTTTTGCCTCAATGAAGGGCACCCCTCTGATTTGCCTTTGCAATGCTATGACACATGTGATGCTTGTGCAGGCATGTTTTGGATTGTGGAGCCTTGATGCCGAAGGGGAAGTGGTGTTGGTGATAGCAATAGCTTTTTCGTCGCAATCTTCGGTACCTCTACCTAGTGGTTGGTTGTTGCAAGGCTTACCGTGCATCCTAATCTCTTGGGTTTTTCGGTCGGCTTGGTTGTGTGAGTTGTTTGATGTTCCTCTTTGGGCATGCAATTTGTTGGTGGTAGCGGCGATGACATGGTAGCACCCCAAGAGGCTTCGTCTAGTGACAGGGATCATAGGCTCCACCTTATTGGCATATAAGTTTTTCTGTTGTGTCCATTTTGGAGGGTGTCTCCCTTGTCAACCTATGTTCCAATGTTCACAAAAAATGTATAAACAATTACAATGCACCTGCTAGGTTAAAACCCTATAAACAGTTACAATGCCCCAGCTAGGTTTTGGTTTCTACCTGTGAAATAAAAATTTACAATTTGAAAAAATCGTAAAAATTTTCCTAGTTTAGTTAAAAATTTCAAAAATCCTACAAAATTTTGGAGAAAAATCCGTAAATTTCAAAAGTTCAACTTTTCTATTTGTTTGGAAAAATGTTCTTTGGAAACAGTGCTTTGTTCTCATCTCTATAGCAGATTAGGGCTCCTCGTAAAAGCCCAAAATTTATAGTTTCTTATGATCTTTGTAGCGGATTAGGACTCTCTATTAAAGCCCTGAACTTTATGGTATGTCATGTTCTCATGGCACAAACTTTGCATGAGTTATTGTAAATTTTTTGGAGTTTCTCTTGATATATTTTAACTCATGAGTTTTGCGAAAAGCAAAAAGTAATTACAAAGGTACGAAGGAGCATCTTTCCAACAAAACAAGGTGAGGACTCATGATGGCCTCTTGAAGGTAAGGGAGGAGGAAAGATTTATAAATGTAATATGTTTAGATTTAATATATATATTGTGTATGTGTGTGTGAGTGAGTGTGTGAGAGAGAGAGAGTTCAATTAAGATTTTGGAATAACTTGTGCTTAAGAATGCACTTCATTTATAAAAAATTATTAATTGTACCTAAGAGTACACTTAATTTAAGAGAGAGAGAGAGAAAGCATCATACAAAAATAGAAAACGATGTGATTGTTACTTGAAAGGTTCATCTTTTCCTCCATCTTATGATTTTAATGCCTCACATTAGCACCAATATCGAGAGACCTTTTAGAAACACTAAAATGAAGAAAATGTCATATTGTATCTAGTCCTATATGAAAATAAGTCCCCTAAACGTTGTTTTTCATTAGTTTTTATAGGAATCACAAAAGATGCTTTTTTTAAAATCTGGATGAAAGTTAGTCTAGGAAGAGGGGGGGGAGAGGATTCCCATGGGCATGGCACATCGATGAGATGGAGAGAGGGAAAAGCAGCTAGATTTTTTCCAAGGCAGCAATGTTTGGGGAAGATGTGTCTCGCCTTGATATCGTGCCGTTTTTAGTTTCAAAAATGTTGTTTCCGTCTTGAATAATAGGTCTTGAGTTCAAGTCTTCTCGTTGGATAAATCTTTAAGGTCTCTTGGGATAGTTTCCTGCGACGATAAAATACTCTTCTTCTTCTTCGTCTTCTCTCGTTGTCTGCTCTTGTGCCCCTGTCCCCTCTCCTCCTGTGCCCCTCACAATCAGAGGTATTTTGGGAGTATCGAAAATTTGAAGGGCGTTTTGGGAATTTATTACAAAGTATTACTGGGGGTGTGTTATTTTTGGAGAGATTTAGTCTCGCAGCCAGGGGTGTGCTGGGAATTTTTAAATAGTTGAAGAGCATTTTGGGAATTTATGACAAAATACAAGGGGTGTTTTGGAAATTTTTGAAATCGGGGGGGTATTTTGCGAATTTCTAGGTGTCTCTCTAGTGCCTTTCCGCCGTGCAGGAAGGGGTAGATCGACAGAGTGCAGCGTGCAAGAGGCATAGACACAGAGCCAGGTGGCACTACAGGTATCCGTCGCGAGGCAGTGCCTCTCTTTGTCTCTCCTTCGTGATGTCCTACCTTTGTCTCTCCTTCATGATGTCGTGCCTTGCGTGACTGAGACGGAGAAGCACCGACGTGACGGAGAAGCAGCCAAGAAGGTCTCTACAACAATCGAAGGAAAGCGCATTAAGGAGTGCGCACAGGCAGCTATGCATGAGGGGATTTCATTGTGCCATTGTGTGCTGATGGTGAGTGATTACTTTGTAAGCTCTGTGTGATGCCTGACGGCCTTACAAGACAGACACGGAGAGGGAGAAATGCAGGTGATTACTGATGCTGCGAGTGGTTGTGCTGAGAGAAGCCAATGGTGCAGGCATTTCTGTGTCCAGACAAACGCAGGCATAGGTACAAAGGAGTGTGTGAACAGGCTGCGCAGGGCGCTAATAGCGACATGCAAGGAGACTTTTCCTTCGAATTCCAGATTCATTAAAAATCTCGCTGGCTAATTCATGTGTTGTGAGAAAGTAGAGCCAGCAGTTGAGTATGTGAGAAAAAACACTAAAGTGCAAACAAAAGTTATATCACAGTTAATGTGATGGTGAAATTTTTGATAGTGAGAGGTTTCCACGTTTTCTCCACCACTCCTCTATGGCCTTCTTGGTAAAAAACAAGAGAATTTTAAAATTGTTTGTACGAAAAGGCAGATCCAATCGCTATAAAGAAACAATAAACTTTCATACTATCCAGGAAAAGGTGATGGAAGGAAACAATTGAATGGAAAACAAAGTTATTTTACAAAGACCTTTGCCATGTGGCACTTATCCGGCCAAAGAATCCAACGGCTTCGGTGTTGCAAGAACCTTGCACGATGAACCCTATGGCCTTCCACAAGTCAAAAACAAATGTGGCCCTCGGGGTCACGAAGAGGTGCATATTCCTACACATGTGAGCAATTGAATTCTTTGTTTTATAGTTTGGCAAGGGATCTTTTTTGGCCAAGAAGTCCATAGGAAAGTGGTAGAGAAAAACGTGCAATTCTTTCACCATCAAATGATCACCTTCACATTAACTTTTCTAAGTGACATTTCAAAGTCATTTTATGCCTTACTATATTCATTTAAATATTTTCATTATGAAAATGAGCATGTGTGTGTACACGTGCATCTCTCTCTCTCTCTCTCTAATCTCTCTCCATTAAAATGTTCAAGAAATATCATTTTTTCAAACATGTAAAACTCTTTTTCTTAAATTTGCTAAGAGAAATTTTTAAATTTTTGATTTATTTTTTAAGTTTTTATATTATTTTTCTCTATTTTGAGGCAAAAAATCTCCTTTTTTCCTTACTCTCAATTGACATTTTTGAAATTGAAAACGGTACAATATTAAGCTGAGATACATTTGTCATGAACACAAGGTCCATTAACATTAACATGTCAAATGTGTTCTAATTATCATTTATTAGAGGAAAAAATGATGCAAACTTGAGGCCATCTTGACGTCTTCACCTTGTTCATTCAAAAGCCTTAGATAACTTTAGTTCTTTCTCATTCTATTCTTTTAAAATGCCAATGTGAACCTTTATCTTTTTAAGTTCAAAAGTGGGTCCTGGCTAGGGCCTCGCACCTTTCTTTTCAACTTCTATCTTCTCTTATCTTATATCTTACTAGCTCGCGCGACCCACCTACCGACGGATCTTGCTTGCTCTTACCACTTTGCAGATAACGTTTTGGGTATCCGTCGGGGAGTAGGGGAAACCCCATGCTCACCACCCCTGCCTCCATTCCATGGACCTCCCCGAGTTGTGCATATCCCCGCAATAGGTGCATTTCAAGAGACGACATCCCCGACGGGAAGCTCCTCAAACACTTTGTGTGCTTTATGAAGTGCATCGCATTTGGCATACATGACGATCAAGGCACCCACAAAGCAACAAACAATCTCCCTCCTTGACCTTGTTGGACATATCCTACAATCAATGCAGGATATGTGTGTGTGTGTGTGTGTGTGAGTGAGAGAGAGAGAGAGAGAGAGAGAGAGAGAGAGAGAGAGAGAGTTTGTTTATTTAGCTAGTTAAAGGGCGACTCAAATCTCGAGTGTGTATGAGCTTCTGGAATATATGGGCGCATGCAGAGAGACTCAAGCCAACACCCTCTCTCTCTCTCTCTCTCTCTCCAGTGTTCAATCACTCGAGCACCTCTGTACTCTCTTCAGTTAACATTGCAGAGCGAGGGGACGTGTTAAGTCGCGTTCAGTGGCGCTCACTGTGTACATTGTGTGTGTCGCGCTCGACGTTGTCTGGCCGGGCCGACTCAGAGCACACTCGCCAGTTCTGTTGGTATCACCTCACTCAGGCAAGTATGGCCAGCCGAAACCATTTTCAGTCACGTGGCCGCCTCAATTCCTCTTTCATTCATATATAGTATAGATGACTGTCTCTCTCCCTCTCTCTCTCTCTCTCTCTCTCTCTCTCTCTCTCTCTCT
Source organism: Adiantum capillus-veneris (assembly GCF_014529385.1). Lineage (NCBI taxonomy): Eukaryota > Viridiplantae > Streptophyta > Polypodiopsida > Polypodiales > Pteridaceae > Adiantum > Adiantum capillus-veneris. Next base: position 71,587,427 of record NC_140938.1, on the reverse strand, counting down.
CTCACACACACACACACACACACACACACACACACACACACACACGCACGCACGCATGTGAAGAAACATGCACAAAGTTGGGGCTTGATTGGGAGGGCCGAGGGGAGCACGATGCTATGGGCATAAAGCTGAGGCGGTATGAACTAACTCATCATGCGTGATGCCAGAACTCTGAGCGGCTCTCTCTTTGGATGGGTGTTGTCACACACACACACACACACACACAGTCCTGTATCTAGTTCTCGTGGGTGGTCCTCTCTCTCTCTCTCTCTCTCTCTCTCTCTCTCTCTCTCTCTCTCTCTCTCTCTCCATATCAGGTGTGGCCATATGCTGCTCTCAGATTTCTCTCTCATCGTTAGTCTCTCTCTCTCTCTCTCTCTCTCTCTCTCTCTCTCTCTCTCTCTCTCCAGTGTTAAAACACTCGTGCGCCTCTGTACTCTCTTCAGTTAACATTGTAGAGCAAGAGGACGTGTCACGTCGCGTTCAGTGGCGCTCACTATGTGCACTGTGTGTGTCGCGCTCGATGTTGTCTGGCCGGGCCGACTCAGAGCACACTCGCCAATTCTGTTGGTATCACCTCACTCAGGCAAGTATGGCTAGATGAAACCATTTTCAGTCACATGGCCGCCTCAATTCCTCTCTCATTCATACATAGTATAGATGACTCTCTCTCTCTCTCTCTCTCTCTCTCTCTCTCTCTCTCTCTCTCTCTCTCCGCACTATACACCTAGGTCATTGGGGCTGCAGGGAACATAGCTGGCTGAGGGCAAGGGGAAAAGGAGAAATTCCGGTCCAAAATAGAGAAAAAAGTGTGAAAATCCAAAAAAATAACCTAATTTTCTAAAATTTTCTCTTGACAAAATCAAGGAAATGAATTTTGTATGTGTGGAAAAATGATTTTTCTCAAACACAGGGAGTAGGTGCTTAAAAACTCACTCTCTCTCTCTCTCTCTCTCTCTCTCTCTCTCTCTCTCTGCATCAGTGTTCGAGAAAAGTGCATCAACTAAGCCTTGAGCAGTTGAATTGAACAATCAAAACAGCCGATTGAAGAGACGGAGAGAAGGAGAAATTCCGTTTGGAAAATTCAAGAAAATAGACTTAAATTGTTAAAAAAATCTTCTATCTTGAAAAAATTCTCTTTGAAACTACTCCAAAGCAAACTGATTGATTTTTTTTGAAGAAATTACCAAACCAAAATACCCCTCTAATTTGTGGAAATTCCCAAAATATCCCTCAAATTTCAAAAGTTACCAAAATACCCTTGTATTTATTTTCCTAATCTTTATTCTTTTTTTATTGACAATTAAGATCCGATTTTGAGTGCTTAGCATGTAATTAATTAGTCACAAATTACATCGCAAAAAAGGGATGTCTAAAAATAATGAAGCAATTCATCTAGAGCGCCTACTTAACGGACTCAAATTCTAGTTTTAGCATCTTATATTGATAGACAATCAAGTCTTCTTATTTTAGCATCTTATATTGATAGACAATCAAGTCTTCTTATGAAAAGCTAAATTTTCTTTTAAGAAATTTAATCCCATGACAGGGGGTATTTTGGGAATTTTGGAAAAATCGAAGGGGATTTTGGGAATTATGACAAAATATTGGAGGTTTTGAGAATTAAAATATTGGGGGTGTTTTGTGGGCCATGGAGTCTTCTCAGTTTTGTCTACGCATGTGTGTGTGTGTGTGTGTGTGTGTGAGTGTGTGTGTGTGTGTGTGTGTGTGTGAGAGAGAGAGAGTGAGAGAGAGAGAGAGAGAGAGAGAATGCTGCCCAGCGCCAATGGAGTCCTCTATCTGCGCATGAGAGAGAGAGAGAGAGAGAGAGAGAATGCTACCCAACGCCAATGGAGTCTTTTGTCTGCACATGTTTGTGTGTGTGTGTGTGTGTGAGAGAGAGAGAGAGAGAGAGAGAGAGAGAGAGAGAGAGAGAGAGAGAGAGAGAGAGAGAGAGAGAGAGAGAGAGATGTTGCCGGATCGTCTTATGTCTACGCGAGCTAGCCAAGGAGTGTCCAGTGAGTGCTTTGATGGAGAGAGAGAGAGAGAGAGAGAGAGAGAGAGAGAGAGAGAGAGAGAGAGAGAGAGAGAGAGAGAGAGAAAGCAACCCGTCTCGACCTCAGAGAGAGAGAGAGAGAGAGAGAGAGAGAGAGAGAGAGAGAGAGAGAGCAACCCATCTCGACCTCAGCTGCTTGTGTGTGTGTGTGTGTGTGTGTGTGTGTGTGTGTGTGTGTGTGTGTGTGTGTGAGTGAGTGAGTGAGAGAGAGAGAGCGAGAGAGAGAGAGAGAGAGAGAGAGAGAGAATGTTGCCGGATCGTCTTATGTCTACGCGAGCTAGCCAGGGAGTGTCCAGTGAGTGCTTTGATGGAGAGAGAGAGAGAGAGAGAGAGAGAGAGAGAGAGAGAGAGAGAGAGAGAGAGAGAGAGAGAGAGAGAGAGAGAGAGAGAGAGAGAAAGCAACCCGTCTCGACCTCAGCTGCTTTTGCCTGCACGCGCTAGATGTGTGAGACAGCGAGGGGTTCTCTTGTGTGTCGTATGTGAGACGCGGGTGTCAGTGTCACCTATCAGCGCACTATCCTCACTGTCGACTCACAGCACACTCGCCGGGGGTCTGTTGGTATAACGTCACTCATGCAAGTATAGCCAGACGAAAGCATTTTCAGCCACGTGGCCGGCCTGAATTCCTCTCTCCTTCATATATAGTATAGATACTTATATTAAAACGAGAGGATGTAGCCTCCATGTGGTTGCTTCTCCATGCGACCACGATGGACAAGTCCTCACCAACGAACCACCTCAACATGCCACAGATGCCACACTTCAGAGCCGCATGAACAACTGCATTTTTTTGCCCGCAGCTCGAGGATGTTGGTCCGTCTTGGTGTGAGGTCGTACCATGTGACTAAAGGGCACGGGGTCTTCAATAAAGATCCCATCATGGGATCTCGATGGTAAGCAGGGCACGCGAGCATCTCGAGGATAATCGACGGAAAACAAAGGTCAACACCCCTCCCACGATTCGAACCCACGACCTGGGCCATGGCAACGTAATGAGCTAACCATGCGGGCACATGCATTTCGTTTCCCTCAAGGCACGAAATAAATCATGTATGGTAAACTCCTGCAGGAAAAAGTAAACCAAGATAGAAAAAGTAAACTCAGACACGTCTGTTTAAAATCGGACGATCGAGCTTACCTCGCATTTTGCGCGCACACTCCCTTGATAGGGTCTTCATTCAAGACCCCGTGCTATATAGTCCTAAGGGTGGCTGTAGCCCGAGAGAAGGAGACGCAACTAGAAAGGAAGAGCACCCCTTTTCCCTTTACACTATCTAGCACTATATATTTTTTTTTTTTGAAGAGAGTGTAAATTGAATATTAGAGACAAACAGAAAAGAGATACAAAGGATCCTCAGGAGGGGGGAGGATCATCCCCAGACAAAAGTCATATACAATCTTTCATTCTGAATCTGATTGGGGAGTAGAATCTGGGAATCACTTTATCCCATAGCTGCCATCTCAATGATTTTTGAAGAGAGGTAATACTGTTCTCCTCGGAGAAAACTTGGTTAACCTTAAGACACAGATTTGTAGCTATTTTGAACATATCATGAAGGAGCAGCTGAAATGGGAAGGAAGAGGGTTCTCCAAAAACAGCAGAATTTCTCTCAAGCCATATGTACCAGATTATAGCACCTCTCCATTTGTTCCATAGGGGAACATCTAGACCTTTGCAATCCCCCAAGAGAAAGTCTCTATATCCCAGAATCCTGTTAGTGACAAGCTTAGCCAGCTTGAGAAGTATACAAGATATCCTTTTGTTACTTCTGCAGTTAAGGAACAAGTGAGGACAGTCCTCTATGGCTGCTTTGCACCTGCAGCAGATCCCATTGCTTACTCCGATCCTGACAGCTCTGGCACCAGTCCATATGCCTTGATGCATCAGCAGCCAGAGCAGTACACTATGCTTGCTAGCTATAGGGTAGGCCCATATGCACTTGAACCTATAGGTCCATTGCTTTGCACTCCATTGCAGCTTCCATTTGAGATTAAGCTTTCTTTTCAAGCCCTCCTCAACTTCTAGCACTATATATTGATGAGGCCCCTCTTCCTCTCTACTTCCCAAAACTCGAGACTCTCTCTCTCCCTCTCCATATCTAACATTGCCAGCTTCTCCTCTTTAATCAAACCTTTGTGATCGTTTTCCCTCAAGCCCATAGAGTAGACTGAGACCAGTAGGCATTTGAAGCCTCTGCGATTCTCCCTCGAGCCCATATAAGTATTGCGAGAGAGAGAGAGAGAGAGAGAGAGAGAGAGAGAGAGAGAGAGAGAGAGAGAGAGAGAGAGAGAGAGAGAGAGAGAGAACACTCTCCACTCTATGTCAATGGAAGACTCAAGCAAACTCGAGTTTCTAAAGCGCCACCATCTTGCAAAAAGAAGAAATCAGAGGGTGCCTCTTTCATTGAAGACGTTCACAGCCATATTGATGAGTTTCTGCATGCTTCCATGGAAGAGCACTAGTCCTGCTTGAAGAATACTCTTCAAAATATGTTCGGAATTTCAAAAAACAAGATGTCAAAAAGTGCTCCATCCACACAAAGAAGTCGTCCTTCCTCTTGAAGCTACAACCTCAAACCAAGGTTAGGGAGATCGACCAACAAAACGAGGGAGGGGGGTTGAACACTTACCATCTATATATTGTCAACCGATGCTTACGTAGGTTTGTCTCTAAAGATTTGGTGTTATCCAGCCTTTTGTCTTATCCCAATGATGACAATAAGTATTTTTTGTTACTAACACACAAAAGCAAACAGATAGATGTGCACACATATGCCCATATGGCATACACTCACACTTAGCTAGCCATTGTATTGCCACAAGGACCCAACCTTGACATCCAGGTTTAGTTCTTATTTGGTGCCGTGGTTTTCCATGTAGGCCCAACTATTGATGCATAAATCAATGGACAGCGATCCTACGAGAAGCCATGAGCAGGACTTCACACACACACACATACCCATATCTCGGTGGATTGAGTGAAGCCTTTCCATTCATTTAAGCTGTTCTAATTTTCTAGAGAGTGAATTTATGGTTATTAAGCTTGGAATTGCGACAAATAAATTCAAACAAGTGCACGGTGGTTGTGGATGCAAGCCCCCCTGTGCTCTTACATCTTTATCACCGCTTTGGTGGGGACAATCAAAGAGAAGGATGGATACATGATCCTTCCATTGTGTGCCAAGCACTCAGCCGATCAATTTTTGCCCATGAGCAGTGCCTAGGCATGGCTCTTGCCTAATGGTATGTGGCACTTCCATAACCAGGTTTTCGAGGATGCCATTTGGCAAGAGACCCCTTAACACGGTAATGAGAATGCATTATCTGGCCAGGTTTTCCACGCACAGAGCATATCTAAAGCAAGAAAAACTTACATGCAAATGAGCAAACACTTGGTTAGTCTGTATGGGCCCTAGGGTCCAAATGCATGCAGGGGAAACTCAAAAGGATGTGGCGAATTAAGAGTAGATCAGAATTCTCACCTGGCAAATTAAAAGGTATACTTAATGGCTTCAAAAAAATTAAAAGGTGTTCTTAATTCAAAGAGTCCTCTCAACAACAAGAAAAATGATGCGTTAGTTTATAGCACATAACAACGGGCAATGACAAAGCACATAGATTTGCAACAATTGCAACAATATTACCTCGAAAGGACAGATACAACATTTTGAGAGAGAGAGAGAGCAAAGAAAACGCTAAAGGAAAAATATTAAAAAAAGAAAAAGACCAATTTATATGTGCACAAAAGGTCTTTTGATTTTCCACCTTCATCTATCTTTTGACTTTCCACCTTCATTTGTCTTTTGACTTTCCACTTTACATCTTGATTCCTAAACTTACCCTTCACTTATGCACTTAATATGTTTTGAAAGAATTTTTATTTTTCTGAGATTAGGGAGAACTAATCGAAAGACCAAACGTTTAGGCATTGGAGAATCTACTACAGCTGCCATCAAAGCTACCATACTTACCCCTGCCGCTTTGTGTGGAGGAGACGCAAAGTGCGACACGCATTTTTATAGGCATTTTGCGATTTGGGCTCATGGCTACACCTCTCTCTCTCTCTCTCTCTCTCTCTCTCTCTCTCCTGACCTCGTCGTGCCTAATTCAAGGGTGTTTAAAATGGTCTCCGTGGCAAGGATTACCTGAAGAATTAGGTTGCATCATTTCTGTTTGGTCTCGATTGAGGGGTCCTTGTTACCGACCACTAGAATATTAGCATATTAAAACATGCCCTAGGAGGAGAAGGACATTAAGTCATACAAATTTTTGAATGCCTTTTTGGCTTTATAAAAGAATCCAAAATAGGTGTCGGCAAACGACTTTTTCATTTGTTTTGATAAGAATCTAGCAAGATGCTTGGTTTTTATTCAAGGAAAAGGCTTAGGGAAAGTTCAATTTAGGTAGTGCCAATTTCGGTTTTGGGTTCCATTAAAGGGTATCTCAGTAGACGCCGCAATGGTTTTGAGGGGAAAAAAAAGAGGAGGTGGCACGTGGAGGAGGAGGAGAGAGAGAGAGAGAGAGAGAGAGAGAGAGGCGGGACAAAAATTTTAACGTCGTGGCAAGGCGTAGACAGAGAGAGATGTTGCCTTTGAAGAGAGGCAGTCGAGGTTGAGGGTGTGCTTCGATACGAAAGCACGGCTGGCTCCTCTTTGTGTGTGGACTAAGGCGAGAATGGGAGGTGCAAGGTTGTGGAGAAACAGTTGGTTCTGCAGGGAAGGAAGCGAGCACTTGCGAGCAGGCAGCAATGGCTAAGGGGAGTCTGGGCCTTCTCCTTTGGCTCAATGAAAGCAAGGAACGGGGCGGGCCAGGTGAGAAAAATGCATCTCTCTCTCTCTTCCATTGCGAGGAATGCTCAAGTCAAGAGCGGTTTGCAACTGCGTGGTGCAATGGAGGATCACTGGATCAACTGCCCCTTGTCGAGATTGCGAGGGAATATGGCAGAAACGATCGGGACTTACCCTCTGAGGTATCCTCAAGGCATGCAGGCATCGCATGTGTACACAGAAAGATACGTGATATTTGTGAGAGCAAGGTAGATAACCCTCATCTCTTTCTTAAGATGGGAGGCATGGTGTCTACATTGCAAGAGGAGGGTGCCTGTCGCACAGAGAGAGGACTCCTGCATGGAGCTGCAGTCCGTGCGACTGAAGGACGATGTGGCCTCTGAGGCAGGATGGACACGAGAAGAAAAGAGGGAGGGATGGTTCACGTTGTTGCCATGGCTGTGGTGCGTCCGACCTCTTATAAGGCGATTTAAAGGTTGTCCTATTTTTTTGCCTTGCAAAAGAAGAGAATCTAGCAAACTAATTAATGCACGGGTTTAAGAGTGGACCGAGTAGGCCGTGCTCTCATTAGTGTTGTATTGAGTTAGGGAGACTCCTTTCATTTCACATCGTGACATGATGGAAACTTATCTTTCATTTCACATACTGACATGTCTTTACTCTTCTTGAATCATATTGTTTTAGAATGCTAAAGTGAAGATTCACCTGCATAAATTTAGTAAATTTTACACACACCTTTTTTTTTTCATTGTATTGTTTTAGAATGCTAAAGTGAAGCTTCACTTTGCATAAGTCTAATAAATTCTATACACACATATATATTAACTAGTTCTTTTTATTTGACTTTTCATTTCACAACTTCACATGGCTTTACATTTCTTGCATTTTATAGTTTGATTCTAAACACTGTTAACGTTCGAAAAAGTCTCTTTTATTAAGTGGCTGCTGATCGAGTTTCTTCTTCACAAAGAAGAAAATAAGAAATACTAGCATAAATTTTGAGATTTATAAAATTTTTGGACGACTTTCTCACATATTTCATCGGTTTTTCTTCCGTTTACCATGGTTTGGAATTAGGTAGTCTCGATTTTCAATCGGCTCAAGACCAAGCTAAGGCCATCCTTTCCCAAACACTGATACCAATTTAATTCAACCTAACAATTTCATCACTTTCTTATTGTTTTTGAAAGCCATCGTGGCCCTTGCACTTGTTTTTTCGGCTCTTTAAAACAAGGAAAGAGTTAGGCAAACATCTGGAATTTAATTGTTTTCAAATAGGTAAAAGAGTCTCGAACTTTTGGAATTTTATCATTTCCAATAGTGATTCTACATGCTTGCTTCCTCATTATTTTTGGACATGTCTTTTCGTGCTAAACTCATGTAGTTATTCACAGAAGCAAGTTGCAGGCTTTAAATGTTTTTGGTTTCTAATGTATCACTCCCCAAAAAAAAAAAAAAAAGTAAGCCTTATAACCTTACTAGCTTGCGTGACCCGTCTATCGGCGGGTCTTGCTTGTCTACCGGTGGGTCTTGCTCGCTCTTACCACTGGTAAACATATGTACATGTGTGTGTGTCTATTTTTATACGTAAAAAAATAGTGTGTTTAGGACTCTACACCCTCCTGTAGGTTCAAACTTTTGTGTGCCCTTTAGAGGTTCTGACCAATGCAAGGCACTAAATCTATGACTTTCTTTGCCTTGCTTCATGTGGTGACTGCATTCTCTGTTGCGCATCCCCACACTCCCTCTACAATGCGACAGTTTATAAAGAGGGTCTTTCTAGTTTCAGTGAGTTAATTCTAGCTAACGGACATCCTCTACTAAGACATGAGAGCCATAGAGAAAGTAAGAAAGGGAGAGAGCATGCTACAACTCTCTCTCTAACTCTCTAACTCTCTCTCTCTCTCTCTCCTCTTCTTTAGTTCTCTCTTTGGTTTTTTCTATTCTCGCTCTCTTGTTTATATTCTCCCCACATAGTTCCAGTTAGTAGCAACCCGAGATTCTTTTTTTTTAATAGCAAAACTCACAATTGTGAGTGGATTATATTAAGCAGCCCAAAAAATTACAAGGTTTTTTCATGCTCATTTTAAGCCATGACAACATCCAGGGATCATAATTACAATGAGGGCAAACACCCCTACCACCCCGCCTGATTCTGATTTCTTTTATTTATCGATGGCCAAGGTTTGCCCCCATCCTAGTCATTCCATCTGCTGACAACAAGGCACCAGTAGTCCTAGACCAATCATCCTAGTGCTGCTTGCGCCCGAGTGCCCATATTAGCACTTTGCTTTCTTGTATAATTTCTGCGAAGCTTGCCACCTCAAATCCTCCTTCAAAAACTCGGCAGTTCCTTGTCTGCCATACCTTATGAAAGAAGAAGTATCTGACGATCTGAGTGCTGACGAGGAGTGCAGGACTACCTGAATTTTTCCCTCCAAGGCATAGGTCAGTCTTGAAAAAACTAATTTTCCATGTTCTTTGGATCCACTTGCATACTTTCCCTGCGAGGCCTTTTATAGCTAGGCAGTCCATGAATAGGTGGGCCAGATCTTCACTAGCTAACCTGCACCCCAAGCATCGATCTGACCCAATCCCTCTCTCCTGAATCTTCACCCCCGTCGGTAAAGCACCCCAACAACCTTCCATAAGAAAACCTTCATGTACTGCGGAACCTTTGGCTTCCAAATGTTCTCCATTACATGCTCCCACCTTTCCTCCGGCCATTGCTTTTTCCATAGCTTGTTAAGGGGGCTAGAACATTCTTCTTTTGCATTATTGTATGATAAATGATTTTAGTATGGGGTTTCCACAATAGACCGATTCCGGGCCATTTCCAGGCATTCCAGTCCAACTCCGAATCACAGATTGGCATCAATAGATTGTCAAGCTCTTTCATCACTTTGTGGACAAGCAAGACCTCCAAGCTATTAAGTTGGTACTGGGCAACCATAAGGTCGATGGTTTTCCAACTCTTGTTGCCACTGTCCCAGAAGTGCTCAAGCATGTTCAGACCCTTATTATTGAGCTTCCTGGCTGTCTCAATCCAATAGGGATTTTGTGGCGGATCTACAACTTTGGAGAGCTATGGGGACCAATGCAGGATGAAGTTCTTGAAGTATCTGGCTTCTTCCCCCCACTTTAAAACTCCCGCTGCTCTATTGAATTTTCTTACCAATTCTCCTGAACTGCCCCCAGTCTTAAGGTAGACCACGCCGGGGCTAACAGTTTGTCATGAATCTCCACCCCTCTCCACTTTCCACCCTTCGAGCCAAGTTTAGTTGCTTCTATCATATCTCTGATCATGACAGCCCAAACTTGATCCTGTTTAGCCAAGGAAACAACAAATTTGGTGCAACAAGCTTCTGCATGGGCCACAGGGTTGAGAATTTCGAGGCCTCCTTGATTCCCCGGCCGAGCAACTGATTCCCAACGGGCCCATTACCATGGTCTTGAAGATTTCGTGTTATTTTTCCATGAAAATATTTTTACTGGTTTTAAGAACTCTTTCGGTGACACTAAGCCATCTTGAGAAGTGGGCTAGTGAAGGCAATATAAGGAATCATAAAGGCATTTATCACTCTTATCCGACTTGGGAATGGGAGAAGAGCATACTCCCACCTACTCATTTTTGTTTTGATTTTTTCAAGCACCCACTTGAATCTTTGCTTGTGAGTTACATCCACCCCCAAGGGGGCTCCTAGATGTCTAAAGATATTCCCTTTTGTGACAATCTCCCCCGACCAAACAGAAGGGTCAAATGAGTCATTTTCCAATAGGGAAATCATCCTTGATTTCTCTATATTACATTGGGACCTCGAAGCTACTGAGAACATTTGTACAATCTCCAGAGCTTTTCTAATGACCTGGGGGCACGCTTTCAAGAAGAGGAGAGAATCGTCTGCAAAAAGTTTTTCCAGGAGTTGGCAATTTCCTGGTAAAACAAGGCCTTGCACTTCCCCCCGTTCAGCACTAGCTTCGAGCGTCGTGATTAGAGGATGTGATCCTATGGAAAAAGTAGGGGGGGCAGAGGGCATCCCTGTTTAATAGACCTTTTGACCTCAAAAGAGTCCACAATTCTATTGTTGAATAGTAGCTTTGACTGACTTCCAGTCCCCATTACACGAACCAACCGACAGAGGCGCAGCCCAAAGCCTAGGGCTTCCATGACGGCTTCTATATATGTCCATGTTATTCTGTCAAGGCCTTCACTACAAGAGGATGTGTGCTCTTGTGACGCTGTTAGCGACGGAAATACGCTGGGTTTTTATAACCCCCAGCGTCGCTAAAACCGTCGCTACGAGCGTCGCTACGAGAGCGTCGCTATAAGCATCGCTATCATAGTCGCTATATAGCGACGCTAATAGCGACGCTAATAGCGACGGTTATAGCGACGTTTACACTGAAGACTATGGCGACGCTCATAGCGACGCTACAGAGCCATAAATAGCGACGGTTATAGAGATGCCCGAGAGAATTTTTTTTTGGTGGCAGGGCATTGAATGCCCTGCCACCCATCAACCATATTGTACTTGATTCACTTTTTTAAAAAAGTGCAAGGGTAGATAATAGACCCAAAATAGTCACTCACAAGACGCATTGTTTGCAAAATTGACAATTGTACACATCATAGGCAAAATGAATTGATTGGCAAATGTAATAATGACAATTGTACAACATCATAGGCATAAAGAATTGATTGGCAAAAGGAACTGCGGTGACAAATGTAATAATATACATGGTTCAAAAAGACGTAAGCTATGAGAAACCCTAAACTAATGCTATCTAGCTACGGCTAAACTGACGTCGTCTAGTCAGACGTCTCATCGCGTCCAAGCGGCGTATCTGTCGGATTCTGCAAAAAAAGACAATAAGACAGCTTTCAGTAAGTATAAACATATAACGACATTTACAAAACAATACAAAAAATAAAAAAGAGTAAACCCTAATACTAACCATGCCGCCGCGAGAACTGAGAATGTCCATCAGGGCGTTTAAGCCCTTCCTGCCTGCGTACTCGCGCTCGTACAGTGTGGGATCACGTCCTGTCATCGACCACTGTCAAAACATACAAAGATTTCATTATGTTAGAATTAAAAAACTCATAAACCCTAAACTATCGAACATAAAGAGCAATGTGAAAACACTTACAAAATCGGCCTCAAATGATGCCCATCCACCGCTCCCCAAGTGGTGCGAGCTCCCTGCCTCTACTCGCGCTCTGGCTGCATCCTTTTGTTGCTTCCACTTGTCGGGATTCTCACGCGCTACTTTCTTCGCATTCCTCCAATCTTCTTTGGCTAGCCAATCTGGCCTGTTCCACCCATTCTTGATTGCTTTTTGCACTTCGGAACGCTTGTATTTGCAGTATTCGCGCATTCGAATCTTCATCAGGTCTTCATTGAAGCGCTGATCCCGTGTTGGAATGGGAAACTCATCATGAAGTATGCTGATGACTCTGTTTTTTAAATCACTTGGTACTTCACTCCATTTGTTTAGTATGTAGTGTCTAAACAGCTGAGAGCAAAGACCACGCATGCGCGAGATCACCTTCTTGCCGTCATCATCCATGATGATGCAGCCACTGAAGTCGATGGAGTAGACAAGCCCTCTGGCCGGTGACGCGTGAACCTGGGTGTCCCGGCAGGGGTCTCTAGCGGCGTGTCGATGGGGGTACGGACGTCAGGTGTCTCCACCGGCGTCTGGGCCCTGAAGGGAGGAGTGTCGAGAGGGGTGGCTCCTGGCGCAGTAGGTAGAGGTGTGTAGCTTCTAGGAACAGTCAGCCGTGCAAAACCTGGCGTAGATGGCGATGCTGTGGCTGGTGTGGGGGCGGGCAAAGAAGGGGAGGGTAAAGAGCCTCGTCGAACACGAGGCGGTGTGGAGGCATCGGTGGCGGAATCCCCACAACAACCGCCACCGCCACCACTAGAGCGCCGGTGTCTAGACGAGTGTGAAGCTCGTCTCGTCGACGCCGAAGCTTCGGAGCGCGCCGAATGCTCCGAAAGAGAGGGAGATGCGGATGGAGTAGGAACGCGCGATGATGCGCCAGAGCGATGACGCTCCACGTACCACTGTCTCTGCTGCGGTGACAAAGAAGAAAGAAACTCCTCATCATCCATACCTGCATTAAACACACGAATATTTAAACTTAATATTGAATGAATAGAGTAGACAATGACGCAAAGACCATTAAATACAATGACGTAATGACGCATATAAATACAATGACGCAATGAATCGAGTGATAGAAGAGGCAAGTCGAAAACTCAGAATTTTCAATCAAAAGATGTGAGCGCGAGTAGAAAAGAGCGTTATACACCATGGAAGGTACTTAGAGAGCCAGAGCTTTTACAACACGGAGCAAAATTGTTCAAATACAATATTTGTGGCTTTAAGAGATCTCTCTCTCATCCTCGCATAACTCAGCATAACTTCCTATATCTATATAGAGCTCTCCGTTTAAACACATATCCTCTGTTTCATTTTGTAGCTCCTCTGCATGCACCCCATATAGAGTAGTAGCATCTTGATGCTCGTCTGGCACCACCGCAGCGGCTTCTGATTGAGCATCTTCTCTGATCTCCTCCATTGATACCGTTGTGATTGGCACATGGTAGCCTTCATACGTCCTTGCACTATGAGGGGCTACCTCTATGACGTACCACCAGTTTGATGTAGACTTTGTAGGATGAAATATTACCTGCCAGAGCCACATAACTTACATGAGAGCTTTCAAGCACATAGCTTGTAAAAGAAGGATGTTAACTATTTACATACTTACTTGTTCACAATGCTCGGGTAGTACGAAAGTGTCTCTTAGGTCAGTCCATTTCTTAGTAGAATCCACCTCAAGAAAACCAGACTCTCCTCTACGCACAGTAGCGTTGTGACCCTCCATGATTATCTTGAACCATTGCACGTCGAACAAGTCGACAAAAAATCCTCTGTAATCGATCCTCAAAATCTCTTGCAGCGTGCCAAAATAAGTGAGTTCCGCCACCACAGGATCTGCATCAGAGGAACGTCGTCGACTAGACTGTTCAAATTTTGCCATGATTCCACAATCTTGAGTAAAACGCTTTTTGTCGATTCGTTCCACCCTAAAATGTCGACCTTTACACCATGCTGCTGTGTATGACTTATACTACAACGAACAAAGATTATGAGTGGCCGTTCAAACGTTTAGAAATAAAGTCACTAGCTAGTCGTACATTGCAAACTTACCTTGGTCGCGCAACCCCGAGAGTACTAGATGGTCATTGTGTCGGGGATGTAGTGACTCTTGCCGCCCTGAAGATCCACCTTCTTCCCTATCTTCTGAAGACATTTCACCAGTACTTTTGGATCGACGGAGCCCACCATGAGTGAAGGCAGCAATACCCTATATTCCATTGAGAGCTTTCTTCACCCGCTTCATGCAAGCATCGCTGTCTATGGAGACCTAAATCTAATCGAATATAACGTAAATCTAAATCTAGCGTAAATAAACGTAAATCTAGTTAAAAATAAACCTAAATCTAATTTAATGTAAGTCTACATATAACCTAATCTTTAACGTCTTTTAAGATAGTTTCCTACGACGTTATAACTCTCTTCTTCTTGTGTGTGTGCGCGTGTGTGAATGTGTGTGCCAATAAAAAGAGATAAATGGTATAACCTTTCTATCACCCATGCCAAGTATGATAGATTGATTATGCCATTTCCCTCTTGAATAATAGGTCTTGAGTTCAACTCCTCGTCGGCTAGATCTTTAGGTCTTTTAATTTTAATTAGTTTCCTACGACGTTAAATTAGTTTCTCTCTCTTTCTCTCTCAATGTGTGTGCGTTTTTTTGGATCGTATGCATGTTTTCTCTCTCTTTTCCTCTCTCAATGTGTGCGTTTTTTGTTTATGCATGTTCTCTCTCTCTTTTTCTCTCTCAATGCGTGCGTTTTTTGTTTATGCATGCTCTCTCTCTCTCTTTTCCTCTCTCAATGTGTGTGTGCATTCTTTGTTTATGTATGTGTGTGTGCGTTTTTGTTTATGTTTGTACTCTCTCTCTCTCTCTCTCTCTCTCTCTCTCTCTCTCTCTCTCTCTCTTTCAAAAACACTATGTGTGTGTGTATGTGTGTGTGTGTGAGAGAGAGAGAGAGGGAGAGAGAAAGAGGGGAAGGGAACATGAGAATGAGGAGAGGGAAGGAGCATACCTGGCTCTCCTTCCTCTCCTCGTGTGTGTGTGTGTGTGTGTGTGTGTGTGTGGAGAAGAAAAAGAGAGAGAGAGAGAGAGAGAGAGAGAGAGAGAGAGAGAGGGGGAGAGAGCGTTACCTGCTCCTTGCTTGAGGGCGCCGAAAAACTCAGATCTGAGATCTGAGTTTTTGGGCGCGCTCGGTTATTTTTTTAGCCCAGCCGGCGTCGCTATGAGCGTCGCAAATTAACAAAGAAATTTGCGACGCTCATAGCGACGCCGGGAATTTTTTTTTTGAGCGTCGCTGTGTGAGTGTCGCTAATATGAATAGCCTCTTGTAGTGCTTGTCCATGTCCAACTGCAGCAGAATGCACTCCTACTTTGTGATAGTTGCATATTCTATGCCCACCATTTCTGCCAAGATGTTATCGTAGATGGACCTTCCTTTTATGAAACCATGTTGATGGGGGGAGATGATCTTGGTTAGTAGGGGGGACCAGTCTGAGGGCCACTGCTTTAGCTATAATTTTGTAGGCCACCAACATCATCGCTATAGGGCGCCAATGTTTCAGTTTAGAACAACAGATCTGTTTTGGGATGGGCTTAATAAGCCTTCTGTTCACACTTGCCTCCAACGACCCTTCGACCATGGCTTTACTAGCCAAACTTGTGATTGGGGCCTTGAGATCATCCCAAAATTCTCTGTATTCCACCGTCATCCCATCCCAACCAGGGGACTTTTCCTTGCCACGGGCTTGCAATGCTAGTGAACATTCGTCTTCGGAAAATGCCCGTTCCAAGTTATTAGCTTATGATTGGGGAATTTCCTTCTTGACACTCTGAAGTAAAGTTCCTCTGGCTTCTTCCACTTCTTGGGAGTGAGACTCCGGCTGTCCAATGATTTGACTGCGATAGCTCAACATCAGACCAGCCATTTCATGTTGGTTATGAACTGCTGTCCTTTTCTCATCATCGAGCGAGCGGACGTGGCCCCGGCTCTTCTTGATTTTTAAAGCCCTAAAAAACTGAGCTTGATTGGAGGCTTCTGGTTGCAGAAAAGTCTCCCTAGAGAGAAGTCTAGTCTTTTTGATATCTTCTAGTCGCTCATTCGCAAGGTTCGATTTGGCTTCAAGCCATCGTTTGTGTTCGACCTCAGTGGCATGCCCATTGGTTTTTATAGAGGTAAGAAATTGTACCTCCGCTATAAGATGCAAAAGGTGATTGATTCTCCCTAGCTTTCTTGATTCGGGGGCCCGCGGTTTTGATTGCTTTTTGGATGTTCCGAGCAAAGAGGTCCCACTCATTGTGTTTGTTGAGGTCGACATCTTTTTTTAGCTTACCCAGTGCTTTCTTGGTTATATTCCTGAAAAGAGGGTCTTTGAATAGGTGTGCCCCTGTTACCAATAGTTTTTTCTCACCTCTTGGGGCCTGCTCCTCCTCTTTATTCTTCTTAAAATGTATGTGTAGAGGGATGTGATCTGAAAGGATTGTTGTTGGGACCACCTTCATTTCCATCAACGTCGGTATCCAGTCAGCTTGGTGCGAGTAATAGCATCTGTCCAGTTAGGAGGCAGTGCGGGCGTATTGGAGGCTTGTGTAGGTGAACCCAAGCGTGCTGTTCCATGGGCCAACTTCCCATAAGTCGATCATTGCCCACTTCTCGCACAAACTTTGCCATTTAGACCTTTCTGAGCTAGCCAACACACTAGAGGATCCTGTTCTACCCCTACTCTTTTCCACCATATTAAAGTTGCCAACCAACAACCACTCCCCTTCAATAGTAGCAACCCGAGATTCATTTTAGCATCTCCTTTTTTCTGGTACCCAGATATTGTATCACATTTACCAATTTGTGAAGGTTTGGTCTCATAGGTGACTCTGGCCTCTTAAAGACACTATTATACCATTTTATTTCACTCACTCTCTCTCTCTTTCTCATCATTTTTATTTAAAAAATTATCTCTCTATTTTGAATTCTCTTTCTCTCTCTCTCCCCTTTTTTTTCAATTCTCTCGCATTTTTAGCCATGACTTAGATCTACACTCTTTCATCTCCCAACCACAATGTGGGTTCTCCATTGCGACTCTCATCACCACACAATTTTGGAGCATCAAGAGTCACTCATCCACCCCACACATACTACATCACTCATCCAGCCCAATTTGTGAAGGTTTGGTCTCATAGGTGACTTTGGCCTCTTAAACTCGTTAATAGGGGGTTATTGAATGGTGAACCCCTCAAGCCCAAAATAGAGAAAAATAGGGTAAAGGCCCAAGAAAATAACCTTAAATTTTTAAAATTTCCTCTTGACAAACTGAAGGAAAGGAAATTTGTATGCTTGGAAAAATGATTTTTTTGGAACTTTACCACTCACCAATGGTCCACTGCCCCCTCTCTCTCTCTCTCTCTCTCTCTCTCTCTCTCTCTCTCTCTTT
This sequence comes from Adiantum capillus-veneris, assembly GCF_014529385.1. NCBI lineage: Eukaryota > Viridiplantae > Streptophyta > Polypodiopsida > Polypodiales > Pteridaceae > Adiantum > Adiantum capillus-veneris. The sequence goes on along the minus strand of NC_140938.1, from coordinate 71,569,985 downwards.
CTGTGGCAGTAGGCATTTGGTGGTTAATTAATAGAGCCTTCATGCACAATGCAGACTGAGCGTACGCGAGCCGTGAGCGAGTGAGGAGGCGACCAACGGACTGAAACATGCAGCTGATGTCACGTGAGGGTAGGGACTCCATAGTTCGTGCAGTGCCCGCCTCTCTCTCTCTCTCTCTCTCTCTCTCTGCGCGTACAGTTGGTCGCAGTCTTGCACGGATCATTGCCATGGGAGGCCGGAGAAATCAGGGATTGCCACGTTGTGGGGGGCAAAATCCCTCCCCCTCTTATTACTTGATGATCTTCCCTAAAATCTAGGAGCTTGAGAATTTAATATAAGCAAAAAAGAGCACTGTCACCATCATCCTCATCATCCTGCATGCGCGCACCAAATCCTGATTGTTGTCCCTTCCCTTGCGAGCTTTCGGCGTCTCTGTCCGCCACTCACCGCACACAGACCTGCTCTCCTCTCGCTTCGACAGTAGGTCTTCCCTCTTAATCCTTATCGCTTTCATTCTTTTGCACTCATGGCTCGTCTCTGTATGCCTGCATCTCTGCAATCTCGCGAGCTGAATTGGTTGATGCTAAATTTCAATCGGCATTCATGTAAAAAATCCATGCAGAGTCGCAGGGGAAAAACATCCTATGACATAGATCCAATCTGCAGACTGGGTAGAGCTGGAGCTGCTAAATAAAGGCACGATAATATAGAGGATGTTTCTGGCCCACGACATTCTGGGAAAGGTCTGAATAGTGGCGTTTGTGAGGCCCACATTCATGGGGAAGAGCACGGTGATAAAATGTGTGCTGGGGGCGAGAGAAATTGAAGGTGGAAGAGAGCAGTAGTAGGGGTGCAGTGGCGATAGGGCCGGGAACTACTGAAAGGGAGGAGGGGGTACAGGCGAGAGTGGAGGCGTTTGCGATGCAGCTGAGGAAGGGTAGTGAGGATGTAGCGGTGATGCTACTGGAGGTGCCAGGGAGCTGGGGATCGGAGCGGATATGGGATCAGCTGGTGCACATGCCAGACCTGGTGGTTGTGGTGGTGTCGTTCGCTGGGGAGACAACGAGAGAGGCGGAGGTCTTGGCAGAGGGCCTCTCTCTCTCCCTCTCTCTCTCTGGTGCGCAGGCAGGGTCCTGCAGCGCTTCCGGCCATAGGTTGCTGCTGCTGCGTTGAAACTAGTGGGTGATGGCGCGGAATGGGGCCGCCGTAGGTTGCTATTGTAGTGAGACCTCCTGCGTTGAATGCGATGCAGAGGACGGTAGGGAAGCTCACCTCGAAAGGATATCGAATGCTCTCTCACTCTCACCTGTACATGCTGGTGATGGAGACACAAAGAGTGGCTCTCTCTCTCTCTCTCTCTCTCCTCGATGTGACGAATCACGATAGGGGTGGGGAGCTCCAAAGATTAAAGGCTGGCAGGAGCGTGCAGCCAGAGAGCGGAGGGAAATTTTTGAACTAACTGCAACTAATGCTTTGAAGACGACGCCTTATTTCTTTGGTTTTTAGCCTTCATATTGCATAAGAGGACACGTGGAAAGGACAACCACGGCCGCCATATTATGTTAGTAGATATTCTTCTCTCTCTCACACACACGCACACACCCACACACCACAAAAACATTACAGTCCATCATCTTCTCCATATACATATACGAGCCCATAGCATGGACTTGGCTATAGTGGTTACGTGAAAAGAGAGAATGTGTGTGTGTGTGTGTGTGTTTGTTTTGTAAAAGCTGCATCGTCTTTAAACGACCATTAATCATCCTTACTTTTACATGATAGATCTTAGGGGATCCACTTTATTATCAAGAGGCCCCTTTTTAGTAATTACAAAGGTCCAAGGGTTTCATGGGGTGAGACATGCTCTTTCGCTTTGCTATCTACGAGGCCACGGAGCACACAGGGGGTGTTGCGGCAAGGCGAGGTGAAGATTGGTCTTTGTGAACGGATGTGTGACCTAGTGTTGGTGGACAGCGGACCTGGTCTGAGAAGCATCTTGCGTAACCGCAAGATGCTCTCTTCAATGCACCCTTATTTTTTGCCTCAGAGGAGGGCACCCCTCTGATTTGCCTTTGCAATGCTATGATGCATGTGATGCCTGTGCAGGGAGGTTTTGGATCGTGGAGCCTTGGTGCCGAAGGGGAAGTGGTGTTGGTGATAGCAATAGCTTCTTCGTGGCAATCTTGGGTACCTCTACCCGTGGTTGGCTGGTGCAAGGCTTACCGTGCATCCTAATCTCTCGGGTTTCTCGATCGGCTTGGTTATGTGAGTTGTTTGATGTTCCTCTTTGGGCATGCAATTTGCTGGTGGTAGCAGCGACGACATGGTGGCACCCTTGAAGGAGTACGAGCGGAAGTGCGACGCGAGAGAGAGTGCGAGAAGAAGAGCATGACGATATGGTGAACTCGCTCTACTGTAATGTGTAGAGCATAGTGAGTTCTTATTAGGTTTTTACAAAAGAATATGTGTACATACCTGGCGGCCCGCCCACTTACCTGGGCGACCACATTGGGCTTTATACCCCAACAACCTCCCACTTAAAGTCCAATGTGGTACTTTAAGTGTGAGAGAAGCTACTATACAAGCTAATATACAAGAGATGTAGAGAAGTGATGTACTACCCTACACCTAACTGCTTGCGAAAATGCGCAAAGCTCTCTGAGGGAAGTCCTTTTGTAAGTAGATCAGCAGGATTTTCTGTGGTGTGAACTTTGACAAGCTGAAGTTGCTTATCCTCGAGCATTTCCCTGATGAAATGATACTTCACATCCACATGCTTTGTCTTTGAGTGATAAACTGGATTGCGAGCCAATTGTATAGCACTTTGACTATCACAATATAACACATGCATCTCTTCTTTGATTCCCAAATCTGTTACTAGTCGATTAAGCCAAATTGATTCTTTGCATGCCTCTGATGCTGCAACATATTCAGCCTCTGTAGTAGACTGAGTAACACAATCTTGTAATCTAGAACGCCATGATACTGCTCCACCAGCCAATGTAAAGACATACCCTGACGTAGACCTTCGGTTGTTTAAGTCACCTGCATAATCTGAGTCTGTAAAACCCTTTACACTCAGCTCCTGACTCCCATAGCATATACGCATACTCTTTGTAGCTTTCAGGTATCTCAATATTCCTTTCACTGCCTCCCAATGTTTCTTGCCTGGGTTTGACATGTATTGACTTACTACTCCCACTGCAAATGCAATGTCTGGGCGAGTAGAAATCATTGCATACATCAAACTACCCACTGCAGACGCATATGGAATCTTATCCATTTCACCCTGTTCTTCCTCAAACACAGGACAATCTTGTTTGCTAAGTTTCACATATGGTGGCAATGGAACACTCAGTGCCTTTCCCTTCTCCATATTGAAACGTTGCAAAACCTTGTCAATATACTCTGTTTGAGATAACCAAATCAACTTCTTTGATCTGTCTCTCTCAATGCACATACCAAGTATATGACTTGCCTCACCCATGTCTTTCATGTCAAACGATTTTGCCATCTTTGACTTCAAAGCTGAAATTTCTTCCAAGTGCTTGCCAGCAATCAACATGTCATCCACATACAAAATAAGGATCAGCCAACTACCATCCTTAGCCTTCTTTGTATATAGACAGTGATCCAACTCACTACGTTTGTAGCCTTGAGAAAGCATAAACTTGTGGAATTTATGGTACCATGCCCTCGGTGATTGTTTTAAGCCATAAAGACTTTTTAACAACTGGCATACCCAATCTTCCTTGCCTTTCTCAACAAACCCTTCTGGCTGCTGCATGTAAATTTCCACATCTAAATCACCATGCAAGAACGCTGTCTTGACATCCATTTGGTGCAACACCAAATCTAATATGGCAACCAATGCAAGAAAGCATCTCAATGTAGTCATCTTGACCATCGGAGAGAAGACTTCATCAAAGTCGATGCCTTGTTCTTGCTTAAAGCCCTTGGCAACAAGCCTTGCTTTGTACTTTGGCTGACTATTATGAGCGGTGATCTTATACCTGTAAACCCATTTACAAGGTAGAGCCTTTTTTCCCTGTGGTAATTTAACTAGCTTCCATGTCTTGTTTTTATGCAGAGCTGTCATCTCTGACTGCATGGCCAATTGCCAATTCCCGGAGTCCTTCATTTGCACTGCTTCCTTGTAACATGAAGGCTCATTGCAATTAGTCAACATGACATAGTTCATAGATGGAACAAACCTATCAGGAGGTCGCGTGACACGTCCAGATCTATGCTCAATAGGTGGCTCAGGCTCAGCCACAACCTGTGGTTCCACTCTATCCTGTCCTTGCTCCTCTTGAGCCCTGACATTTTGTCTTGCATGTGCAGGTCCATCTTCTTGGAAGAAAACTCTTCTAATCTCCTCAACCCTCTCTGGTTTAGAATGATATTTGGATTCATTAAAGTGAACATCATTGCTGCGGACAACCTTCCTGGATTCGGGATCCCAAAGTCTGTACCCCATCTCACCAGAATTACCATAGCCTAGAAAGATGCACTTTCTACTCTTTGGCTCAAGTTTGTTCCTAAATTCCTTTGGAACGTGAGTATATGCCTCACAGCCAAAGACTCTGAGATGCTTGTATGAGGGCATTTTGCCTGACCATACCATCTCTGGCACTGAATCCTTCTGCAAAACCTTGCTAGGAGATCTATTTACAAGATGAACAGCTGTTGATACAGCTTCAGCCCAAAACCCATTTGGCAGCTGTGCATTAGACAACATACTTCTGACCTTCTCTTGTATGGTCCTATTCATCCTCTCAGCAACACCATTTTGAGGAGGATTGTAAGGAGCAGTAAGTTCACGTTTTATACCTTTTGACTCACAAAAGTCCTGAAAGGCCTTTGAAACATACTCTCCACCATTGTCAGTGCGTAAGCATTTAAGCTTCTTGCCACTCTAATTCTCCACAAGTGTCACAAACGATTTGAAAACACTAAACGCTTCATCCTTGTGCTTGAGAAAGTAAACCCATACTTTCCTCGAGTAATCATCTATAAATGTCATAAAGTAAGAAGCTCCCCCTAGAGATAGGTTAGACATAGGTCCACACAAATCACTATGAACAAGTGCCAACTATGTATCTCTTCTACTGCTTCTATGCTTATGTGGCTGCTGTGTTTGCTTACCATACATACAATGTTCACAGAATTCAAAATCATTAAATGAAAATCCAGGCAAATAACCAGAACGAGACAAGATTTCCATTCCCTTCTTGGACATATGTCCTAACCGGCTATGCCACAAAGAAACGTTCGGCTGCTCGGTTACATTGATTACATTTTTAGAGACATTTGATACATAAATCATGTAAAGTCCTCCAGACTTTACTCCATGTGCTACTGTCATAGAACCCTTGGATATCTTCCACATGTTCTGTCCAAAAGTGGTGACGTAGCCACCATCATCAAGTAAACTTATGCTGATCAAGCTCTTTGTAATTGCGGGAACATGTCTCACATTCTTCAGCGTGAAAGAAGAGCCATTCTGAAACTTCAATTGAACATCTCCAACACCTAAGATCTCACATGTCTGCCCATTGCCTAGCCGAACATGATCTTTAGTGGTCACATAAGAAGTAAACCACTCCTTGTTTGGAGACACATGAAGTGATGCCCCTGAGTCTATGATCCAGTCACTCAGTGCATTTCCATCAGATGCTGTAAGAAGAGATGAGTCCATTGTATTCTTCAAGAAGTAGATGTCTCCTGACACTAGACTGTCATCCTCTGCAACAGTGTTTGTCACATTTATTTCTTGAATCTTCACTGAGGACTTGTTCTTCTCACCATGGTCTTCAGCTTTCTCTTTGCCTTTTTCTGCTTTCCCTTCTCTGCAGTCTCTTTTCATGTGACCCTTCTTGCCACAATGGTAGCATTCTATGTCACTCTTGCCTTTAGCACTGCGAGACTTGCTACGAGACTGATTCCTCTTTCCACCTTTGTACTTTTCTTTGGTCCTTCCCCTGACAACTAAGGCTGTTCCTTTGCCTTTGTCCATTGTCTTTCTATTGGTTTCTTCAGTAAGCAGACTTCCTTCTACACCTGCTATGTTCAAACCATCTGGAGGTGCAGAATTACTCAAAGCTGTGCGAAAAGTGTCCCAACTTTCCAGCAATGTGATCAACAGGAACATAGCTCTAACAGGTTCATCAAACTTGACACCTTGAGCTGACAACTGACTATAGATTGTGTTGAATTCATTCAGATGATTGGACATAGGTGTCCCTTCTTTCATCTTCAAGTCAACAAGCTTCTTAAGCCAGTATACCTGTGAAGCTGCACTCTGCTTCTCATAAAGATCACTCAGCTTTAACCATGCTTGATAAGTCGACATCTCGTCTGCTACATTGAAGTAAACGCTTTCTGCCAAAGTCAGCATAATGGTAGAAAGTGCCAATTCATCCATTTCGCTCCATTCGTCTTCGTCCATATCTTTTGGTTTTATCCCCTTGAGCTTTATAGGTTTTATCTGCTTCTTTTGTACCAACACGTGCCAAATCTGCTTCTTCCACAATGGGAAATTGGTTCCATCCAGCTTCTTGATATTGTAAAGAGCAGTGTCCTGTGATCCAGCCATAGCTACGCTTCACAGTAGTTTACTTTTCTGGGAAAAATTCGGCAGAGTTTCCTCTGTAAACTGACCTCTGAACCAATATCAACCTGTCAAATGAACCAAGAAAGCTTCAGATTCTACAGAAATTTTGGCAGAGTCTCCTGTGTAAAATGGCTCTGGTGTACTAAAAACAGACCAAAAAACAGCTCAAAAAACACTGTCTCTTTGACACTGTAAGCTGCGGGTAAATCTGTCCTGCACTTGTACTGTCTCTCACTGTCCTGTCACTGTCCTATAAGCATAGTCTGCGACAATGCCTCAACGGCAGTAAAGCAAAGATGCAATCCCAATTGTCTAACTCACAGTCAATACATCCTAGCTGCCTATCTAAGGGTGCTCGAGGGATTGCTCCAAGACCTGTATCACCGAAAGGATCTCAACATTCGAGAATCCCCCAGTTCAATAAAACCTCACTCGACCCTCAACAAAGGCTGCAGTAAATCTGACAGTACATAGATTTCCCACAAAGTCATACATCCACAAATTTCCCACTATATGTTGTAACCGCTGCGGCGGTTTTTTGCTGCGTGACTCACAGCCAGCAAATCCTCAACAAACATACATCATCTCTGACAATACATCCCATGTGGAAGTACCTGCAATGTCAGGATGAAATCTGGAATATCAAGCAGCAAATACAAGCTACTTGATAAACTAGTGGATGTCGCCTACAGTCTGTGTGTAGATGCGCCCATGTCGTATGTGACACGCCTCCAAGAACTGTGAGCAGTCCTTCGATGTGTAGACAGCCACAAATCAACACTCTGAGAGTGTCGATATCCTCAGCACCTGCAGTCATAGGCTGAAAACCCCAAATTTGCAGAGTCGGATCTACACCCGCCGAGACCACGTAGTCGAAAATGGCCTGCGCAGACCTTTGTCGAAGCCGAACGGTGGCCGAGATGACCTCAGAATGAAATTCTGACAACACCAAGCCCTTTGGGCTTACTCACGAGATTTGGGGCCGTGTCTTTGCCTGTCGAATTTCACTCCAATCTGAGTTGGTGACTCTAGCCTCCTACAGTGCTGCCCCGAGCCTCGATCTGAGCTCTGATACCAGTTGAAGGAGTACGAGCGGAAGCGCGACGCGAGAGAGAGTGTGAGAAGAAGAGCACGATGATATGGTGAAATCGTTCTACTGTAATGTGTAAAGCATAGTGAGTTCTTATTAGGTTTTTACAAAAGAATATGTGTACATACCTGGCGGCCCGCCCACTTACCTGGGCAACCACATTGGGCTTTATATCCCAACAACCCCGAGAGGCTTCATTTAGTAATAAGGACCATACACCCCACCTTATCGGCATATAAGGTTTTTTGTTGTGTCCATTTTGGAGGGTGGGTCCCTTGTCAGCCTATGTTCTAGTGTTCACAAAAAACCTGTAAACAATTACAATGCACCTGCTACCTGTAAAATAGAAAATTTCAATTTGAAAAAACAGTGAAATTTTTCCTACTTTAGTTATAGTTGTCAAAAAACTTGCAAAGTTTTGAAAAAAACTCATAAATTTCAAAAGTTCAATTTTTTCTATTTGTTTGAAAAAATGTTCTTTGAAAACAGTGCTTTGTTCTCATCTCTGTAGCGGATTAGGGCTCCTCGTAAAAGCCCAAACTGTATGGTTTCTTATGATCTTTGTAGCGGGTTAGGACTCTCTATTATAAAGCTCTGAACTTTATGGTATGTCTTGTTCTCATGGCACAAACTTTGCATGAGTTGCCGTAAATTTTTTGGAGTTTAAACCGCCTACGGTGAGTTTTGCGAAAAGCAAAAACCAATCAAACGTCTAAAGGAGCATCTTTCCAAGAAATAAACAAATGTGCCCCTAGGGTTCACGGAGGGGTGCATATTCCTACACGTGTGAGCAAATGAATTCATTTTTTATAGTTTGGTAAGGGGTCTTTTTTAATTTTCAAGCCCCAGATGACTTTAGTTCTTTCTCATTCTATTCTTTTAAAATGCCAACGTCAACCTTTATCTTGTTAAGTTCAAAAGTGGGTCCTTTCAAGCCCAAGCCCCAGATGACTTTAGTTCTTTCTCATTCTATTCTTTTAAAATGCCAACGTCAACCTTTATCTTGTTAAGTTCAAAAGTGGGTCCTTGTTAGGGCCTCATACTTTTTTTGGCCTCCCAAAGGGCTAAGGTGATAGTGGTGGTTTGAGTTTTTTCTTAGGGAGAAATATGACATGTGTTTTATAAATAAGTGTGAAAACTAAAAAATAAAGTATGTAGTTTTGAGTAGCTCTTGAGAGGATAGGTGTATTGGATTCCGAGTGATGGACGTTGAGTGCAAGCTGGAAGCTGTCAGGTTTAAAGTGGGGTTGGTGGGATGGCCTTATAATGAGTGCATGGATTATGCTTCTTCGTTCTTTTGGAGTGGAGCCTCGTGGAGGGAGGTCTCCTTAGGGTTAGGGCTCATGAGCCCTTAGTAGGGTAGGCAAGGCTCAAGGAGGGCGGGTCTATGGCGGTTCTTGGTCGTAGGTGTGCGTTGCGCATGGGGTGCCTTTGCGTGTTGTCTTGGTGCTCTCTGTTGTCTTGTTCGCCAGTCTATGGCGCTTCTGGGCTGTGCTCTTGCTCTGCTGTCCTGCTCTGCTCTCGTAGTGCTGTCGTTCGCGCATGACGTCATGGGGGCACATCGCCCTGCTCGCCGGCCTGTGGCGGTTCTGGGCCGCGCTCCTGCTCTGCTGTCCTGCTCCGCTCCTGTAGTGCTGTCCTGCTTCTTGCATGGGGTTGTTGAGAACATGCTGGCTTGTGTGGCGTGGTTCTTCTCACTGGTCTATGGCGCTGTTGGGCGTGTTTTAGTGCCTTGCCTCTCCTCAGTCTTGCGTTGTTGTGGTTTGCCGTCCTGCTCGCCGATCTATGGCGGATTTGGGCCTCGCTTGTGCTCTGCTGTGCTTCTCTGCGGGTGCCTCGTGTTCTTGGTTCGCTGGTCTATGGTGGATTGAGGTCGTGCCTTGGTGCTTTGTTGTTCTGTGTCTCGGGGTTGTGCTGCTCTTTTTTCTCGTCTCCTTCGCCGATTTGAAGTGGCACTTGAATATGTGGTGCCATGCTACTGTGTGGATTCGGGCCGTGTTGCTCTGTTTGGACGTCGCCTTCGCCGATCTATGGCGGATCTTGGATGCCGATCTGTGGTGGTGCTGCTGTTTCTGGTTATGTCGTGTTGCATTGCCATCCTCTCCGTCGGTCTGTGGTGGATTGGGCCATTCTGTTCTGTGCCGTGCTGCTCTATGCATCGGGGTTTTGTTGCTCTGTTAGGAAGTCTCCTCCGCCGACCTGTGATGGATCTTGGACGCCGATTTGTTCTGCTGCTGCTGTTTCCGGTGTTGTCGTGCTGCATTGTCGTCTTCTTCGTTGGTCTGTGGTGGATCGGGGCTTTCTACTGTGCAAGTTTGCTACGGTGTGTTGCGTTGCTCTGCTGTGTCGTCCCGCCTGCCGGTCTATGGCGGTTTGGTGTCACATGTGCCTCGTCACCGGCATTTTGTGTTAATTTATGGTATGTTGTAAAGAGATTTTTTTTTGTTTGATTTGTTGCTTTCTACCGGTTGACTGTTTGTTTTAACAGTTTGCTATTTTTTGCAGGGTGGCACGGAACCATTAACGGGATTGGATGGTTTGGGTGGCTTAATGTATGTCGAGGTCAAGCACACTTTGTTACGGGCTAAATAAATTGAACACTATAATAGATGGAACTTTTACGGTGTCAATTAAGTTTGATGTTGTGTAATGTTTTGAAGTTAATTATATTTCAAAGTTTGTCCAATTGTTGTTGATGGACTTTATGCTTTGCTTTGCTATAATTTTTTTTTTGGTGTGGCGAGATGCTTTTAATTAAAAACGATTGGCTCCACATTCTATGATGCAATTTGGTCCATGATTTAATCCTATTGATGGATTATTTGGACTAGCTGATATGTGCTTAGGTTTTGGGGATTTGGCATTGAAAATTTATGGCTATGGGGTTATTTTTTTAATGTAAAAAAATGATTCAACTTTCAATATTAAATTTGATTGTCTCAAGGTTCAATGTTAATATTATAAAGTAAGAATGAAAATAAATCCGTTTTAATGTGATGATTTAGAATCATATTTGTTTCTATTTTTTAGATTTCTTAATTTACTTAGTTGTAGTTCTCATTTCTTTTGCAGCCTTGCACTTCTCTTCTCCTCTCTCCTCTCTCTAATAATAGTTGAGTTTATTTAGGATGCACCTGTCTTTCCTTCTCTCCTCTCTCTAGTAATAGTTGAGTTATTTGTAGCTTTTACTGTTATTGCAAAAATCGAGGTAGAGTTAATTAAAAGAGTAGCTTTCTCTCTCTCTCTCTCTCTCTCTCTCTCTTAATTTAGTGTATAGGTCGTGACCCAATATTATATAATGATAGATGGTAACAAATGTAAAAATCTACATTTACAACCAACCTTTGAGTGGAACTTTCAAACTATCTTTCTTGAAGTACACAAGATTGTCCATCACGTTTCACTCTTTGAGTTGTTAGTACATAAAAGCCAAAGGTATTTTGAAGAACCATCACGTTTTACAAGCCTCCTATTCTGAGATCACTCTTGTTGAGAGTTTTACTTCCTCTATAGTACAGTCTTTTAAACCTTATAGCCACATTCTATCATCAAAGCATAGCATCACTCTCTATACCAAGGCGCTATGGATTCGAATATGGATGGTAATATACCTCTACATTTTGTTTCCTCTTTTGGTGATTAAGAGTCTTGCTGTCTTGCTCTTATTGTTGCTGATGGCCTTATTGGTGTTGATAGAGCAACGGTAAGCTTCTATACACAGCTCTAAGTGTTCTTGATAGTGTTTTCACTGTTTGTTATTGCTGCAGCTTTTGTTTGTACCTTCTCAAAAGGCTGACTTTTATAACATATCCAATGAAGTCAAAGAGAATGGATTTTATGATTGTGTGGCCCACAACATAAATGTCTTCAAACAATTATTTAACACATTGTCTGTTGTGGACTACACTATCCTGCTGCCATTGCCCTCTCAATTGAAGTTGGCTTTCAAAGATATTCGTGATAAGCAGATTGCCAATATGGAATTTGGAAAAACGGTGAGTTCTGCTTGGTAGGTTCGTTGTATTCATTGTGCATTGTGTGATTTCTTTATGTTTATTTCAGGTGTTCGGTTCTCTTGAGGTTGTTAACGTCAACATTGTTGGATTGGAGTATTTATGTGGAGTTTGCAAATCTACCCAAGTCAATCGCCAAAGCTCTAATCCTCATTGTTTTGCTTGTAACAAAGTTGTTGAAATTTGGAAAGTTCCTGCTCTTCAAGCAAAGCTGGTTCCTCCTGACGGTAAAGGCATTTCTGTCACCTTGCACGGGAAGATTGTTGACCAAGTCCTTCGCCTACCATCTTCTTTTTTGCATTTGTATGAAACTGATCTAGTGAGTTTGAAAGCTTCCTTGGTGGGAATGAAAAGAGCTGGGCATTTCTCAATCGATGCACATGGGTATGTAACAAGATTTAAATCTGAATAGGGAGATGCTGTCTATCTAATGTGCCTTGTACTCGTCTAGGAAGCCTATATTCTGCTGAATATCCTTTTGTATCTAGGCATTATGGCAGGATTATCTCTTGACGATAAAGCTGTTTTTTGTATAAATGGCATCCAATGTTCAATCGACTCAACTTTTTGGACGACATCTCCTTGTAATCAAGATGTTTTAAGGGCATTGTTGTTTGTATGTGGTGTAGATATCTCTATCAATTCATTAGAGAATATTTTGTCCAAGCATATTGTTGCAAAATTTCGTTCTCACGACTTGGAGATCACAAGTGTGTGACTGAAATTGTGGAATGATGAGCGTGTTGCTTGTAATGTTGACGACAAAACTCTTGAATCTCTGGTTTACCAACGTATGGGCACAAGAGCAAATTCTCCTTTGATTTCAATCAATTTGATCAATCTAGCTTGCCATGTCTTGGAGTTTCAATGTGTTGTTCATGTGTTTCAAGAACAAAATCATCAACATTCTTTCAACGCTAATCCTTGTGTTGCATCTTCTTCCTCTTCTCATGGCTTGTTCGTCTTTATTTGTCAAGATGGATTGTTTGTTTTTCTACAATCGCCTTCCATCAAGAAACGTAAGCGTTGCTCTTAAACTAAAGATCTTGCCGCTAGATTGGTGGAAGTTGTGAAGAGTTTTCCAAATGAGACAGCACTGCATATAGCTTCTCGATTTTGAGCACAAGTTTTTTCTTCTCACACTTTGAAACAAATTCAAAAGAAAGTTTACTCAATATCAAAAATGTTGCATAAAGACAATATTGTGCCTCAATCATAAGGAAACAAAAATATCTAGTGGAAATTCAAGACACTCCTGCATATGGATTGTGAGGTCCCTACCCCTTTTTGAGAGGAGCGGAGTACCTTTGATAGGTCTCCAATCCTGAAAAAGAAAAACCAACGGACATTGCCTTAGTTACTACGTAGCCACGGGAATAAACCGTTAGTGAAGGATTGATCCTATCTCGCTATAGCGGAGCGTGACCACCATAACCCTATCTAAAAACTATCTATAATCAACTATACCTAAAGGTATAAATATTAGAGTGACCAACCTGTGCGCTTTTTTCCCCATGTTTCAGAAGCACAGCTGCCAAGGTTTGTCTCTTTTAAGATTTATGACTAATAAAAAAAAAAATCTAGCGTTGAAAAGTTACCCGACTCATCGGGTCCACCCGTCCATAGAATGATACCGTCGGGGTATCATTCTCCCACTTTCCACACCACACTCACCCTTCTTTTGTTATCTAATTACTACCACACTGTTTAAACATACATGTTCCTTTACTTTATTTATGATACTGGTTCGTTAAAACAACCCTTCAAACAACATTACAAACAATAGTCAAACAAGAAGTCGTCCAATTTTAAACCAACAACCCTTGGATTAGGTTCACTCAAGAATCTCTACTGGCGCTATTATGTCCGATCGGTATATACATTATTTATAAAAACCCTTGTCCTCATGAGCGTCCCATACCACTCGACAAGTACTCGTTGTGCTAATCTGGACGTACTCCTGCCACAGCAACAACGGTGCCAATCTGGGCGTCATCCTTACGCCACGGCAAAACAAAACTGCAGTATCCAGCTGGGCTAATCTGGGTGTACTCCCACCACAGCATTAGCGGTGCCATCCTGGGCGTCATCTTACGCCTCGGTAACTGCCACATAATACCAGCACTAATAAGTAGAGAGACTTGAGAGAAACCATACCGAAGGTTTTGGACAAACATTCTTTCCTATAGCAACCAGTTTAACCAGACAATCTTTCCTACTTGTCAAACATATGCCGAGTTTCTTGGGGTTAAGCCCCGTGGTTTCGGTCCGTGTTTTCTTTTCATAAGGTAAATAATATATTCCTATGGTCTCGCATATGCAATGATGCATAACTTGAAACTGCAATACTAACTTGTACCATAGCTCCGATTGGTCCGATTGGTGGAGACATAGCATGTTCCGCAGGGATTCCACCGTTACTTGTACCAGCTTCATGATCATTAGCGCCTTGGATTCGAGCACGCATTGGAGCCATTTTTTTGTACTACACTTATGTTATACACTTAGAACTTTAAATTGGTCAATTTCCCTAGTAATCTCTTGTTTCCAAAGAGAGTCTGTAATTTGAACCCTCGCCAACTCGGATTCACACTTAGTGTTGTTGTTCTACATCTAATTTCTATACATCAAATATTTATTAATCGTAATTAATCAAAAATTAAGTGTGTAAACTATGAGTGAAAGTTTAAGAATGCATTACTTTTATGCTTCACATTTCTAATCCAATTCTAACTTCAATTTCTATACTTCAACTAAATCAATTTTTAGTATTATTCAAAATTCTACTTAATTTAATTGACAATAAAATTGGTGAATGAGAATTTCATCATGTATAATAAGAATATGATGAGTTCTCTTATGTATTAACTTTCAATTAACTATGCATCAGTTAATAGTGAAGATGTACTAACTAGAGAGAGTAGGTATACTTAGAGAGATTAGAGTAAGAGAAAACATACACACACATCTTTTCTAAAGTTAATTGAATCTTACTAATCCATTAGAAGATTAGAGTAAAAGACAACACACACACATCCTTTTCTAAAGCTAATTGAATCTTACTAATCTATTAGAGAGATTAGAGTACAAGATAGCACACACACACACACACACACACACACACACACATCCTTCTTAAAGCTAATTGAATCTTACTAATCTATTAGAGAGATTAGAGTAAAAGATAGCACACACACACACACATATCCTTCTTAAAGCTAATTGAATCTTACTAATCCATTAGAGATTAGAGTAATAGATAGCACACACACACATAGCTAATTGAATCTTACTAATCTATTAGAGAGATTAAAGTAAAAGATAGCACACACACACACACACACACACACACACACACACACACACATCCTACTTAAAGCTAATTGAATCTTACTAATCTATTAGAGAGATTAGAGTAAGAGATAACACACATACACACACATATCTTTCTTAAAGCTAATTGAATCTTACTAATCTATTAGAGAGATTAGAGTAAGATATAGCACACACACACACATAGCTAATTGAATTTTACTAATCTATTAGAGAGATTAGAGTAGGAGATAGCACAAATACATCATTCCTAAAGTTAATTGAATGTTTAATTAATACGCACCTTATTAGTCCATTAGAGTTTTTGCTCTTTTAGTGGTTTGTGGACGCCTTCTCTTTAAGAGAAGTGGCAGCACTTCGTGAGCGCTATAGAGGCAATCTCTATGTTTAAAGTGTGAGAGCATGGATGCTCTATTTATAGCAGAAAGAAAAACGTCCAATTTTTTTTTCAAAAAAAATATTTTTTTAATTTAAAAAAATATATTTTTTCTTAAAAATCACACCCGCGTTTTTGGTACCCTTGTGGTATCCATCAGCTTGACCACTTTGTCATTATCATCAAAAGATAAGGCCACACAGCCCCCCTCATTAAGATTAGTCAAGACTAGCTTCTCCTTTTCATGTGACAGTGTGTCCCACTTTGTCCCCTCCTATGTGAGTCCATGTGCCTTCATTTGTCATCCCTGTGTATTCTTTTGTCTTTATAATTATTTTATTTATTTTCTTAATGATAATTTACTTTACATTTTTAAGTTAAACTTTACAGTCTTATATTAACTTTACAACAGTAAAAGAAAATTCTACAATCAGTAAATAAGTCTTACAATAAGTTAATTAGTGATTCATATAGCTAAACATGTCAAAATTTTGTAGCGTAAATTTTAAATTCTAGGTTTTCTCAGCCTACGATTCATAATTTGAACTTGAATATCTTAAATAATGAGTGATGGTTAAAAAATTAAAATGCGTAATAGAACTTGTGTGAAATTTGAAAGTAGAGACCTTACATGGATGTTTAAGTTGTGGCAGTCTTTTGTTCAAAAAGAGTTTGCATTGTTTGAGTGTGCTCGAAGCATCTTTTCTCCAAACCTTGATGGGATTGCAAACATTTAACTCTGCTGTAGACAAAAGAGTTTGTTTCTCCTGTAAGCAAAGCTTGAAATCTCAAAGGAAACCGCTCTTTTACATACATCCACATTCTCTCCTCAATGAAAGTATTGGAAGCATTGCATTGTTAAATGCAATCGAGAAATGCCTTGTATCACTTCGCATTTCTTTCACTCAAATACGAGAACGCAATTATGAGGGTCAGTTCGAGCTGCGAGGCAGTGTCGTTAATGTCATGGCAGACTTAACAAGAATTCAAGCAATCTTGCTGCGTTTTAGTGATGAGCACGCTACAATCCTTGTGGAGATTAAGCGTAAACTTGAGTATGCCCATGCATACCTTAGTGGTGGTGTACGTCCCTTTTATGTGCTCCAAGCATTGAAAGATTTGATTGGCACCCCTTTATACATAGATTACAAAGCCTCCATTAATGAAGCTTGGGTTTCTACTTTTCACATGAGTCCAGATGTAGTGTTGTATGAAGAAGATGAGGTTGATGAGTTAGTGAATGAACATTCAGACACCCTTGTCCATGGTATCTATTCTTCACAGCAAGTCATCGATCACAGTGCACATGTCCATAGCGTCGCTCCGTGCGAAGGATTTTCCCGTCTGAGCCTATTTGATGATGCCGATTGTGAGGAATTATCATTTCCAACTTTGTTCTTTGGAAAAAAAAGAACCTATGCAAACCTTGTGAAAAAAAATTACTTGAAGGTCGCACAATGGGAGCTCAAAAACAAGGATAGACGCTTTGCATTATACATTGCAATTTTTTTCTTCAAAGTGATGAAGATTATCATCGGCAAGGTGCTTGGTTCTATATGGGTGCGTCTACGCAAGGGAAAATTGCAAGGCATGCAACTATGCGCAAAAGATGTTCAGAACAACACTAACATTGAGCGAATACTATCATCCCAACTAGGATATCATGACTTTGAATCTCTGCGAACATCATCAGATTACAAGGCCAAACTCAAGCGTAATGTCTTCGCCATGATTCGACAAATAGGGCAGCCTACCTTTTTTGTCACTCTATCATGTGCAGAGCAAAGATGGAAGCCATTGCACGAATCAATGAATCTAATTTCCAATCTAGTGCTTAATCCACAAATCAATGAATCTAATTTCCAATCTAGTGCACACTATATCTGTGCGTTGGTTCGTGCAGATCCTATCACCACAGCTCGATACTATGTCCATAGATTCAACGCACTTAAGAAAGAGTTGAAACGAAATTAAAAAATACTTGGCCAAATCATGGATTTTTTCTTTGTCACAGAATTTCAGCATAGGGGAAGCCAGCATGATCATGGATTAATTTGGATTGACAATTCTCCAAAGCTTGGGATTTCTGATGACAAAGAAGTGATTGCTTTTGTTGATAAATGCATCTCAAGTAACAAAGATGAATTACCTGTTGACCTACAAAAAGTACAAATCCATTCCCATCGAAGAACTTGCAAAAAAAGAAAGAAGCATTGCCGTTTTGGATTTCTAAGACCGCCTGCACGGCAAACAACTATCTTGCGTCCAGTACGATCAAGTGAAGAAAGGAAATCCATGCTTCTTGCGAATAAGACACAACTAGAAAGCCAACTTGCAGCTCTGCCACACTGCCCTGAAATGAGTTTTGATGATTGGTTATCCTCTTTAAGCATGGATGAGGACATGTACCTTGAGACACTCTCAGTTTTGCTCTCAGAACCAACACTTTTGCTCAAAAGACAACCAAAAGATATATACACAAACAATTTCAACAAAACAATGTGCACATTGTGGGATGACAATCTTGATATTTAGTTTATTTTCAATCCTCATGGAGTTGCTGCATACTGCACATCATATGAAAAAAATAGATTCGACCACAAGCAAAGCAATCAACAAAATCCTTGAGAAATGCAAGAATGAGAGTCTTCCCACATTGGAGCGTCTTAAGAAAATTGGAGGTGCCTTGATCAATGCTCAAGAAATCACAGCTCAACAAGCAACATACATTTCACTATCTCTTCCATTGCACAGCACAACCAGGCAATTTATCTTCATCAATGTAGACTACCAAACCCAAAGAACAATATTGTTAAAGAGGAAGACTTCCTTGCAAACACTTCATCCTAATGACACATACATATTCTTTGATGATCTCGTAACAAAGTATACAAAAAGACCAGCTAGCATACAAAATTTTTGTTTGGCAGAGTATGCAAGAAAATACACTATCGCACAAGGGACACACCACAAGTGCAAAAAGCCTCGAATCATCGGATATACAAGCTTCAACAAGGAGATCGACAGCGAGAGACATTACCACCAACTATGTCTGTTGTTTCTACCGTTCACAAGCGATGAATCCACGTTCGATGCTTTGACATCAACTTGGAGAGAGAGATATGAGTCTAATATTGCTATAATTGCACAAAACATGGAGCCTTTCACAAAACTAGAAATCAACAATCAAGAATCATCAACATCTTGCTCAATCTCCTCACAAGAAACTCAACAAGAACAATTCACTTATGAGCTTGATCTCGACCTACCAACCACAAGGCATCATACCACTCAACTACCAACATCATCCAGATTCCTTGGAATGCTAAATGAAGAATATCACTCAATTGTCATGAGTTTGAATATAGAGCAAAGACGTCTTTATGATGATATCATGACACGAAAGAGAGTATGCCCAAATGACAAAATCCACCTTTTTTTAACAGGAGGCGCCGAAACAAGGAAAACCTTTACTTTGTGTGCAATCATCCAAGGCTTGGTTCAACACTATGCACCTTCGATAGAAGGAAACACTACAAGAGGTTGTGTGCTCTTGTGACGCTGTTAGCGACGGAAATACATTGGGTTTTTATAACCCCCGGCGTCGCTAAAACCGTCGCTACAAGCGTCGCTACGAGAGCGTCGCTATAGGCGTCGCTATGAGCGTCGCTATATAGCGACGCCTATAGCGACGTTTACACAGAAGACTATAGCGACGCATATAGCGACGCTACAGAGCCATAAAGAGCGACGCTTATAGCGACGCCCGAGAAAATTTTTTTTTGGTGGCAGGGCATTGAATGCCCTACCACCCATCAACCATATTGTACTTGATTCACTTTTTGAAAAAAGTGCAAAGGTAGATAATAGACCCAAAATAGTCACCCACAAGATGCATTGTTTGCAAAATTGACAATTGTACACATCATAGGCAAAATGAATTGATTGGCAAATGTAATAATGACAATTGTACAACATCATAGGCATAAAGAATTGATTGGCAAAAGGAACTGCGGTGACAAATGTAATAATATACATGGTTCAAAAAGACGTATAAAATCCGTCTCATGATACATAAGCTATGAGAAACCCTAAACTAAAGGTATCTAGCTACGGCTAAACTGACGTTGTCTAGTCAGACGTCTCATCGCGTCCAAGCGGCGTATCTGTCGGATTCTGCAAAAAAAGACAATAAGACAGCTTTCAGTAAGTATAAACATATAACGACATTTATAAAACAATACAAAAAATAAAAAAGAGTAAACCCTAATACTAACCATGCCGCCGCGAGAACTGAGAATGTCCATCAGGGCGTTTAAGCCCTTCCTGCCTGCGTACTCGCGCTCGTACGGTGTGGGATCACGTCCTGTCATCGACCACTGTCAAAACATACAAAGATTTCATTATGTTAGAACTAAAAAACTCATAAACCCTAAACTATCGAACATGCATAAAGAGCAATGTGAAAAGACTTACAAAATCGGCCTCAAATGATGCCCATCCACCGCTCCCCAAGTGGTGCGAGCTCCTTGCCTCTACTCGTGCTCTGGCTGCATCCTTTTGTTGCTTCCACTTGTCGGGATTCTCGCGCGTTGCTTTCTTCGCATTCTTCCAATCTTCTTTGGCCAGCCAATCTGGCCTGTTCCATCCATTCTTGATTGCTTTTTGCGCTTCGGAACGCTTGTGTTTGCAGTATTCGCGCATTCGAATCTTCATCAGGTCTTCATTGAAGCGCTGATCCCGTGTTGGAACGGGAAACTCATCATGAAGTATGCTGATGACTCTGTTTTTTAAATCACTTGGTACTTCACTCCATTTGTTTAGTATGTAGTGTCTAAACAGCTGAGAGCAAAGACCACACATGCGCGAGATCACCTTCTTGCCGTCATCATCCATGATGATGCCGCCGCTGATGTCAATGGAGTAAGGCAAGCCCTCTGGCCGGTGACGCGTGAACCTGGGTGTCCCGGCAGGGGTCTCTAGCGGCGTGTCGATGGGGGTACGGACGTCAGGTGTCTCCACCGGCGTCTGGGCCCCGAAGCGAGGAGTGTCGAGTGGGGTGGCTCCTGGCGGAGTAGGTAGAGGTGTGTAGCTTCTAGGAACAGTCAGCCAGGCAAAACCTGGCGTAGATGGCGATGCTGTGGCTGGTGTGGGGGCGGGCAAAGAAGGGGAGGGTAAAGAGCCTCGTCGAACACGAGGCGGTGTGGAGGCATCGATGGCGGAATCCCCACAACAACCGCCACCGCCACCACTAGAGCGCCGGTGTCTAGACGAGTGTGAAGCTCGTCTCGTCGACGCCGAAGCTTCGGAGCGCGCCGAATGCTCCGAAAGAGAGGGAGATGCGGATGGTGTAGGAATGCGCGATGATGCGCCAGAGCGATGACGCTCCACGTACCACTGTCTCTGCTGCGGTGACAAAGAAGAAAGAAACTCCTCATCATCCATACCTGCATTAAACACACGAATATTTAAACTTAATATTGAATGAATAGAGTAGACAATGACGCAAAGACCATTAAATACAATGACGTAATGATGCATATAAATACAATGACGCAATGAATCGAGTGATAGAAGAGGCAAGTCGAAAACTCAGAATTTTCAATCAAAAGATGTGAGCGCGAGTAGAAAAGAGCGTTATACACCATGGAAGGTACTTAATTAGAGAGCCAGAGCTTTTACAACACGGAGCAAAATTGTTCAAATACAATATTTGTGGCTTTAAGAGATCTCTCTCTCATCCTCGCATAACTCAGCATAACTTCCTATATCTATATAGAGCTCTCCGTTTAAACACATATCCTCTGTTTCATTTTGTAGCTCCTCTGCATGCACCCCATATAGAGTAGTAGCATCTTGATGCTCGTCTGGCACCACCGCAGCGGCTTCTGATTGAGCATCTTCTCTGATCTCCTCCATTGATGTCGTTGTGATTGGCACATGGTAGCCTTCATACGTCCTTGCACTACGAGGGGCTACCTCTATGACGTACCACCAGTTTGATGTAGACTTTGTAGGATGAAATATTACCTGCCAGAGCCACATAACTTACATGAGAGCTTTCAAGCACATAACTTGTAAAAGGGGGATGTTAACTATTTATATACTTACTTGTTCACAATGCTCGGGTAGTACGAAAGTGTCTCTTAGGTCAGTCCATTTCTTAGTAGAATCCACCTCAAGAAAACCAGACTCTCCTCTACGCACAGTAGCGTTGCGACCCTCCATGATTATCTTGAACCATTGCACGTCGAACAAGTCGACAAAAAATCCTCTGTAATCGATCCTCAAAATCTCTTGCAGCGTGCCGAAGTAAGTGAGTTCCGCCACCACAGGATCTGCATCAGAGGAACGTCGTCGACTAGACTGTTCAAATTTTGCCATGATTCCACAATCTTGAGTAAAACGCTTTTTGTCGATTCGTTCCACCCTAAAATGTCGACCTTTACACCATGCTGCTGTGTATGACTTATACTACAACGAACAAAGATTATGAGTGGCCGTTCAAACGTTTATAAATAAAGTCACTTGCTAGTCGTACATTGCAAACTTACCTTGGTCGCGCAACCCCGAGAGTACTCCCACTCTTCTTCAGTCACTTCGTCACCGCATTGTTGTGCGCTTTTCAATTGGTTGTGCAACCATCTTAAGCTCATGAAGGTTGGTAGGCTCTCCAGAACCGCTGGATAGTGCATCGGTGGTCGTCTTCCCCGTCTCCACTCGATTCGTGCCCTTTGTCGCTCTTGCTTTGCATCCTCATATTGTGAAATCCACTTTTGCATCACTGGATTGTGAAGCATGCAAAATCGGTTGATTTTAGCCTCTAGATCTTCCGTCATCTTCTTCTCAACACCGAGATTGGACATGACAATCCCAGATATGCGCTCATCATCTATGGTTCGCCATAGCGTGTCCCGGGATTTATCAAATCCGTCTAGCCACTCTCCAATGTACACTAGGGACTCTGATACCAACCAACCTTCTGCCATGCTACCCTCCGGACGTGCCTTTTGACGCACATATCCCTTAAGCGTTTTCATGAAACGCTCTAAGAAGAACATCCATCTGGAATGAACTGTGCCAACTATTTCCACCTCATCAACTATGTGAACAAGAAGATGCACCTGAATGGTTAGCATGGTAGTAGGAAAATGTTTCTCAAACATGCACACAAGCTCCGCAGCATTTAGTTTGGCGAATGGTATGGAGTCTACGTTGATCTCCTTTTGTGAGATCCATTGCTCCAGCTTTGCAAGTTTGTAGATTGTGTTACGGATGTCGAGAGACAAACATCCCTCAATGGCAACCGGTAAAATAAACTGTAAAGTATGTGCAACAATGATATTAAAGTCCACATTTTATGCAATGATATTAAAGACCACTATGAACGTACCTGACATATTTTATGCCAATCGTGTGACTTCAAACCGGTAAGCTTTCCTTCTTTAGTAAAACACGTTCGGAGCGAGTGCATTACGCCAGTGGGGGTCCGCAAAGATCGAATGGCCTCTTTTACTTTGCGTTCTTGGGCTCCTGTGAAAATCCATGGTGCTTTAGAGAGTTTTATCGATCCATCAGACGCTCTTTGCGGCCAATATTGCTCCATACGATCCACATTTCTAAGGTCAACTCTGGCTCCCAAAGTATCTTTCTTGCCGGTCAAATGGTCCCATAGTAGATTACCCACATTCTTGAATATGTGCATTGGATCGAGCAAGTGATTGATCATGAGTCGGGGCCAGTATGGTAACTCGTACCATAGAGATAGTCTCTTCATCCCTGGAGGCAATCCGTCATCGCACATCTCCTTCTGCTCTAACCATGCTTGTGCAGACATCCTTGGTGGCTCTCTTCCCAAAAAGCCGTCGCGTAACACATGATTCTCTGGAAGATACGCTTGATGACCTTCGTAGATTTGCTTCTTCAGTGAGGGTGCCCTACGTGCATTCAGTCTAGGTCCACATGTGACACATGCTTTGTATCCGCTTGTTTGAAGCCCTGCATGTATACACATGATAATAGATCAACTATGGGAAAAAACAAGATTTACAGTGTCTGAGTGAGGAGTGTCAATAGATCACCTGAGCATTCTGTTAGCCCGGGATAGTCATGCATGGTCCACATTAGAATGCCTCTGATCAAAGCATTCCGTCGTCCTGTGTGTCGGCTCATATCCACCACCTCTATGCCAATCCACAATTGTTGTAGCTCTTCCAATAGTGGACGAAGATACACATCCATATTCCCCACTTTATATCGCCCTGGCACAATCAAGCTTAGCCATAGGTGCCCCTTCTTCGTAGTCAACCACGGGGGAATGTTGTAGTTGACGATGACAACGGGCCATACACTGTAAGATGTTGATCTTTGACCAAATGGATTTACGCCATCCATAGCCAGGCCTAAGCGCAAATTTCGAGCTTCCCTGGCAAAATCCGACCATGTTCCATCTATATGTTTCCAGGCTGCGCAATCTGCAGGAATTCGTAGCACACCATCCGAAGATTTATTCTCCTCATGCCATGATGCTAGGGCGGCCATGGACTTACATTCGAAGAAATGCTTGATGCGAGGAAGCAGAGGAAAATGTCGCAAAACCTTTTGTGGAATTTTTGTCCCGTGGAGATCTACTCGATATCTTTCGGAATCACATTTCGGACACTTCTCCATGTCTGTGTATTCCCCTCTGAAAAGAATGCAGTCATTAGGACAAGCGTGGATAGAATTGTAATCCATCCCCAAGTTTCGCAAAATCTTTCTTGCTTCATCTCGGGAATCTGGCATCACATTGTCAGCTGGTAGTATGTGCTCTTTCAGCAATCTACACAACATAAAAATATGATACAGTCGTGTAAAAATCTATCAGATCATTGTACATTTAGAGTTCTATTAAAGTAAACTAATTGTAATAGATCACCTGAAAAGCGCTGTGACGCTAGTGTCACTCCATCCAAACTTTGCCTACATGTTGAGAAGAACCAGGAGTGCTTTCAATCTAGACATACGTGCTCCATTATACAATGGCGTATCGGCTTCACTTTTCATATCATCATAGATAGGCCTTTCTGAATCCATGATCGTCTCGATCATTTCATCAATCTCGGGCTCAAACATTGCCTCGTTGGGAATGTGCTCTATATGATCATCCCCCGAGCTGTCAGAGGCTACATCTTGTGGCCTCACATATGCTGCTTGACCAAAGCGCCTGCGAACACGTCTATTGGGTTGCAAGATTGCTGCTTGTTGGCCAGCGTCAGAGTCCGACGAGTTATAATTGGCAACAACTCGATCTATAATAGATGGATCGAACTCGCCAAATTCACGAACGTGCTGCAAAGAAACACGTCTTGTCCGTCACACAGCATGCTTGCATTGATTACAAGGACATAAGACCCTCGTTGAGAGATAGGTGTTTCGGTTGGACGGTCCCACATCCTCGTCGCTACTCATAATGAGGATAAAAAACTTATTACCTGGACAACAAATTTAATATTCTATTGGCATTCTTCGTCTTATCTCTCTCTCTCTCTCTCTCTCTCTCTCTCTCTCTCTCTCTCTCTCTCTCTCTCTCTTTACCTCACATTCTCTAGTCATGTCCAATCCCCGCACACCTCGGTCTAGAGGTGCACGAAGATCAGAATCACCGGGTTATAATCTCGTTTTTATTGGTCAATACCTATATTTGTGGGTACAAGAAATCTACACACCCACGTCTACATGATACTGCATGTAGTGGACAAAACCCCTTTGCCTCTTCTCTAGCTGTAGCACTTCACTTCATCTTAACATCTTTTCACAGTAGATCTTTTCACTGTTCGTCTAACTCTAAACCCTAAACCGTAAGTAATTCTTGCGTGGACTCGATCTAACGTAAATAAGCGTAAATCTAACTAAAAATAAAGCTAAATCTAATTTAACGTAAGTCTAATGACTAGAGGTTGTCTAGATGTTCATTGTGTCGGGGATGTAGTGACTCTTGCCGCCCTGAAGATCCACCTTCTTCCCTATCTTCTGAAGACATTTCACCAGTACTTTTGGATCGACGGAGCCCACCATGAGTGAAGGCAACAATACCCTATATTCCATTGAGGGCTTTCTTCACCCGCTTCATGCAGGCATTGCAGTCTATGGAGACCTAAATCTAATCTAATATAGCGTAAATCTAAATCTAGCTTAAATAAACGTAAATCTAGTTAAAAATAAACCTAAATCTAATTTAATGTAAGTCTACATATAACCTAATCTTTAACGTCTTTTAAGATAGTTTCCTACGACGTTATAACTCTCTTCTTCTTGTGTGTGTGTGCGCGTGTGCCAATAAAAAGAGATAAATGGTATAACCTTTCTATCACCCATGCCAAGTATGATAGATTGATTATGCCATTTCCCTCTTGAATAATAGGTCTTGAGTTCAACTCCTCGTCGGCTAGATCTTTAGGTCTTTTAATTTTAATTAGTTTCCTACGACGTTAAATTAGTTTCTCTCTCTTTCTCTCTCAATGTGTGTGCGTTTTTTTGGATCGTATGCATGTTTTCTCTCTCTTTTCCTCTCTCAATGTGTGCGTTTTTTGTTTATGCATGTTCTCTCTCTCTTTTCCTCTCTCAATGCGTGCGTTTTTTGTTTATGCATGCTCTCTCTCTCTTTTTCTCTCTCAATGTGTGTGTGCATTCTTTGTTTATGTATGTGTGTGTGCGTTTTTGTTTTTGTTTGTACTCTCTCTCTCTCTCTCTCTCTCTCTCTCTCTCTCTCTCAAAAACACTATGTGTGTGTGAGAGAGAGAGAGAGAGGGAGAGAGAAAGAGGGGAAGGGAACATGAGAATGAGGAGAGGGAAGGAGCATACCTGGCTCTCCTTCCTCTCCTCGTGTGTGTGTGTGTGTGTGTGTGTGTGTGTGGAGAAGAAAAAGAGAGAGAGAGAGAGAGAGAGAGAGAGAGAGAGAGTGTGAGGGAGAGCGTTACCTGCTCCTTGCTTGAGGGCGCTTAAAAACTTAGATCTGAGATCTGAGTTTTTGGGCGCGCTCGGTTATTTTTTTACCCCAGCCGGCGTCGCTATGAGCGTCGCTATAAGCGTCGCTATGAGCGTCGCTATAAGCGTCGCTATGAGCGTCGCAAATTTCTTTGTAAATTTGCGACGCTCATAGCGACGCTTGTAGCGATGCCGAGAAATTTTTTTTTGAGCGTCGCTGTGTGAGCGTCGCTAATATGAAGAGCCTCTTGTAGTGAAATATTGAGCTTCCAACAACATTGTTGATGGCATATACAGGCAAAGCAGCATTCAACCTTGGTGGCACAACAATACACTCTGCGTTGCGCCTTCCATTGATGCTGATTGAGATGGCCCCTCTTTCCAACGAAACCCTCAATGACCTATCCCAAGCAAACGCAAACCTCAAACTAGTTGTTTTTGACGAGGCTTCCTTAATAGGCAATAGGCTGCTACGTATTATTGACACAAGACTCCGATCTATAAAGCACAAGCACAATGAACCCTTCGGTGACTTGGACGTTATCTTTTGTGGTGATCTTTGCCAAGCAAGCCCTGGCCACGATCGTTGGATATTCAGCGACACAAGCAATACACTTGACATCCTCACACCATCGAGCTGGAACACACATATCACATGCGCTGAGCTAACAACACCAATGAGCCAATCAAATGAATTGTTTATAGAGGTCTTAAATAGGATACGTGTTGCGGAGCAAACACAAAGAGACTTGGCATTTATCAATGACACATTTGCAAACAACAACTTCGACATTTTTACAACACCTCATCTTTTCTTCACAAATAAATTAAAGTCCAAGCACAACCAAACGGTCTTTGAGAACTTGCAAGAGACACCATACATCATCAAGGCTCATGACAAACTCCACAAAACATGGTCAAAGAACCTAGTCATTCCAAACAAACCTCAAGTAAGTGCTGGATTATCCTCCATCCTTGAGCTAAAGCTAGGAATGATAGTCGAACTTTGTGCTAGCAATATCAATGTGCTTGATGGTTTGGTCAATGGTGCAGATGAAATCTTCCAAACAACAAACAACAGAGCACAATCATTGATAGCTTGGGTGGAGTTCTTCGATACCTCAATTGGGAGAAGACAACGATCCCAAAATGCACATCTCTACCATGCAAACATAAACAAACAATGGACACCAATACTTCAAGTCACAAAAGACTTTCACGTAGGAAAGAACCCACTCAACTTAGTCTCAAGAACACAACTCCCAATACAAGCAGCGAACGCACGCACAATCCATAGATCCCAAGGCTTGACAATGACAACAGTCGCATTCGACCCTACTGGGATCCAATCTCATGGCCTGGTCTACATAGCTCTATCATGTATCAAAGACCCTGCAAATCTACATATTCTTAGTCCCATTCTCAAGAGCTACATCAAAACTGACCCCATAGTCCTGAAAGAAATCAAACGCCTCCGGACAGATGCTAGATGGTCCTACTTGAACAAGCCCCTGGTTGCACTTGCACAAACACACCATATTGTTGCATCATTAAACATCCTCTCAATCAACAAACACATTGACCACATCAAGAGCGACCCAAAATTCATGTCATCCAGTATCTTGTGCTTTCAAGAAACGAAACAAAAAAAAGTACGAACCCCCTAACACCAAACTTTGAGCATATTCAACATTATAATGGTTATGGTGTATCTATATTCCACCATCCAAGCATTCAATCCATATGTCAAACAACTGTCTCAAGAGTAGGACTTGAAATAATCCATGCAACTTTCTCTTTCGAAAATCAAACCGCAGCTCATATCCATGTCATGAATGTATACAAATCACCAAACACACCAATAAAAACACTTCTTTTAGAACTCCAACACTTGATACAAGAAAACAATAAAAAAAACATGAGCATCATACTAGGGGACTTCAACATCGACATCAGCACCACAAACACCCAATACCAACAGTTGGAATCTCTACTTCATTCGGAGAACTATCGGCAACAAATCAAAGATACAACAACCATCTATAATTCAATGCTAGACCATATTTGGGTGAGAAGCCAAAAACCTCACTACATTTGTGGCACAAGATTTTGCTTTTGGTCAAATCATTCAATCACATATATGCTGATCCCAAAATAAATAACCCAAAGATCATTGGAGGGGAGACCTCCCCTCCCTTCCCACTTCCCCCTCCCTTCCTGCCCACAAAACCATCGAAGCAAAGGAAATCTACATTCATACCATCCAAACACCTGCTTTGATGTATATCAACTCATCTCACCATATGTATCAAACACAATTTTTTGTAACCTACAACCATTTGGTCAACATAGTTTTTCCCCCTACTCGATCTTGAGGCTCAACATGCGTGTACGACAATTACTTCATCTCTAAAATGTCTGTCTCCCAAAGCAACTATGCTAGATTCAATGGATTTCCACCTCCTCTCTTTCTCGATTAATCTTCGCTTTCCATTTTTCTATTAGCAAGGCAAATTTCTATGGCAGGCCTCGTGATTTTATCACCTTTTTTCATCTTGTTTCAACTTCTATTTTGTCTTATCTTATATCTTACTACTAAAACGGCGGCTTTTTTTCGGCGGCGATATGGCCCCTCTTACTCTCAAACCCCTTGCTCTTATTTAGAATCTCTCTCTCTCTCTCTCTCTCTCTCTCTCTCTCTCAATGTTCGTGTCTCATGCGCTCTCTATCTCCCTTCTTCTTCTTCTTCTTCTTCTTCTTCTCTCTCTCTCTCTCTCTCTCTCTCTCTCTCTCTCTCTCTCTCTCTCTCTCTCTCTCTCTCTCTCTCTCTCTCCACCTCCACTGTGTGTGTGTCTCTCTCTGTCTCAATGTTTGGGAAAAGTGTGGGTGCAGCCTCATCTCAGTCTTGAGTCGGTTGAAAAATCAAAATTGTCATGCCAAGGG
The DNA here is from genome assembly GCF_014529385.1 of Adiantum capillus-veneris. Classification (NCBI taxonomy): domain Eukaryota; kingdom Viridiplantae; phylum Streptophyta; class Polypodiopsida; order Polypodiales; family Pteridaceae; genus Adiantum; species Adiantum capillus-veneris. Next base: position 71,540,646 of record NC_140938.1, on the reverse strand, counting down.
CTCTCTCTTTGTCTCTCTCTCTCTCTCTCTCTCTCTCTCTCTCTCTCTCTCTCTCCCCTCCACCACTATGTGTGCGTCTCTCTCTCTCTCTCTCAATGTTCCTGTCTCGTGCACTCTCTATCTGCCTTCTTCTTTTTCTTCTTCTTCTTCTTCTTCTCTCTCTCTCTCTCTCTCTCTCTCTCTCTCTCTCTCTCTCTCTCTCGCTCTCTCTCCACCTCCACTATGTGCGTGTCTCTCTCTCTATCTCAATGTTCGGGAAAAGTGTGCGTGCAACCTCAGCTCAGCCTTGAGTCGGTTGAAAAATCAAAACTGTCATGCCAAGGGCCAAGCTCGATGGTCAAGGACTAGGCCCAAGGGGCCGGCTGCGAGTGTGGATAGGGAGTGAGGCCCAAGGGGCTATTTAAAGGGAGGTTGGGAGGATCATTCCAAGGCAGTCCCACACAGGGCTTTACATTGGTATCAGAGCTGGTTCTCTTTTTGGGGGCCAGAGGGCGTGGTCTTTTTGTATGTTGCATGTGCATGCAAGGCTGTGGAGCTCCTCTCTTGATAGGGGGGGAAGAAGCCGTGGAGCTCCTCTCTTGACAGGTCGGGGAAGAAGCCAAGGGGAGGAACCGGGTGTGCACGGCCTCTTGAGGCAAAGGGAGGAGAGGGGCCGACTTGCTCAGAACCCAGAGGTATGGAGCTCTATGGGAGCGCAAGGCCCAACTACACAAATCCCGTCACTGAAGCGGGCGTGGTCAAGCAGCCCACGCGTCGCATGCTCTTGTTCTCTCTCTCGGCAGCTCTATAGTGAGCGCCATTGCCAAAGCTTGCAATAGTTTTCATACTACAGTGCCCTAAGGCCTTTGGTCTTGGGCATATTATTTACAATAGGGTGCATGCCCACCTTGGCATACACCCCATACAAGCCACCAAACTCTCTCGGCATACACACCTTGTCCTGGCAAGGTCTTGCATCTTGGCACATAATTCGGCAAGCCACCAGTCGCTGAAGTTGCAGAATTTTAAACGATAATATTGCACACCAATATTTTCAGATTAAACATCAATCTTGTTTCAAGGAAAGCTCAATGGAGCACGTTTGTACTACAAACCGAACGCGGTGATATTACGACAACCTTGATATCTCGGGTTTGCAACTTTTGATGACCATACGGTTGCAGGTATCATTAGCCCGACCACCTACCAACATCGGTGGTGCACACTATAGCTACGAGGTTGTTTTTGAAATCAAGGTATTCTTCTTTCTCTCCTTGATATTTCGGATTGGCGACTCCTCGCCTCAAGCATGGCTACTGGCACGACCATTTTTTACGGCATGGCATGATTGTTGACGATAGAAAATTCAAGTTGAAGGTACATTTTGTTCATTAAATTCAAATAGTCAGTGCTTGTTGAAATTTTATGCTTTCCATATGGAGTGCTACTCGACATGGTTGGGCAACGCCAAGCTCAATTGGACATAAGGTAGTATATGGGTGTATCATCCATGCAAGGACCATAAGATCGGAGCACGGATCTATATGTGGCTACTCCTAATAACGACGGAATATGACTCCTATGAAACTGTTCATAAGTAAGGCTTGTGTAGCCAGATAGGCTCAAACAAGGTAAAAAATGCTTCGATTTATTTATAGGCTAATCTGATCTAGAGTTTTTTGCAAAAGATAGCATGGCTATATCTACAAGCCGTTGCCGACATTTTCAAGTTTGGGCATGTACCTTTCACGTGGTTTGAATACATGCATGGCATGTCATTCTATCTAGATTAAGGAGCAACGCTCCATACATGCATACTTGAAAACCTGCATCCTCCTCAATTCGCAAGTAACAGGCAAGACTTTTCACTTGTCAGTAAAGGTATTTGGTAGGGCCAACTAGTGATGGCAATTCCATGATCAGGCGGGCATCTATGTTTGGATTTAAATTTTGGCTAGGGAGTGGCTCCTCGGCAACATTTTTTTGCACTTAAGTGATCAAGACAATAGTTCTTGCTGTCACATATATTCTACATCTACGAGAAATTCTGCATCAGCATAATATATCAAAAGGGCTATGAGTCTGCTACTAAGAACGAGGGAAATTCAAGTCCAACTTTCTCTCAAATTATTTGAATATATGGCTATGAGCCGAATTCGAGCGCACTACCAAAAACCTGGCCACAAGTGGGCGAAAAGGTTAGTCAATTTTCAAGCTATGTTTGCTTTTGTCTCTGTTTTACTTTTCATTTTAGAAAAGATCTCTCTGTTGTGCAAAGCAAAGTGCTTGGGCAGACTCCATAAGAAGCCATTGTCTAAAGCAAAGTGATTTTTTTGTCTTCAAGTGAAGCACAACTTCTCTTATGTGCTCAGGTATTATCGGTTGACTATAGATCCTATAGATCAATGATAATGGCATAGATCTTTAGCACTCCATGGATATAAGCTCACACGCAACGCTGCACTGTGATGTATCCATTCCAATGTCATCGTGCACGGCACATATCCCAACAACTGATATGATTGAGACTGTCATTGAAGCCACGGGCTTATTATTCGATTTTTTGCTTTGTCTGCCTGACATACTAGTATGATGGATGTACAACACCCATCATTGCATACGCTTCCTCTATAACACTAAATACTATGTCAACGACAAGGTAAGTAACTATTATCTTCAAACATTTTTTCTGTTATTCACACGCAAAGTGCCGTGTTTAAAGTTACCCTAGTACGATCATGCTCACATACAAGGTCAGTGGGTCAAGACTGACTTCTGGTACCTCTCTCTATGAGGGCGTGGTACAAGTACACAGGTGTATGCTTATAGGATATGCTACGCCTCTCTCTACGAGGGCATGTAGTTGTACGCTTATAGGATAAGCTACGACACACACATGGTTTGCACTGGATTGTATTCAAGGGGCATACAACACATTCAAATAAGACGTTTTCCTCAGTCGAGCATTCTCTCTCTCTCTCTCTCTCTCTCTCTCTCTCTCTCTCTTTCCAACTTCTATGTGGGACAGGTGAAACTAGGCATGATTTTAATGACATCTTTCTATGTCAATACGGTAATAGGAAGGGCTAAGAACCAACAAGAAAGGCTAAGCACCATCTATTGACACCTATTTTTGAATGGCTAGGAGTCATATGTTTGTACTCCATTAGTGATTGCTTTCAAGATTGAACAATTCTATTTAGTTGAGTACCCATCGATTCTAATGAGCAAGCAAGAGTCTTATCATTAGCAATTTTCTGGGCATTATTTTAGCACTACACACTTTGAGTGTGAAAATCAAGTTGAGTTTTTGAACATCTTAAACTCGTAAGGGCTTATCTCTACCAAGGTGTATAAATGACGCCCGCATTTCAGACAACAGGGTTGTTCACAAAAACCCAAGATTCTGGATTTTTTGGGTCCAAAAACGATCTAGTTGTGAATACGATTCCAACTTCAGTGGATCTTCTCTAAGCACTACGAGTGTCTATACGAATATAGTTTTGGGGTACTAAAGTGTTGATGGTCAATTCTTGGACCCATCACACTTGCATTTTCACAAAAAGAAGTCCATAAGCTGCCAAGGCGTAGTGCACACTTTCAAATTCCAAAGTTGAATTCAGATGCTGTTGGCTGCTAGTTGAGCAATTTTCCTACAAAAGTCTAACCACACGGTTTGACAATGTGGATTTTTTCCGAGGGTTAGGATTGCAAAGGCAAAACCCAAGGTTACATGTGCAATACTACTTGCACCCCACTAATTTTCCATTAGCACTCCTAGGCCTTGGTAGGTGGGAAATTTACGCAGGTATCTTTCAATACAGATAAGGGAACACTCTTTTTACCCTCCAGGTACGTATCTGCTTTGGTTTTGTTTATTTTTGGTTTGTTTTTTCTATGTAGGATGCATAAACTCTATTGCCATCCATTTTTGCTATTCAGAAAAATGACAAGGTCATGTGAGAGCCAAGTAATTTGGGCTGTGGTGCCCAACATAAGTTTCTGCATTATGCAGTTATAGACCCAACGGGTTTATTTGGCACATGTTGTCACATGGGATAGAACATGGTATAGGAACTCAAGGAGTTCGGTTCAGCCAATGTGGAGCAAAGCTAATGAGGGTCTCTCTCACTCCCGTCGTAGAGTGTTTGCAGTTACCTCCACACATAAGTACATCTGTACTTGAGGGATGTTCTTTTTTTTAGACACCCTTACATGAGACATATTCCACATGTGGAGAATATGAGTCTCTGGGACTGACACTGGCGCCCACTATTTCAATTCTGTGTCACAACAAAGTCCCTATGTGCTGGTCAAATCTATTTTCTAGACCATTTTCAACACGACGTATTAGGAGCAATTTCAGCAAAAATTATCAGATACTTCAAATGACTTGTTAAGGTACAAGTGCTGCTAAACAACAATATAGATGGTTGTTTATACGTATAGCAAGGCTATGAGTTGTTAATGAAAAAGTTTCATTGTTTATACCTAGAAG